>NC_051163.1:151954060-152695095 GCF_013339745.2 Dermacentor silvarum | reverse complement strand
GAAGGTTGCATTTTTGAAGATTGATGATCAAAGCACTTGTGTATATGGAGGTTAATTGATAGTATATACAACACTGCCACAGTGCAGTCAAGACATCGCAGTAGAGAAAAAAATTCAGAGCACTTATTGAACAACGACATGTATGCAAACAGCAACACAACACACATGGAGATGAGATGCAGTGCAACAATGCCCTTGTAGCCTACAATGTGTGGTTACTCAATATTTAGAAGCAGCGACACTACTACTGGGGCAACTAGAAGTGTTGTGCACGGGTGACGAGTTGACTGTAGTAGCAGCAGAAGGCACAGGTTGTGAACTTGCGGGCGATCAGCTGTTGCGACGACAATGAACTGTAGACTGCCTAGGTCGAAGGGAACACAGTACGTTGGCCTGTTGACTCTTCACTGATGTTGCGTAAGGGCCCATAATTTGTGCAGAGAGCGTGTGGCCATCCATGGCTCAATCACAGTTGTACGGTTGTGGGTGCTGATATTGCTCTTAAATTTTCCAAAAATGCGGGCATGACCAACTTAGTCGTCTGCAGTTTCACTTGGTAGGCTTAACATTTTTTAAAAGCACCTTAAAAGAACATTGCCAATAATTTGTCATCAAATTGACAAAACACAAAGAACAAACCAGCTTAGCTAGCCTCCCCATTTTGGAAACAGAATAGCAGCTCACTTTGAAGGAAATGGGCCCACATTGTCATCATATTTACTGAGGGCATGCAAAGCCTGGAATGCCAGATTGGGAGCAGTGCTGGGACACTCCTGACGATCTTCTCATGGTAGACACATGCTAGGCATGTAGATATCTTTAATGTGAGAAAAACTGCAAGGCTGGGCAGCAGCATATCGTAGCACCTTCACCATCGGCGTCTGTCAAGAAAGGACGCCTGGTTACGTAAATATTAATGCGTCGACGAGGCGCCGCTCCAAGGCGCCGCTCCAAGGCGCCGATTCGCGAACTGGCCGTTGCCAAGACGCCGACGTGAATTGGATATTTCTAGCGTCTGCACAGCACGGATTTCATGGCGTTCTTCCACCACAGCTGCACCACTCGTTTCAAGCACAGTACTCAAACCACACATTCAGCGCTGAACCGTGGGTGGTCGACGCAGTCACATTTTCGTCACTTGTAGAGAGCAGCACATCCCTCGACGTCCGTTAAGCAAAGGCGGACACGGAGACGCCACATCGCGCTTCGCTGAACTGCGCTGCCGAGGCGCTACGCCACTTCAACATTTCAATCGTCACCACCACCGCGTTGTCAAGGAACACGGATCACACAACGCAGATTCTGTATTGCCAGAGCTCACCGAGGCCAAAGCCGCACTGCCGCACAAGCACTACTCACAGCTTTCCGCCAAGTAACACTGAACCTACAACCAATACACAAGCAACGCAAGCACAATCACACACGCAATGTTGAACAACGCGGGGCCAGCGCGGGCCAGAGAACGATCACGCTGAGAACGAACACGCCGTCGCATGCCGTCGTTGCTTGGCGCAACCGTCGCGCATTCTCAAAATCTCAATCCGCCGTTTTCATTTTCCTGTGCTGCCCTCTGGTAGCAACGTTTTGGTAGGGTGCCGGGGCTTTCGCCGGTTGATTTGTGAACCTGCGCCCTTGTTGAGTGCGCATCGGTTGTGCATTTCGTGGATCGCGAGTAATTATTAATGGCTTCTGCGGGGCAGCATGTCGTTCCTGGAAGCCATGTAGCACTCACCAACTATATATATATATATATATATATATATATATATATATATATATATGGGTGAGCAGGCGTGCTAGCGCTGTTTTGTTACGCTGAGGTACGCTGAGGTATGCTGAGTACCCTCTGCCGGCGCGGCTGCTTTGGAGTTTGTTGTCGCTGACTCCTGCACTTGCACCTTGCTTTTCTTACAATTCTTTTTGCACATTCTTTAGACATTTTGCATAAATAAGAAGTTTTCGAGCGCGCAGCCTTCCACGTCGGATTCAGCAAAGCGGTGCGGTTGTTTACATCGACATCTACAGCCACAGATCGTTGTTAGCGTCCAAAATTGGGGAAAGGTGCATCGCTGGTATGAAAAAAATGTCAAAACGTCAAATAAAGCACACATACCGGCTCATATGATCCGCGTTATTCCACCGTGAGATGAGTCAGTATGAGGGCCTGAGCTACTCAACGGCGACTGTGATCCAGTTACAAATATCGGGCTGTTAATTTATTACTGATTCTCGCTTTTCTTTAACTTCATCATACTTAGTTTGCGCTTGTCATAAAGCATTATTATAGAAAAATGTGCTCACATAAGCGCTCATTTAAAGGCCGTGTTGTTCTCCCGCAAAAACACGGATGCCATCGCTGACACCGTTGGTATATAAATGAGCGAGGCGGCTGTTTATGCTGCTGTACCGAATGTACCGTCTCTTGTTTCGCGTTTGACGCAGAGATAAACAGTACATCTCAGGAATTAAGAAGTGCGTGAGCATACCAACACGTAGAAACCGACCCATCTACGTTGCGAATACGAGCGGCAGCCTACGGGAACGGTGACCTATACAGATAAATTTTTTTCGAAGGGGGGGGGGGGGGGGGGGGGCTTCACCGGTCCGACCGGGGGGGGCAAGCGTCTGCTTTTCTCTACGTGACGTGCTCGATAATAAATATCGGTAGTTTAAGCAGACTCTATACATGTATGTCAAAGACATGGGACCCCCCCCCCCCCCCTCGCGTGTGCTTGTGAAGAAATTAACTAAAAAGTAAAGTAAGCTCAGTAAAATACAGTAAGTACGACAGGTACAGTGGGCGTTAGGAGCAACGGTCTCGCATCGCGCCACTGAATGGACCAGTCTTCGAAAACGCATCATTGAGACGACCCGCCCGATCGGAGAAGACATCATTAATTGTTAATCTTCGTTAAGCGTAGGTGGCGTCGTCCTCATCGGGGCGAAGTGCGTTTCACAAGTCAAGGCCGGCTATACACGTCAAAATGCATGCGTGACGAGGCTATACCTACTCCCATAACAGTAGCTTGTTCGCTGTGTCTTTGCGCTAGAAAACTTAAGTACGCGCAAAAACGCGTAAGGCCTTTTTTTTTCGAAGCTTTCGTCGCCCTGCTCCCTCATACGAGAGGGTTGCATTTCCTGCGGCAAGAGCATGGGCCGCTGTGTCTTCCGCTGTGTGCGAGCGTGCAGCCATCATTTGCCTTTACGTCAACAGATTCAGAATGTGTACAGAATATTTCACCGCACAGCATAGATATGGCATGTGCACGCATTTTAAGTAGTGCGTGCTAGAGACACTACACTGCACGGGCCGATTATTTAAGCCGATTATTTTACGTTGGCCTGCCCGCCCGAGCCCGACCAAAAAATTTATGGGGAACCCGGGCCCGGCCCGGGCCCGGAAATTTTCTACGTTACCCGCCCGGCCCGGCCCGCCACCCCTTTACCTTAGGCCCGAGCCCGGCCCCAGCCCGGCTCGAAACCGGCCCGAACCCGGCCCGAGACCGAAAAAGACATGTTTTTCAGAGTCGAGACGCGCAAGGATAACTCGCTGCACGTTACATGCACACCACCAGAAAGCCCGAGCCCGGCCCGGGCCCGCGTCAAAAAGCACATGCAGTGCCCGAGCCCGGCTGCATGAGCCCGTGAAAAAACGGCTCTACCCGGCCCGGGCCCGGGCTTTCGGGTAAGCGCGAGCCCGTGCAGTGCTCTAGTGCGTGCATCTCATTTCTGCTTCACTTACGCCGGTGCAAACAGGAAGCTGCCTCGTACCTCACAGAATCTCGACTGTTTGGTGTACTAGCGATGCAGGAATGAACTCCGGTCTTGTTCAGTGCATAGTGCACATAATCAATTACTCAGGAGGCGTGAACTCCGACGATAACTGTCAGCGCCTGCAACAAGAGTTTACTTACGCTGTACTGCGCACAACAGTAATCCATGCTTGTCGGCTGTCTGTTTCGTGCATTCTGTTGCGAGTCGGTGGAATTTCACTGCTGGCATCAACCTCTTCGTGTGTACATTGCTGGTTTGGGATTCCACAACACAACAGCAACTACCAGCCTTGCGTAATTGCTGGTTTGGGATTCAACACAACAGTAACTACCAGCCTTAATTCCGTAGGGACGCAATCGCAAACAAGAGACGTTTCGCGCGCAGACTAAGGCTACGTTCACACTTGGGAAGCGGCAAGCGGGCGGAAAGGCCAAAGCGGCTGGAAAATCTTTTCCGCGCATGTCCAAAGTTGTTCACATTTGTTTTGCTACCGCCGCTGCCGCTTTCGTCCACATCCATCTAGTCTGCGTACGTTTGTCGGCGTGGTGGCGCTCATTATCGCATTATTTCGAGCGGTATGCTCATTCATTGACCCACCCGTCATCAAAGTGATCATTTTGCGCAACTTCGCGTGTCATCTGCGACCTTCGGTAAATTCCTCGTTGGCGTTCCGTGATTCTCCTCACACGGGCGCGGTAGCGCTGAGTCACAGGTTAGTGCCTTGGCATGATTATATTTCTTTAATACCTTTTATTTACAAGTTGTAATAACATTTCATCATTTCGTATTATTGTCGGCGCTTCCAGGACACCAAAGCGGCAACGGGAACACCAAAGCTAAAACCCTGGCTGGCCCTTGTCTTGGGGCTCGCCAAAGCCTGCGCGTCCTACGTGAGACCTACGCTCCCAATCTATCGTCGCGACGAGAAAAGCACCCGGCAACTTCTGCAACATACCGTGCACGTGCGAGGAGAATTATAGAGCGCCAACGAGGAATCTGCCTAACTATTGTCTGCCATGGAAGTGGAAGAAGAAATGGCTTTTATACTTCTACCTACTTGTTTTCTAGAAATGGACAATGAATAAACGGAAGACGCGAACACCTCGGAAACGGTGGTGGATGGTTCGCCTGGCCTTGCAAAAGCGCGAGAAGTTGGGTCACGCCAAGGCTTCGTTGCCGCACCTCCGGTCGCGCGATATTGAATACTATCGCGAGTATTGCTGACAGTACGTTTTAGTACCACTCTTGTCGTAGAGCAAGGGGTGGTTCTTGATCGCGTCGATGAGCATTGCAGCCTGCACTTTTGGTGCCATGTTCAATTAAATTACGACCGGTTGTTTACATGCTAGTGTAGCTTCCGGTCGAGCAGAACGACTTTCCGCCGCGTTTCCGCTTCGCCATAGCGAAAAAATCGGTCCGAGACCGATTTGGCTCGCCGCTTGTTTTTCTGCCTGTTTTGCCGCCTAGGCGGGTGGATTTTTGCAAGATTTTGCCGCTTCCGACAGCTCCGAGACCAAGTGTGAACGTAGCCTAAGATCCTGCACGAGCGCGGCCTAACCGGCACCTGAAGGGAAGCGGCGGAAATGTATACCGGAAATTTCGACCACCTGGGGTCTTTAACGTGCACCTAAATCTAAGTAAACGGGCCTCGAGCATTTTCGCCTTCATCTAAAATGCGGCTGCCGCATTTTTTGCTTCAGAATGCGGCCGCCACATTCTCGCCCAAAACCTCAGAGAGTGTCAAAGCCTTGACAAACACCGTGACAGTTTTTTTTTCCACATGCAGAAATGATTCGCTGTAAATTACCAACCCAAACAGAAGCGCCCAGGAATGAAATTGTGATAGTAGCACCGGTTCCTTGAATTATGTCAATGCGAAGCGACGAGAACAAAGGGTGGGTAAGTGGGGCGGGGGGGGGGGGGTTGCGGAAAAAATTTCGGGGGGGGGGGGTTTGAACCCCCCCCCCCCCCCTGGCTACGCCCCTGAGATGTTGGCACAGCCGTTGGGCACAGCGCTGTGTCGCCGCTTGCAGATTATTGTGTACGCGCCGTGCGAAGCGAAGAGTAGTTTATTTCAAATCGCTAAGGCCAGAACTGAACTATAAAAGCAGTTTCCTTCGTCCTAACTTGCTTACTTTTCAGTACAGGTCCGCCGGTAGCGGGTGCACGAACTCGACGGAGCCAGGCCTAAGCTTCGCTGAAATCAACATTGGCTCAAACTTCATGTGCACGGCTTGAGAGGGTCGAAGCCTTGCGCATTTCAACCTTTCAACTTCGTAGGCATGTTTTGACTTTGAGCGCGATTATTTATATATACCAACGAAGGCGTTGTGGCTATCGCGTTATCGGTTCGACGGCCTATCGCGCGGGTTTCGTTCGAACGATGGTATACAGGCACGGTGATATTATCGGTGCCGTGGACATGAAAGCCCGTCGCAGTATCAAAGCCAGTCTTACGCTACGCACACTTTCAGTACTGCACTGACGTCGAGCTACCAGTGGAGTTTCAACGCGGTACACGGCACGAGTTGTCAGTAGCGCGCGTCCGAGCGCTTTTTTTTTTCGGGGTACGTTTCCCCGAGATGGGGCCGCACGGCCGCGCGAGCGACCTTTCCAAAACGTTTCGCGACTAATCCGCCAGGGCAGGGCGCATGCGCCGTAGGGCCGTAAAAAAGGATCGAGTCACGTGAGGGATTTTTGTACGACATTTAGACCACGACCTCCTCTATAAACTTCCGACCTGCTCACTGACGCCACCCCTACGGCGGCGCGCGGGCCTAAAAACTGTTGCGTAGAGACCGAAAGTGCCGCCAGGTGCCGCCTGAACTAACCCCTACAGCAGACGATGCGACGTAGCGCACGGCGGTCCTTGCGCACTGCTGTGCACGTTATTCTGTTTGTTTTTCGTGTTTCTAACGCGTAGATTGACGGATTCACGGAGTTTAATGTCTCAAAGCAACTGTCTGGCCATGAGAAGGACCGTAGTAGAGGGCTCCGAAATAATGTTGACTACCTGACCCAGTTGCACGAGCGATTTTGCAGCGGGATCGAACGCGTAGGTAACAACAACAAACAAACCAAAATAATATACAGCAAATGGCATGGAGAATGCAATCCTTATATTCATTTCCTTGCTTCATTTCGTGCAGCGCCGCCTCGTTGGCTGCTGCCAACATCCATTGACTAGTTGATACAACTAGCCCATGGGGTAATTCGTGCATGGACTAGTTGGTGCATTGATATAGAAACCCGAGTTTCTGCAGCGCGAATGAACAGAACATATATAAACGACGTACACGGTCATTTACCTTCATGACCTATTAATTCCCGCTGCATAAGCTCGAGTTTCAAGAATACCTTTATTATGCTGTCCACACGGGAAAATAAAAGCGAGCGGAAGGAACGGTCGTGCTTTACGCGTCGTAATAGCGACCTTCTAAGGATGAAAGTGTGCAACTTAACTGTCGGCGTACCGCTACGTTGCTACATCGACTATTCGCGCCTACAAAAAATGTCACAGTTTCGCCCTAAGGGCGAAGCAATGAATGCGATAGCAACACAGCAATGTCATACGAAGTAAGGTGAGCGGCTTTGGTAACAGTATGAATTGTAGTAAACATGAGCTGATTAAGTAAGCAGGTGTGCTGCGGCGTAAGTAGACCGACATGAAGAGAGACTCGATGACCACGAGAAGGCGCGTGTGAAAAGATGGTGTTGATGAGAAGCGCTTCCCGTGGGCAGCGCGCGTGCGAAGGGACACACCTGTAGCGCTGCACTGCCGATCCGGGCAGCATTACATGTGTAGCGTGCGTTGGAAAATGTGACCCGACTATTACTAACTGAATGAACAAGCGTGGTGTGAGCGCGCACAAACAAACATGAAGAGATCACACTGAATGACTGCAGACAACGACTGTCAAAACGCTGGCAGCAAGCATACGCCGCTGCGGGCGAAGGTACGTGCGGTCTATCGCTTCAACAGGAACTGAGCCGCGAATGCACGGCTCATAAAGGTCAGAGCCGTGTGGAGATAAGAGACGGTGCGGCGAGCGACGAGCGCGGTTGTTGGCAGAAGAAAAGTGCGCCCCCCCCCCCCCCCCCCCCCGCTTCCTCCGGCGCTGGCTTCCCGCTTCCTTGCTTGCGCGCGGGACAAAACGCCGATGGCGTCGACAACAGTTGTGCGTGTTGCCGGTGCTGCTGCATGTCCAAGTTTATACAGCTGATAAAGCTGCTATCATTACTCCGTATAGCTCTCTACAAATTTGCTATCGCAATTGATGCTTCGCCTTTCAGGTGAAACTGCGACAACTTTTTTTTGAAATGATCCCTAACACGGTTAGTTCTCACGTGTACGACCACCGCTCGAGCTTCGCTGGCATTGCCGCGATATCGCATCGGCACTGCTCCCGCGGGTTCATCATTGCTTCTGCTGCATCGTCTTAAGAATATGCTTCAAATAAAAGCGTCAGGAGAGGAACTGAACTCAATTCAGCAGCTCTTGCGAGCACTATGCTGATCCATGGGAATGTTGTGTATACGAACAGCCAAGCTTAAATGATTTAGTACGACTAACTTTGATACTCTACCCATGAAAACCTTGCGCAGAGAAACTTTTCCTTTTCATCAGATTTCCATTTTGAAAAGGACATGCATTTTGGCTGTCTGTCCGCCACATTATACCATCATCCTTTTTTTTTTCACTAATTTTTACATGTCACAGGGAAACTCGTGGAACGATATCCCAGTCGCGATTCTTGACCGCCGCCGGCTCGACTTGCAGATAGCGACGGAACAGTACACCATTTCCGGGAAACGGTGTTACTGCTACCGTACCCTAATGCTGTTGTTGACTGTGCAGTGGCTAAGTGACACACGATCACTTCCGAATGTCACAAAGGCAAGCGCCTACCACACCAACCGAAGAAGCAGACCACGCGGAGCCATGCGGCCACAGCATATTGCGAAGCGATAGGGGTAAAACCCCTATATATAAAAGTAACGCCATCCACTTCCCTCCTCCTCAGTTCCACTATCGCGCTCGGCGCGACCAGCGCGATCGAGGCGCGATATCGACAGTGGCGCCGCCTGTGTCGGGCCTGCCATGGCAGAAGACAGCTAACGCGCTACCAGAGGAAATCCGCGGAAAACTTCGATCGCGCCCTGCGCAGAAGTTTTTGAGGCGCGATTTTGCTTCGTCAGTCAGTAACTGGTCTTAATAATGCCGTTTTGGAAGTAGCAACGCGACGATGCGAGACGGCGCAAATATCGGTGTGCAGCAAGCGTTTGCGCACGCCGGATGAAAAAAAAAAAAAAAAAAAAAAAGCCTTTTGCCCTCGCCTTGTCGGTTGCGGCAACTTAAGGTGCAGCAGAATGCCATCACAACGAAGTTCTTGTCCCTGACACGTTTGATCCGTTTGTGCGTACAGCACTTTCGTCGCACAGGCCCGAAAATGGCAGTCGGAGCGCGCTGGAAATAAAAAAAAATATACAAAAGCGCAACGCGTGCTTCCACGTGACACGGATTGGCCAATGGGGGAGCGGAGGAGGCTGGGGCGACGGGAGGCGGCAAGGAGGAAACGCCGGGGTGAGCGCGGTGGCGGCAAGATCTAAGAATGGCGCTACTTTTTATTGACCCTTTTCGCGACGCTCCCGTGGGCGCTGCCATGTTTGATCACGTGGTGACGCGTCCATTGCTTGCCTCAGCCGCCTCCGTTGCCTCCGCGTTTACAATGCAAGCGCGTGACGGCGTGACGCCGGCGCGGCGCAGCAAACCTCTGTTTCGACGCGTATCGTAGACGGTGACTGCGTGCACGACACGAAGCTTTGGCCACAGCTTTAGAGGACATGTAAGTGCTTTCAGAGCTCATTACGCCTTGTCCAAACGGCGTAAGCAGCGTATACGGTGCTTGTACTGAAAGCGGGGCTAGAAATGTATTCCAAGCTGTCCAAACTTTCCGCTTATGAATTAAATCGGGATCAGTGTGCTCTGCGTTCTTTATTTGGCAAACATTTTGAACCAGCGGCTTGTCATATTTCTGACTCAGTAAAGTTCCTCGGTGCGGCCACTATCTGATTGTTTATTTTCAGCGTAATCACTCGCGGGTGTGCTCTGCTGCGATAAATTTCTTCTTGCTGCGCACAAAGCTTGGAATTTAAATGTTCTGTATTTTGCGGTAGCTCATATAGCAAAGACATATTATCGCTAGTCCCTCGCTTACTCGGTGGACCATCACGAAACATTCAGCTTCCAACATTCGCGTCTTGTCGGCGTAGTCGCCGTCACTCATGCTTCGGCACATTGATTCAAGTGTACGCCTATTCAGTGACACGTTGGCGATAGGGTGGGCGTAAGTTTTCCTCCGAGTAAGGGTGGATGTGTGTAGATAACGTGCGGGAAACTTACTATGCCAGTAAGTGGCACTACTTCATTTTGTAACGAGCGGTACTCACTCCCAAGTGCCGACGTTCCGGGGTTGAAGTCCTTTCTTTGGAGGTTAGCTATACAGCGTTGGCGGATGAATTATATTTTTTTTATCCTAGAGGAAAGCCGTGCATCGTGAAGGGCGGCAACACAGGCAGCCCTTATGTAGCAGCGGCGACACAGGTTGATTCCATTGATTAATATGTGAATCACTATTTTTGCTGCGAAGTACCGCACACGTCTTCCCTTTATCGTTACACATTTCGCAGTATGAATTGGGCAAAGTGCATTAGCGCACACCCAGTTGCATTTACGACAGCTGATCGCACAGTATCAGGGTAGAAGCAGCAATGTTTTCGTATTCGTGCGCATTCGCTGAGGCAACGTATGGCGCGCTGCCGAAAGCGCCATCTCGTTCCTCTAGAGCAAACTGCTCCGCGAAAAGGGTCAATATATAGGGGCTTTAGATAGAAGCGTATCGCCGCAGCTCGGCTGTCCCCGGTTTGGGTTGAAACCGGATATGACGTGAGTCAGGGAGGTACTCCCTGCCCCCAGATAGGTACTAGTTCGCCTAGGGAAAGACGCTGCTAGGTGCTGCTGCGAAATCCCTGTGTTTTCTGCCGGCTCGTTCAGGTGGGCATTTGCTTTGTCGTGCTACCCCTCGCCGGATCGTGATCAGTCATGTCATCTTTGCGCGGTGTCATTATCGGCGACAGCCAGATGAAATTCTTGAATAGGTCTCGTTTGCGCTTGATCGACTTCATTCAAACCTGTACGTTCAGTTTTGGTGGTTACGACGCAGTACGGCTGGCGAGAGCGGTCTCCGACATGCGTTTCCAGCCTGTCGATTTCGCCGTAGTCTATGTTGGCGGGAACGACCTCGACACCAGCATGGACCCACAAGAAATATGCGACAACATCAAGGCAAGTGTACTGAAATCACAAAATTCTAAACATTGAGCGCTGATGGTTGTTGTTTTTTTGGGGGCGAAGCTCCTTATGGCGGCACCCGTTCCGTCCCCGTCGTAGTAGTAGTAGTAGTGTGTAACCAGTCTGAGAAAAATGAGAAAAAAATTCCGAAGTTGTGTCCGTAGCGCGGAATCGAACCAGGGACCCCTCGCTTCCGAGCGCGCGGCGTTAGCCCACTACGCCACGAAGCGGACATGGACAAACGCACCACGATGGCTATAAATACCCAACATTAACGAAAGGCCGCGTTTCTAGCGCGTTTCTAACGCGTTTGTGCTAGCGCGTTACGGCCCGTGTAAGAAGCTGGTGTAAGACGCTGTGGCCTCTCCACCTTACCTTCAACGCGTTTCGAACTCGCCGCCCAAAGCGGTGGCAAGTCAAGTTCAAGTCGAGGAGCGTTTATGAATACGGGGGGTATACTCTCAGCAGTCATGTGATGGCGTCGGCAAACGCGGTGCACGTTCCGGCATGTGTAAATGGCTGCGTAAGACGCTGTGGCCGCTCCCCCTTACTAGAGAGTACTGCACGTTTCTAACGCGTTTGTGCTAGCGTCCCCTTAAGCGGGAGATCCGATGATTCCCTCCGGAGCTTCGCCCACTCATCATCATTCACCTCGTGGATCTGCTGTCATTTTTTTAATTTTAGGCGTTGGTTGTCCAGCTTCAACGCGACGTGGCCCCCATCGTGCTGGCTTTCAAGGTGCTCCCTCGCTGCTTGGACTCCGGAGATGCTTATGCGGAGCGCAAAATGAAGAAGCGTCTATTGCTTAACCGCAAATTGACGGCTACATTTAAGCGCATGCCGTGTCTGCGGATTTTGAAACCCGAGGTAAGCTATTTCCAATGGCATGCCTTTGCATACCGTCCGGAACACGCACGGCTTAATTTTTTTCGCTCGTTTGAAAAATGGCTAACTTTTTTCGCTGCTCACTGCGGCAGAAATGCATACCGTTTGTCGTAGTTGCGAGTCTCCATTATCAGAATCGCATTACTGCGGTGAACAAAGCACGTGCTGCGGTACGTACTGTGCGCACGCCATGCATTTCGCCCTTTGTTGTATAGTCGGAAATATTGGTCCCACTTTTCAGGGCAACTGCGCAGCTCTGTGGCACTGATGTTTAGATTATTCTATCGAATACATGATATGTGTTTTCATAATAGCACTGCTTTTGAGATTTTTGTGAGGTTAGACTGTACAGGGTACTCGGGCTGATTTTGATCACATGACAGGCGACCATGAGGTAGAAACGGGCCTCGAGGCTGTATAGTGGGACATATTCCCACTTTTTGCTATTACAGAATCGGTGTCGGCTTCGAGATTTGACATTATGTGAATACCTCATCAAAAAATGCACTTTTAATGCTTAGGACAGTAAGCTATGTTTTCTGCTTCTGTCCATGAAAGGGTTAAGATGCATGCATTATTGAAAGGTAAAACCATGCACATAGTTTTCAAAACGAAACCCTCTTTGCCTCTTCCTTGCTCAGTGGCTGCTGGCTGCTAGTTCTGCCGATTATACATTTTGGGTAACTGTGTGGCACCGCATGTGTGCAACTTGGCATGTGTCCAATTAGCAACTTGGTTTACCGTTAAGTGCAACTCAACATGTACCACAGGGTAGACAAGCAGAACAATAAGCAAGAAGTCTGCAACAGGAAATTAAGAAGTCGGCCACCGATATGTCGGGAAGTCAGCATCAAAAGAAATTGAGTGTAGACATAAATGAACAAAACATGACCGGGACATGCATAGAGCTACATAGAAGTGAACTAGTTATTAGTCATCATCATCATCATCATCATCAGCCTATATTTATGTCCACTGCAGGACGAAGGCCTCTCCCTGCGATCTCCAATTACCCCTGTCTTGCGCTAGCGTATTCCAACTTGCGCCTGCGAATTTCCTAACCTCATCATCCCACCTGACTTTCTGCCGTCCTCGACTGCGCTTCCCTTGTCTTGGTATCCATTCTGTAACCCTAATGGTCCACCGGTTATCCATCCTACGCATTACATGGCCTGCCCAGCTCCATTTCTTCCGCTTAATGTCAACTAGAATATCGTCTACCCCCGTTTGTTCTCTGATCCACACCGCTCTCTTCCTGTCTCTCAACGTTACTCCTAAGATTTTTCGTTGCATTGCTCTTTGTGTGGTCCTTAACTTGTTCTCGAGCTTCTTTGTTAACCTCTAAGTTTCTGCCCCGTATGTTAGCACCGGTAGAATGCAATGATTGTACACTTTTCTTTTCAACGACAGTGGTAAGCTCCCAGTCAGGCTTTGGCAATGCCTGCCGTATGCACTCCAACCCAATTTTATTCTTCTGTAAATTTCTTTCTCATGATCAGGGTCCCCTGTGAGTAATTGACCTAGATAAACATATTCCTTTACAGATTCTAGAGGCTGACGGGCGATCCTGAATTCTTGTTCCCTTGCCAGGCTATTGAACATTATATTTGTCTTCTGCATATTCATCTTCAACCCAATTCTTGCACTTTCTCGATGAAGGTCCTCAATCATATGTTGTAATTCCTCTCCATTGTTGCTCAATAGGACAATGTCATCTGCGAACCGAAGGTTGCTGAGATATTCGCCATCGATCCTCACTCCTAATCCTTCCCAGTCTAAGAGCTTGAATACTTCTTCTAAGCATGCAGTGAATAGCATTGGAGAGATTGTGTCTCCTTGCCTGACCCCTTTCTTGATAGGTATCTTTCTACTTTTCTTGTGGAGAACCAAGGTAGCTGTGGAATCCTTGTAGATATTTGCCAAGATATTCACGTATGCCTCCTCCACTCCTTGATTACGCAATGCCTCTATGACTGCTGATATCTCTACTGAATCGAATGCCTTTTCATAATCTATGAAAGCCATATAGAGAGGTTGATTGTACTCCGCAGATTTCTCGATTACCTGATTGATGGCATGGATATGGTCCATGGTAGAATACCCCTTCCTGAAGCCAGCCTGTTCTCTTGGTTGACTGAAGTCAAGTGTTGTCCTGATTCTATTGGAAATTATCTTGGTGAATATTTTATACAATACTGAAAGCAAGCTAATGGGTCTGTAATTCTTCAATTCTTTAACGTCTCCCTTCTTATGGATAAGTATAATGTTGGCGTTCTTCCAGCTCTCTGGTACACTTGAAGTTGTGAGACATTGCGTATAAAGGGGCCGCGAGCTTTTCAAGCATGATATCTCCTCCATCTTTGATTAAATCTACTGTTATTCCATCTTCTCCAGGCACTTTTCCCTTGGTCATATCTTTCAAGGCCCTTCTAATTTCATCGCTAGTTATAGAAGGAGCTTCTGTATCCGGTACACCTCACTAAACATAAAGAAGGCTTCATTTATAACAGATTTTCGCGTATGCATGGAATCTGCCAACTTTTTTTCTGCACAATGCTGCTGTGTCAACACACCATTCTTGAAATGACAAATTCTGTGCAAGACGTATCGATCGGTGTTGATATATTTTCTAGCATAATTTTTGTTTACTGAGGCCCAATCCGGCCACCACACACACAGTCTCGTTAATTTAAATACATCACTGTAGATGGCTGCCACAAGCACATTACAAAAACTGTGAATTGGAAGCTCTTAGATACCTGTGGCTTGAGGTCATGTAAGGGTACATATGATCTTTTAGTGCACACTGACTTGTTACCAATTTGACTGGCTCCTATTGCACTCCAACTGGATAGCAATAACACACTGGCCACTTGCCGTGCAAGCTGCAGAAAGCCTGCAAAAGCTGAATATACATTCACGAGCAAAAGTTCATAAGACCATGGCATAAGCAAAAAAATTCAAACCTTCTGCTACAGCTGTGCGCTGTCAAAAGTGTCTTAATGCATTGCATTGGTTGAACAGGCACACATTGGCTGTACCACTTGGATTGGATTTCAGCGTGCATGCGTAGGATGGAAAAAAAATTGCAGCATCTTTGGTCTGTAATCTTTTGCTCATCAGTGTAAATTGCTGTTTCTGTTGTAAATGGATGTGGCTTGCACACAACGCATGGGCATGCTAAATTTCTGGGGGGGGGGGGGGGGGGGAAGACGTGGCATGAAGAACAAAAGTTGGTGCAGCCACGTAACCTGCCTGACCTTTGTTGGATCTTCGTTGCGCTCACAGCTTAAAGGTACTGAACTAGGCGAATGCCTCACAAATGCTCGATTTCAGCCAGTTGAATTTCAAATTCAAAGCACATCCATTTGTCCATTTGCTGCTATGTTACTTGTTATTTAGTGAGAATTTTTACTGCATTCACTGGTGCTGACAGTTGTCAAGTCAGTGTAGCTCAGCATACTTTATTCTGTTTGTCTTTAAAATATGCTTGAGATGGTATTCTTGCAAGTGCTGAAAGTTCTTGAGACATGGATCAGGTGACACGGGCAATTATGAAAAGACTAGGCTACAAAAACTCGCCTTTCTGAATTGTGCCCCATTTGTTCAGCCATGCTAAAATGTGAGGAGCCTAGCCATCTGAAGACAAGGAGCAAGCAAATTGAGTGCAGCTACCAAGCAACAAACTTCGACTCTAAAGCAAGCACAGTGAGCAGAATCAGTATCCAATGCGAATAATTCTTACATTACGAGCCACCATTTGACAGCTATGGCCAGGAACTGAAATATCCATATTTAAAAGGCACAAATGTATATACAGCTAAAGGTGGCCAACATTCGTGCATGTGAATGCTTGCTACCCTCTTGCACCACCTGCAGGTGTCCAGGTTTGTGCTCGACAGTACATATCGCAGTGATCTGAATGCATTATAAACATTTGTCCCAATTGCACTGCTTTTTTTTCTTCTCCAGCATCGCTTTCTTGACGCATCCAAGAAGCCAAAGCGCGCCATGTTTGCAGACGATGGGTACCATGTGCACAGAGGTCGAGGAATTGACCAGTTGGGAAAGATCGTTGTCAATGCTCTTGCTCAGCAGTTTGGCCATGGTGTCAAGTCACCTGCACGCGCTGAACCAGGTGCTGTCTACAAGGCAGTCAAGTGCTGCTACTGCAACACCAAGGGCCACAAATCAAATGAATGCATGAAGTTCTGCAAGCCACCTTCTCGCCAGATGTCAACACAACGCTAAATGTTGCCTGCCATCAAACGGCCCTTCTCAGGGCCACCCATATGTTGTCCGGCAGGTTCGAGATGCTCCTGACCGTTGCCCTCTGCCTTTTCCTGTTTAGCTAGGAATCGCTTTGCTTAGCAAGATATGTCGGGAAGGTAAGGATGTACATCTGGCATAATGCTAGGATTCCTTTGCTTCCAATTCTATACTTATGACCACAGCCGACCAGTTTCTGCAATAACATAGCTCAGACCATACAGTGCAAGGGATAAGAATTGTATGATTGTTACATTATCTCGGCCAAAGACTTGGGTCGGGACATAATGTGAGTGTGGCACAGCTATAGTTAAGGTGTTTGTACAATATACAGGGTGTTTCAGCCAAGTTCCGTCAAGGCTTTAAAAAAGAACGAAACTATGTCTGCAATAATCAAATGCAATCAAGTAGACTACCCTTTTGAGCAACTTACTGCTTATTGAGAAATATCCAACTGCTTTATTTTATCTCGCACTTGCTTTAAACGAATGAACAATGCGGCATGCAGACAAGATCTAAAAAAATGCAGATCCCACGAACTGCGGAAATAATATAAGCGAAGGCGCTTTCTTTGGGGCTCTGAGAAAATTGAAACGTGAAACTGAAATTAGCATATTGCAGTTTTCAATGCAACCATCACACTGGATTCGTACATTCCTAAAACTAATTTTATTGTAACAAGTGCATACAGAATAAATTTGCAGAATATTCAAAGTACATCTTGCTTGAACAAAACTATAAAGTTACAAAGCAGTAAGGTAACACAATGTTGCTAACACATGGTTAAACAATGCAAAATTTGTCACCGATTAAAAGGAACTGCTACACACCATTTCTTGGTTCCTTGACCATTTTTTTTCTTCTGTGAGTGATGGTTGAAAATCCTTGCTACAGCACATGCAGACACGTCAAAAATCAAAACACAGCTATGGGCACTATGGTGTAGAGAAAGAGATATAATTTTGCATGCACATTTAGTCTGAATAAGAGGGATACAAGGTTACAGCACAAACATTACTCTTAAATCGCAGTAAAAAAAATGAGGGCAACGGATGAATCTCTGCGACCTGGGATTCTCAATGTGCAGCCATACCAAAGTACACAAGCATTTGTGCATTCGGCCTCTATCAGGATGTGGTTTCTGCAACCTGGAATGAAAACCACAGCTGCTGAGCTACTGCAGTGGTGACATCACAGTAAAAGGTAATAGTGAAAAATTAAAACATTAGTACTATGGCCACTCAATGTTCATGTAGGATGAGGTCAAGTGAAGGTTGTATTTCCGAAGATTTTTCTGGTGAGTGCAAAAAGGAGAAAAAAATTTGAAAAGTGATAGTGTACGTTTTTTATTGTACATTAACAATTGTGCATATACAGCTTTTTTTAACCTTGCATGTAATTTATAAAAGTTTCCAGTGCAGAGAGCTTGATGTTCTTGCTTCTAGGCGAGGTGGACACCCTTGACCAATAATGCGAGTTTCAAAAAGTTCATTTTGAAAAATTCAGTAATTAACTCTTTTTATTAGTGCCTTGTGGGCAAGTGTCTGAATGGCATATTTGGAGGCAGTCGCATTTGAATGCACACCCCCCTTGTTTTTAACTTGGAAATCTGACTTGTATTGAAATTTTTTAATTGAGTTTTCAAAGCTCAATTAAGTACTATCAGAACTTAGTGCATCCTGCTGCACATCAGGGGGAGTATTCTGTAAGAGTCCACCTCGTGGACTCTTGCAGAATAACCACCCAGATGGCAATGCCCCATCGAAAAGTGTGGGACGAAGTTTAAATGATACCCTGACATGGCACACAGACGCACATGCTTGCCAGGCAGAGTGTCATATCTGTAGCTACAACTGGCAGAGATGTTCAGACTTTCTCATACCTGTCGTCAAGGGGTGTTTCCGTCTGATACGATAGTGGGACCCCCTTTTCTGCGCTTCCACCACACTCGGTTCCAATACTACCTGAATTTACCGTTGAAATTCAATTACACATATCTTATAATTAGGCGCAACTTTTAAGATTTGTGGAGTTTAAAATAGAGGAATTCCTCTGCATTTTCGCAAAGGAACTCCTCTGCAAGAATGCCACATTCGCCGCACTCGTAACTTGTAAAAAAATCTGTATGGCAACAAAAAACACCCTGTATGTGTGCAGTGTGCGTTTGATCATTTCACGCAACCAATTTTGAAGCACCTTCTGTCGGTAAAGAATGCATGAAACAGATTTTTGCACTAAGACTGGAATCTGTTGCGAACTCTGGAAATATCTCTATGTAGGAAGGACCTGTTGAGACAGTTGCAGCCATCTGAAAAGGGGGAAATAAAAGCTTGCATAAATGCAGGTCTAGCACTTTTATGCTACTAAGAGATGACCCCACACGCCTTGATAGGTAATGTTATAAGCAAAGAGTGAGGATACAAAAAGTTGCACTGTTACCCACACTGTTCACAAGCGAGGCATTGTGTTGATTTCTGCATAGGGTCTATGAATGAAAACCACCTCTTGCACATCGCACAGTGCACTGCCAATTGCTATGTATAGGAAGAGTTACAATTCTTCAAATGCAATTATGACCTAGATCTTTCAATTAATTAAACAACAGGTCCCCCAAACTTGAACATCAAGTCTGAAGCTAAAAAGCATTATTCCCGTAAAGTTGCACTACATCTTTTTTTTAACACAGTAAGGATCTATCTGTAGACAATGCCACCATGGACATGCTAGCCATTTAATATTGCACTGCATGTAGCAAGAATCGCACAAAAGATTGGTCACTCCCGCAGCCTTTGAAGCCCCCTACAACATCTCGCCTATGACGACATGATACGAAACTATGATTATGTAACTTATCATGAATTACCCCTGAATGAAAGCTTGTGCACACATGCACACCCCTCCAAATTTCTGGCAAATGGGAAAGCAGTGGTTAACGCATCCCGTCTCTTCGATCACCTCTGCGTTGTCACTCTTTGTGTGCGTTTACAATAAGCACTCTGTGAAAAGAAGAAAAATTAGGGCAGCAGCAGCAATAGGCAGGCAGCGCAGAGTTATTTGTACCTTCTTGGCTGTTGTCAGTTCCTCAAGTCAGCTTCACCGCAGTATAGCCGTGTTATGCGGCGAAGCATACAGAATGTATGGCGGTGCAGCATATTTACCATGTGAAGCACATCTGAAGTTAAAATGGGACACTGTCATGGGGCCCAGTTGGTGCTTACGGTCACCCGACACTATCAGCTTAGGTACCCACACTGTGCTGTCTCTTCATGCATTTGGACAACACTCGCCATGTGTAAATCTCTGTATCTGCTACTAATGTCGCTAAGAGTGATCTTAGCGACATTAGTGTCGCTAAGAGTGATCATTCAAGTGATCTTGCTTCTTAGTCTTCTCTTATACCGGAGCCGAGGGACCATGTCACACTCGCATGATGAGCCCCACCTCTTTTTTTTCCTTCTCCCTTTTTTGCTGCATGGCACACATCCAGTGATGGCATTTAACATTGGTTGACTTACCAAACCAAAGTCAGATGCCATGGTTGGTGATGTTGCAAGCAGTGCGTTTTACATAGAGACATTTGTGTGTGTAACCTTAACTCTGGCTGAGGCGGGACTCCCTCAAGAAAAAGGCCTTGATAGCTTTGTTTAAAATTTCATCTGTTTTCCCACTGTGCATCATTTTGATAATTTGCAGACAGGATTGCCAGTGTGTGATCTGTGCACTGCACTTGTTGGTTTGCAACGTCCAAACCTTTAAAATAAAAAGATTTCCTTACACAGTCTGCACCCGCCTTATAGTCCACTAGAAGAAAGTGCAACTGAACTTCCCGAAGGCATTTGCCTCCTATGTTCCAGGGAAGCAGCCCAAAAGAACATACCTTATTCATAGATGTCAATTCTTTTATTGCGATAGCAATTATATGGACACTTCAACCGGATTTCTGCCGTCGGCTTCGCCATGAGGTTCCGTATAGATTCCAAGGGCGATAAAATCGTCGTCGCGCGCCGTATGCGCGAGCGAAAGCGCGCGGGGGACGCGCGCTATCACGGAGGGCGAACGCACGGCGGAAAGCAAATGCGACCGTCTCGCGAAAGGCCGTTGGGGTATGGGGGGGAGGGAGGCGGGGCGGCGCTGTGCTCTGGCGCCAAAGGCGTATCTTACCACTCAATCTCCCACGCGAAAGCAAGAAACGGGAAGAGGGGGGAGGGGGGGGGGCAGCTTCTCCTCTGCCAACAACGTCTCTGCCCGGCGGTCGCCCGCACCGTCTCTAATCTCCACACGGCTCTGACCTTTGTATGGGCTGTGCATTTGCCGCTCAGTTTCCGTTGAAGCGATAGACCGCGCGAACTTGCGCTTGCTGCCAGCGTTTTGACAGCCGTTGGTTGCGGTCATTCAGTGTGAGCTATTCATGTTTGCTTGTGCGCGATGACACCACGATTGTTAATTCAGTTAGTAAGCCAATGTGTCCAAGTTTATGCAGCCGATAAAACTACTATCCCTACTCCGAATAGCACTCTACTAATTTGCTATCGCAATCGATGCTTCGCCTTTCGGGCAAAACTGCGACAATTTTTTTTTCGCTTCTGTTCGGTGTTAAATAATGGGAACTCAGTACCGTGGACGTAGCATGGGCCTGGCGGTCTGGAGCTTGCCCAGTGATTGTCGGATCACACCGCTGGCACCAGTTGTTACAAACTGTGCACCCAGATCTTCAGGATAGTGCTGCTGATTGCACTTTGCAGTGGCTTGTGAATCCTGAGGGGGCCAGGCAGAAGATACGGCGGCGACGTAAAGAGTAACAAAGAATGTTCACTTTACATCGTTACGGAGCAGTCGGCTCTACAAGCTTCCTGACGGAGAGCGACAAACACTCTAATTTGCTCAAAAGCTGAAGTCTGTTGGCGAGGGCATCCTTTTATAGAGTCTGGAATGCCCTTGCTCAAGAGAAGGAGAGAGCAAACGCTCTCCACGCTGGCGGCCACCAATCGGTACATGGAAGCGTTCAATGGATTTCTTAACCGCCACTGGCTTAGCAGATGGAAAGGCACTGACACACACAGACACTGCCAGCATCTGGCCTGCCAATGAGGAGGAGGAGGGGCGAATGCACACACAAAGCTTAAATGTCCCGCTTTCTAAAGGGAGACAGCACCGTGGGTAAGAAGGCAAGAATGCGCGCAGAAAGGCTTATGCCTTTTTTGTCGTTGGGGCCTCCTAGGTGTTTTCCAACGGTTGCAGGTGGCTTGGCGTATTTAAAATGGCCGGCCTTTCGCCATTGCTTTGGTGGCGCGACACATAATTTTCACCTCACAGGCCAGTCGTAACATTGGTTAGACTAGTTCTTGTGCACGCTCAAGGACACTGAGCTTGAACAACGCCATGAAGGCTGTTTGTCTTTTCAGTGATATTAAAACTGTTTTTGCGTTTTACGTGTATACGGAGTCAATTATAAATATTTTGCAATATGGCCTTACATATCCAAGATCTGAAATGAAGCTACTTAAGCAGAGCGAGCAGCATTTGCTTGCATATCATGAGTTGCCAGTATAAGTTGAAAATATTGCGCTGTGACTACCATTAGTGCGTCATGAAGCAACCATCAATGACAGTACCATGCTTCACAATGCGACGCTCATTTCTCTCCTGGTGTGCTTGTATTGAATTGAATTATGGGGTTTTACGAGCCAAAATCACGATTTGACAATGAGGCACAGCGTAGTGGGGGACTCCGGATTAATTCTGACCACCAGGGGATCTTTAACATGCCCCAAATGCGGGTCACATGCGTTCTTGCACGTCGCCTTCGTCGAAATGTGGCCCCTGCGGCCAGGATTTCATCCCGCGCCTGGTGCGCTTCTGCTTCTCTCGTCCGCTTTCCACTTTCCTCAGTACATGGGACCACACCGTGTGCTGCACCAGGTGACACCTGTCACCACAAGATTGCCCCAGTCAATCCCACCTCGTCATCTCTTGTCCTGTCCAGTGACGTCATTCACATTTCAAGGCTCAAGGTTTAGCACTGCGCTTCTGACGACTCTCTCTAAAGCTCTGGGACAGTGCTTCTGCCGCCGGGGGTAAAGCTACGGAACAGTAATTCCACTGACCACAAGCAGGTGCACCATGTTCGAAAAGATGAAGATATAACCTTGCGCGGGTTGTCCGACGTGCATACGCACTTGCATATACACCTGTTCCCGTGCCTTTTTATATGAAACATTAATTTCGCTTATCTTTTCTCAGCTTTACAAGGCCATAAAGAAAGCAGTACTCACAATATTACAGACAGGCACATTGTTTGATTATTGAGGACAGCTATGATAAATACTTATGCTCGCATACACGAGTTTAAACATGCATGTAAGCAACATGCCTGGCACTGCGTAGACACAGCAGAGATGTATATGTGCGGTTCACGTCAGTCACACTATGGCCCTGTTCCTTTGGAGGCTTTGGAAACCATCCCTGTGATTTTCCTGGATTATTGGAAACGAATATGTGTGAGCAGAGGATGGTAAGGTGAGCAAATGAAATGAACAACTAGGTGCAGTAACAAGTGACATCATTGAAGAGGCACAGGCGGTTTCGAGGGCCCATAAAATGCATTAATAAAGCCATTCATTTGAGCGTGAACATAGTGAGGAGGCTGCTTCTGCCTTGCAGTAGTGTCCAAGACTGCTGCATGTCTGAGGTGTACGTGACGAGTGCAGTGCTGTGTTGCTTGCCAACAGCCCATTGGACAGGAAAGGTAAACTTGTCAATAGTGTGCACACTTATTTTGGGAAACTTATTTTGGGCACAGTTTGTAACAACTGGTGCCAGCGGTGTGGTGGCCAGCGGTGCTGCGAGTACAATATGTGACTGTCTTTCATCTTCATCTGCCCATGTTATCTTGAGGAAGCCACCCCCCCCCCCCATATAAATGTGTATTTACAATATTTACAAGAAAGGCAACAATACATAAACAAGATGGCTAGCGAGACCGAGTCTACCTCTACACGTTAAATCGCCTTCTGACTGGCACCACTCTTGCTAGCGCCGTAACAATATTGGGCATCATTGGGCAATAACATCATTAGGCATATCTGTAAAGTGCATGTTGCGTTGTCATAACTCGAGCTGGGTGAGAATCAAGTGATTTGTTAAATGTACGACATTGTTAAATGTAAGTGCAATGGTGGGACAGCTGTACAAGTGGGACAGTTCTTAGAAACTGCAGAATGTGCCCATCTACCTCTACAATGTTGCAAAAACTTGCTTTTTGAACCACGAGCCAGATCTTTCTGACTGGGCAACATTCATGCACCAGCTCCGTCTATTTGTGCTAAGGTCGCGAAAAAGCCCGGAGAGCGTATCCAATTTGCTGGAGAACCATGTACTTCTTAGATTCTGAATTTCCTTGCACTGTACAAGCACATGAACACCACCACAAGTATCAAAAATGTAGGATGCAACATATTATTGAAGGCACAAGCACTGTTACCTTTTATGTCCTTGCTACGCAGAACCCCAGCACCTCTACTACTTCTAAGGAACCGCTTTATTCTCTGCCGAGCTCAATCTATGACGATGAAGACGCAACGCGCACTGATGATATGTACAGATGAGGAAGATAAAGGACTGTCACATATTGCGCTTACAATACAGCTAATGTGGAAGTTTCTCAAAGGAAGCGGTCACACCATTGCATTTAAAATATATGCACAGGAATTCTCGTACGCCTTCCTTGTCCAAGGAACTGCTGGCAAGCACCACAGCGCAGCACCGGTCACGTACATTGCAATTAAATTTAAAAGAATTGAGGAAAGGCCGAGTCAACACAAAAACCACCCGACACCCTTGTCAACAAACCTATTGAACTGGTATTACGCTTCAGGTGTTTGCGGACATACAACGGTAAACCAATGACCACGATTCTGACTGGTGATGTAGAAGTCGCGGGGCGCTTTTTTTTCGTCGCGACGATAGATTGATTTTTGTTTACGAGTACTGCTCCAGGAGGACACATATAACCGGCAAACGGAGGCCTCAGGAGAGCACCTGAGATTATTATCAAGGAGACGGCGCTGGATCTTCAGGGAACCTAAGGGGCAGCGGGGGGATCAAAGCTGGAAGCAGGGCAGTCCGTGGGTCGGGGCCGCTGAGGCCGAAGCGCGCCAGGAGGTGTTCGCATACAAAAGTGCCTGTCTGCGATTTTAACACTCCTCGCACGCGCAGGCCTCGGCGAGCCCCAACTTATGGACCAGTCCGGGTTCTAGCTTTGGTGCCTCCGTTGCCACTTTAGTGTCCTGGAGGCGCCGCCAATAATATGAAATAAAAACACGATTGGAGAAACGTATTTACGCCCAGCCGCTAACTTGCGACGCTACGTTCAGCACTGCCGCGCCTTGCGACTTCTACAACGCATGTGAGAACCTTGTCTATCAATGTTTGGTCTATTTTGTGTAGCGTTCATGCTTAACTTTGTATTGCACTGCGGCTTAGTGAAGCACTACGCTTGCGTGTAGCGTACGTATCTCACCTGATAGTCGGTGAACACCCCGGGGTCTTGTACGAACATCCGCTGAAGAAAAGACTACTACACCTTCACATGTGGTAAAACACATGCCAAACTTGCAAGAACAGACGTAAAATGAACCTTCACACTTTAAAATACGAAAAGAATCACTTAGAAGGCGAAAACTATTGAACACCCATTTAAGCGCAAATCCGCCATTGCTGCTGGTGTTGATCAGGCTGTTCCCTTGCGAGAGAGTCGGCAAGCGCGGGGCAAAGACTGAACGTAGCAAAAAAGAAAGAAAGAAAACGCGGAGAAAACTGTGCATTAAGTACAAACACGCGAGAAAAATAAAAATCCATCGGGATTCCCTATAACGACGCTGCCAACCCTTCGACCGATGTTTCATGCAACTTGTGGCATTAATTAAAATATCTGCAGTGCAATGTTTTCATAACGCGCAAAAAATTGTATGCTCAAGCTTTACCCACACACACACACACACACACACACACACACACACACACACACACACACACACACACACACACACACACACACACACACACACACACACACACACACAAACACACACACACACACACACACGCACACACACACACAAATACGAGGTGCATATTCGTAGAACGCCAATTCGTGCACCCCCCCCCAGAAAAAAAATCGTGAATAATAACATATGATTATATACGAGTGTCGATGTAAGCAATAGAGAATTCGATTTTATGTTATAAAAAAACAGGTGCAGTAAGCAATGTATAGAATTAAGCATATAGCTCCTTGGAAACTTAAATCTGTCTTGAAACTTGACAGATATTCATGGTGATGTGGCGAATTGTGGGTATATGACTGAAAAGAATTGCTACAGTGTGTTTCTACAGCTTCTCAAAAGGAGTTTCAAGTGTTTCCATGTTATGTGAAGGTTATATCTTGACTCAAGCTTTTTTTTGTTCATATTGGTCAATTATGCTTTAAAAACAAATTGGAAATCCCAACGGTTTTGTTTTTACTGAGGGAACATACAGTTGAGCAACACTTTTGCAACAAACGTTTATTTAAAAGTGGTTACATGGTAGACACCCTTGCTCATGACAAAACAACTTTCCTTCGCTGTGTTCAGACACTTTGTTCAAGTTGCATGTAATGCTTGATGATGTATGGTGTTTAATGGCGCAAGGGCCAGATATGGCCAAAGAGCGCCAGGCCAGTGTTCATGAGTTGACAATGGAGCAATGAATTGCGAAAGGTAGATGTGTAGTAGCTGTAAAAGGGCCTAAAAACAATCGCTGTAAAATACGTAAAATGTATATGTAATAAAATTATGGCAATGGCTAATGAGGTGCACTATGATCACGAAAGAACAGATTGCAAGATAATGACGATAGGCGAAAATATATCACAGATAAATTTTTTTTAAAAAGCACTACTGCCTTGACAGACCCTTTGAAAACGTAAGGGCCCGGAGGCGCGTGCTATGCAAAACTACTGTCGCGGCGACTTCCTCTGAACAGAGGACGCGCTACGAAACTATTGGGCAAATAACATGCAGTACAACATCGCTCAGAAAATCCAGAACAGCTTTAGTGCTAAACAGAGGTTCGTCGCCAAGAAACATAGCAGGGTGGAGAGGGAGACGGTACTGGTACGCTAAAGGGAAGTGTCGTTTTCTCTCTCTTTCGGCTTCCCTGCACTCCACGAGCACGTGTAGCACGGTAAGCCTCTCTCCACATCCACCACAGGTTGGCGGGTCATTTCCAGTTAAGAGAAAATTGTGGGTGCCATATGTATGTCCTATTCTCAGACGAGAGAATAGGACATTAGTTCTTCGTATTTTCGTAACAGGATGCCACGGGCCAATTTGTGGCTTAACTAAGTGGAGCTTATTGTTCGTTTCGGCATCCCACAAGCGCTGCCAGTGGCTTCGAAGTTTCTTTCTCAAGTAGGGCTTGAGATCTGTGGCAGCGATAGAAGCGGTAGGGTTAAGGGCTCGCGATGTAGTTGATGTGGCCATTTGATCAGCCAGAACATTGCCCTCGATGCCTCTATGGCCAGGCACCCAGCATATAATAATATGCTGGTTAGACAGGTATGCCTTGCACAGAGCAGAATACAGTTCAATAAGTACAGGGATTTTGTGTCTATGTAGAGTCATGACGGCTTTTACGACGCTTAGGGAGTCTGTAAATATTATTGATCTTTTGAGTTTTGATTCGCCTATACTCTTCACAGCCGATAAAAGTGCATAGGCCTCAGCCGTAAAAATGCTTGTTTCCGGGTGCAGTACATCGGACTCGGAGAACGATGGGCCGACTACTGCATAAGATACCCCTGCATGTGACTTGGAAGCGTCGGTGTAAAACTGAGTGCAGGACGAGTACTTGAACTGGATTTCCAGAAAATGCATCCGGATATGTGCCTCTGGAGCATCTTTTGTGACCTCTACAAACGAAGTATCACACTCTATGAGTTGCCACTGCCACGGTGGCATTGGCTTTGCTGGGGCCATCAGAGTATTTTCAAGTAGTGGGATGTCCATTTCTTCACTAATTTTTCTTACACGTAGTGAAAAGGGTTCTCTTGCTGTCGGCCGGTTACTAAAGAGTGTGGAACTGGTCATATTATTTACGGTTGAGAAGGACGGATGTTCCGGGTTTGAATTTACTTTCAGGAAATAGGTGAGGCTTAAGGATGAACGTTGCATATCAAGCGACTACATGTCCGCCTCTACATACAGGCTTGCCACAGGACTTGTCCTGAAGGCACCAGTGGCTAGGCGGATGCCTAGATGGTGTACAGGATCCAGCATCCTTAGGGCGCTTGGCCTAGCGGAATGGTACATTATGGCGCGTTATCTAATCTTGTAAGTATGAGGCTCTTGTACAAATTTAAAAGACACTGTGTGTCACTACCCCAAGCGGTGCGTGACAACACTTTTAGAATATTCATTGTTTTCATACACTTGTTTCTTAGATACCGTATGTGTGCCACAAATGTAAGCTTCGTATCTAGAATCATACCTAAAAATTTATGTTCTGTTTTTACGTGCACGCGTTCTCCCTGCAACTCAATGTCAGGATCGGGGTGCAGACCCCTCTTTCTGGAGAACAGGACGCAGGTAGTCTTTTGTGGGTTAAGGCTAAATCCATTCTCGTCTGCCCACTTAGACACCTTGTTCAGACCAAGCTGAATCTGCCGCTCACAGACTGCGAGATTGCACGAGGCGAAACCTATCTGTACATCATCGACGTATGCAGAATAAAACATGTTTCTTGGGATATACAGACGCAAAGAACTCATTTTTACGATAAAGAGAGTGCAACTGAGCACCCCACCCTGTGGCACTCCAGTTTCCTGCACAAAAGGTCTTGATACAGCATTTCCCACACGAACACGGAAAGTGCGATTAGATAAATAACTTTCTATGACATTTAACATGTTACCACGTACACCAACGTGCGAGAGGTCTCTAAGTATTCCAAACCGCCACGTGGTATCGTAGGCTTTTTCTATATCAAGGAATACAGAGAGAAAGAACTGTTTATGGACGAAAGTTTCACGAATTTGCGTCTCAATACGTATCAAATGGTCGGCGGTGGATCGACCTTCTCGAAACCCGCATTGGTACGGGTCAAGCAATTTGTTTGATTCAAGAAAATCTATCAGTCGGCGGTTAATCATTTTTTCGAATAGTTTGCACAGGCAGCTTGTTAGTGCTATAGGGCGGTAACTCGAAGCAGACGATGGGTCCTTGCCCTCCTTCAGTATAGGAATGACAATGGCCTCTTTCCAGGCAGAGGGGATCTTGCCGGAGGTCCATATAGCATTGTATAGGGAGAGGAGAGTTTTCTTTGTTTCATGAGGAAGGTGCTTCAGCATTTCATAAGCTATGCGGTCAGAGCCTGGCGCAGACTTGTTGCAGCAACTAAGTGATGCATACAGCTCAGCAATGCAGAATGGCTGGTTGTATGCCTCGTTTCCGGTACCTTTTCTTTCTAGTTTCTGTTTTTCTATTGTAGCCTTGTGCCTTTTAAATGTTTGTGAATAATGGGATGAGCTGGCCACATGTTCAAAATGTGCTCCCAGACAGTTAGCTTGGTCTTCCAGACTGTGGCCTTGTGTGTTTACCAACGGGATTGAAAAAGTTTGTAGCCCTTTTATCTTGTTAACTTTTTTCCAGACTCTGCCCTCTTCTGTATATGAGTTGATACCTGATAAAAACTTCTCCCAACTCTCTCTCCTGGCCTGTCGGTGCGTTCTCCTGCCCCCCGATTTTATTTTCTTAAAATTGACAAGATTCTCCGCAGTTGGGGAATCGCGTAGCAACCCCCACGCTTTGTTTTGTTTCCTACGAGCGTTCCGACATTCCTCGTTCCACCATGGGACACGGCGTTTGCAGGTCGCACCACTCATTTCTGGTATACATTCAGAAGCAGCATTGATTATGAAAGATGCAAGATACTCAACCGCAGCATCAATTCCCAGCAAAGATATGTCAGGCCACGAGATACCACTTGTAAGACTCTTGAATTTCTCCCAATCTGCCGTATCCAAGTTCCACCGGGGAGCTTGTGGTGGAGGTTCGTTTTGTAGTGGTGATCTCAGCAGTATGGGGAAGTGGTCACTCCCGTAAGGATTTTTTATCACTTCCCATTTGAGTTCAGGAAATATAGACGGGGAAGCTACACTGAGATCAACGGAAGAAAAAGTTTTGTTTGCGAGATTGTAGTAGGTGGGTTCCTTTTTATTCAGGAGACACGCACCAGAGGAGAAAAGAAATTGTTCGATTAGGCGTCCTCGCGCATCGATACGCGTGTCGCCCCACAAGCTGCTGTGTGCATGATGATGTATGGTGTTTAATGGCGCAAGGGCCAGATATGGCCAAAGAGCGCCAGGCCAATGTTCATGAGTTGACAATGGAGCAATGAATTCCGAAAGGTAGATGTGTCGTGGCTGTAAAAGGGCCTAAAAACAATCGCTGTAAAATGCGTAAAATGTATATGTAATAAAATTATGGCAATGGCTAATGAGGTGCACTATGATCACGAAAGAACAAATTGCAAGATAATGAAGATAGGCGAAAATATATCACAGACAAATGTTTTTAAAAAGCACTACTGCCTTGACAGACCCTTTGAAAAACGTAAGGGCCTGGAGGCGCGTGCTATGCAAAACTACTGTCGCGGCGACATCTCTCTGAAGAGAGGACGCGCTACGAAACTATTGGGCAAATAACATGCAGTACAACATCGCTCAGAAATGCCAGAACAGCTTTAGTGCTAAACAGAGGTTCGTCGCCAAGGAACATAGCAGGGTGGAGAGGGAGACGGTACTGGTACGCTAAAGGGAAGTGTCTTTTTCTCTCTCTTTCGGCTTCCCTGCACTCCACGAGCACGTGTAGCACAGTAAGCCTCTCTCCACATCTACCACAGGTTGGCGGGTTATTTCCAGTTAATAGAAAATTGTGGGTGCCATATGTATGTCCTATTCTCAGACGAGAGAATAGGACATTAGTTCTTCGTATTTTCGTAACAGGATGCCACGGCCCAATCTGTGGCTTAACTAAGTGGAGCTTATTGTTCGTTTCGGCATCCCACAAGCGCTGCCAGTGGCTTCGAAGTTTCTTTCTCAAGTAGGGCTTGAGATCTGTGGCAGCGATAGAAGCGGTAGGGTTAAGGGCTCGCGATGTAGTTGATGTGGCCATTTGATCAGCCAGAACATTGCCCTCGATGCCTCTATGGCCAGGCACCCAGCATATAATAATATGCTGGTTAGACAGGTATGCCTTGCACAGAGCAGAATACAGTTCAATAAGTACAGGGTTTTTGTGTCTATGTAGAGTCATGACGGCTTTTACGACGCTTAGGGAGTCTGTAAATATTATTGATCTTTTGAGTTTTGATTCGCCTATACTCTTCACAGCCGATAAAAGTGCATAGGCCTCAGCCGTAAAAATGCTTGTTTCCGGGTGCAGTACATCGGACTCGGAGAACGATGGGCCGACTACTGCATAAGATACCCCTGCATGTGACTTGGAAGCGTCGGTGTAAAACTGAGTGCAGGACGAGTACTTGAACTGGATTTCCAGAAAATGCATCCGGATATGTGCCTCTGGAGCATCTTTTGTGACCTCTACAAACGAAGTATCACACTCTATGAGTTGCCACTGCCACGGTGGCATTGGCTTTGCTGGGGCCATCAGAGTATTTTCGAGTAGTGGGATGTCCATTTCTTCGCTAATTTTTCTTACACGTAGTGAAAAGGGTTCTCTTGCTGTCGGCCGGTTATTAAAGAGTGTGGAACTGGTCATATTATTTACGGTTGAGAAGGACGGATGTTCCGGGTTTGAATTTACTTTCAGGAAATAGGTGAGGCTTAAGGATGAACGTTGCATATCAAGCGACCACATGTCCGCCTCTACATACAGGCTTGCCACAGGACTTGTCCTGAAGGCACCAGTGGCTAGGCGGATGCCTAGATGGTGTACGGGATCCAGCATCCTTAGGGCGCTTGGCGTAGCGGAATGGTACACTATGGCGCCGTAATCTAATCTTGTGAGTATGAGGCTCTTGTACAAATTTAAAAGACACTGTGTGTCACTACCCCAAGCGGTGCGTGACAACACTTTTAGAATATTCATTGTTTTCATACACTTGTTTCTTAGATACCGTATGTGTGCCACAAATGTAAGCTTCGTATCTAGAATCATACCTAAAAATTTATGTTCTGTTTTTACGTGCACGCGTTCTCCCTGCAACTCAATGTCAGGATCGGGGTGCAGACCCCTCTTTCTGGAGAACAGGACGCAGGTAGTCTTTTGTGGGTTAAGGCTAAATCCATTCTCGTCTGCCCACTTAGACACCTTGTTCAGACCGAGCTGAATCTGCCGCTCACAGACTGCGAGGTTGCACGAGGCGAAACCTATCTGCACATCATCGACGTATGCAGAATAAAACATGTTTCTTGGGATATACAAACGCAAAGAACTCATTTTTACGATAAAGAGAGTGCAACTGAGCACCCCACCCTGTGGCACTCCAGTTTCCTGCACAAAAGGTCTTGATACAGCATTTCCCACACGAACACGGAAAGTGCGATTAGATAAATAACTTTCTATGACATTTAACATGTTACCACGTATACCAACGTGCGAGAGGTCTCTAAGTATTCCAAACCGCCACGTGGTATCGTAGGCTTTTTCTATATCAAGGAATACAGAGAGAAAGAACTGTTTATGGACGAAAGCTTCACGAATTTGCGTCTCAATACGTATCAAATGGTCGGCGGTGGATCGACCTTCTCGAAACCCGCATTGGTACGGGTCAAGCAATTTGTTTGATTCAAGAAAATGTATCAGTCGGCGGTTAATCATTTTTTCGAATAGTTTGCACAGGCAGCTTGTTAGTGCTATAGGGCGGTAACTCGAAGCAGACGATGGGTCCTTGCCCTCCTTCAGTATAGGAATGACAATGGCCTCTTTCCAGGCAGAGGGGATCTTGCCGGAGGTCCATATAGCATTGTATAGGGAGAGGAGAGTTTTCTTTGTTTCATGAGGAAGGTGCTTCAGCATTTGATAAGCTATGCGGTCAGAGCCTGGCGCAGACTTGTTGCAGCAACTAAGTGATGCATACAGCTCAGCAATGCAGAATGGCTGGTTGTATGCCTCGTTTCCGGTACCTTTTCTTTCTAGTTTCTGTTTTTCTATTGTAGCCTTGTGCCTTTTAAATGTTTGTGAATAATGGGATGAGCTGGCCACATGTTCAAAATGTGCTCCCAGACAGTTAGCTTGGTCTTCCAGACTGTGGCCTTGTGTGTTTACCAACGGGATTGAAAAAGTTTGTAGCCCTTTTATCTTGTTAACTTTTTTCCAGACTCTGCTCTCTTCTGTATATGAGTTGATACCTGATAAAAACTTCTGCCAACTCTCTCTCCTGGCCTGTCGGCGCGTTCTCCTGCCCTCCGATTTTATTTTCTTAAAATTGACAAGATTCTCCGCAGTTGGGGAATCGCGTAGCAACCCCCACGCTTTGTTTTGTTTCCTACGAGCGTTCCGACATTCCTCGTTCCACCATGGGACACGGCGTTTGCAGGTCGCACCACTCATTTCTGGTATACATTCAGAAGCAGCATTGATTATGAAAGATGCAAGATACTCAACGGCAGCATCAATTCCCAGCAAAGATATGTCAGGCCACGAGATACCACTTGTAAGTCTCTTGAATTTCTCCCAATCTGCCGTATCCAAGTTCCACCGGGGAGCTTGTGGTGGAGGTTCGTTTTGTAGTGGCGATCTCAGCAGTATGGGGAAGTGGTCACTCCCGTAAGGATTTTTTATCACTTCCCATTTGAGTTCAGGAAATATAGACGGGGAAGCTATACTGAGATCAATGGAAGAAAAAGTTTTGTTTGCGAGGTTGTAGTAGGTGGGTTCCTTTTTATTCAGGAGACACGCACCAGAGGAGAAAAGAAATTGTTCGATTAGGCGTCCTCGCGCATCGATACGCGTGTCGCCCCACAAGCTGCTGTGTGCATTCAAATCGCCAAGAACGAGGTAAGGTTCTGGTAATTCATCTATAAATGACTGAAATTCATGCTTGTGTAAAGGATAATGTGGGGGTATGTAGAGCGAGCAAATGGTGACGAGTTTACCCAGAAGTACAGCACGAACGGCTACCGCCTCAAGTGCCGTATTGAGTGGAAGTTGCTGACAGGCTACACTTCTGTCGAGTATGATGGCCACACCACCAGAAGATGCGGCAGAGTCCTCGCGATCTCTTCGGAAAATAATATTCTGACGTAGGAAGTTGGTGTTTTTAGAGTTTAGGTGTGTTTCTTGAACACACAGCACCTTTGGATTGAATTTATTGATAAGTTCTTGGATGTCGTCTAGGTTGTGGATTAGTCCTCTAACATTCCACTGCATTATTGTGTTCATGTTGGATGAAAATAAAAGGCGCTGTGTGTCTGAAAAGGGAGGAGAGTGACTTTACTTTACAAGGCCTTTGTCAGGCCCTGTAATTGGTGTTTTGTCTTTTTTGGAGCGGTCGAGAGAACCTCGCCGCTCCTTCGACGCTACCTGCGCCGTTTGGCTTGGACTGGTGTCCATAGCCTCTTGCGAGGCACTGGACACCCGCTCCAAAGAGCGATGTGTGCGTCGCGTAGACTTCGTCTCGAGCGACGAAGTCTTCGTCCCCACCGTACCGGAGGTCGACAGGACCCCTGTGGCCTCTACAGTGGCCTGGCTGCTGCCGGAGCTTGTAGAGGCCACTGGTGTGGACACTTTGAGAGATGGCAGGGCAGCGTTGGCTGCTCCCACCTTAGGGGCGGGTGGCATTAGCCTCGGCACGCTAGGCGTGGTCCGGGCTACCGCCAGAGGCCGTTGTGGTGCCGCCCCCCGTTGCACCACTTCGGCGAAAGATGTTTTGAGCAAGAACAACGAGGAGATACGTTGACGTGCTTCGCGGAATGTGATATTCTCCTTCACTTTTACAGTAATTATTTCTTTTTCTTTCTTCCAGGCTGGACAAGCTCTGGAGTATGCCGGGTGACTGCCGTCGCAGTTCGCACAATGTACCTCGTCATTATTGCAATCGTCAGAAGAGTGACCAGTTGTGCCGCACTTTGCGCACATAAGCTGCCCTCGGCAGCTTTGGGATGCGTGACCAAATCTTTGGCATTTAAAGCAACGTCGCGGGTTCGGAATATAAGGTCGAACATGAAGTTTTACATAGCCGGTTTCCAGAGTCTCGGGTAATGTGGTTGAACTGAAAGTGAGTATTAAATGCTTTGTTGGGATTACGTTGTCATTCCTTCTGATTGTGATGCGCTGCACATGGATTACGCCTTGGTCCTTCCATCCATCCAGGAGTTCTTCTTCATTCAATGTCATTAAGTCTTCATCTGATACTACGCCTTTGACTGTGTTCATAGTTCGATGCGCGCTCACAGAAACAGGGGTATTACCAAAGGCTACGAGGTGTGCTAGTCTGTTGTATTGTTCCTTGTCTTTTAGTTCCAGGAGCAAATCTCCACTTGCCATCTTTGTTACCTTATAACCAGTTCCAATGGTCTCTCTTAGGCACTTGGCCACAAGAAATGGTGAAATTGTTCTAGCTTTTGTAGATGATTGTTCGCAGTGGAGGACGTGGAATTTCGGGAAACGTTCGTTGTTTTTGGGCAAGAATAGTGATGTTGCATCGGTGCGTACCCTTTTCGAGGCACGATCGGTTGAGAAAGGGTTCGGGGATCCCATGGATAGAAACTACTTGTTCGGCAACGGCGTCTGCCACCCACCGCGGAGCCCAACAAGGGGACGTGGCAGAACATAGAGACAACTCTGCACAGCGCCAGCAGTATGCCGTTGCTATAACCCAATATGGTAACCCAAGGTAGGACAGCCACACCAGGTTAACCCTTGCCGCCAGGAAAAGTCGAAGTGAATGGAAAAGATGAGAGGACAGGACAGATTAAAAGTGGAAGGGAAAGACGAAGATGATGCTAGAGAGAGATAGGAAAAGGCGACTACCGGTTTCCCCCGGGCGGGTCAGTCCGGGGGTGCCGTCTACGTGAAGCAGAGGCCAAAGGGGTGTGTTGCCTCCGCCGAGGGGCCTTAAAGGTCCGAACACCCGGCTTCGGCTCAACCCCCAGGATCCCCTTTTCCCCGGACACGGCTAAGCCACGCACGGTTAAACGTGGGAGGGTCCAACCCTCTTGTGCTCGGGTACGTGGTGGCGCAACTCACCAAACGCCTGCTTGCGCAGACGCCCCTGCGGGAAGCTGCTGTGTGCATTCAAATCGCCAAGAACGAGGTAAGGTTCTGCTAATTCATCTATAAATGACTGAAATTCATGCTTGTGTAAAGGATAATGTGGGGGTATGTAGAGCGAGCAAATGGTGACGAGTTTACCCAGAAGTACAGCGCGAACGGCTACCGCCTCAAGTGCCGTTTTGAGTGGAAGTGGCTGACAGCCAACACTTCTGTCGTGTATGATGGCCACACCACCAGATGATGTGACAGAATCCTCGCGATCTCTTCGGAAAACAATATTCTGACGTAGGAAGTTGGTGTTTCTGGAGTTTAGGTGCGTTTCTTGAACACACAGCACCTTTGGATTAAATTTATTGATAAGTTCTTGGATGTCGTCTAAGTTGTGGATTAGTCCTCTAACATTCCACTGCATTATTGTGTTCATGTTGGATGAAAATAAAAGGCGCTGTGTGTCTGAAAAGGGAGGAGAGTGACTTTACTTTACAAGGCCTTTGTCAGGCCCTGTAATTGGTGTTTTGTCTTTTTTGGAGCGGTCAAGAGAACCTCGCCGCTCCTTCGACGCTACCTGCGCCGTTTGGCTTGGACTGGTGTCCATAGCCTCTTGCGAGGCACTGGACACCCGCTCCAAAGAGCGATGTGTGCGTCGCGTAGACTTCGTCTCGAGCGACGAAGTCTTCGTCCCCACCGTACCGGAGGTCGACAGGACCCCTGTGGCCTCTGCAGTGGCCTGGCTGCTGCCGGAGCTTGTAGAGGCCACTGGTGTGGACACTTTGAGAGATGGCAGGGCAGCGTTGGCTGCTCCCACCTTAGGGGCGGGTGGCGTTAGCCTCGGCACGCTAGGCGTGGTCCGGGCTACCGCCAGAGGCCGTTGTGGTGCCGCCCCCCGTTGCACCACTTCGGCGAAGGATGTTTTCAGTGACAATAATGATGAGATCCGTTGTCGAGCTTCACGGAATGTTATATTCTCCTGAACTTTTACTGTAATTATTTCCTTTTCTTTCTTCCAGGCTGGACAAGCTCTGGAGTATGCAGGGTGACTGCCGTCGCAGTTCGCACAATGTAGCTCATCATTATTGCAGTCGTCAGCAGAGTGAGCGGTTGTGCCGCACTTTGCGCAAATAAGCTGCCCTCTGCAGCTCTGGGATGCGTGACCAAATCTCTGACATTTGAAGCAACGTCGCGGGTTTGGAATATAAGCTCGAACATGAAGTTTTACATAGCCGGTTTCGAGAGTCTCAGGTAAAGTAGTTGAGTTGAAAGTGAGTATTAAGTGCTTTGTTGGGATTTCGATGTCATTCCGCCTGATTTTGATGCGCTGCACGTGGATTACGCCTTGGTCCTTCCATCCATCCAGGAGTTCTTCTTCATTCAATGTCATTAAGTCTTCATATGATACCACGCCTTTCACTGTGTTCATAGTTCGATGTACGCTCACAGAAACAGGTATGTTACCAAAAGCTACGAGGTGTGCGAGTTTGTTGTGTTGTTCCTTGTCTTTGAGTTCGAGGAGCAAATCTCCACTTGACATCTTTGTTACCTTATAACCAGCTCCAATGGTCTCTTTTAGGCACTTGGTCACAAGAAATGGGGAAATTGCTCTAGCTTTCGTAGATGACTGCTCACAGTGAAGGACGTGGAATTTGGGGAAAGTTTCTTTGTTTTTGGGCCAGAATAGCGAGGTTGCGTCGGTGCGTACCCTTTTCGAGGCACGATCGGTAGAAAAGGGGTTTGAGGTTCCCATGGAAATAAGTGATTTATTCGGCAACGGCGTCTGCCACCCACCACGGAGCCCAACAAGGGGACGTGGCAGAACATATAAACAAGTCTGCACAGCGCCAGCAGTATGCCGTTACTATAACCCAATATGGTATACCCAAGGTAGGACAGCCACACCTGGTTAACCCTTTCCGCCAGGAAAAGTGGAAGTGAATAGAAAAGATGAGAAGACAGGAAAGATGAAAAGCGGGAGAAAAAGACGAAGATTGGAGAGGAAGACAGGAAAAGGCGACTGCCGATTTCCCCCGGGTGGGTCAGTCCGGGGGTGCCGTCTATGTGAAGCAGAGGCCAAAGGGGTGTGTTGCCTCCGCCGGGGGGCCATAAAGGTCCGAACACCCAGCATCGGCTCAGCCCCCAGGATCCCCCTTTCCCCAGACACGGCTAAGCCGCGCACGGCTACACGCGGGAGGCTCCAACCCTCATGTGCTCGGGTCCGTGGTGTCGCAACAAACCAAACGCCTGCTTACGCAGACGCCCCTGCGGGCATGTAATGCTTCATCTCCAACCTTTGAGTGGTTCCTTAGAAGCAGTCAATTGTGAAATCTACAGCGAGGTTTTACTTTACACCTCCTCATCTCATAGCACAAGATCTGAAATGCATGAACAAGAGGAATCAGGCCAGCACATATTCACAGAAACAAACACTTCGCAGTGCAGTCGACAAATCAATTACAATTACAGTAAAAACTATGTCAGCCACGTAATATGAGCAAGCGATAGCTTTTCTTTTCACGGAAAAGCCTCAGTCCCATGCCGACATTAACACTTATAGTGGTTGTCAAGGTAGTGGTCATCATTGGCAATATTTGAAAGCTTTTGATAAAGGAGTAGTTATCACAAGGGAAGTGGAAACTAGCACAGCTTGTAAACAGCACGTTGCAGTGCTATATGTATGCTGGTTATTGACAGTAATAAATAGTATGACCATTAGAACTGTTAAACAAGACAGGATAGGAATAAACTTTATTTGTCCAACAGTTATGGCTGTTGATAAACAAGACAGAAGCTCACAGTAATATGAAGGCTTGAAGTGATAAACAGTATTTGGAAGAGGAATGTAGCTGGAGCGAACACTTCAACAAAGATTTGCGTCTTCGTCAGTGTCGCAAACTCAGCAGAGTTTATGTAAGCTTAGCTCACTCTCCTGCACCCTCAATGTGGGATGACGAGGAGAATAAGTTAGTGCGTCGAGTGAGGAAAGTTGAAGTGTAGGAAAGACATGGGGAGACAGCGAAGGAGAAGGTAGGGGCACTGTTGTAGGTTATTCTTCCAAGAAGTAGTAACGATAAAAAGAAAAAAAAACATTTAAACATGTATAAGCAAGCATTGCCAATTGTTATGCCTACTCAAGTTAGAGATGCCCCCCCCCCCCCACCATAAGAGATGCTATATATAACCGATTTAATATATAAAGTGGCCTAAAGTTTTCTGCATAGTCTTTTCAATCATTATGACACCTGTCTGCAGAAGATTTAACCGAGTGCTCACGACCAGAGCAAATTTTCCTAAGACTGCATACAACACCACAGCAGGCACCCTCTATTTTCGGAATCTGAAAAGTGAAAGATTATTCAAATAGGCAGTGAAAAAAATCACACTGAACGCAATATCTAGATCTAATTATGAGGCATGCCGTGGTGTGGGACTCTGGCATTAATTTTGACCACCTGGGGTTCTGTAACGTGCACGTGAATCTAAATACACAAGTGTTTTTGTTGCATTTCACTACCACTGAAATGCAGCCACCTTGGCTAGGATTGAACCCGCAAGCTCGAGCTCAGATATGCAACACCTTAACCACTGCGCTAAGAAGCATTACACGAATTTGTAAGTTGCAAAACACCTTGGAGGCTTTCGCACACTGAAACATTACACGCCATAAAATGCACTTCCTTACATTTATTTACACAGTACACACATACTTACCAGGGGCTCATATGACAAGCATGGAGGCACCTCTCGTGCTCTAACACACGTACCATCCAGCAGCTGCCACATAGCCACATACCAGAGACAAGCTCTGGGTCTGTACCTATTGTCACAGACATACTTACCAGCAGCTCATATGACAAGCATGGAGGCATCTCTCGTGCTCTAACACACATACCATCCAGCTGTGACATATGGCTGCACACCACATACAAGAACAGATGGTCACGACTTGTTAGCATGCGAGCCTTCAACCTGCTTCAATAAGGCATGACAGCACAACACTACTGCACCACTTCTCTCTTCCTCAGTGCACTGCAGGCTTGTTACCAGTAATCGTGCCCTACTGACGTGGTTATCTCTTCAGTTTCTATGTTGCTGTCCATAAGCTGCAGTTTAAGGACTTCCTTTTGAGCTTCAGTGGGCCTTGAAAGGCTAGATGATGGCTGGGACAATCTAGGGTTTCTTGTAGAGTGAAATCTTAATTGATGCACAACTTTTTTGTTGGCTGGTTCATTCGAATCGTCTGGCATCTTTCTTTTTCGGTCACTTTCAACAAGCGCGAAGACTGGCTCAAACAACTTGTTTGCCTTTTTAGCTACTTCCTCGGAGACTTCACCATCTGATATTGTTTGTCTCACTGACTCCATTTTCGCTGTAAAGAGTGCCGAGCTTGACACTGCTTTGGCTGCCTCCAGCTTTGTTATACTCTGCACAAGGTGCAGTGCCTGGTTTGTGTCGCATGATTCTTCGGGTGAGCTCTCATGGCTCTTGTCACTGCTGATTGGATTAGCGATGACCACACAGTGAATGTGCTTGCACACTGTTCAGTGTACAAGACGGTCATTGCAAGTGCACGTGTAAGTATGCACACACACTGCGCATTCCTTGCACCTCAAATGGCAGCAAGCACCATCTCCCACTTTTGACACTTTATACGAGAGCCCTTTAATTGACTGAGATGGCACAGTCCATGTGCCATCTTCGTTAAATTTGGCACATGCTGCCATGTCCCTGCCAGACCTGTGGTTCTTCGCAATTGTGCTCAACTTCTTACCCTTTGCCCCTTTTATCATCCAGATTGCTCTCTTCATTAAAAAAATGATATGTCAAGTCCATGAGGGCGGAAATTAGTTTGTCAACACGCTTGTTCTGCTTTCCCTCCAGCATACTATGCTTTAACGTCCTGTGCATGCTCTCAAGGTGCATGTTTGTGTTGACACCTACATCAATCCTAAAGCAATATGCCCACTCTTGCGGCCTAACTGCATAGTGGTCTTTGAAGTACTTCACAAAGTCCTTCAGTTTTTCTTTCTCATTGGCAAGGAATTTTTCAAGATAGTCATTAAATTCCTTTTCCTCAGGTAATTCTAAAAGTAGCCGCACCCTATGGTAGGCAAATGGCCTCAGCTGCTTCTCCACACACTCATGTATCTTCTTACGCCAATTCTTATCCACATGCCAGGCACAGAGAAGTTTCTGTTTGGGGCTCCCATGACGGTGGACCATGCCTTGTAGAATTGCGAGGCATCATCAGACATAAATGTCTTCGCAGCCACTTTTTTGGCCATGGCAGACTCCAGACATTTAAAGAATGCTGTAAGAGTTAGCTCATTCATGCGGTTGCAGATGAAATAAGCTACAGGCACACCTGATCTTACTTCATCTACCACCAGAAGAGTGGTCAGCTCAAACTGGTACCCGGTAGTGCCATGTGTGGAGTCAAGACATACAGTTCCTGCAGGGCCCAATTCTTCTAGTAGCTCCCTCTGAGGCTCTGTCATTAGAACAAGAGCAAAATCTGCTGAAGAAAATGTACCACTTGGGTCTACTGCACCTTGTGCCTTGTATAGGCGGACAAGTGCTTCACCTTTTTCTTTCATTGCAAGCACCCACGTGTCTACACTGACAGCTTCATTAGCATGACAACGCTCACGAGCAGCAATGCTAAACTGCCGTTTGATGTTATGAAGGCTTGAGCGCTCTGCCAAATGCATTGGCCTCAGCTTGGCTGCAACAGATGTTCTTATTCGTTTTAGGATGGTTTTCATGGGCACATCTCGTTCTAGGTCCTCTGCTATGCTGATCTTTTCCTTGTCACTCATTCTCAAGTGCTGAATTTCTGCTTTATGACCATAATGGGTTCTTTGATACCTGACTTTTATGGTGGTGCCTTCAGGTGTCCGACTCCGAGTGCTGTCCTCCTTTGTGACAGTAATAAATGAAAGACACACCTTACCAGACCTGCAGCTTCCCTGACTTTTCTCCCGACGGTCACCATGACCTTCCTTTTTCCTCGCCTCGCCTGACCTATTACAGTAATAGTGAATCCTTGTATCTCCACTGGCCAGCTTTTTGGCACCCCTTGGCAAAATGAACCAGCAGTTCTGGCTAGCCTCTTCTCTTGCTTTCCATTCATGAAATTTTGTAATAAAAGCACAAAATAGCATCAGATAGAAGTACTTTGGGGAGAGAGTGATGTAAACCAAAATAATCACTTCGAAGGCCTTGGGCATGGGCTAATGTAGCATTTATTTTAATCCCTCATCTTCAACTTGACCCTGTTCAAATTTGAGTTAAAATTGAATTTAATATCGCAATGCATCATAACTTCAGAAAATTTAGCATAGTAGTCTTGTTTTAATAAGAAGCAAATATGAAACAAATCTATCCTCGCTCCTTCCTTAATATTGCATCAGATTGTACGTCCACCAAAATGCAATTATGATGAGACAAAGACGAATTGACGGTACATGGTGCAAACTTCGTTTTGAAGCAACAACAACGTCAGAACAGCGCGAATCCCTTCTCTCAGTGAAAACAATAATGATTGCAGAAACGTCAGGTTCCACGTTATTCTACATGAAATACACCAGTGCACTTTTTTCATTAGATCTGATCAATGTCACATTTCTTGAACACTTTTACAAATAATCACTTGTTTTGGAAACGGCAGAAATAGATTTGCTTTCCTTCTCTCTTAACGCAAAAGACTCTACCATGTGAATTTCACATAGTATGTAAGATGGTCGCGGCATTGACAAATGTACGAGCTTTGCACAAAAGCCGGAATTTCAAGCGTGGTCCAGACTCTGCCGCAATGCGACCTGCACTGAGGCGAAGGCTAGGCCATGCACGCCATGCACGTGGTGCAGGGCAACGTCAGAACGCAGAGCAAATTCCTCCTCTCGCTTAAGAAAAAAAAAGATAGTGCGCACATCAAACTTCGCTCTCTTCTATGAAATGCACTATTAAAGAATTTTCCCACAATACGCCGGGCGACCATGAGCTGCTGACAACTGTACGTGCTATTCAGGAATGTTGTAAGCAGACCATGCCAAACGTATGTAGTGTACCGCGGAAAGCGCGCACACATGACTAACTAGCTGAATTGGACAAACGAAATTTATATTTAATGAGGATACAAACTTCTAAATACACCATGGGAATTGATTAGGCACCTGCGCATATGCTGTTCTTCGCGAAACAGTGAGAGAAAACAAAACCGCGAGGCATAAGCAATTGCTTTTTGGGGTATATAGCGCAACAAGAAATTAAAAAAAAATTTACTGTTTCTCACCCTTATCGTTCCGGAACACCATGTGCGCGTACTCAGCGTCGAAGTTGTGCGCAGCGATGTGGTGCTCCGAATACTCCATTGTAGGCACGGCAGTGCCACATACGTCGCATTTCATCAATTCCTTGACATCCACGGCCACTTTGTGGATGTTCCTGATGTGTTGCAGCATGTTCTTCCTCTGGGTGAATAGTTTGCTGCAAAATTCACAGCGACGATCGTCATCGCCGATGGCAGCTCGATGACAGACCTGCGCCATTCCGAAGCGGAGTAGGCAAGAACAAGAGAACAGCGAGCAGTCGTATTTATAGATGCCATTGCGGCGTTGCAAGCACGTGGTTTCGTGTCACTGCGAGCACATGGGTCGTTGAGTGGCCCACAACACAGGGAAAGAACCTCCCTAATCACGTGACACACTAGGTACTTTGCAGTTGGAGACCAACTTAGGGAACCAACATCCGGGAACGCAGGGTCACGTGGGTGCTGCCTTCTATTGTTTCGCCGCAGCTCGGTCCAGCCGAGCTGCGGCGAAACGGCGTGCGTCTAAATGTCGTACAAAAATCTCTCACGTGACTCGATCCTAGGCACCTAGGGACACGATGATTTAGGGACTTTTGAGAAGGCACGATGGTGACGCCAAGCGACGACGGCATGCGACGGCGTGTTCGTTCTCGGTGTGATCGTTCTCTGGCCCGCGCCGACCGCGCGTTGTTCAACTTGCGTGTGTGATTGTGCTTGCGTTGCTTGTGTATTTGTTGTAGGTTCTGTCTTACTTGGCGGAAAGCCGTGAGTAGTGCTTGTGTGGCAGTGCGGCTTTGGCCTCGGTGAGGACGGGCAATACAGAACCTGCGTTGTGTGATCCGTGTTCCTTGACAATGCGGAGGTGGTGACGATTGAAATGTCGAAGTGGCGTAGCGCCTCGGCAGCGCAGTTCAGCGAACCGCGATGTGGTGTCGCCGTGTCCGCCTTTGTATAACAGACGTCGAGGGATGTGCTGCTCTCTACAAGTCACAAAAATGTGACTGCGTCGACCGCCCACGGTTCAGCGCTGAATGTGTGGTTCAAGTACTGTGCTTGAAACGAGTGGTGCAGCTGTGGTGCCCTAATTTCGCACAATTGAGACGCGTGCTTTTGTGCAAAAAGGGCAACAAATCGTATCTTGACCCGCTGAGGCGATGCTACAATGTCAACAATGCCGTGCATGTTTATTATGATGGTAGCCTCTACAGCAAGCATGCGTTAAGCAAGCAAGCGTGCACTGCAGCTATGCTGTGAATATAACCTCAACTCGAATGTGGCGTTTGCAGAACCCTTATGTTGTTTCTGCTTTTAAACAAGCTGTATGGATTATCACTCGCTGCTCACATGAGACATGGGGGTCCATCGTGTGGGTTGGGGCTCAGCACGAATGTGTCGTGAGGGGGTGTGGAGTTGGTGGCTGTGTCAGGTGCCTCACTGAATTTCGTCATTGGAATAAGCTCAATGTAGAAGGACGCACCATATACCTGATGGATCACTTTCACGGATATTGCCTTTTTTCCCTTGAATTTTCCAGTCTCAGGACGCGCCTCGCATTATATCGGGTTCGTGACACATATAATCACAATAATTTTTTTAGGAGAGACCAAAAGCCGCCCATTGCATCATATTTGGGTCGTGTTACTTACATGCAAATCCAGTACTTTTCGTGCCCATTGACTGACTGAGGGGTGCAGGACTTTGACAGTGGTAGCAGCACCAAAGCAGCTGCCCAAATGGTGTACCCTATAGTGATGATGTGTGGTGTTTTATGGCGCAAGGGCCAGTTTGGCCAAAGAGCGCCATGCGATTGTTTGTGAGTGTGCAGTGGAGCGATGAATTCTGAGAAATAGAATAAGTGTGGCTGTAAAGGGGCCTAAAAATAATCGCTGTAAAATGCGTAAAAATATACATGCACTAAAATCATGGCAATGACTAATGAGGTGTACTATGAAATGGAGAATGCATTGAGAAAAAATGACACGATATTTAAAATATTGAAGATGTAGTAATTGGAAAGAAGCACTACGGCCTAAACAGAGCCCTTGAACCACAAGGGCCTGGAGGCATGTGCTTATACAAAACTACTATCACAGCAGCATCCTCTGGAGGGAGGATGCGACTATGAATTTATGGGCTGATAACATGTAGCACAACATCGTTCAAAAAGCCGAGGATTGCTTGGCGTTAAAAAGTGGTTCTTCACCAAATAAACATCATGGGATGAAGAGGGATATGATAGCGGTATGCTACAGGAAAATATTTTCTTCTCTCCGTTTCGGCTTCCCGACACTCCAGCAGGACGTGGAGCACGGTCAGCCTCTCACCACATCTACCACAGGTTGGTGGTTCATCACCAGTGAGCAAAAAATTGTGGGTGCCGTACGTGTGTCCTATTCGGAGACGACAGAATAGGACATCAATTCGTCGTGTTTTCGTAGCTGAGGGCCAGAAACCTAACTGTGGTTTAATCATGTGAAGTTTATTATTTGTTTCAGCGTCCCACAAGAGTTGCCAGTGGCTTCGTAGCTTCTTTCGCAAGAAAGGTTTCAAGTCTGTTGCAGGAACAGCAGTTGTAGGGTTAATAGCCTGAGATGTAACTGATGTGGCCATTTGATCTGCTCGAACATTACCCTCAATGCCTCTATGACCCGGTACCCAGCATATGATGATTAGTAGGGTTATTGGCGCAAGGGCCAAGATGTGGCCAAAGAGCGCCAAGGCGATGATAATGGCGTGTCAGTGGTACATGAATAGTGAATTATCAGGCGTGGATAAAACGGTAGATGAAGCATGGCTGTAAAGGGGCCTAAAAATAGTCGCTGTAAAGAGCGTAAAATCTACATGTAATAAGGTTATGACAATGATCAATGACGTTTACTATGACAATGAAGAATGCATTGAAAAAAGAGTGAAGATATTCAAGTTATTTCACATGTTGTAATTGGCAAAAGCACTACTGCCTAAACAGAGCCCTTGAACCACAAGGGCCTGGAGGCAGGGTGTTATACTGAACTACTGTCACAGCGGCAATCCTCTGGCGAGAGGATGCGCTACGAATTTATTGGGCTTATGACATGTAGGATAACATCGTTCAAGAATGGCGAGGACTGCTTTGGTTGTAAAAAGTGGTTCTTTACCAAGAAACATGGACGGATGGAGCGGGACACAATAGCTGTATGCAAGAGGAAAATGTTTCCTTCTCTCTGTTTCGGCTTCCCGACACTCCAGGAGGACATGGAGGACGCTCAGCCTCTCACCACACGACCACAGGTTGGAGGCTCGTTACCAGTCAACAAAAAATTGTGAGTACCATAGTTGTGTCCTATTCTGAGACGACAGAATAGGACATCAGTTCGTCGTGTTTTTGTTGTACAGGGCCAGAAGCCTAGCTGTGGTTTAATCAAGTGGAGCTTATTATTTGTTGTGGCGTCCCACAAGCGTTGCCAGTGGTTTCGCAGTTTCGCTCGCAAAAAATGCTTGAGGTCTATGGCAGGAATAGCAGCGGTAAGATAAATTGCTTGAGATGTAATTGACGTGGCCACTTTGTCTGCCAGTTCATTACCCTTAATGCCTCTATGGCCAGGAACCCAGCATATTGTCACATGTCTACCAGATGAATAAATATTGCACAGGTGTGTGTAAAGCTCAATAAAAACAGGATTTTTGTGTATTCTTATAGACATTAGTGCCTTTACGACACTTAAGGAGTCCGTAAATATTATTGCATTCTGTGGTTTTAACTTCTTAATGTGTTTAACCGCAGACAGGACCGCATAGGCTTCTGCAGTAAAGATGCTTGTATAAGGGTTCAATACGTCCGATTCAGAGAAAGAGGGTACCCAGCATAAAACCACATGCGGGTTAGATATATACGCTTTACACAGAATGGAATAGAGCTCATTAAGTACAGGGTTTTTGTGTTTACAGAGTGATTGCAATGCTTTCACAACACTTTGCGAGTTCCGTAAATATGATAGTCTTTTGAGTTTTGTTTTCATTATAAACTTTACAGACGATAATATTGCATAGGCCTCAGCCGTAAAGATACTTGTCTCCGGGTGCAGTACACCGGTTTCCGAAAACGATGGACCGTGGCTGCATAATAAACCCCGGCATGTGACCTAGAAGCGTCCGTGTAAAACTCTGTACACGAGTACTTGGATTGAAGCTCTAGGAAATGCATTTTAATGTGCGCCTCTGGAGCGTCTTCGTGACTCTACGAACGATGTATCGCACTCTATGATCTGCCACTGCCACGGCGGTAACAATTTAGCAGGAGCCATAGGACGATGTTCAAGGCACTGGAACAGCCATTTGCTCACTAAGATTCCTTACACGTAAAGAGAACGGTTTCCTCGCTGCAGGTCGGTTATGGAAGAGTGCAGCGGCGGTTCATATCGTTTATGGTGAATAAGAAGGATGTTCGTTGTTTGCTTGTACTGTCAGAAAATATACGAAACTGCTATATGAGCGCTGCAGATGGAGTGACCACTGGTTCGACTCTACATAGAGACTCTGGATCGGGCTTGTTCGGAAAGCACCGGTCGCGAGGCGGATACCCAAATGGTGAATGGGGTCTAGTATTTTTAATGCACTTGGCGTTGCGGAGTTATAAACTATAGCTCCGTAATCAAGGCGCGAGCGGACAAGCACTGTTGTACAAGTTTAGGAGGCATTTTCGATCACTACCCACGTTGTGTGCGAGAGAATTTTAAAAGGTTCATAGTCTCAGACACTTGTCTCAGATATTTAAGATGGGGGATGAAGGTAAGCTTAGAGTCCAGAATAATGACCCAGGAATTTATGTCACTGCTCAGGATAGGTTCCTCTCGATTGATCGTGAGATTTGGTACCGGTGTCACGCCTCTTTTGTTTGAGAAGAGCATGCATTTACATTTCTGTGCGTTTATTTTGAACCCATTTACATCCGCCTATTTAGACAATTTGTTTAATCCAAGCAGCTGCACCTGTCGTTCACAGATAGCGATGTTACATGATTTGAAACCTATCTGTACGTCATCGACGTACACAGAATAAAACATGCTGCGTGGAATCACTGTATGCAATGAGTTCATTTATACAATAAAGAGTGTGCAACTAAGTACACCCCCTTGCGGCACGCCAGCCTCCTGGGTGAATGTTCTAGATAAAACATTGCCCACTCTTACGCGAAACGTGTGGTTAGACAAGTAGCTTTCGACTGTATTTAACATATTTCCGCGGAACCCCATCGCAGAAAGATCTCGCAGAATTCCGAAGCGCCATGTCGTGTCGTACGCTTTCTCTAAATCTATAAATACAGAAAGTAAAAACTGTTTATGAATAATGCATCTCTGATGTTTGCCTCGATGCGAACAAGGTGGTCTATTGTCGACCTACCTTCTCGGAAGCCACACTGGAAGGGGTCTAGTATTTTGTTATTTTCTAGGAAACTGATTAAACGCCGGTTTATCATTTTTCATACAGCTTGCACAGGCAGCTTGTTAGTGCTATTGGCCTGTAGCTGCTGGCTAAGGACGGGTCTTTGCCTTGTTTAAGTATAGGGATGACTATGGCTTCTTTCCATGAGGACGGGATACACCCAGCCGCCCACATGGCATTAAACAGAGATAAGAGTGTTTTCAGTGTTTCAGGGTGTAGGTATCTAACCATTTCATACATGATACGATCACCACCTGGCGCCGAGTTGTTACAACAAGCGAGAGATGCTTTAAGTTCGGCTAAGTTAAATGGTTGATTGTAAGCCTCACTCGAAAAACCTTTGCGGTTAAGAGGCTGCCGCTCTTCGCGTTCTTTGAACTTCAGGAAAGTGTCTGTATAATGCGATTCACTTGATACATATTGAAAGTGTTCACCTAGACAATCCGCCTGATCTTCCAGGCTATCACCTTGGCTACTTACTAAGGGTAGAGGATGTGACTCCCGGCCTATTAGTTTATTTACCCTACTCCAGACTTTTGTTTCGTCGGTGTATGAATTTATACTGGCAATGTACCTTTCCCAACTCTCTCTCTTTGCACGTCGACGCGTTCATCTGCCCTGTGACTTTGCTTGTTTAAAATTTATCAGGTTTTCAGCTGTTGGGGAGTTGCGAAACAATCCCCAGGCTTTGTTTTGCTTTTTACGTGCTTTCTGGCATTCATCATTCCACCAAGGCAGGCGACGTTTATTAGCTAGTCCATTAGTTTGTTGTATGCACCTTTCAGCAGCGTCAATGATAAAACCTGTTATATACGCCACAGCATCGTCTATGTTAAAAGAGGCAATGTCATCACGGCTTAAATGTTATTTGTCGGAAAAGTTCCCAGTTAGCCGAGTCAACCTTCCATCGCGGAACGTGTGGCGAGCATCTATCATGTTCTGTTAAGCCTAGCATAATTGGGAATGGTCGCTCCCAAGGGGGTTCTTGAGAACAGACCACTCCAGGTATGGCATTAGTGTACTCGATGCTATACTTAAGTCAATGGATGAATATGTGTTATGTGTAATGCTGTAATACGTAGGCTCTTTCTTGTTAAGTAATGATGCGCCTGAAGAAAACAGAAAATTTTCAATCAGGCGACCTTCGCATCGCAACGTGAGTCTCCCCACAAAGTGTTATGTGCGTTGAAATCTCCGACAACTATGTATGGCTCCGGAAGTTCATTTATGTAGTTTGGGAATTCGGTTTTATGTAGTTCATAATTGGGAGGGATGTATATAGAGCTGACAGTGACCAGCTTGTCAAACAACACCCCTCGGACAGCAACTGCCTCTAGGGGCGTACGAAGTTTTAGTTCCCGGCAGGCAACACCTCTGTCGACTACAATAGCCACACCACCGGATGACACGACCGTGTCATCGCGGTCTTTACGATAAATAGCATATTCTCGGAGGAAGTTTGTTTGCGTGTGTTTCAGGTGTGTTTCTTGAACACACAGCACCTTTGGATTATATTTATGTAGGAGTTCTTGATGTCATCGAGGTTGTGGAGGAGTCCTCGGACATTCACTGTAATATTTGTGTGTCCATTTTGAATGCGTTTTTGGCCTGTGCGTTCAAGAATGTAAAGTTAGCTCACGGGCCCCTTTCCAGGTGCCGTGACACGAGATTTTTCTTTTTTGGAGCGGTCGATGGAATCGCGCCGCTCCTTAGGCGCTGGCTGCGCCCTCACACTTGGTGTTGTGTCCATGTCCTCTTGCGAGGCGCTGGACACGCGCTCTTGCGAGCGGTGGTTTGACGTGAAGGCCTCGTCTCGAGGGACGAGACCTTGGAGGCACCAGCCCGGATGGTCGATGGCCCCTTGTTCTGAGATGGCGGAGCAGCGCTAGCTGCAGCGCCAAAAGGGGGCGGATGGCGCCACCGCCGGCTCCCGTTTGTTGGGCCAAACAGTCGCCGGAGGCGTTGTGGCGCTGCCCCCTGACGCGCCACGTCGGCAAAGGTGTTCTTTGGCAGGTACACTACCCGCCTGCGTGCACTCTTTGAACGATATGTTTTCCCTTTACTTTGATTGTCACGATTTCTTTTTCTTTTCTCCACGGATGGCATGATCGCCGGAGTATGCGGGGTGCTCCCCATCACAGTTCACGCAGTGTGGAGTATTCTCGCCAATTTTCGGATGGGTGTTCTTGGGCACTACATTTAGCACAAGTCTTGCGGCCTCTGCAGTTCTGTGAACTGTGGCCAAATCTTTGGCAATTAAGCATCGGAGAGGATTAGGGGATGTACGGTCTGACCGGATCTTTAGGTATCCAGTCTCAATGGTCTCGGGCAGCGTACTTGTTCCGAAAAGTCTAGAATTAGGTGCTTTGGTTCGATCTCTGTTTCCATCGCGCCTCATCTTAATTCTCTTGACATTGATCACATTTTGATCACTCCAGCCCTCTAGTAGTTCAGCTTCCGAAAGTTCCATAAGATCAGCATCAGAAACGACTCCACGAGTTGTGTTCATAGTGCGGTGCGGTGTGACTGTCACTGGGAGATCCCCGAATGACACTAGATTGACAGTTTTTCGTGTTGTTTCTTTTCGCGGAGTTCCAGAAGGAGATCACCGCCTTGCCAGCCTGGAAACTTTATAACCTGGACCAAAAGCTTCAGTCAATGTTTTGCAACCAGAAAAGGTGAGATCATTTTCGCTGCCTTTTCTTTCTTCTCAGAATGGATTACATGAAATCGAGGAAATTCTCAGTATTTCGGCCAAAAAACTTGAAAACTTCTTCGGTGCGCCCTCGTTTCAGACGGCGATCAGGGGGTGGGGGGAATGAACTTTCCATAAGTATAGGTGAATGTTTCGGCAGCGACGCCAGCCACCCACCATGGAGCCCAACGAGGGGACGCTGCAGAGCCTGCAAACATAGGTCCTGCAAACGCCAGCTGTACGCCGCCACTATAACCAGATATGGAATATCCAAGGTTGGCTACCCACACAAGGTTAACCCTCGCCGCCAGGAATGTTGGAAGTAAATGGAAGAGAAAAGGAGACAGGAAAGATTGAAAGTGGGGGAGAAAGACGAAGATTGAAGAGAAGAACAGGAAAAGGCGACTGCCGATTTCTCCCGGATGGGTCAGTCCGGGGGTGCCGTCTACGTGAAGCAGAGGCCAAAGAGGTGTGTTGCCTCGCCGGGGGCCATAAAGGTCCAAACACCCGGCATTGGCTCAACCCCCAGGATCCTCTTTTCCCCGGACACGGCTAAGCCGCGCACGGCTACACGCGGGAGGGTCCAACCCTCGTGTGCTCGGGTACGTGGTGGCGCAACTCACCAAACGCCTGCTTGCGCAGACGCCCCTGCGGGGGCCTCACTGAATTTCGTCATTGGAATAAGCTCAATGTAGAAGGACGCACCATATACCTGATGGATCACTTTCACGGATATTGCCTTTTTTTCCCTTGAATTTTCCAGTCTCAGGACGCGCCTCGCATTATAATCGGGTTCGTGACACATATAATCACAATAATTTTTTTAGGAGAGACCAAAAGCCGCCCATTGCATCATATTTGTGGTCGTGTTACTTACATGCAAATCCAGTACTTTTCGTGCCCATTGACTGACTGAGGGGTGCAGGACTTTGACAGTGGTAGCAGCACTAAAGCAGCTGCCCAAATGGTATACCCTATAGTGTTAGATTTCTTGTGCACATGGGTGTACTGTGAAAACACGTGAAAGGAATTCCACAGTTGCTGCAGCATCACGTCTGGATCTGTGGATCTCTGAGTGGTTGTTTCATCACATGTCTGAATTTCTGTTGTCACTGAGCGGTTCTTTGATCATTAGCTTAGGCTGTCTGTTTTCTACATATTATAATACAGCAATGGCATCAGAGTAGCTGCAAAAATGGGATTTTGCTGTACAATCGCAGGTTGGTTGCTTTTCTGATTGTTACAGTGCTCTATTTGCTGCAACTGCAGCCAAATGTTGCTTTACCCTGGTGAATGCCTTGAAAGTGAACCACATTTTGATGATGCTTGTTAAAGTATAACATACTCCTTGTATGTAAAGAAAACTATCACACCGGTAGGTGTGGTGGAGTCACTGATGAAATAGAAGTTGAAAAATGAAAGTTCTCACAAAATCTGGAAGTATCATGGCGCTTGCCATCAAAAATGTGTAACAATCCAAGCAAACATAAAGATAACCTACCTATCCTGAAGGATAGGAAAGTGATGCTTCAAGTTGTCAACTTAAAGCTTGATATACTGGTGCCGATCAAGGAAAGAGTTGAGATTATATACAAGGATTCAGTGCAATTCGTCTTTAATCAGCTTGGCAATCTTGTCAAAACGACCAAATAAAATTGTGACAACTTTTAAGAGATTGCCATGATAAAGTGATGAGGTTGCTGGCATTATTAGGTGCTTGGGAACAAAGCATCACAGGTATGTGTGATTGAGCTTCTAAAAAAAATTAGGTGTGCCACGAAAGATATCTAATGAATTGAAAACATAAACCACTGAAAGAAGTTGAGTGTGCAAAGGCAAATGGCTACAGCTATATTTGTACAGTAATAGAAAAGTTGTAATCAGGCTGATGGTGCACAGGTGATGGATGTATATTGCATGTTTGAGGGCTTAATTTTTCATGAGCTACTCATTTTTGTTTTCCTGTTTTGTTTCCATGTGCCTTAGTGAGGGAATGCCTGACTGCAGACTCCCATCATTATGTACAATTAATGGAAAATAAGGTAAATTTTCCTATCGAGCTCTTTTTTGTAACTTCTGTTCAGTTGCAAATGACGCAGTTGTCCTTACTCTGAACTGAATGGTGAAGGGGGGGGGGGGGGTGAGCGCATGCAGGCACCCTATTTACTGGAGCTTTGGGGCACCCTCACCATGGCTGCTCACATGCCCACTTTTCTGGTTGTAACAACCTAGAGTCAGTGCACAGGTGTTTTTAACGTTCCACGATTAAGTAAACTTGACGTCACTATGCACAAAATTTAGATTACGACAGCCCAAGATGGCAAGTGCCATGAACTGAATATAAAACTGCCTATAAGCATGCATTGTGCAATTGAATGCCTGTGAATTCTGTAATGCCACTTTCATGAAATTGACTGGCATGGTTTGCTTGAAACTGAAAACATGTTCGATCCTCAGTTGTGGCAGACTTCTCAGATTCACTATAACATATTTGATAATGCAGTTGCAGATTGTGAAGGAATTGAAGCGGCTGTTACTCTTGGTGAGAATCAGTCATGCTCATTAGAAATTATAGCTAAGGCTATATATACATTACTTCAGGTGAGATCGACTAATGTTGAGATAGGAGCTCAGCTGTGGCACATAGGTACAGGGGAATAAATTTAGAAAGAAAAATTCTGGCATAACCCATTTCACGATGATGCCGTTGCTAATACGATAGCATTGAAACAATGTAGAGACATTGTATTGCCACCACAGAGATCAGTCATGTATGAGCCAGGCTCCTCTCACGACTACCTCTGGACATGCTACACCTGTTAGCAGGGTTGCCGCTAAGTCGGTGCTTGACATTTGATTCGAATCTGCCCAGCACCTAAGAAATTTTTTTTGTCATTGATGAGCGGCCCGGCCATACCTCGTGACCTATTTTTGTTTCAAACTGGGTGTCCTCAGCACAGCAGCCCCAGTGCTCTACCCATTATACCATGGATTACCCACTGACCCAAGTTTACGGAAAAATGGATAAAGACCCGGACAGACAGGAAGATAGGATATTCCACACTTTTCAGGGTCAAAGAATGATAATTCTAGGCAATATACACAACTGGCCTGTTATGGATACGTTGCCGGCATTGCAGGAGAACAATATACAATTTAGAGCTTCTATTGGTAAAACCACAACAATATACACAATTTTTATTTCACAAGAAACAGTAGTGCCATCTGGTTTATGTATTCATCTACGTCACAGGCTCCAGAAGGAGTATTGCGTGGAGGGGGGAGGGCATCGCATAACAAAGGAGGGAAAAAGTTATACAACGTTAGAAATATAAACAGCGACACAATATCAACGCAATAAATTGAAAAGAACAGATATAAAATCATGAAGTAAAATTCTACCATTAGAAAGCTGGGTTATACAGTGAATAGTACGATTGCATAATTACATAAAAAAGTTACATACACCAGAAATAGAAACACTTGAAGACTACCCAAACATACTGATGTTTTGTCTGAAGGTTACAGTATTGTTAATGTCAGCAATGTTATCGAGAAGACCATTCCAATGCCTAATGGCACGTGGCAAAGCAGACAAGTCAAAGGCATTAGTCCGACCAAGAATGTGCTTGACGCTAAGGCAATTGTGCAAGCACCTAGATGTGTGGGATGGACAAACAACAGGCAAGGCTCACTATGAATGATTTTATGTAGCAGACAAAGCGACACTACATTCTGGCATGATTCCAAGGTTGGTAGTGACAATGACAACATAATGTTAGATACGCTCAAATATTGGTTGCAATCCCGGGCGATTAAAAGTGCAGCACAGTTTGGCTATACTTAAGAATGCGGATTAGATATGCCTGGTGAGGTGACCAAATTGAACCTGCCAATTCTAGTTGGGGCAAGAATAATGTTTGATATGTAAGCTTTCTTGTGAAGGAAGGAGCAGCATGAAGGTTGCATTTTTGAAGATTGATGATCAAAGCACTTGTGTATATGGAGGTTAATCGATAGTATATACAACACTGCCACAGTGCAGTCAAGACATTGCAGTAGTGAAAAAAATTTAGAGCACTTATCAAACAAGGACATGTATGCAAACAGCAACACAACACACATGGAGATAAGATGCAGTGAAACAATGCCCTTGTAGCCTACAATGTGTGGTTACTCAATATTTAGAAGCAACGGCACTACTACTAGGGCAACTAGAAGTGTTGTGCATGGGTGACGAGTTGACCGTAGTAGCAGCAGAAGGCACAGGCCATGAACTTGCGGGGCGATCAGCTGTTACGACAAAAATGAACTGTAGACTGCATAGGTCGAAGGGAACACAGTACGTTGGCCTGTTGGCTCTTCACTGATGTTGCGTAAGGGCCTATAATTTGTGCAGAAAGCATGTGGCCATCCATGGCTCAATCACAGTTGTAAGGTTGTGGGTGCCCATATTGCTCTTAAATTTTCCAAAAATGCGGGCATGACCAACTTAGTCGTCTGCAGTTTCACTTTTCTGTCACCACCAAAGAACACTGCCAATGGTGCAGTTTTTTGGTAGGCTTAACATCTTTAAAAGCACCTTAAAAGAACATTGCCACGAATTTCTCATCAAATTGATGATATATGTTGTTTTGTGGCGCAAGGGCCAGCTATGGCCAAAGAGCGCCAAGACGTATTGTACTGAGTGAGCAATGGTATGATCAATGACAGTGGGTAGGTGTAGGGTGGCTGTAAAGGGGCCTAAAATCCTGCGCACTAAAGGTGCGTAAAACAGACAAAATTAATAAAATCATGACAATGACGTGATAGGGGCACAATGAATTTAGTATAAAAAGTTGTAAGCGATACAAGGCACTACTGCCTCACAGAGACCCTTAGGAGCAAGGGCCTGGAGGAGAGTGCATTTCAAATATGCGGTCGCAGCAGCGTCCTCTGAAAGAGGATGCCGCTACGAATCTCTCGGGCGAAGAACTTGCAAAATGTCGATGTCGTTTAAAAAGGCTAAAACTGAATCGTTCTGAAATATCGGGTCGTTATGTAAAAACATCGCTGGATGAAGGGGTATATTCTCTTTATAGGCTTGAACAAAGTGCTTTTTTCTTTCAGGTTCTATTATTGGACACTGTACTAGGATGTGAAGTACAGTAAGTGCTTCCCCACATCTAGTACAGGTCGGGGGTTCGCCTCCAGACAACAGGTAATTATGTGTGCCGTAAGTGTGTCCTATTCTGAGCCTACAGAATAGGACATCATTTCTTCTAGATTTCGTGGTCGATGGCCAGTTCCCTAAACGGGGCTTAATTAAATGAAGCTTTTTATGAGTCTGGCCGTCCCACAAACGTTGCCAGTGGACTCGAAGTCTCTTGCGTAGATATGGCTTCATATCGAGAACAGGGACGAGCATAGATGTGTTGCCAGCTTTTGCCTTGATGGATGTGGCAAGCTGGTCTGCCAGTACATTTCCCTCGATGTCTCGGTGTCCTGGCACCCAGCACACCACAACATGCTTCCCAGACGCATAAATACTACATATGAATGAATAAAGCGATACTATTACAGGATTTTTGTGCCTCTTAAGAGATTTTAAGGCTTTTACTACGCTCAGCGAGTCTGTGTAGATGATTGCTTTTGGTATTTTCGATTCTTTGATGTATTTAAGAGCCGACAGTATTGCATAAGCCTCTGCTGTGAAAATGCTCGTTAGGGGGTGCAGGGCGTCGGCATCTGAAAATGATGGACCAACCGCTGCATAAGAGACGCCAGCATGAGACTTTGATGCATCAGTGTAGAATTCCGGACAAGAGTATTTATGCTGCAGTTCAAGGAAGTGCATTCGAATGTGTGTAACCGGGGCGTGCTTCGTAACATATAAAAAAGACAAATCACAGTCTACAATCTGCCACTGCCACGGTGAGACCTCTATAGTGGGTGTCATTAGATGATGTTCAAAGAGCGGGACATCCATTTCCTCAGCCAGACTTCTCACACGCAACGAGAAGGGCTCTCTTACTGCAGGTCGGTTATGAAAGAGGTGGGAGCTGGACAAATCATTTACTGTGGAATATGAGGGATGTTCACTGTTTGCATTCACTCTAAGGAAATACATAAAAGCTGTGTAGGTCCTCTGCAAGTGGAGTGACCACTCATTGGATTCCACGTAAAGGCTTTCAACAGGGCTTGTCCTAAAGGCACCTGTAGACAAGCGAATACCTAGATGGTGGACGGGGTCCAGCATCTTCAACGCGGTTGGGGTGGCTGACTGATAAATTATGGCCCCGTATTCTAGGCGTGTTCGTATGAGGCTTTTATACAAGTTTAACAGACACTTTTTGTCACTACCCCATGTAGTGCGTGACAACACTTTCAAAATATTCATTGTTTTCATGCATTTGTTTTTTAGATGTTTTAGGTGTGGTATGAATGTTAGCTTTGTGTCAAGAATTATGCCTAAGAATTTGTGTTCCGTTTTTACAGGTAGACTCTGTCCTTGCAGGTCAATGTCGGGGTCAGGGTACAGTCCTCTCTTTCGAGAAAAAAGGACGCAGGTGCTCTTTTGTGGATTTAGGCAGAACCCATTCTCGTCTGCCCATTTAGCCACCCTGTTCAGACCAAGCTGAACCTGCCGCTCACAGATTGCAAGGTTGCATGATTTAAATCCAATCTGTACATCATCGACATACGTTGAATAAAACATGTTGCGTGGTATGTATAGACGCAAGGAATTCATTTTTATAATGAAGAGAGTGCAACTGAGCACCCCACCCTGTGGGACTCCAGTTTCCTGCACAAAAGGTCGTGATAAAGCGCTGCCAACGCGAACACGGAATGTGCGAGTCAGCAGGTAACTTTCAATGACATTTAACATATTACCACGTATACCAAAGTGGGAAAGGTCTCTCAATATACCAAACCGCCATGTGGTGTCGTAGGCCTTTTCCATGTCTAGGAACACAGATAAAAAGAATTGTTTGTGAACAAAAGCTTCACGTATTTGTGCCTCAATACGTATCAGATGGTCAGTGGTGGATCGACCCTCGCGAAAACCGCACTGGTATGGGTCAAGGAGCTTGTTTGATTCTAGGAAATGTATCAGACGGCGGTTTATCATCTTCTCGAAGACTTTGCAGAGGCAGCTTGTTAGAGCTATGGGCCTGTAACTCGATACGGACGATGGATCCTTGCCCTGCTTCAGGATGGGGATCACTATGGCCTCTTTCCAGGCCGAGGGGATCTCGCCGGACGTCCATATAGAATTATAGAGACAGAGAAGGGTTTTCTTCGTTTCAGAGGGTAGGTTTTTCAACATGTCATATAGTATACGGTCAGGGCCTGGGGCAGATTGCTTGCAACAGGTGAGTGATGCATGCAGCTCTGCTAGGGAGAAAGGTAGGTTATATGGCTCGTTCCCAGTGCTCTTTCGGTCTATTTTTTGTTTTCTATTGCTGATTTATATCTTATAAATGCTGGTGAATAGTGTGAGGAACTGGACACATGTTCAAAATGTGCACCCAGATGGTTCGCTTGGTCCTCAAGGCTGTCTCCCTGTGTGTGTACCAGGGGAGGTGGATGTGTTTGTCGTCCTCTTACTCTATTGACCCTGCTCCAAACCTTGGCCTCATCCGTGTACGAGTTGATGCTTGATAAAAATGTTTTCCAGCTGTCTCTCCTGGCTTGTCTGCGTGTTCTCCTACCTTGGGACTTGATTTTCTTGAAATTTACAAGGTTTTCAGCAGTAGGATAAGCGCGAAGCTGCCTCCATGCTTTGTTCTGCTGCCTACGTGCATTCCGGCATTGTTCATTCCACCACGGAACACGACGTTTGCTAGAAAGTCCACTTGTTTGGGGAATACACTTAGAGGCAGCATCAATTATGAATTTAGTAAAATACTCGACGGCACCATCAATGCCGAGCGATGATATGTCAGCCCACGAGAGTTTACTGGTAAGAGTTTGGAATTTATCCCAGACCGCTGCATCGACCTTCCACCGGGGGGCATGTGGTGGAGACTCGTATTGTCTTGTTGCTCTCAGCAGTACTGGGAAATGGTCGCTCCCGTAAGGGTTTTTTATAACTTCCCATTCAAGTTCTGAAAATAGAGATGGGGAAGCTATGCTAAGATCAATAGAAGAAAAGGTTCTATTTGCGATACAGTAAAATGTAGGTTCCTTCTTATTCAGGAGACACGCACCAGAGGAAAAAAGAAATTGTTCAACAAGACGGCCTCGCGCATCGATACGAGTGTCGCCCCACAGACTGCTGTGTGCATTGAAATCGCCAAGAACAAGATAAGGTTCTGGCAATTCGTCTGTAAAGGACTGGAATTCATGTTTGTGTAAGTGGTAATGTGGGGGTATGTAAAGCGAGCAAATGGTGATGAGTTTGTTCAGAAGGACAAGTCGAACTGCCACTGCTTCAAGGGGCGTTTGTAGCTGCAAACGTTGACATGCTATGCTTTTGTGAATTACAATGGCAACACCGCCTGATGATGCGAGAGCATCATCGCGATCTTTACGAAACGTAACATACTGTCGGAGAAAATTTGTATGTTTCGATTTTAAGTGCGTTTCCTGTACACACAGCACTTTTGGATTGTGTTGGTAAAGAAGTTCTTGGACATCGTCGAGGTTCCTAATAAGGCCTCTGACGTTCCATTGAATGATTTGTGTATCCATAATGAAAGTATTTGAACTATTTGAAGAATTATCAGGCATTTCCTGGGATATTATTGGCCTTAGTGAGGTTAGAAGAACTGGTGAGGCTTACACAGTACTGACTAACGGCCACGTCCTCTGCTACAGAGGTCTTCCAGATAAGAAAGAATCCGGGGTAGGATTTCTAGTGCATAACAACGTAGCGGGCAACATTGATGAATTCTACAGCATTAATGAAAGGGTAGCAGTCGTCGTAATGAAGCTGAATAGGAGGTACAAAATGAAGGTAGTGCAAGCCTATGCCCCAACCTCTAGTCACGATGATGAAGAAATAGAACAGTTTTATGAAGATGTTGAACTAGCAATGAGAAAGGTGCAAACTCAGTATACTTTAGTCATGGGCGACTTCAATGCAAAAGTGGGGAAAAAGCAGGTTGGTGAGCAAGCCATTGGCAACTACGGCATCGATTCTAGGAATGCAAGAGGAGAGATGTTAGTAGAATTCGCGGAAAGGAATAGGCTCCGAATAATGAATACCTTCTTCAGGAAGCGCAGCAACAGGAAGTGGACCTGGAAAAGCCCTAATGGAGAAACAAGGAATGAAATAGATTTCATACTCTCTGCCGATCCAAGCATAGTGCAGGATGTAGAAGTGTTAGGTAAGGTTAAGTGCAGTGACCATAGGTTAGTGAGGTCTAGGATTTCTCTCAATTTGAAGAGAGAGAGAGTGAAATTAGTCAAGAGGAAACAGGCCAACCTAGAGGCAGTCAGGGTAAAAGCAGACCAATTCAGGCTGGTGCTCGCAAACAAATATGCAGCTTTAGAACAGGAAGATGAAGATAACATAGAGCTAATGAATGAAACCGTAACTAGGCTGATCTCAGAAGCAGCAATTGAAGTGGGAGGTAAGGCACCAAAGCAACCTGTAGGGAAGCTCTCCCAAGAAACAAAGGACCTAATAAAGAAACGGCAAAAAATGAAAGTGTCCAACTCAAGAGATCAGATAGAATTCGCTGAACTGTCAAAACTGATCAACAAGAAGAAAGTAAGGGATATTCGAAATTATAACGTGGGAAAAATTGAGGAAGCCGTAAAATATGGACGCAGCATGAAATCAGTAAGAAGAAAACTAGGCATAGGACAAGGCAAGATGTATGCACTGAAAGATAAGCATGGTAATATCATCAGCAATTTCGATGACATAGTAAAAGCAGCAGAAGAATTCTACACTGACCTGTACAGTAGCCAAAACAGCCAAGCTTCTTCCATTCGAAATAGTGATGAACCGGATACAGAAGCTCCTTCTATAACTAGCGATGAAGTTAGAAGGGCCTTGAAAGATATGACCAGGGGAAAAGCGCCTGGAGAAGATGGAATAACAGTAGATTTAATCAAAGATGGAGGAGATATCATGCTTGAAAAGCTTGCGGCCCTTTATACGCAATGCCTCACAACTTCAAGTGTACCAGAGAGCTGGAAGAACGCCAACATTATACTTATCCATAAGAAGGGAGACGTTAAAGAATTGAAGAATTACAGACCCATTAGCTTGCTTTCTGTATTGTATAAAATATTCACCAAGATAATTTCCAATAGAATCAGGACAACACTTGACTTCAGTCAACCAAGAGAACAGGCTGGCTTCAGGAAGGGGTATTCTACGATGGACCATATCCATGCCATCAATCAGGTAATCGAGAAATCTGCGGAGTACAATCAACCTCTCTATATGGCTTTCATAGATTATGAAAAGGCATTCGATTCAGTAGAGATATCAGCAGTCATAGAGGCATTGCGTAATCAAGGAGTGGAGGAGGCATACGTGAATATCTTGGCAAATATCTACAAGGATTCCACAGCTACCTTGGTTCTCCACAAGAAAAGTAGAAAGATACCTATCAAGAAAGGGGTCAGGCAAGGAGACACAATCTCTCCAATGCTATTCACTGCATGCTTAGAAGAAGTATTCAAGCTCTTAGACTGGGAAGGATTAGGAGTGAGGATCGATGGCGAATATCTCAGCAACCTTCGGTTTGCAGATGACATTGTCCTATTGAGCAACAATGGAGAGGAATTACAACAAATGATTGAGGACCTTCATCGAGAAAGTGCAAGAATTGGGTTGAAGATGAATATGCAGAAGACAAAGATAATGTTCAATAGCCTGGCAAGGGAACAAGAATTCAGGATCGCCCGTCAGCCTCTAGAATCTGTAAAGGAATATGTTTATCTAGGTCAATTACTCACAGGGGACCCTGATCATGAGAAAGAAATTTACAGAAGAATAAAATTGGGTTGGAGTGCATACGGCAGGCATTGCCAAATCCTGACTGGGAGCTTACCACTGTCGTTGAAAAGAAAAGTGTACAATCATTGCATTCTACCGGTGCTAACATACGGGGCAGAAACTTGGAGGTTAACAAAGAAGCTCGAGAACAAGTTAAGGACCGCACAAAGAGCAATGGAACGAAAAATCTTAGGAGTAACGTTAAGAGACAGGAAGAGAGCGGTGTGGATCAGAGAACAAACGGGGGTAGACGATATTCTAGTTGTCATTAAGCGGAAGAAATGGAGCTGGGCAGGCCATGTAATACGTAGGATGGATAACCGGTGGACCATTAGGGTTACAGAATGGATACCAAGAGAAGGGAAGCGCAGTCGAGGACGGCAGAAAGTCAGGTGGGATGATGAGGTTAGGAAATTCGCAGGCGCAAGTTGGAATACGCTAGCGCAAGACAGGGGTAATTGGAGATCGCAGGGAGAGGCCTTCGTCCTGCAGTGGACATAAATATAGGCTGATGATGATGATGATGATGAATGAAAGTAAATTGGTGCTGTGTGTACAAAAAGGAAGTGTTGCCTTAGATTACAGAGCCGTTTGCGGGCCTGTAATTTTGGTTTTGTCTTTTCTAGAGCGGTCCAAAGAATTTGGCCGCTCTTTAGGTGCTGGCTGCACCTCCTTGCTTGGAGTAGTGTCCATAGCCTCTTGCGAAGCGCTGGACACTCGCTCTAACGAACGATGTGTACGCCGTGTAGCCTTCGCCTCGAGGGACGAAGGCTGTGGCCTCACCAGCCCGGAAGCCGATGGGTCCTCCTTAGCCTCTGAGCTGCGATGGCTGCTGCCAGCGCTAGTGGAAGCCTCTGGTGTGGCCGATTTCGAGAAGGGCAGGGCAGCCTTAGCTGCTCCCACCATGGGGGCGGGTGGCAGCCGCCTCAGTACGCTGCGCGTGCTTTGGGCGACCGCCGGGGTCCGTCGTGATGCTGCCCCCTGTTGCACCACTTCGGCAAAAGAAGTTTTCATTGAGAGTGAAGGTGACAAACGCTGTCGTGCTTCCCGGAAACTGATATTCTCTTTGACTTTGATTGTAATTATCTCTTTCTCTTTCTTCCACGCTGCGCAGGATCTGGAATATGCAGGGTGGTCGCCATCGCAGTTCGCGCAATGGGCCTCAGCAGTACATTCTTCAGCAGAGTGATCTTTTGTAGCGCATTTCGCACAAGTTTGTCGTCCCTCGGCAGCTTTGAGAGGCATGGCCAACCTCTGACACTTGTAGCAGCGTCGTGGATTTGGAATGTAAGGTCTTACACGCAGTTTAAGGTAGCCTGTTTCTATTGCATCCGGGAGTGTGCTAGAGCCAAAGTAAGTACTATGTGTTTGGTTGGTAGTTCTTTGTTGTCACGCCTGATTTTTATGCGTTGTACATTTATGACGTTTTCTTCTTTCCATCCATTCAGGAGTTCTTCATCAGTCAAATCCATGAGGTCGCCGTCTGAAACCACACCCTTGACGGTGTTCATTGTTCGGTGTGCAGTCACAGATATGGTTTTATCGCCAAAAGCCACCAGGTTTGTAAGTTTCTCATACTGCATTTTGTCTTTTAGTTCAATCAAAGGTCACCACTTGCCATCTTGGTGGCTTTGTAGCCAATTCCAATGGCCTCCGTGAGACATTTTGAAACCAAGAAGGGTGAAATGTTTGTCGCTTTCTTTTCAGTGCTTTCACAGTGAATCACGTGGAAACGTGGGAAAATTTCGGTGGTCTTTGCGAAGAAGTTCAATGATTCATCGGTGCGCCCTCTTTTTATGAGAGGGCGATCAGGCAGTTTGGGGTATGAGGATGCCATACAAATTAAATTGATTTCGGCAGCAGTGCCAGCCGCCCACCGCGGAGCCCAACAAGGGGACGCGACAGGGTTGTTATGAACAAGACCTGCCAACGCCAGCTGTACACAACCACTATAACCAAATATGATATAACCAAGGTTGGCTATCTCACACAAGGTTAACCCTAGCTGCCTGGAAAATCAGAAGAAGTGAGAAGGAGACAGGAAAGATTGAAAGTAAGAAAAAAGACGAAGATTGAAGAGGAGGACAGGAAAAAGCAACTACCGATTTCCCCCGGGTGGGTCAGTCTGGGGGTGCCGTCTACGTGAAGCCGAGGCCAAAGGGGTGTGTTGCCTCCGCCGAGGGGCCATAGAGGTCCAAGCACTCAGCATTGGCTCAACCCCCAGGATCCTCTTTTCCCCGGACACGGCTAAGCCGCGCACGGTTAGACGCGGGAGGGTCCGACCCTCGTGTGCTCGGGTCCGTGGTTTCTCATCAAATTGACAAAACACAAAGAACAAACCAGCTTAGCTCGCCTCCCCATTTTGCAAACAGAATAGCAGCTCACTTTGAAGAAAATGGGCCCATATTGTCATCATGCTTACTGAGGGCATGCAAAGCGTGGAATGCCAGATTGGGAGCAGTACTGGGGCACTTCTGACAATCTTCTCATGGTAGACATTGTCTTATAACACAGGCTAGGCATGTATATATGCTACATGTATTTATGTGAGAAAAACTGCAAAGCTGACCAGCAACATATAGCAGCACCTTCGCCATCGGCGTCTGTCAAGCAAGGACTGGTTACGTAAATATTATTGCTAGGACGCTACCGAATAGGGCGGGCGCAGAGGCGCCGTTCCAGGGCGCCGGTTTCGCGAACTGGCCGTTGCCAAGACGCCGACGTGAATTTGCACTGCACTAGACTGTTCGCAATGTTCACAAGTTCATTGACCCAAACACTTCTAGGATATTTCGAGCGTCTGCACAGCACGGATTTCACAGCGTTCTGCCACCACAGCTGCACCACTCGTTTCAAGCACAGTACTTGAACCACACATTCAGCGCTGAACCGTGGGGCGGTCGACGCAGTCACATTTTTGTGACTTGTAGAGAGCAGCACATCCATCGACGTCCGTTATGCAAAGGCGGACACGGCGACGCCACATCGCGGTTCGCTGAACTGCGCTGCCGAGGCGCTATGCCACTTCGACATTTCAATCGTCACCACCTCCGCATTGTCAAGGAACACGGATCACACAACGCAGGTTCTGTATTGCCGGAGCTCACCGAGGCCAAAGCCGCACTGCCACACAAGCACTACTCACGGCTTTCCGCCAAGTAAGACAGAACCTACAACAAACACAAGCAACGCAAGCACAATCACACACGCAAGTTGAACAACGCGTGGTCGGCGCGGGCCAGAGAACGATCACACCGAGAACGAACACGCCGTCGCATGCCGTCGTCGCTTGGCGTCACCATCGCGCCTTCTCAAAAGTCCCTAAATGATCGTGTCCCTAGGTGCCTAGGATCGAGTCACGTGAGGGATTTTTGTACGACATTTAGACGCACGCGCCAATGATGTGGCGCGCTGCCGGCCACGTGCTTTTGTTGACAATCACGCCATAGAATAAAGAACGAACCAAATCACGCTTTGGGACCCAAAGCGTGATTTCATTTGTCAACAAAAGCACGTGGCTACGGTGGCTAGAAGGGGGAGGTGACAGCACTCTCCTCCTCCGCGTTTTCTCCTCCTCGTTTCTTCTTTCTTTCGCGCTCCTTTTCGACCGTTGCGCCGCCTACACCGCTTGAAACACGTGCACTTGTTTATCTTTCACCGCTGATCAGATTCAACGATCGCCGACTGTGTTCGTCGCTATCGTCGTGCTTCTCGCCAGTCGGTAGACGCTTCTCGGGCGAAAATGGCGATGGAGCGTGATCGTAAACAAACGCAGCCTGCGCCCGGGGGTTCGACGGTCCACGTGATGCCATTAGGCCAATAGTAGTAAGTGGTTCGTGAGGAAAGGGAAAGGTTGGCGCTATCTTCTGCAGCCCTTGAGGGAGCATCGGCTCAGCGCCAGGCCAATACCGACGCGGCGTCGGCCTCGGGCAGGGTGTGCGAGGAGGCGGTGGCATTCTTCAAAGCGTGACGCTACTTTTATATATAGGGGTTTTACGGCGGCGGAGTGTTGCAAGTAGGAGTGGGCCGAACGGCGCTCTGCCGCTGAGGCGCCGTGTGTGGAAAAATAGTGCGAGGGCGCTGCGAGCGAACTGGATTTGTTCGCAGCAATACAGAAGAAAATTGAGGCTTTTCCTAGAGCAGTCTGGGAATAAGGAACTGGTGAGGTTATGCAGCATGAAATAAGGCGGACACGGCAAAACAATTGTTGGATTGGATAGAGGAAACCACGTAAGTGGTGGAACAAGAAATTAAACAAGCTATAGAAGAGCGTAAAGAGGCATCTAGGGTTCATCGAGAAGCCAAAAAGTTGGGATTACAAGAAAAAGAGGTGCTCCTTAGATGGAATACATGCCGAGAAAAGAAAAGGGTTGCGAGTGAGCTCGTGCAAGAGAAAATTAAATGCGCAAGTGAACGTTGGGTGCATAACATTCACAAAAGAGACAAAGGCGCCCCAAAAAGATTCTGGAACCATATAAAAGCACTAGGAGCTCCAACTACAAACTCGCAAACGGCTATAAGGGATGAAGACGGTAACATCTATGAAGGCGATGATGCGCTGCGGTACATCACAGACGTTATCAGGCATAACTTCGGCACGAGAAAAGCATAGTTCAGACAACAGATCCAGCAACAACAGAGAGGCCTGAGAGATCAAAATTTAGCATAGAAAGCTTTTATTGGAAAAAGGCAGCAGAAAATGTCCCTAACAACACGGCAGCAGGACCCGATGAAATCCCAATACAGCTAATCAAAAACGTCGGTCCAAAAAGCAAGGCACTGCGGACTAATGCCATAGAGCAAGTGATTAGAACAAAGAATATTCCCGTTGGATGGCGTGAAAGCAAGATGAATCTCATCTACAAAGGCAAGGAGATAAGAATAAGATGAGCTCGTACAGGCCAGTTACAGTAACGTCGGTGATATATAGAATGGCAATGCAAGCCATAAAATTAGAACTGTCGAAGTGGGTGGAGGAAAACGGTGTATTGGGGGAACTACAGAATGGGTTCAGGCCAGGCAGACGCTTAGAAGACGATATGTTTGTACTAACTCAGTGCATAGAGATTTCAGTAGCTCAGAAAGACCTTTATGGATGGCATTTCTAGATATTAAAGGAGCTTATGACAACGTAGACAGGGAATTGTTGTTGGATATTCTTCAATACGAAGGCATAGATGACGATTCGTGGAGCTGCGAGGGAGATAATCGAGACAACCAAGTACAAGTGGCATGGGAAGGCCGAAAAGGAAATGATATGGTGGGAATTCACCAAGGATTGAAGCAAGGATGCCCTATGTCACCATTGTTGTTGACGCTTTACGTCAAGGGCATAGAAAGACGACTGGAAAACAGCGAATTAGGTTTTGATTTATCCTACATGCGTAATGGACAAATGGTGCAACAGAAGGTCCCTGACTGATGTACGCAGACGACATTGTGCTACTAGCGGACAATAAAATGATTTACAGATACTTGCGAATATCTGTGGGAACGCAGCGACAAATCTAGGCCTTAAGTTTCGCACAGAGAAATCAGGGATTATGATCTTTAATGAACACAGGAGGAACTTCGTGCTGTCAATTCAACAGCAAGTAATACTCATAGTGAAGCAATATAAGTACCTCGGCGTACACATAAACGAAGGAAAGAATTACTCAAGCAACCACCAAGATAATCTGAAAATAAAGGGGAAGCGGAATGCAGCAATAATGAAACACAGAGCACTGTGGGGCCACAATAAGTATGAGGTGGTGCGTGGAATCTGGAAAGGAGTAATGGTGCCAGCGCTAACATTCGCAAATGCCATTATATGCTTAAAATCGGATATATTGGCGGGTTTGGAAGTTAACCAAAGATCAGTAGGCCGGTTGGCTTTGGGAGCACACGGTAATGCGACAAATGAGGCAGTGCTGGTGACATGGGTTGGGCCTCTTTTGAAGTCAGAGAAGCACAAAGCAAATTAGTTTTGAAGAAAGGCTCAGGAACATGGATGAAAATAAATGGGCGGCTAAAGAGCACAAGTTTCTCTACATGAAAAGCGTGGACACAGTATGGAGGAAGAGGTCAAGGAAGTTGGCAACCAAGTACAGGATATCGAAACTGTAAATAGACAACCAGGGGTCATCAGAAAGAAAGTGAGAGAAATAGAGGACCGTGAATTGGTTGCAAAGAATGGAAACGAAAAGGACAATAGAGATTTACAAGAATGAGAAGAAAGAAATTAGAAGGAAAATCTGTACGATAACACAAAGGGCAGTGCCTTGCTATTTGAGGCTCGAGCCGGTTGCCTAAGGACGAAAACATATGGGAACAAATATTCGGAACTAGATGAGACATGTGTATGCTGCAGTAAAGATCCAGAGACCACTCAGCACATCCTGAAGGAATGCGACGGGATCCACCCAGCGAGAACCGTAGGTAACGTGCAACTCCCAGAAGCGCTTGGGATTAAAGTGGAAGGAAACATAAACAGATCAGCCGTAGAGATCAGCAAGAGACGATTTGAGTACTGGTGGGAAAAAAAAGTTGTCGCAGTTTCACCTGAAAGGCGAAGCATCAATTGCGATAGCAAATTTGTAGAGAGCTATACGGAGTAAATGACATTAGCTTTATCAGCTGTATAAACTTGGACATGCAGCAGCACCGGCAACACGCAGAACTGTTGTCGACGCCGTCGGCGTTTTGCCCGCGTTCGCTCAAAATGCATGCGGCGTTGGTGACTGTTGCCGGAGCCTCTGATATAAATAGGCACTTGGTGCCGCAGATAAACGTCGCCTCCCTTCCTTCCCCCGCACATAGACACATAGCGCACATAGACACACGCACCACGATGGCAATAAATACCCAACATTAACGAAAGGCCGCGTTTCTAGCGCGTTTCTAACGCGTTTGTGCAAGCGCGTTACGGCCCGTGTAAGAAGCTGGTGTAAGACGCTGTGGCCTCTCCGCCTTACCTTCAACGCGTTTCGAACGCGCTGCCCAAGGCGGTGGCAAGTCAAGTTCAAGTCGAGGAGCGTTTATGAATACGGGGGGTATACTCTCTCAGCAGTCATGTGATGGCGTCGGCAAACGCGGTGCACGTTCCGGCATGTGTAAATGGCTGCGTAAGACGCTGTGGTCGCTCCCCCTTACTAGAGAGTACTGCACGTTTCTAACGCGTTTGTGCTAGCGTCCCCTTAAGCGGAGATCCGATGATTCCCTCCGGAGCTTCGCCCACTCATCATCATTCACCCCATGGATATGCTGTGATTTTTTTTCTCCGCCGTGCGTTCACTCCCCGTGAAAGCGCGCGCCCCTCGCGCCCTTTCACTCGCACATACAGCGTTCGGCGCGCGGCGACGATTTCATCTCCATTGACGTCGTACGGAACCTCACGGCGACGGCGACCGCGACGCCGACGTCAGAAATCTGCTTTTGAGTGTCCATATAATTGCTATCGCAATAAAAGCAGGGAAAAGATGGATACGACCTGATCTCCTAAAATCATAGGCAGCGGCACAAGGTAAATTTTTGAAAAAGAAAATAATAATGAGAGGTATACAAAAATGCTAGATAAAGAACATGTATAGTATACCTGATTAAATCAAGCAGGCTAGGTGACTATTTGTCGCCGCCCCGTTTGACAGGGGATGCCAATAAATCATCATCATCATCATCATTGGGGCGGAGACGCGCTCCGCGGCATATTTACCGTATTTTCGCTGCGGGCGCCGAGGCCGATTGCGCATAGTACGCTCTTAATATAGCGCTTTATTTCAACTGCAGCTTTATGTTTACACCATTTTGCCAAACATATATGTTTGAGGCATAGATTACACAACGCGACGTCTTCAATTTTGATGTCGTTGTCAAGCGCGTCGTCTGCTAGCGAGCGCGTGTTCGCTACGCGGACGCTGGCGGACGCCCAGTTTTTCTCGCAGAACCTCTGTGCAGTACATTTCTTAATGGTTTAGTTGCTTCGATGCGCCCATGACTCTTGACGACCGGTGCCAAATGTAGTTTTAGCCAGGTGAACTGCTGTTTTTACCACTGTCCTCTAAAAGTAACTGGTATCTCCGCACCATGAAGGCTACGTAAGAAAATTTTACTATTGATATCGTGTCATTTTACACGCGTTTCTTGTTGGTGGACATTGATCAGGGACAATGATCGAGAAAACAATATTATAGTGAAATAAACCAGGTTTATTAACTGCGTGGCGCAAAGAATGATGAATATATTTCCAGGTAATTAAATGAAAGGGTAAACATATATATATATGTTTTGTACCCTTTCATTCTTATAGGTGTGTGTAAGGGAAAAAATAACAAATATTCGAAATGCAATAATTGAAAAAGTGAGAACTCACGACCGGAATAAGCGCACGTGTTTGCAGTAACAAACACACTATTAGTGAATACTGGAAATAAAATTCGCATTCGCAGAAATAATATTCATAGCAGAAGAACCATCTTATATATATATATATATATATATATACATATCTCTCTCTCTCTGTGTGTGTTTGTGTGTGGTGTGTGCAAGTGTTATTGATATACTGTACGACGCCGAATAGTCATTTCCCGGTCGAATGTAATGCATACCAGCACCGTTGCAATCTCAAAGGTGAGTGACTGCATGCAGTGAGGACTGTTATTCCGAATGATTGTGCTGCCGGAGAGTCGTGGCTGCTGCGCAGAGGCGCAGTTCCTGAGAGAATTAACGGACGGGTAATATAAGTCCTGCTTAACAAGTTCCTAGCTCTCATTCAATAGAAACGCCCCGTTTTGGGGCAGCCTGTAAATCTGCTAACTTGATTCAGACAAGGATTTTTGACAGTCTCACCATGTTTGCAATCCATTAAAACTGAGTGCCCCATGTGGTACCACACTTATCTTCTTCAACGAACGCAACAGATCTGCACATATCTCTACGTGTATGTGAGACATGCTGTACCTTTAATTGTTTCATTATAGTCGTTATGATAGTGCACCGGATAACTGAAAGCAGCCGTTTATAATATACAAGCTGCAGAATTGAGCTGTCATACATTTGGGAACGGCATTACATTTACGCATGAAATATAGGATAAGCGTAACATGTTTTTCTCGGAAATCACACTAGAGAATAATTTATGTTGTTTACACCCCCAGAAATAAGCCGAAGAACGCAACCACCTACTTGTTCCTTTTTCTTTTTTTAATATAAGCAAATTCTTGACTTTTACGTGGCAAAACCACGATATGATTAAGGTACCCGGCTTATATAGTTTTTGCCACCTGGGGTTCTTTAACGCGCACCTAAATAGAAGTACACGAGTCTTTTTCCATTTCGTTCCCACGAATTCCGAGACCTGGATCGAACCCGCAAGCTCCAGAATTAGCAGCGCAACGCCATATCCACTATATAGCCACTAATTAGGCTACCGCGCAGGCTTTCTTTCTTTCTTTTTCTTTTTGAAGTATCGACTGGAAAAAAATTCTACGTACGGCTTGTGGCCAAAGATTAGCATATAAAATGGCTAACTATAAAACTGTTTTCGGCGCTCGAGGTCCGACTGCAATAAATAACCCCGTACCAATTACTCCGCATTCTGTTTCGCGAGAAAGGCGGAAACTTGAATGGAATGTTGCACTGCAGTTTACCCCTTTTTTTAATCTCTACCAATGCTTCCCGTAAATTTAAGTACAAGGCGCCGCATAGGGCAGATATGCTTTACTTGTTTGAAGCGGCAAGCAGGAAGGTCACATATGTTGCTTCGTCTGCGTTTCGCAACTGATAGAAAACTATCTGCGCAACAATACACACGAGAGATACAAGCTGCTTGAAGAACGAGAAAAATATTTTTTCTCCAAAGGGAACCGTGCAATAACGTAGTAGAATGAAAGCCGACACTGCGGCCGCAATGCACCCGCAATCACCTAGCGGGATTAGAAAATAATAAAACGTAAATAAAGAATAGAAAGGAATTTATTCTTAAGGCATAAATACATGTCATATGCTATTATGGACCCCATTTGATCGGTCTGAACGCAAATACCAGTGCGCGAAGTAGTACGAATGACCCTGCCGAGCAGTATCGCCAGCCGTTTCCAATGGCGCGACCTTGATGCGGCCCAATCCACTTCGACCGCAGCGCCACCCCAATATTTTTCCACGTCGGGCGCCTCACTGCAAAGCATGCGCCGCCCCAGGCGCTCGTCCCACTCGACCATATTCTAGTACACTCTAGTTGCAAGCTACCGTATGCAAGCAATCATGACAGCAGCGGCGGCGCTGCAGTTGCCAGCAAGATACATCTGTGGTAAAGAGGGAGATAGCTTAGGTTTGAAGTTTAGTAAAAAAAATGGGCAGTCATGATTTTTAATGATAATCAGGGCAGCGAGCATAGGATACAGGAGGTTACGCTGGAGGTGGTGGATAAGTACAAATATATCGGAGTGTGGATAAACAATGGGGCTGAGTCCCCAACGGAAACATGAAAAATATGTAACGGCTAAAGGTAGCAGAAATGCAGCTGTGATGAAAAATAGGGCACTGTTAAATTACAATAGGTACGAAGTGGTGAGAGGGATTTGGAAAGGGGTGATGTTCCCTAGTTTGACTTTCGGCAATGCGGTCCTGCGCATGAGATCAGAGGTTCGAGTAAGGTTGGAAGTTAAGCAGCGAGGAGTAGGTAGACTTGCTCTCGGAGCACACGGAAATGCACCAAATCAGAGGGTACAGGGTGACATGGATGGACGTCATTTGAGGGCGGGGAAGCCAGCAGCAAGATAGATTTGAGGTGCGAATTGAGAGAAATGGCAGAAAAGTGGTGGGCAAGGGGAGTTTTCAGTTATTTGTACATGAGGAATGTTGACACAAAATGGAGGAAGCTGACTTGAAAATTGTCAATCAAATATTTGGACTGCAGGATGGGTGCAAACCAGGAAACAGCAATTAAGAAAAGGTTAAAGAAACAGAGAGGGGTCTGTGGAAAACAGGGATGTAGACGAAATCAGCACTGGGAACATACAGAACTTTCAAGCATGAAATTGCCAAAGAAAATATCTATGATAATTCTAGGGGAAGCTCTTTGTTGTTTGAAGCCAGGACGGGAGTATTGCGGACTAAGATGTACCGAGTCAAGAACAATAGACACGTTGTGCGGTGCGTGTGGAGAAGAAGAGGAAACGGCTGAACACCTCATACTTTTCTGTAAAGGGCTTAACCCTACAGTGCAAAGCAACGGGGCTGATTTTCTCAAAGCATTGGTGTTTAGGAACAGTGAAGCAAAATAGACATTTTCGAAAATTTTCGGGCAGCGTAGGGTAGTAGGGCGGTAATGCGATTTTCTTACCAGGCGTAGGGTAATTTCCACTTTTTAATTGCGATAGGCAATTATAGGGACACTCAAAAGCACATTTCTGCCGTCGCCGTCGCCGTGAGGTTCGTATGACGTCATGGAGATAAAATCGCCGCCGCGCGGCGCCGAACGCTGTATGTGCGAGTGAAAGGGCGCGAGGACTCGCTCTTTCACGGGGAGTGAACGCGCGGCGGAGAACAAACGCGCGTTCTGCGCCGTGCTTCCTTAAGGGCTGCAGAAGTAGCGCTCTTTCCTCCTTTACAACCACCATATAGGTAGAGCAAACGCGCCTTCTTCCGACGCGCGAGAGCCGTGGGGGAGGGGGGGGGAGGGAAGGGAGGCGACGTTTAGCTGCGGCACCAAGTACCTATTTATATCAGAGGCTCCGCAACAGTCACCAACGCCGCAGGCATTTTGAGCGAACGCGGGCAAAACGCCGACGGCGTCGACAACCGTTCTGCGCGTTGCCGGTGCTGCTGCATGTCCAAGTTTATACAGCTGATAAAGCTAATATCATTAGTCCGTATAGCTCTCTACAAATTTGCTATCGCAATTGATGCTTCGCCTTTCAGGTGAAACTGCGACAACTTTTTTCTCGTCAACAATCAGCTGAAAAGGAACAGTTGACGAGTGATCTTAAAAACTAGCCGATCGACGCGACATGCTCAAGGCGCTTTTCTCGACACTCCTTAAGAGATACGAAAACTAAATCTTTCTTTGAATAAAATTGGAGCTGTTCACATCTCACCAGCATAGGGCTGAGCCGAAAGATCAGACGTCACATATATCTGTGCTAGCTTCATTTTTTCTTCAGGAAAATCAGACGGGCGCTGAACTCGCAACTGTATTTTATTGTCTTGTTCTTCACTTTATCCCTGGTTTGCCCTTGCGCTGTCTTTTACATCATCAAACCAAATCACCTCGCCCCACCTTTCAATCAGAATCGGAGCTGTCTGCGACGGCTCGGCGCGGAGCGCCGATCTTGTGGTATGGCCGCCTTTGCTTACCTTAATTTGCTACGCCTTATTATTGATACTCAAAGTGGATTTTCTGCCATCGGCGTCGCCGTCGCCCTGAGGTTCCGCATGACGTCCAACGGCGATGAAATCGTCGCCGCGCACCGTATTCTGTATATGTGCGAGTGAAAGCGCGCGCTCGAGGGACGCGTGCTTTCTCGGGGAGGCGAACGCATGGCGGAAATCAAATGCGCGTTCTGCGCCGGTGCTCCCTGAATAGCTGCAGAATTAAGCGTCTCTTTGCTCCTTTACAATCACCATGTATATATATATATATATATAGAGAGAGAGAGAGAGAGAGATAGAGAGCAAATGCGACTTCTTCCGTCGCGCGAAAGGCCGTGGGAGGACGGGAGGGAGCGAGGGAGGGGAGCCGACGTTTAGCTGCGGCACCAAATGCGTATTTATAAACAACGCTGTGAGGCGAGAATGTGGTAAAGACTTCCGACACTGCTCGACGAGTGTCACGCTCTGATCTCGTCGAAAACCTCCGAGCCGCAACAGTCACCAACGCCGCGCGCGATCGGAGCGAACGCGGCAAAACGCCGACGGCGTCGACAACAGTTCTGCGCTGGTGCAGCAGCATGTCCCAAGTTTATACAGCTGATAAAACTACTATCTTTACTCCGTATAGCTCTCTACTAATTTGCTATCGCGATTGATGCTTCGCCTTTCGGGTAAACTGCTACTTTTTTTTCTTCTTTTTGTTATGGCCACTTCCTAAATGCAACACAATAACCCACACCGGAATAGGACGCCACACCACAATATTTTGCTCAATAAAGACTTTAATTTCCTCTCTCTCGCTCCCCTTCCACTTCTCCGAGACTGTGTGCGCTAAGGCGCGTACGCTCGCTTTTTATTTTTTGCTAATATTTCGATGACAGTCACTACCGACTTAGAGCCACCGCACTGCTATCCCGTCGTACTTTGAAGTATAGTTTGTAATTTATTATTAATACGCTGTGATATTTTAGGCGTAGGGTAAAATGTAGGGTAATAAAAAGTTGTGCACGGTAAAGTAGGGTAATTTTGACTGCGACGTAGGGTATTTCTTAAAAATTGGTTGGCAACACTGCCTCCGCGTTTGGTTCTTTATGCTATGACGCCGGTGCAGCGCATCAAACCCACTTTCAACGCATATCGGCGCTGAGCCGTGTTCCCTCAAGGGCTGCAGAAGATAGCGCCAACCTTCCTTTTCCAACGAACCACTTAGTAGTCGCAGACGGTGACTGTGTGGACGACACGAAGTTTTGGTCACAGCTTTAGAGGACATAAGTGAGTGCTTTCAGAGCTCATTACGCTTTGTACAAACGGCGCGAGCAGTACTAAAAGCGGGGCTAGAAATTTATTCTAAGTTGTTCAAACTTTCCGCTTATGAATTAAATCAGGATCAGTGTGCTCTAAACATTTTGAAGAAGCGGCTTTTCATGTTTCTGACTCGGTAAAGTTCCTCGGCGCGGCCACTATGTGATTGTTTATTTTCAGCCTAATCGCTCGCGGTGTGCTCTGCTGCGATATATTTGTACTTGCTGCGCACAAAGCTTGGAATATAAGTGTTCTGTGCTTTGTAGTAGCTAGTAGCAATGACGTATTAACGCTAGTCCCTCGCTACTCTGTGGACCGTCACTCCCAGCTGCTTGTCGGTGTAGTCGCCGTCACTCCTGTTTCGGCACATTGATTCAAGTGTGGCGTCATTCACTTATTATTGATACGTTGGCGATGAATGAATGAATGAATGAATGTGTGTGGTTTAGTGGCGCAAGGGCCAGGTATGGCCAAAGAGCGCCATGCCAGTGTTTGTTAGTTCGCAGTGAAGTGATGAATTCTGAGAAGTAGATGTGACGGGGCTGTAAAGGGGCCTAAAAAATCGCTGTAAAGTGCGTAAATATACATGTACAAAAATCATGGCAATGACTAATGAGGTGTACTATGCAATGAAGAATGCATTGAGAAAGAATGACACGATATTTAAAATATTTAAAATGCAGTAATTGGCAAGAAGCACTACTGCCTAGACAGAGCCCTTGAACCACAAGGGCCTGGAGGCATGTGCTATAAAAAAACTATCACAGCGGCATCCTCTGGAGAGAGGATGCGCTACGAACTAGTTGGGCTAAAACATGCAGGACCACATCGTTCAAAAATCGACGACTGCTTTGGCATTAAAAATCGGTTCATCGCCAAGAAACATAATGGGGTGAAGCGGGACATGATATCGGTACGCTCGTGAAAAATATTTCTTTTTTCTGTTTCGGCTTCCCGGCACTCCACGAGGACATGGAGGACAGTCAGCCTCTCACCACATCTACCACAGGTTGGTGGTTCACTACCAGTAAGCAAAAATTGTGGGTGCCATATGTATGTCTTCTGAGACGACAGAATAGGACATCAGTTCGTCGTGTTTTCGTTACGGGAGGCCAGAAACCTAACTGTGGTTTAATGAGGTGAAGCTTATTGTTTGTTTCAGCGTCCCACAAGCGTTGCCAGTGGCTTCGCAGTTTCTTTCGCAGGAAAGGGTTCAAATCTGTTGCAGGAACAGCAGTTGTAGGGTTAATAGCCTGAGATGTAACAGATGTGGCCATTTGATCTGCTCGAACATTACCCTCATGCCTCTATGACCCGGCACCCAGCATATAATCACATGCTGGTTAGATATGTACGCTTTACACAGAATGGAATAGAGCTCATTAAGTACAGGGTTTTTGTGTTTATAGAGTGATTGCAATGCTTTCACAACACTTTGCGAGTCTGTAAATATGATAGTCTCTTTAAGCTTTGATTTCGTTATATACTTTACAGCCGATAATATTGCATAGGCCTCAGCCGTGAAGATACTTGTCTCCGGGTGCAGTTCACCGGATTCCGAAAACGATGGACCGATGGCTGCATAAGATACCCCGGCATGTGACTTGGAAGCGTCTGTGTAAAACTCTGTACACGAGTATTTGGATTGGAGCTCTAAGAAATGCATTCTAATATGTGCCTCTGGCGCGTGTTTAGTGACCTCTACGAACGATGTGTCACACTCTATGAGCTGCCACTGCCACGGTGGCAACAGTTTCGCTGGAGCCATAGGACATTGTTCAAGAAGCGGAACACCAATTTCCTCGCTGAGGTTCCTCACACGCAAAGAGAATGGCTTTCTCGTGGCAGGTCGATTATGGAAGAGTGTGGCAGCGGTTACGTCATTTATAGTTGAATGAGAAGGATGTTCAATGTTTGCTTGTACTTTCAGGAAATATGTAAAACTGCTGTATGCCGCTGCAGATGAAGTGACCACTGATTTGACTCTACGTAGAGGCTCTGGATTGGACTTGTCCTGAAAGCACCAGTCGCGAGACGGATGCCCAAGTGGTGAACGGGGTCTAGGATTTTTAATGCACTTGGCGTTGCTGAATTATAAATTATAGACCCGTAATCAAGGCGTGAGAGGACAAGACTGTTATAGAGGTTTAAGAGACACTTTCGATCACTGCCCCATGTTGTGCGCGATAGAAGCTTTAGGAGGTTCATTGTCTTCAGGCACTTTGCCCTCAGACGCTTAATATGAGGAATAAACGTGAGTTTGAATCTAAGGTTACTCCAAGAAAGTTGTGCTCGCTGCTTACGGAGAGCTCATCTCCTTTGATTTCAAGAGTTGGGACTGGCGTGACGCCTCTCTTGTTTGTGAAAAGGACGCAAGTGCTCTTCTGGGCATTTACTTTAAAACCATTTTCATCTGCCCATTTGGACAATTTGTTTATTACAAGCTGCACTTGCCGTTCGCAGATGGCAATATTGCATGATTTGAAGGCTATTTGCACATCGTCGACATAAATGAATAAAACATTGCGCATGGAATGACTGTGTGAAGGGAATTCATTTTTACAATAAATAGTGTGCAACTAAGCACGCCTCCCTGTGGCACACCGGTCTCTTGGGTGAATGACTTAGACAAAGCGTTGCCCACTCTTACGCGGAATGTGCGGTTAGACAGGTAACTTTCGATTGTGTTTAGCATGTTGCCACGGACACCCATCGCAGAGAGATCTCGGAGAATGCCGTAGCGCCATGTCGTGTCGTAAGCTTTTTCTAGGTCGAGGAACACTGAAAGACTGAACTGCTTATGTATAAAGCGTCTCTAATATAAGACTCAATGCGAACAAGGTGGTCTGTTGTGGACATACCTTCCCTGAAACCACATTGGAAGGGGTCTAGTAATTTGTTATTTTCAAGGAAACAGATTAAGCGCCTGTTGATCATTTTTTCAAATAGTTTGCACAGACAGCTTGTTAGCGCTATTGGCCTGTAGCTGCTGGCTAGGGACGGGTCTTTGCCTTGTTTAAGCACGGGAATGACTATAGCTTCCTTCCACGAGGACGGGATAATCCATGCGCCCACATGACATTGAAAAGATACAGGAGTGTTTTCAGCGCTTCAGGATTCAGGTGCTTAATCATTTCATATATGACACGATCACCGCCTGGCGCAGAGTTATTGCAGCAAGCGAGGGATGCTTTCAGTTCAGTTAAAGTAAATGGATAGTTGTAGACCTCACTCGATGAACCTTTACGTTTTAGGGGCTGTCGCTCTTCGCGTTCTTTGACTCTCAAAAATGCTTGTGTGCAGTGGGACGCACTGGAGATATATTCAAAGTGTTCGCCCAGACAACCAGCCTGATCTTCCAGGCTCTCTCCTTGAGTACTTACTAAGGGGAGTGGGTGTACCTCCCGGCCTTTTAATTTATTTACTCGGTTCCACACTTTCGTCTCATTCGTGTAAGAATTTATACTGGAGATGCACTTCTCCCAACTCTTCCTTTTAGCACGTCGACGTGTTCTTCTAGCCTGGGACTTTTTTTGTTTGAAATTAATCAAGTTTTCGGCGGTTGGAGAGTCGCGAAGTTGTCCCCAAGCTTTGTTTTGATTTTTCCGTGCTTCCTTGCATTCTTCGTTCCACCACGGGATACGACGTTTATTAGCCAGTCCGTTAGTTTGACGGATGCATGTTGTGGCAGTCTCAATTATAAAGCCCGTTATATATGCTACAGCATCGTCTATATTTAAACAGGCAATATCATCCCTGCTTAAATAAGTTTGTTCGTGGAAACCTTCCCAGTTAGCCGAGTCAACCTTCCATCGGGGAATGTGTGGGGAACATAGATCTTGTTTTGTCAGTTTTAACATGATTGGGAAGTGGTCGCTCCCAAAAGGGTTCTTCAGAACGGACCACTCCAGGTACGGAATCAGTGTACTCGACACGATACTTAAATCTATGGAGGAGTATGTGTTGTGCGCCATGCTGTAGTAAGTTGGCTCTTTCTTATTAAGTAAACATGCTCCTGAAGAAAAGAGAAAGTTTTCAATTAGGCGTCCTCTCGCATCGCAACGAGAGTCTCCCCACAATGTGTTATGTGCATTTAAATCTCCGACAACTATGTATGGTGCCGGAAGTTCATCTATGTAGTTCTGAAATTCAGTTTTATTAAGATGATAATTAGGAGGGATGTATATAAAGCTAACAATGACTAGCCTGTCAAACAATACCCCTCGGACAGCAACTGCTCTAGGGGCGTACGAAGTTTCAGTTCTCGACAGGCAACACCTCTGTCAACTACGATAGCAACACCGCCGGATGACACGGAGGTGTCATCGCGGTCTTTGCGAAAGATGGCGTATTGCCGGAGAAAGTTGCATTGTGTAGATTTAAGGTGTGTCTCCTGAACACACAGCACCTTCGGATTAAACTTGTGTAGGATTTCTTTGACGTCATCGAGGTTGTGTAGGAGTCCTCTGACGTTCCACTGTATAATGTGTGTATTCATGTTGAAAGTGTTTTTTTGTGCTGTGTAAAGGAGACTAACTTAAGCTACAGAGCCCTTGTCGGGCCCTGTGATGCGGGCTTTTTTTTTTTGGAGCGATCGCGAGATTCTCGCGGCTCCTTAGGCGCCGACGGCGCCGTCTGGCCAGTTGTTGTGTCCATCGCCTCTTGAGAGGCGCTGGACACGCGCTCTTGCGAGCGGTTGGTTTGACGGGAAGGCCTCTCACGAGGGACGAGGCCCTGGAGGCCACCCGCCCAGAGGTCGATGGCCCCTTCTTGTGAGTTGCGGAGCAGCGCTAGCTGCAGCCGCCGAGGGGGCGGATGGCGTCACTGCGGGCTCGCTGCTTGCGGGCCGGGCAGGCGCCGGAAGCCGTTGTGTCGCTGCCCCCTGACGCGCCACATCGGCAAAGGTGTTCTTGGGCAGGTATGATACCCGCCTACGTGCCTCCTTGAATGTGATATTTTCTTTGACTTTAATAGTCACAATTTCTTTCTCTTTCTTCCATGACGGGCACGACCGTGAGTATGCGGCATGCTCACCATCACAGTTGACACAATGTGGAGTGTTATTGCAAGTTTCGGAGGAATGTTCATTGGCACTGCACTTAGCACAAGTTTGCCGGCCTCGGCAGTTCTGTGAACTGTGCCCGAATCGCTGGCACTTGAAGCGCCTAAGAGGATTTGGCACGTATGGCCTAACACGAAGTCTGAGGTACCCGGCCTCGATGGACTCGGGCAGGACACTTGAACCTAAAGTAAGTACTAGGTGCTTGGTCTTGATTTCTTTGCCGTCGCGCCTCATCTTAATTCGTTTAACGTTTATCACATTTTGTTCACTGAAGCCCTGCAAGAGTTCAGCCTCGGTTAGCTCCATTAAATCATCATCTGAGATAACGCCACGGGTGGTGTTCATAGTACGATGTGGGGTTACCGTCACTTGGGTGTCCCCAAATGATACTAGATTGGGCAGTTTCTCATATTGTTTCACATCACGGAGCTCCAAGAGGAGATCCCCGCTTGCCATCCTGGATGCTTTAAAGCCTGGTCCAAAAATATTAGTCAAAGACTTTGAGACAAGGAATGGTGACATTGTTCGTACCGATTTGTTTGAGGTTTCAGAGTGAATGACATGAAATCTGTGGAAATTCTGTGTTTGGCGTCCAAAAACTGGAACACATCTTCGGTGCGCCCTCTTTTCAGACGGCGATCAGGGAGTGGTGGAAAAGGACTAGCCATAAGAATATCTGGGTTTTCGGCAGCAACGCCAGCCACCCACCATGGAGCCCAACAAGGGGACGCTGCAGGGCCTGTAAACACAAGGCCTGCAGACGCCAGCTGTACGTCACCACTATAACCAATATGGAATATCCAAGGTTGGCTACCCACACAAGGTTAACCCTTGCCGCCCAGAAGATCAGAAGTAAAAGGAAGCGAGTAGGAGACAGGAAAGATTGAAAGTCAGAGAGAAAGACGAAGATTGAGGAGGAGGACAGGGAAGGGCAACTGCCGATTTCCCCCGGGTGGGTCAGTCCGGGGGTGCCGTCTATGTGAAGCAGAGGCCGAAGAGGTGTGTTGCCTCCGCCGGGGGGCCTTAAAGGTCCGAACACCCAGCATCGGCTCAACCCCCAGGATCCCCCTTTCCCCAGACACGGCTAAGCCGCGCACGGCTATACGCGGGAGGGTCCGACCCTCGTGTGCTCGGGTACGTGGTGTCGCAACACACCAAACGCCTGCTTTCGCAGACGCCCCTGCGGGGGATACGTTGGCGATAGGGTGGGCGTAAGTTTGCGTGCGAGTAGGGGTGGATGTCTGTAGATAACGTGCGAGAAACTTACTATTCACGTATGTGCTGCTACTTCCTTTTGTAAAGATCGAGCAGTACTCACTCTTCAGTACCGACGTTCCGGCGAAGTCCTTTCTTTGGAGGTTAGCTATACAGCGCTGGCGGATGAATGATCTTTTTTTATCCGCGAGGAAAGCCGTGCATCGCAAACGGCTGACACACAGGCAGGTCCTTATGTAGCAGTGGCGACACAGGTTGATTCCATTCCTTAATATGCGAATCAGTATTTTCGCAGCGAACTACCGCACACGTCTTCCCTGTATCGTTGCACATTTTGTTGCATGAATTGGGCACAGTGCATTAGCGAACACCCAGTTGCATTGCCGACAGCTGATCGCACAGTAGCAAGGCGGCAGAAACAGAAATGGTTTCGTATTCGTGGGCATTCGCTGAGGCAACGTATGGCGCTCCGCCGCCCGTGAAAAGGGTACGCTGGCTTGCCGTATTTACCTTGCTGTGATTTACACAAAGTCACGTAGCAGTGCGGCATTATTGTGATTGTCCTCAGTCAACGTATTTTTCCTCCTTTTCTTAGTCGTACAAAGTGCATAATCGCGCAAACATCGCGCTTGGCGCGAGCAGACGACAGCAAAAGTGCGGCCAACGCCTTCTATAAATGTCTGAGTTTGAGAGTAGCTATTTCAAAAAGAAAAAAAAACAACAATGTGACGTCACATCCGGCAAAGGAGAGTTGTTCTCCTTTCTCACATTCTCTCAGCTCACGCATGCGCAGCGACATCGGAGCCCTCGGGGGCGACGTTCAGTGTGCCTCGGTCGTTTACGCAAGCGGTGACGTATCATGGCGCATTCTGATTCGCCGAGAGCAATGAAATCTGTAACGACACTGGTTCAGCGCCAAATCTGGGGTGAGAGAAATTGAGGAAGAGATATTTGGTCTTTGTTTACGAATTTCTCCGCTAATAACTCATATTCTTGCACCCAACAAAAACTGCATGCATTCCTGAAGGTCCCTCTTTTATTCCAGCTGAACTTCCTGTTTCTCTTTAGTGTCCCTTTAAGAATAAATTCCTTTCATTCTCTTTATTTTACTTAATTCTTTAATGCCTCTCAGTGATTGCGTGTGCATTGCGGCCGCAGTGTCGGCTTTCATTTTACTATGTTACCCTTTGGAGAACAATATTTTCTCGTACTTCAAGCAGCATGCACCTCTCGTGTGTATTGTTGCACATATTGTTTTTCATCAGTAGGTCTTGCGAAACGCAGACGAAGAAACATATGTAACTTTCCTGCTTGCCGCTTCAAACAAGTAAAGCATATCTGCACCACTCGGCGCCTTGTACTCAGATTTACGAGAAGCAATAGATAAAGAAAGAGTTAACTGCAGCGCAACATTCTATTCAAAAAGAACTTCTTCTTGGGCAAGTTGGTGCTGAGATTTCCAAGGTATACTTGAATGTGGCGCGAAATACATTTCGTGACAGTGAGGCGTGAGGCGCTTCACTGTCTCCTCTTCTCTGTCCCTTTTCACGAAATGTATTTCGCGCCACATTCGAGTATATATACCTAGGAATTCCATTCAAGTTCCCGCTTTCCTCGCGTAACCGAATGCGGAGTAATTGGTACGGGGTCATTTATTGCGGTCGGACCTCGAGTGCCGAAAACGGTTTTAGTTAGTCATTCTATATGCTAATCTTTGACCGTAAGCCATACGTGGCATTTTTTTTCAGTCGATACTTCAAAAAAGAAAGAAAGCCTGCGCGGTAGCCTAATTAGTGGCTTTACATATAGTGGATACGGCGTTGCGCTGCTAAACTGGAGCTCGCGGGTTCAATCCAGGTCGCGGAATTTGATGGGGACGAAATGGAAAAAGACTCGTGTACTTCTATTTAGGTGCACGTTAGAGAACCCTAGGTGGTGAATACTAAACCGGGTGCCTCATGATCGTATCATGGTTTTGCCACGTAAAACCGAAGAATTTGTTTGAAATGTTAAAAAAAAACGAGTGCCTGCGTTCCTCGGCTTTTTTTAAGGGGTGTCAACAAAAATTATTCTCGAGTCTGTTTTCCGAGGAAAACATGTTGCGCTTCTCCTATATTCATACAGAAATGTAATCCGTTCCCAAATGTATGACGGCTCAACTCAGCAGCTTTTATATTACAAACGGCTGCTCTGACGATGGGCTTCTGCATTGCCCAGGGGGCGCTGCAAAAATGGTGCTGTGATGAAAATGCGGCTGTGATGAAAAATAGGGCACTGTGAAATTACAATAGGTACGAGTGGTGAGAGGGATTTGGAAAGGGGGTGATGGTCCCTAGTTGACTTTCGGCAATGCGGTCCTGTCCTTGAGATCAGAGGTCGAGCAAGGTTGGAAGTTAGGCAGTGAGGGGTAGGTAGACTGGCTCTGGGAGCACCACGGAAATACACCAATCAGGTGGTACAGGGTGACATGGGATTGACGTCATTTGAGGGCAGGGAAGCCAGCAGCAAGATCGAATTTGAGGAGCGATTGAGAGAAATGGCAGAAAATCGCTGGGCAAGGAGAGTTTTCAGTTATTTGTACATGAGCAATGATGACACAAAATGGAGGAAGCTCACCAGAGAATATTCAATCTAATATTGGACTGCATGCTAGGAGGGGTGCCAAACCAGGAACAGCGGTAAGAAAAAAGTTAAAGAACAGAGAGGGTCTGTGGAAAACAGGGATGCAGACGAATCTGCACTGGGAACATACAGAACTTTCAAGCCAGAAATTGCCAAACAAATATCTGATAATTCTAGGGGAAGCTCTTTGTTGTTTGAAGCCAGGACGGGAGTATTGCGGACTAAGATGTACCGAGTCAAGTACAAGGTATAGACACGTTGTGCTGTGCGTGTGGAGAGGAAGAGGAAACGGCAGAACACCTCATACTTTTCTGTAAAGGGCTTAACCAGTACAAAGCAACAGGCTGATTTTTTCAATGCATTGGGGTTTACGGACAGTGGAGGCAAAGTATACTTTAGCGGATAGAAAGAACAAACGGAGGTATCTGATTGGTGGCTAAAATCAAGGCAAGGGTGAAATTTCACCCTCCACAAAGTACAAAATATGTTAATAGTCACGGCTAGGTGGCGTAAGCCACCGCCCGATTTAAAATGTTCAGCCTCATCCATCCATCCATATAGAGAGCCTACATCAAAACAGCACGTAGGCTCCCTAGGTTATATTCTTTATATTAGAGTGACCTAGAATAATCGGGGAGTGTCCAAGTGCCGGTTCCGGCGAGGGCCTTTTCCTGGGAACTGCCGCGCTGCTGCTGCTGCTGCTCTGGACCAGTGGGCTTTTCGCGCTCGCGAAGCGCGCGTAAAGCGAGGGTCATTTGCTACGCGCTGATTTTTTTTTTTTGCGTTCTAGTTTCCACGCAGAGCACCTGAAGTCTATTTAAAGTTATTCTTAAGTATTTAAAGTTAAAGTTAGTCTAGTTTAAAAGTCTATTCAACTTAAACAGTGTGGTGCTGCATAGAGCTTAGCCATCTTTGAGCGTTTTCTTTGTGCTTGGGCAACAAAAGAATGCAAAACTAACATGTCAAACTCATCAGCGCAGCCTAGCTCCGTGTGCTAGAGTTCAGGACCAGTAATGCGGTAACTGTGCGTGCGTAGAAACACGCTGAATGAGCCCGCGCAAGGAAAAGAACGCCAAAATGGTTTTCGCATGGGTACGCGGGCAATAGCAGCATGCTTGCAATAATAACAGTAACGAAAAAAATAAAGTTACTCGCATAGATAAGTGAATACTTACGTGCGTGCAGTGACCACTTCGCTCACCACTACGCACTTATCACTCACGGTCAGTAGTGGTTTGCAGCCATATGCATATGTATTTATTCGACAGTTGTTAGCCTCGACAATAGTTTATTATGAGCAGAGCACAGTAAGGCGGTGTAAGGGAACGAGAGAAAGAGCAGACATGGCCCCAACGCCCGCAATATTTTTAGCTTATTTCGCTTCAGAGATAGCGCACACAAACAATTCTTGCTGTACTCTATCTCTTCAATATAAACTTCGCGCACGATGTACCTTAAGGTTAACCGTGAGCAAAACTTTTTCAAATTCAGACATTCGAAAGAAAAGCCATTCCAGGTAAACAAACATAAAAAATGGGTAAACAAATTGGTAAGCAAATATATATTTTTCTGTATATACATTGAAATGAATAGATAGCTACTATACTGGCCTATATACATTTCTTTACTTGTTGTGTAAAAATTATTGCTGCAATAGCCTTGTTTTAATATTCCCTGAATCCTCTCTGAAATTACCAACATGTAACTTCTCATATGATGTATAGTTATTGCTTAGCGTGTGATTTTTTTTGCAAACTAACAAGCATTCATGCGCGTGATGATGTTTTGTGCTTGCATTATATTCAGGCGTATCTACCGGGGGGGCAGGGGGGGGGGCGCACTGTCAAAGTGGAGGGGGGGGCAAAGCATGCCATTTGCTCCCCCCCCCCCCACTTTCGAAAGCGAGCACTTTCGGCTACACACTAGAAAGTCCAACAAACTACAGCTGAAGCTAAATTCTATTTCTTAATAGAGCCACCACGTTAATAATGCTTTTCTTTACCACTGATCCCCGGTTTGGGCAGCGAGTATTGTGCCTCCTCGTGACGCGCTGTAGCGGGCGATGCGTGAGATTCGCCATACCACGCTTGCGTTGCGCAGAAGTCCTGGTGCTGGATAGTTCCCGCAGTTACAAATTACCGCATAAGCATACTTGAAAAAACAAAACAATCGGCTTGATATATTTAACCTTCGGGCGAGGGGAGAGGTCGGATAAAGTACTTTAATCAGCAGCGCCCAACGATGGGTGTGCATGAATTGGTTGGATTATCAAATGCTGGAACTACTGAATCTCCGTCAGAGATAGGCTACGTAGCGTTGCAATATAAATTATATCTTATCACGATAAAAAATCTAATCAAACCACTTACAGGTGTAACATGCCGAATTTATTTGTGTAATCACGAGACTTATCGTTATTTATTTATTTATTTATATTATTTATTTATTTATTATTTATTTATTTTATGATACCTCAAAGGTCCCAGAACGGGACATACATGAGGAGTGGGCACGTAGAAAAAATGGCGGGACAGGTTAGGTGGCCTGATTTGAAGGATGGTCTTCAATATCAGTTTTGAAATGGAAATGTTGGTGATGAGGGCGATGTCAGAAGGAAGGGTATTCCATTTTCGGGCTGTGTGCAGAAAAAAAGAACGCTAATACGTGGTGGAATGGGCGAGTGGTGGATGCACAGCATTGGGATGCGTATGGCGGGAGAAACGATGCACTGGAGTGATGATTTGGTTACCGGTGGGCAGCGAATGTAACAACCCTAAAAATAAAAAAGACGAGCCCTTTTGCGGCGGAGGTGAGCGAGGGAAGACACAACCGGGATTTTAAGGCTGAGAAACTTGTATTATAGGAGTAGTCAGAGAGAATGAACCTGGCAGCACGGTCTGAACCGATTCAAGGGGATTAATCATATTAACCTGGTGGTTGTCATAGATAGGACTGGCATATTCTAGTTTAGAACGGATTAGGGTTTTATATGCAAGTTCATTTATTCATGATACCTCAAAGGTACCAGAATAGGACATTACATGAGGTTCTGCGAGGTGTTATGTTCGTGAAAGTGACCTCAGTCGAACGTGCAGAGCTTTTTCACTGTCAATACAACACTTAAATGAATTTTGTTTAAGGGCCTGTGTCACTTCTGCTTTTATCGATTTCATTTTCAGGCCGTTTCGGCAGGAGCAAGAACAGCAGATACTTTATATTTTGAAGAATGAGGACCACATTATTGTGAGGTGTTCCGAAAATTTGAACTGCAGTGGTTGCTTGCGTACTCGAAAAACCGCTACTGAATACTGGCTTTCCCCCAGTTTTCATGCTTTATACACGGCATTTAGTTGTTGATCCCCCGTATCCTCAGTAACTATGCGGGACACGTGTTAATATTTATTCGAATTACGAAACAATATCCTGAGTGACGAGCGATAAATGTTTTTCTGTGTAGGTTCATTGCAAGCCTTTGTAGAAATTTACATATTGAAGTGTTCCAGGGTGCCATACCGCCGCTTTTCCCTGATTCCTAAAACGATTGCATGAAACATGGACTTGAAATTCCATGAAAATAGGGAGAATTTCAAGCGCAGTGCGTTACGAAAATGTCACTTTCCTGGTTTAAATGCAAGTGTTGCAGATAATTACTAAACCCTTGTTTTCCCATTTGTTCCTGAGCACCATACGGTGTGTATATAGGTTGCTTCTCCGGTGTCCTCGGTGAGCTAAACAAGGCATCTTGTTATATCTGGGGATAATTAAATTTTCTGACGAAGTAAGATGTGTATTGATGAATTACTGTTTTTTTTAAGTTTCCAACAAGAAGTACTTCAAAGCATTACACGAGGACAAGGTTTAAAACGGACACTAATATACGGGTAACTTTTCAAAGTATGCGATGTAATTACAGGAAACTGAAACATTTAGTGCAACTGTAAAAAAAATCAGCTTCACTATAAATAGGGTTGTAATTCACCAAGTTCGCGCACATCTGCCGTCTTTTTCTTTTTAGTATTGATAGTAATTTATGTTGATTGTACTTCGTTCTGTATAACCTCGACAGTACTATTACCTTAACTAGCGACACATTTATGCTGTAGACTTAAACACCAAGTAAAATTCTTTAATTCGTAAAATTGACTGCAACAAATGTGCATTTTTTGTGAGCTGCACTGTTGCTACTGGGTTGGATCAGGGACCTCTGGGCACTCAATGCCATTTGTCCCTGCATCACATATAGATTGTACAGCGACAAGAAATAAATGCAAATTCAAATAATTTTGCAGTGACTGCTGTGCCGCGATGCACTCTAGACGATGCCACACAGAAACGGCTCCAGCATGCACGGAAGTGACGTCACTAAAAATCAACGTCACACGCACGCGTATTTCCGGTTTTCTTGGAGGCGCGTAGTTTGATTCTTTGTTCGCACGTGACCATTCAAAGCATCAGTGCGCATCATCCCGTCAGCCGCGCTTGCGGGTCGTGCTTTTCTGCTGGTCCCAAGGCCTGGTTCTGCTGCATCCTCGTAAGCCTTCAACATCATCGTTTATATGCGCGAAGCTGCATTGCAGCGTTATTTTATATTTGCTAGCGTTATATTAATCTTTTCTAATAAGTATTTTGATTGTATTCTGATTGTATTTGTCGTGTATCTGCCGATCTTGCTGCTCTTGTTCGCGACCACTTGCTTTGTTTTATATGCGCGAAAGCTGCATTGCAGCGCTATTTTATATTTTCTAGCGTATATAATCTTTCCTCATAAATATTTTGAGTATTTGTCGCGTATCTGCCGATCTTGCTGCTCTTGTTCGCGACCGCTTGCTTCGTTCATCCCTAGCGCGTTATTCTCGGATTTGTCAGCATATATACTGCTGACTAGAAGGCAGCCTTCTTTCGTTGTGAAAAAGCTCAAATTTATTTTCTCTCAGTTTCATTTAGATTGTACTGCTTGCAAAACAAGTGTTTTGGTTTCCGGCGACTCGATGGTGACTCGGCTGTGCGGCGACGTGGACCAGTATTTCCTATCGCGTCGTAGTTTGTCAGTCAGTGTTGCCGCGCATAGAGGAATAAGCATTGAGTACTGCTGTCAATGATTGCTGACAAGCTAGCTGGTTTTGATGTTGTCATCGTGCACGTTGGCACTAACAACACTGCGCTTCGTAGTTTGTCACTGTTGCCGCGCCTAGAGGAATAAGGATTGAGTATTTGCTGTCAATGATGCTAGCAAGCTAGCTGGTTTTGTTGTCATCGTGCACGTTAGCACTAACAATACTGTTGACAGTGTCAGTGTGTGCATCGACAAGTATCGCCAGCTCGCTCAGGGAATCATTGAAAGGAATCCCATGGTGCATGTAGCTTTTTTTGCCATTCTTCTGACAACTACATAAGGGTTATTGCTGCCCTGATGCAGTACTGCCACGAGGGTGGCTTCACTGTCCTGGGTGGTCTCGTTGATGACTGGCCCAGCTACCTGAGCAGAGATGGTGTCCACCCGAGCCGCTTTGGTACAAGGTGCTGACAGAGTACCTGTACAGGTGGCCTGCACCCTGTCCATCCATCTGGAGAGAAGCCACATCCAGCAGTGCTACAAGGAGACCCGGGCACCTTCTTCATGGACCAGCTGGACTCGGCAGGACAAGCATCCCTGCCATCACCGAGGCGGAGTTTCCCCCACTTGGTTTGCATATTTTCATTTCTTCTCATGCAGCAAGTGGACCTTCCACAGCACCACTCCTGTCTGGTAAGCCAGCAGACCAAAACCCTTCAAGGTGCTGGCTTTTCACTTTCTGGCGGTGTCCGTGTCCGCTGCAAGGGTAGCAAGGCTTGGTGGGACCTGGGACAACCTGCCTTCCCCCATTTTCCATGGCACAAGTGTACCAAGCAGGGGAAAAGCCAAGCAGAGGTCTGGTGAGCTAATGATCCCTGGTCTAGATGCAAGCACCACTTGTGTCAGGAGAACTCGGAGAGCCACACAGAAGCATGAGAGTGCTCATGTTATGTGCTTCTTCTGTTGGAGAAGGAGAGGCCAGTGCTTGAGAAGCAGGTGTGCCAGAGGCTGTCTTCCAGTGTGGTGACAGTGAGTGGAAACAGTGAGTGGTGACAGTATCGAAGAGGCGGTGGGCAGAAGGCTGCGGCACTGCACAAGCAAGAATGGAGCTGCGACCTGGCTGCAGACAGGGAAGGCAAAATTCTTGCTGCGACAGCTGCCAAGTTCTTGAAGTTCGCTTCACCTTTGACAGCAGTTGTAAGCCAGAAGCAGGCACACATTGACAGTGGAAAGTCTGAGTCTGCTTCTTCTCCATCCATGCTGCTGCCTGTGCGGCGACGTTGTCTCGTTGAACCACATCCTCTGGGGCTGCCAGGAAGATCCCCGCCCGCCGACCTCGTCTCGCCACCCCCCACCAACGAACAATGGAGGCCCTTCTCTCTAGCGCCGACCGAGACATCCAGACACGGGTCCTGGCACGAGCTGAAGGACGCCATCGTGAAGCACAGCCTGGCAGCCTACGTGCTTAGTCTCCCTCACCCCTTCTAATAATAAAGTTATCACTCACTCGCTCGCTCTACTGTATCTGGTAGCAAGCTTGAAGGACAAGCCAGTGCCTCTCGGGATGCCATTTGTGATAGTTTTGGCAAGGTGCAGGCATGTGGCTAGCAGGCATAATAAAGACTGCTTGTTAGTTGCTATGGCTGAGTGCAGACCTGTCATAAATGGTGTTCCAAATGAGGTCACTGTCTGCAAATGCTGTAGGCCAGGAACAATGCAAGATGGAGGGCAGATCATGAGTAATCCTGGCACAGAGGCTGGTGAACTTAACAAAGCTGGGTGCATTGCTTCCACACGACTTAGGTGTTGTTGGGGATGCTTTGACATCCAGCTGCAGGCCTGCCAGCTCTGATGCCCAGGCTGTTTGTGAAGGAGCTGGTGTCAACACAACCAGAGTTCCTAACCTTGTGCATGGTGGAGGCAGCAAAGTTTATTTAAATGCAACATTTGTTAATTTTATTTCTTTTAGGTAAAGCTTTAATGAGTGGTGCAGGGAGGGCAAGCACATCGTCAAAATAAATAAGTCTCACTGAAGTCCATTTGCAACAGAATCTAAAGCGTTTGAGTATATTAGGATTTCATACTGCTGTGTTCATGGTCGTGCCATAAAACAATGAGGCACATTAAAGCGATCCAAGCAAGCATGCAATGGTGCTGGTTGTGAAATGGCAATATCTGTAAGCCTGTGCAAATCGCCTACTCTGCACTATATTATCTGCAACTCTATTGCAAACTAATATCTGCAAGCTGCAATCTAAGCGTAATCACGCTTAGTTTGCTGTTGATTCAGAAGGCAGAATTCTTTGATTTTGCCAAATGTAATATTGGCCCAAAGCATATTAAAAATTTGGTCAGAAAACAGGCAAGTTAACTACAAAAGATGTTAACAATTACAAGCAAAGGTTTTCTATTCCTATTCGCAACGAGCAGGCTCACAGAAAAATGGTTTTAGAAAATATATACACCTTGTTAGCAAATAATCCAAACTGGGTCATTCACTATGAAAAGAATCAAAGTAATAACCTGCAATTTGTGCTGCTTCAGACAATGCACATGCGGGAGATTTTAGAAGAGTATCCAGAGATTATTTATTGACGGAACATATAAGTAAATATTGAAGGCTATATCTTGTACTCTATTTGATTGAAGACGGTGGAAGTCGCGGGAGACTTGTGTGTTATGCCTTTTTAGAAAATGAAACGACTGAATTGTGCAGGCTATATTTGCCAAGTTCGCAGATTTTAATGCGGTTGTTGTGTCGGCTTGAAGAGTAGTCATGACAGATAAGATATGAATGAGCTACGCATTTTGACCAAGATTCTTCCTAATTTTTAAATTTTGTTGTGTACATGGCATGTGCTGCACTGCTTTCAGCAAAAGGTAAATGAGGAAGCTAGACTCCAGCGTGATCAGTTACTTCCTCTCTTAAAAAGAATCGTTTATTCCTTCACTATGCAGGACTACTTAGACAGGCTTGCTGAGCTCGAAGCTATGACTTCTAAAGATTTTATTTCTTATTACATGCAGAACTGGCACTCCTGTAAAGAAATGTGGGTACATGCATATCGGCAAGAACTTCTACATTTGGCAAGAACACGAATACTCGCATTGAGTGTAACAATCAAAAGATTAAAAGTTATCTCACTTCAAGCATGCATTTGGTTCGAGCCATAGAAGCATTAGTAAGTTATATTAACACGGATTTCTTATCTTGAAAATTTTCCAAGTTTAAGGAAATGAAGCTGAACCTAAATGTAAGTGATGCCAGTGAGCTATTTCAGCTAGCCTTGTCCCGTAATTGTACTTCTGAGGCCACAGGTAAAGTACTTGAGCAGTATGAACGGTTTAAAGGAGTAGATTATCTGGTCATTTCCATTACTAAATGTTAAGTAGTGGCTTCAGCAAGTTCCAAGCACAGTGTTTCATTATGCCTGACGCGTTGCATGTGTGCTTTTTATAATCAGTACAGCTTGCCTTGTGCGCACATTTTAGCAGCTCGACATTTTGCCCAGCAAGACCTTTTCGACAAAGCATGCATACTGGACAGGTGGTGCAAAGATCGTTTCCTGAGCGCCAGCTGCATGGCCTCTAGTGCCACACCAGTAGTGACAAGCAGCATTCAGCTGCCGCTATCTGCGAAGCTGGACACTGCACAAAAAAAAGTATTCCTACACCTACAAGACACTTTGTGAAATGTCCAAGGCTATTGCTAATGTATTAGCTAATTGTGGTGAGAAGGAGCTAATGGAGCGTAATGTGAGGCATTCTTCAGGAACTTAACCACCTTTCCTAGTAATCAAGTTACAGTTAGCTTACAAGGTACACCAGCTCCATTACCCAAATTACTGCTACGAGCAGTTGCAGGCATTCGAATAGTACAAAGCTTGTACCTTTGGTGAAAGCAAGAAGAGGACAGCCAAACAAGTCAAAGCTGTTAAGCGCAAGTTTTTGTCATCGCAAAAGAATATAGTAGGCCTTGCAACGGTGACAGCAGACATGTTAAATGTTTGCAAAACGCTACTTTCTTTCAGATGTCGATTTAAATGCTTTAGTACAGGGTACCTCGATATCAGCACAATACTTAATTCATTCAAAATTTCTCATTGGGATGGCTTTCAAGATGTACTTCTTGGCCAGTGTTTACTATATACTCAAGTAAAAAGCCCTTTTATTCAAATCTTGCATGTCCGAAACGCCGATCACTGGCTTGCAGTAAGCAATGTTGATGATTATGAAAACAGTCTTTGTGTATGACTCAATTGACTAAAATACTCCTTCTGATGCCGTCAGGCAAATCTGTGTAATATGCTAAAGTTACAGTCGCCAAAGCTGACTATTGGCACTAAAGGGACACAAAACTAGTGCAACACGCTTGACTGTGGCTTGTTTCCAATAGCAAATATGTATTACGTAGCACCAGATAGGAGTCCAGAAAATTTAAACCTTAATCAAAGTATGCTGCGCAGACATTTGCTGAAATGCATACAAAAAGGCAAAATGGACGATTTTCCACTCGCAAGCTCTCTCACTGTTTGTGTGCGGCCAAAAGATTGCATTTATGAGTTGCATTGTGTGTGCAGGCAACCGATATATGGTGGAGTAGTACTGGACATTTCTTGTGCATATTGTTCAAGAAGATTTCACAGAGCATGCCTTGGCCCTTTATCGGATAAATTAGGTAACAAAGTAATTGTGTGCTCTAAGTCATGTTTGGCTACTGCCAAGGAAAATATCGATACTCATAGTACATAGCGTTCTTCTCTTTGTACAGTTCTACAGCGAAACCTGAATATAACAAACCAGACCAGCATAAACTGAATTATCCTCTATATCGCACACACAAAACTTGCTGTCTGATACTCGTGTCAAACACTTGCTCATAACAGAGGCTTTTTTTAGCCTAAATGGTGAGAATGCTCGGAAGCATGCCAGCAGTGTACTATAAGTAAGATCCAATCGAGTCACTACCTTTAGTGATTGGCAGGCTGTTCAAAGCACAAGTAAAAATTGCTGTCTACTATGCGTAGTTTTGTTTACGAAAAAGCAGATACCTCTGGCCTAATTTTCCACTGAAGACAAAAAATTCGTGTAGAAAAAACACAATGCAAAATCTTGTTTCATTTCGTTATAGGTCTGCTTGTTCTAATCAGGTTTCAGTGTATCCACAAGCTACCAGTAAACACTGGCACAACCCGGTGATGTGAAACTTTTTTTTATTGTTCTAGTCACTTTTAAGTTCTAGTCAACTCTACTAGCAAAGAAGGGCAACATTTTATTGTGAAGGAAGCAGAACTAGTTCTAGTCAACTCAGCTGGCCAAGACGGGAACATTTCATCATGAAGGAAACAGAACTAGTTCTAGTCAACTCGTTACTGGCCAAGAATTGCCACATTCATCGTGAAGGAAGCAGAGCGAGTTCTATTCTACTCTACTTTTAAAGTATGACACCATTTCGTCGAGAAGGAAGCAGAACTAGTTCTAGTCAACTCACCCAAACTAACCTAATATAACCTAACCCCAGTGGCAATTTACAATTTATTTGTACACTTCAATGCTGTTAAGAGGGTTATTTGTTCATTAGCAATGCACTAACATAGTTCCATTGGTAGTTGTTTAACTGCTTTATGGTTGCCTGCGGCATTGGGATTATTAAGGCTCAACTGCAAGGAACAAGTTCCCAACATATTTTTGACCGATTATTTGATTTGGCATGGGCACACTTCAGCATCTAAAGAGCGTCACCTTCAGCGTTTATTGTTCTTGACACCGCCAGCTGGCATCGACAATCCTTCGGGAACTTGTTTCTTGTGGGCTTTATTGTGGGCAAGTTCACTTTGTATTATTTGAAAACTTGGTCATGCTGCTTCTAAGTAGTCGCAAGTATTTGGATATTAAAGTATGTTACAAAATTTGCTTCCCATCGGTCTGGTACAGCTTCAGCAACCAAAATCTGTACTTAAATTGCCCACATTACCTTCCTGTTGCCGCAAGTCTCTCAATGGAGCCTGACCGCTACAGAGTGTGTTCTCGGATGGCGGATAGAGAAGTCTTGTCATGAAGCTGTGCTAAGCAGCTTCATACAAGACAGGCACTTGTGCCCGCGGACCAACAGGATAAGAAAATGTTACACAGCAGCACTCAGGTTGTCACAGTGACATGTTCATATTTGAGTGCAAGTTGCAGATTTTTTAATCCTTTGTACTTCACTCGTGCTTTTTTTCCTCTTTTGTACAGGTCCACTAGATGTAATAGCTGCGTGCATTCACTACCATCAAGTCATCAGGAGCGTGTGTACCTCTATGTAAATTGTACACTATTGTCTAAGATGGAAAATCATACATAAAGTTTGCTGTAATGGTTCTGCCAATAAAAGTTTGCTGATAAATTTTTATTTTCTTGCAAAGCTGGCATTGTATATGCAACAGGTCAACACAGCATATTACCTATAAATAGCTTTTTCTACATTTTTTTTGCAGGTGCACAATATTCACCAGCTATGAAATTGGGAGCATTGCTTCCCTTTAACATAGTGAGTGCAAAAAACACAAGAAAAGCACACGCACACAGCACAACAAAAAAAAGAGATATACACTGGAGTTGTCTTTCTGTTTTTTGTACTGTGTGACTTTTGCATGGAAGCCAAGTTGCACTGCATAGTTCATACAAAACACACAGGATGATTGTGCACCGTCTTGTGTGCCTTAACATTCTTACTTAGGAGTATTTCGTATCAGCTTTGCAGCACAATTTCGCTTCCGTGTTAAAGAACCAACTAGCCTCCACACAACCGTTTGTTTTTTGCACTAACTACGCTAAGCTATGTGCCAACTATGCCCTCAGTGAGTCTTATACACTACTCCTGTTTGAGTGGGTGCTTAAAACTGTCAAAATTTAGGCACGGTATAGCTTTGCCTACAATTTTTATTGGCCATGAGCACAAGTGGACAGAGACAACAGCATAAAAAATTCATGCTAAAGGGCAGCACTCCATAACAATCTAACGCTCCAAGTCCAGATTATGCTCTTCTGCAATAAACTCGCATTAAATGCACAACACACATTTATTGTTGTATTGTCTTTCACGTATGCTTTTACTGTTGCGTGGGTGATCAAGTATTGGGCTCCCTACCTACACTGAGCATACTTTAAAGAATTTTAACATGTTTCAATGGTCCAGATCACATTTTTGTATGCACTACACATGTTTATTTTCTAGAACATCTGGGTATCTCACAGACATTGTGTTGCAAGACTTGTGCATATTACATGGATGTTCAGTGAACATCTAGAAAAGGGCATTTGAATGTTACCTAAAAATGGCCTCGATGTCAATTCAGTTATTCATATTTTGTTTGAGTGAAAGAATACATCACATTTTTATGGTGTATGACAGTGTAGCCCACCTAAATGTTACTTTAATGTAGCAGTGTAATTTGTATGCTCATTAAAACAGCTATATAAAGGCAGCCTGCTTAGATGCATGAAATGGGTATGAAAAGGTGGGACATATTTGAGGGATAAAAATAATACCAATTTAATTTCACTACAATTATTAAAACTTGCTGTTGAGGACTCACCCAAGGCACCTAAATAAACTTTTCCACACTTTGTTTACATATTGACTATCACAACAAACACTGTTGAGCATGCAACAAATTTCAATTAAATAAGTAGTAACGTGAAAGCTCATTCATTTTATGGAAAAGCTAAGGAAAAGCTACAAATTAGATCTGGTGTACAAATTAGATCAGAAAACATGTAAACATGCACAACTTAAGCATTTCATGATTCAGCTACTAGGAATTTATGGCTTTTTATTATCATTTTGCTGCAGGCTAAGGTAACCAATGAAAGCTAGGGATTCTACAGCATACTTTGCCACATTGAAAGTCATATCACCCTGTTGTTTGGATGCTTCAGGCCACAAGTAGCTGCTCTAGGTACTTTAATGCTTCCACCAAAAAGTGAACCCGTATGGCTTGAAGTGCTTTTTCTCTGCACCAAGAAAAAAATGCGAACATGCTCATAAATATCCATGCGAAAGTTACTGAACACTTCTTTCTCCAGGGTTTCCGAATTGGTAAAGCACACTAAACATACATGTAGAGCAAGAAGTTATCCGCTGACTGCACCACTTAACATCCTACCATGCTGTGGTGAAGCTATGCAGTTGACCCATCCCTTTTTCCCTGCGCCTGACTGCAAGAAGCTCACCTCAATAAATAGGTCATCTGCAGAGTGTCCCAGATTTCGGTTTTGAGAATTCTTTGCATGTGCTAATGTTTCTCCAGATATTCAGCATAAGTAAATTAAGAAAACTAGGCTCATAGCACCGCTAACTGTCTAAGTACACAATAGGTTGTGATGATTGTGACATCTTGATACCTGCATGCACGTGTGACCTTGCACACTCTCGTTTATCAAAGTGACGTTCCTATACCTCGTACTTCTCACAAGCTTGCGATTTCGTGCAAACTGTGACACACTCGTGTACACTCAACCCAGTTCCAAAGTGGGTGAAGTCTGCCCATAATGCTATAAAGCAGTGTGTGACTGTTGGTGGGATCGAATCTGTCTTCCAGCACAGCGGCCCAATATTCTAACCATTAATCCACAATTGCACACGTAGTTCTCTCATGCCAAAGTCACTCTTGGACAGTGGCGTACCAACTATTTCTCGAGTGGGGAGGCAAACTGCAAACGATCTCGCGACTAGCTCTCTCTCTTTATATATATATATATATATATATATATATATAAATGGAATTACTATTACAATAAGTGAAAAAGCCTAGAAATGCATCTGTCAGTTATTTTTAGATTCACGAGACATAGACATATTTATAAATCATACATGGTGAACCATGGGAGCGTGAAATATTATTTAATGTTCGATTTATTTCTTGCAAATATATAAAATCTCAAGATGATGCAGGAGCAAAAGGAAGTGAGCATTCAGAGGTTACTGATCCAGACCCAGTAGCACTGCAGGGCACGTAAGAAAATTCACATTTGTTACAGACAATTTTACTAATTAAACAAGGAACTGTACTTGCTGTTTAGGTCTACAGCCCAAATGTATCGCTAGTTAAGGTAATAGTATTGTCGAGGTTGTACACAATGAAATACAATCAACATGAATGAATTCCAATATTCACAAGAAAAGAAGACAGCAGATGTGTGCGACCTTGGAGAATTACAATCAAATTTCCAGCGAAGCTGTTTCTTTCGAACAGTTCGAATGAAAATTTCAGTTTCTTATAATTATATCACATTGTTTAGGAAGTTGCCTGTATATGACTTTTCCGTTGGAAGCCTGGCTTCTTTTTGGAAATGTTTAAAAAGCCATTAATTCATTAATACACATGTCACTTAGCCATGACGTTTATCATGGTGTACTGCCTCCTTACTCATCCCCCCCCCTCTGCCCTCTCAAATTTCTGTAGATTTGATATCGGTTGAGTTCAAAGTCCTCCCAATCAGCGGGATAAATTCTGCTTTGTGCGTAACATGCAGTCAGAAAGCTCCGGATCACTTGCTAGCGTAATTTACTGCAAATATCATTAGTCCCCCGTCTTTGTAGTTTACTTACATAGTGCCCATACAGCGCCCTTTATTTTCACCAAATATAAACAATATGTCTTGTTTGTTTAGTTCACGGAGAACATAGCTGAAACCAACTAGGAATGTCTTATGACGCATGAAGAATAGTGGGAAAAAATGACGGCTCAGTAATTATTTGCAATACTTATAACTAGACCACGACTGTAAAAATTTTGTCACACATAGCACTTGCCTTAACACCTTCCCCTTTCCACGAAATATAATTTTGTTGTAACCAACAGCTATGTCGGGACATTGGGAAGCATAGCTGAAAGCAGCCATATTTATGCTCTAACGCTTGAATAAGAATTTTTTTTACGAAGAATCTGTTTGACTCAACCCCATTTAACTCGCAGAGAGAGTTTTCATAGTGTACCACCAATTTTCGCTAAATTTGGTCTTGGTGGCATTTACAGTTCTGTCAAGGCAGTGGGCTCAATTCTGCCCTGCTCATCAGATAGGCTCTAGAGGCTCTAGAGTGCTTGCATACGTAATTCATTGTGAAAGTCCCAATTACCCATCTATTGTGAACTTTACCTCCACATCAAACGCTACCTAGCCCTCAAAGTCACAAAACTGAAAGAAGCTCCCTCCTTTAGTTCAATGAGGACACCAGGCGAACCAGGTTGATCACGTATGAAAAAGTTGAACGGCAAAAAATGAGGGTTCAGTAAATATTCGTAACGCTTCAAATAAGCCAGAAACGTTAAACCTCCACGACACACTGTAGTTAAAATGCTGCCTATTCCATCAAAGTATAAAATATCTGAAATGCAGAGTTCTCTTGGGGACATTGTGAAACCTAACTAATAACAACAGTGTGATATTTACAAATACTTGCTCACAGTTTTTTCAAAACTGTACATAATCAACACGCATTTACAATCGCACATAAACTTGGCGTATTGTTCCCCCTATGTTCGCACAATTTTACCTCGGTGCAGCCGTCTATTCCATCGGAAAAGGCAAATTTAACCCACTCATTTTATACATTGCCAATATAGTGCCTATAACATGCCCCTAATTTTCCCGAGATAAAAACAAGATGGCATGGTTAGCTCACCGAGGACACCGGAGAAACAAACTACGCCCCTCGTATGATGCACGAAAACACTTGAAAAAACGAGGGTCTAGTAATTATCTGGAGCACTTGCATTTAAAGCAGGAAAGGGAAAGTTTCGCTACGCATTGTGCTCAGAATTCTCCTATTTTCACGGAATTTCAAGTCCGTACCTTGTGCAGCTGTTTTATAAGTCTGGAAAACTATTCGACTAACTGCACTATGACACCCTGAAACACTTCAACGAGTAACTTTCTACAAAGGCTGTAATGAACCTCCACAGAATGAACATACTATATCGCTTGTCACTCAGAACACTGCTTCATACTTTGAATAAATACAAACACCGTGCCACGCATAGTTTATCGAGCATACCGGGGGGAAACAACTAAATGCCGTGTATAATGTGTAAAAAATTGGGGAAAGCGAGTATTTCGTAACTGTTTTTCGAGCACATAATCAACCTCCACAGTTCAACTTTTCGGCACACGTCAGCAAAATGTGGCCTTAATTTCTTCAAAACAGGAAATATCTGCTGCTCTTTCTCCTGCCAGGAAACAAGTAATAGTGTAGCTCTTATTTAGAAACGACCTCAAAATTAAATCGACAAAATTGGAATTGACACATGCCTTTAGAAAAAATTCAATATTCTATTGGTATTGAAATGGAATGATGGCTGGAACTATTTTCCTGATGACTGGATAATAGCCAATGCTGCACCTGTACGCAAATGGGGACCACATAGTACTGTACCCAATTACCGACGTATTTCTTTAACAAGTTGCATTTCGAAAATTTCCTGCCATAAGGCACACCAAGGATTTCATGCTGCAAGGCACACAAATTGTTGGGCGTGAGTGAGTGAAAAAAAACATTTATTGTGGCTATGTACAAAGAAAGAGTTTGGGATGAGCCAGTAGGGCCCGCCCCGTACAAATTCTAGGAGGGCTTCCTATTCCGGGACCCCTGTGGCTTTTGCGGCAGCCCGGGCTCGGTCCACCAGGGCACATTGGTCCTGTATGGTTGAGCGGCTGATTATAAATCTTTATCAGGACTTCTAACCTCGCCCGCTGGATTGTGTTTTCAAATACAGTTAAGTGGTCCCAAGAAACTGAGCATGATGCGAGTAGCACAAGCAGAAATTTTTTACGGCTAGAACAGTCCAGCTCCAGGCCTTCTCTGCAATGCAAGCGTGTATGGTGAATCCTGCGTGTCGCGTCGCCCACTACATCGCGTCACAAGGAAGCACAAAAGACAATCCTTGCTGCCTAAGCAGGCTATAGTAAAGGAAAGCATTATCTACGTGGCCACTCTATTGCGAAATAAAATTTAGCTTCAGCTGTAGTTTTGTTGGACTTTCTAGCATGCAGCCGAAAGTGCCCACTTTCAAAAGTGAGTGTGTGTGTGGGGGGGCAAGTATGCCATTTGCACCCCCCCCCACCCACTTTTGACAGTGGGGAGGCAAGTGCTCCCCCCCGGTAGATACGCCTATGCCCTTGAAAACATCTGGCACGTGCAAAACGGGCCAGTTTCTTTCATTCTTCCCTCTTGACCGCTAGCACTTTGACATGCTGTGTTAAACTGCAGTGTCTTTGGGATCATGCCACATTTTCTGCTAGATCTTTCAAAGTGGTTGAAGTTCACCTATAACGCTGTCACCATTCAAACTAATAAACTAACATCGGCCCAAAAAGATCCCATTAGTGGGTCCTTGTAGCTGTTATGTGTTAACATGTCATGCTAATAATACGTCATGCTAATGTTCTACCTGTAAGTATGTCATGCTATCTCTTAATGTGTCAAGCACCTAGAAGTGACATCACCATGTTCTTTAGTTCCAGCCTGTCTGCATACCTATTTGCCAATCATGTATGTTGGCATTATGAGATGAGCTCATGCTACTTTGCACACCAATCTTAGCCTGCTCAAACTTAGTGGAGCAAGGTATTCCTAATTCATCAATATATTAAAAACTCCTTCATCAAAATGTGTTCGAACTAAATCAGGTGTCACACTTTCACAATTGATAGAAGGGCGCGAGTGGAAGAATGGTAGTAGTGCTGTCACGATGCCACTTTGGCCAAGCGAAGTTTCATTAGAGCTAAAACCTAGCTCAAGCATGCCTAGTGCGTCAATTAATGTAGCTCTCACTGAGAAATACATGACAGGGCGCTTTGTGCAAGCAGAACAGAGAAAAAAGCTGCCGCATCAGGTTGTAGGAAACGGCGCCACTGCGGGCTGGAGGCAGTGGCTTGATCTGGGGCGGTACGCCGCATACTATGGAAGAGCAAAACCGTCAGCAAGGGCATAGAGTTTCCCTACTAAACTGAGTACAGGGAAATCACTTACACCACGCATCGGCATAAATTTCAGTGCGAACACCCAACGCGCGTAAATTGCGGTCGTTACTTTGCAGTGGCGGCACCATGCACTCGTTGTTTGCGAGCAGCATAACTATTTGTCATTACATAATTCGTGCAGGTTTTCTCGGCATAAGAAGCATAAAGAAGCGAGGCTCACGCTTTAAATTCAAACGACGCGCACAAGAGACGCGAACTCACGAACGTTACGATACGCTAGCACATAAGTGGATTGGACTGAATTCCAATGCTTTCCCGCATCTCTATCTTACTTGAACAATGTGCTGCTTTACCGCTGTATTTAGTATATTTGATTTGTTTATTACTATGCGCCGGTTCTGCAAGAAGCGGTGTCGAAGCGAAAGTTCTGAGAACGCGCTGCCGACGTTGCATATCCAATGCTCGGTCAGCAACCTGCGCGGCGCCGCGCCATCGCCCATCGTACATTACGTTCCCTCTGGGTCAGTCATCCTTCACAGCTCTTCAACGCTATTTCCTGCTAAGCGCTTTTCCTGTGAGATAATCGCACCAGACTCTTCTGTGAAGCGTAAACGCGAACGTACAGGCTCAGTTTACAGAAGCATAATAAAACATCCGAAAAGGCGCCGGCTATGGCTGATGACTGCCACTGCACGCTTCACAGCATGACTACCATTCATGCTGTAAAGGCTGCCATCAAAAGAAACATGCACAGTTTTATTATTGACCTCAGAAAATCACATATGCCTGTGAAACTGCGAGCTCAGTATGAAGTTTCATTGCCTCTCTGCACAAAATAAACGCTTTAGTGACTGAAATTCTATCAGACCATGTGACCTTATTAAAACTTCATAAAGCTTCACAGCCCTACACAAGCATTGCAGTAAAGCCCTCGACAGGAGTAAGGCATCATGAAATCATATGAATGTATGCACAGTGCGCCTATTCTTAAGGTGAAGGGAACAATTTGCTACCTCTCCGCTCAAGTTTAAGTCTCAAAGCGTGAAATTTGGTCATATCGCGCGACATCATTATAATTTGTCACACTTCACCGCACTACCCAAGCAATGCAGTAAAGCCCTTGACAGAAGTAACACATCGCGAAATGAAACGAATGCATGCACAGTGCGCTTGTGCTTAAGGTAAATGTAAGCATTTGCTACTGCTCCGCTCAAGGTTAAATCTCAAAGCGTGAAATTCGGTGATATCGTGCGACATTATTAAAATTTTGTCAAATTTCACCGCACTGCCCAAGCATTACGGTAAAGCCCGCGGCAAAAGTAGTGCTGCATGAAATCGCATGAACGCACAGGCGGCGTTCTTGCGCGTGATGTGAAGTGAAAACATTCTCATGCCTCTCTGCACTAGTATGCAGCTCAATGTGTCTTTTTCGGGCAGACCATGTGATGCCGTTACAACTCCGTCAAGCTTCACAACACTACGCATGCGTTACCATAAATCTTGCAAAAGAAGTAGCTAAGGTTTTAGTAAATTTAATACACAGGCAGCACTCAAGCGCCGTCAGTGAATGCAAACATTCATTCTCTCTTTGCACAAAAGTCCGTGCATAGCTGTTTGGAACGAAAGAATTGCTGAGCAGTGCGATAGTACGTATGTATCAACATTTACAGACTTTGCTGCAGCACATAAGAATTCTAAAGCCAGTGTACTATAGTTAAAATACAACAAAAATAGTGAATCAATAAAAAGTTCTTTTAATCATGAGATGAATGAAAATATTCTATGCCTTACCGCACACAATTCACAGCACTGCATAAAAAAACGAGAAATTTCAAAGAGCCCCTAGTAGATATATGCAACTTTCAGATAATAGCATGTATGCTAAAGACAGCTTCAGATGTCAGAAATTAAGACTTAACTCCTTACGGTCTGTCGCTCCCGTTGTTCCCGAGTGTGCAAAGCACTGAGAGCTGTCTCTGCTGCAGCCTTCTTGGCGCAACGCCTCTCCTGTCACTTCGCCAGAGCCATTGTGCAGAAAAATATAAGACACAAACAGTTTTATACCCAAGCTTGATGTCACAAATCACCATCATCTGGGCGCCCCCAATGCTGATGTCAAGCAAGCTCCACCTAGCTCTCCAACTGCTCCCTGCCTCCAAGCAGTCCTACTGCACATTTTTTTGCTTATAATATAAGCAGAGAAGTTATGCACAAAGTTCATAAGCCCCATTCAATGATGATAAGTGACAGTGTACTCATGCACTGAAACCTAAGCTTTTCATTGTTGCAGTTTCAATATTAAATAGGCAGGCTTGAATAATGAAATTGTCTAATCGAATTGATGTGAATATTTAAGAAAAATTAGCCCTGAATATCGAATCAAATAGTGAATATTCCCTATTTCTAAAATTGTGAAATTAAGAATGCCGTGGAATCTGTTCGGCAACAAAAGGCTTGGTGCATTATTGGATGCGTGTAATGCTATTAACAACTAGATGTCAGGTCAACAAGAAGCTTGTAAATGAAAAACAAAGGAAAGCACGATAATATCTGGTGCACGATAATACAACAAAAAATGAACAGCATGTCCCAGACACATGTAGGAGAGTATAGCAGAGTATAGATTGACCTCATTGAAGCACAATACTGCAGCCCCGCTTATCATTTCGAAGGAATCCAAACATACCGTGAGATTGACCAAACAATAAATGGTTTGTCTAATTAGACACAGCAAATGCAAAGTCTGCCTAAGGCAAGACATGCTTACACAACTATAGCACAAATGACCTCCTTCATATCGTTGTTCAGAAACTGGATCATCTGCACAACGACCACCGTTCTCCTGCACCAGAATCATTCAACGAGTCTCCATTTATATCAGTCCTTCTCCTTCAAGAACTGTATCTTAAGAAAACAAATACACTATTCGACAACTTCAAATAGTGAATTCTCGAATCGAATACAAATTGAATAACAAAGACTATTTTATTCATATTCGATATTTTGAATATTCGCACACCTCTATTATGAAATCTAAGATTGGCTGTATATGTGAGGTTACGTGACTAAATTTACAGTTTCCATTGATTTCTCTCAACCGGGCAGTCAGCTAATTTTTTGGTAGCTGCTTTGGCCCTCAGGAGTGTGTTCTAGACAAGCGTGCCGACCTCTGTACTTAGGCACAGAGGAGGGCCTGTCTGTCATGCCAGATGGTGCCCTGCTTGTCTTCCCTCACAGCCACTAGTTGTGGATGGTGGTGGCAATTGATACAACTAATGCATACAATAATGCGGAACATAATCTAGGTAATTTTTGAAACATGGAAGACTTTTGTCTACCACAGCAGGCAACAAAAGTGGTACACATATTTTTGTGTCTGAGAGTTAACAATTTCTGCACTTGTGGATTGTTTTCATATTGGATCCTAACTGTACTTTAAACCACAGTGTGCCTCATGGCTCTGTTCTTGCCCCCTTGCTGTTCATCATTCGTCCTGCATGGAGGCTTACATCACAAGCACCGAGTTTTTGATCTAAGCTGATGACATGACAATCTGACCAACGTATGAGAATCTTGATATGCAATGTAAACAGCTACAAAATGCTCTTGTTGTACTCACTGAATATGTACACACTGGTGGTCCCCAACTATCAATAGGAAAGTCCTGCTAAATGCATGTTACTAACAATTAAAACAGGGAAAACTAAGGTCAGTCTTTGAAATTGACTTTGAGCTAGGAATCAACCCATCAGTCATAATAAAAAGGAAAAATTTACCTCTCGTTATCCTTGAAGTACATTATTTGGGTTCAGGTTCGAACTGGCCTAAGCCAGTCTTGACGTCATCAGCCTTGATTCTGCACTTAGTATGCAGAATTGAGCCAAGTAGTGGTCGAGCTCACATTGAGGTGACACATCACATTGCAACTTTTGTCATTTGGCCATGTATCGCGTATCAAGCACAGTTTCATTGACTGAATGCTCAGCAGTGGGCTAGACTGGATGTCACCATCCGAGAAGTGAGGGCAATAATGGACTGAATCGTGCCTTATCTCAGTCTAGATACTTAATTTGCACGCCCAGCTTAACACAATTATGGAACTTAAAAATTATTTTTCATTTTTCTGCGCACACCCGTCCATTTGACAAAAAGAAAAGGCATAATGCAAAACTGAGAGACACTAATTATGCAGACTATGAGATCCTGCCACACTAAATTACCTAGGAAAGTTGGCAAATATTCTAAACAGCATATAAAAGAAGAAAAATTAAGACAAGGAAACTATGGGCAGGCTGGCGTGCACTTTTGGGCTCTCATTTCTTACTGTAAGAATATTCTAGGTTCATATGTCATGCCATTGTGATGAGAAAAGAAAGAAGTTAGGCAAGGTTGTCAGCTGCTATGGGGTGTGCTTTATTAGAAAGTATAGGCTGCATTAGTACCTGTGCGGGTAAACCAGTGTGTTCCCTGATCACTGAAGCTATTTTTAGCATACAATAGCTGCCTTGAGGCTACTTATTTTGCTTCAATTGTTGGGCGAAGGTATCCTTGCTTTCTTAAAACAATTTTCACAGGGAAGTGCTGCATACTTATAAGGTGCATATGATATCTAAGGCAACATGTAAAGCTTTATTTTAATAGTAAAGCCTTAGCCATCACTAACATCTGTGCTGTATACTGATATGGCAGTACCACGCTTACACTTTTAGACGTTGTTTGCAGCTAAGCATGCAGGAATGCAGAGAATATTTTTTTTCTTTCTTTGAAAATCTTGGTCATAAACCTGTCTCATGTACTGATGAAGTTAAAATTGTCATTGTCCAACATCTCCATGCTACTAAGACTTCAGCTCCATGTGCCAGGTGGCACATGTGGTACCTGAGCACTAAAGAAAGGAAACTCAAGGCTGCCTTAATAATCACCAAAAATCTCTTGCGTATTCTTCTAGTAAACTATTCAAACCTTAGGTTACGTTCACATACTTCTCCATAGCTTTTGACTGACAACATTCTTTCTACTTTACAGCATATGGTTTCAGGAAAGGCCTTTCGGCTATCACACAACTAGCCATGGAACTTCACAGCTTTGAAAAGTTGTGAATAAATCAGGGTTATATTTCTGATGTTTAATAGTACAAGGGCCTGGAATGACACAAGAGTGCCATGAATGTTTCATGATACATACAGTTTATTTATTTATTTATTTATTTATTTATTTATCTATTTATGATAACCTCAGGGTCAACAGACATTACAGAGGGGAGTGGTATAAAATAAAGAACAACAAAATTTCAACTACAAGAAGCAGCACAATGTTTCTAGTTATACGATAACGGTTATGAAGAGGCAGAATACATGTTACAAAAAATTGTATAAATACAATAAATACAAAGAAGCAGTCCAGTGTTTCTAATTATACAATAATTGCTATAAAGAGGCAAGATACAACAAGATGTTACAATGCATTCGTTAATGAAGTCACAAATTTTTCATGATCTGAGATTGTTACTAACAATTTGGGAAGGCAATTCCAATCATTTGATGTGCGTGGTATGTATGACTGTAGGAATGATTCTGTTTTACACAGCGGAATACCAACTTTATGAGCATGATCCAGACGGTGCGAAACGTAATGGGGAGGAAGTATTAGTAAATCGCGCAGGTAAGGAGGATGATACAGTTTGTGAAAAAGGCTTAAGCGAAGCATCGCACGCCGAGAAGCAAGCGTAGGTAGTTTAAGGTTAGCTTTCATTACCGTGATGCTCGAGATTCGATTGTAATTAGAGAGTATAAAGCGGACCGAATTATTTTGCACCATTTCTAGCGAGTGTACCAAATTATTATGATGCGGATCCCAAACCGAAGCGGCATATTCTAACTTAGGACGAATGAGTGTTTTATATAGCATTAGTTTGAGAGACGAAGGCGACTTTGCAAAGTTACGACGAAGATATCCGAGCATGCGATTAGCGTTGCAGACAACATGAGAGATGTGAGTATGCCATGTTAGATTGCTACTGATGTGAACTCCGAGGTACTTATATGAAGATACGCTGTCGAGTAGTACATTATTTAGGTGATAAATAGGTAAACTAGTAATCTTTCTAAACACTCTCATGAATTTGCATTTTTTAGTGTTTAGTTTCATAAGCCAGGTGTTACACCACTCAAAGACGGCGTTAATGTCAGCTTGAAGAAGAGCGGCGTCATTTGGACCTGTTATTTCTCGGAAAATTACGCAGTCATCGGCAAACAAATGAACGGATGAGGAAATGCAAGATGGTAAATCGTTAATATAAATGAGGAAAAGAAGAGGGCCGAGGACTGAGCCCTGCGGTACACCAGAATGGACTGTGCATTCTTCAGAATTCGCGCCGTTAGCTGAAACAAACTGAGAACGGTTAGCAAGAAAACTTTCAATCCAGATTAAAATGCAGGGGTCGAGGTTAAGCAGTCGTAATTTATAAATGAGCAGTTTGTGACACACTTTGTCAAAGGCTTTCGAAAAGTCAAGAAAAATGCAGTCAGCCAAGGACCTATTGTCAAGAATGGTGTTTAGTTTGTGTACAAAAAGTGTTAATTGAGTTTCACACGAGTATGATTTGCGAAATCCATGCTGCGATGGTGCGAAAAATGAATGTGATTCCAAGAACGTAGCTAGGTGAGAAGCCAAGATATGCTCTAGTATCTTGCAAGGTATACTTGTGAGCGAAATTGGTCTGTAATTTAGAGGGGAATGTTCATTGCCTGATTTATGGATTGGAATTACCTTCCCGACCTTCCACTCAGATGGAAGAATACCATCGTGCAATGATTGCTGGAAAATTTTAGTAAAGATGATTGATGTGTAGCAAACTGTGCTTTGTAGGAACTTCACATTAATCTGATCACAACCCGGCGCAGAGGACGGTTTTAGGGACCTAATGATGCTTGCGACACCATCATAGCTGATAATGAGAGGGAACATTATGTCATGGTCATATGGTCGTAGGTGTGGCGGGGTGGAATTGCTGGGTAACGAAAAATGTTTTGCGAAGACTTCAGTTAGTACTCCGGGACACTGGTTGGCCGGTATAGCGTCACCATTAAGGTCACTGAGCGCTATTACATTATCGTCTTTAAGATTAACCATGCGCCAAAATTGTTTAGGGTTAGTTTTTAGCATAGAAGGTAATGTGCTGCTTAGGAAGTTAGCTTTCGCGTCTTTAGGGCCTGCGCGTACTCATCGGCACTCTGTTTGTAGGCTGACCAACGAGCATTGGTACGGCTTAGTTTAGCTGATTTAAACAGGCGCTTTTTTTATTAGACAAGCGTTTTAGGTGACGATTATACCATGGTTTTTTTTGGATTAGATGTGATTGTGTAAATAGGGATGTGCCTGTCTATTAATTCAGTCACTTTATTAACAAAGATACACCAGTTTGACTGAACATTACGGCATTCGAATTCACGCAAGTATTCATCAAGGAATACTGCGAGTTAATTATTAATTGAGAGAAAGTCAGCCTTGTTATAATTTCTTAATGTCTTGATATATTTTAATCGATTAGGTTGCTCGAGGCAAACTTTAAATGAAAGTAGGCAATGATCACTGATACCTGGCAAGCATGTTATGTCGGAAATAATATCGGGTCGGGTGGTAAAAACAAGGTCAAGTGTATTGGAAACAGACGTGGTTATTCTTGTTGGTTCCTTAACGATCTGGGTCAGTGAAAAGGTATTGCACAATTCCAAGAAATCTTGTGCCATGGAGGAGTTAGGATACACTGTGGGGGGATCATTTTCCCACATAATATTCGGCATATTAAAACCACCAAGCAAGAAAATTGGCACTGTGGTGTGACGAGAGCAAACATTATGAATGACATCGTGCAAATCGCTCACACATGTTGCAGTGAAATTTGGGGGGCGATAGAAGACACCCAAAATTATTTTTGGTATGCTAGTTTTACGACTGGCCATAAAATCTCCAAACTGGATGTAATTTTAATGCAATCTGAAGATAACCTTTTATTTATCGCCAGCAGTACACCGCCACCTTGGCGTGTATCGTGGTCACAGCGGTAAACAGAAAAATCGCACGAGTTAGTGAATAATTCATGATCCCCGATTTGTGGATGAAGCCATGTTTCGGTTAACGCGATAATGTCAGGTCCGCATGTGTCAATGGCCGATTCCAGTGCAACGCCTTTGTTGATAATGCTTCGGATGTTAGTAAAAAGAAAGGAGGTATTTGATAGGTTGCGCTTGCTGACCCTGTCGCGTTCCTATCTCACAGAGCGAGCAGTGGACGTCGACTGCCCGGTAACAGGTGTGCGCCCAGGCGCATGCTCTGTATTGCCTGCAGCTCTGCGTGTTTGTGACGACTCGTTTTCTTTGACACATTGACGTATCGGGTCGTAGACATATTGCTTCTTATTTATAATTAACTTTTTGTAACGCACTTGGTAGGCGGGTGCGCCAGGTTGATCTTTAGCAAACTGGAATAGTTTTCGCCTCACTTCACGTGTGGCTACACAAAAGTCTTCGCTAACGCTTATATTTTTCTCTTTCAGTATTGCTCTTGCAGAAAGCACTTTTTCTTTCGATTTGAGATCAGAAAATTTGACAATCATAGGGTGGCATTTGTTTTGCGAATATGATCCTAAGCGATGCGCGCATTCGATCGCGTTGTCTGGCAGGGCGTCAAGCGCACCTGTTAAGATGGCCCTTATCTTGGACTCGGATTGTTCTCACGATTCTTGAGAATCTGGAATGCCTCGAAGAATTAGGTTGTTGCGCCGGGAACGGTCCTCTTGCTCGTTCAGACGGGATTCTAAATGGCCAAGATGGGTGTCAACCGACTTGACTGAGTCCTCTACGCGATCAACCGCACGTTCTAGGTGCTCAATCGATTTCGTTTTTGTTTCAAGTTCATCAAGCCTCTTCTGGATTGACGTAATTTGAGCTTCGATTTTCTTTTGGCTTGTCCTTATATCTTTAACATCAGTTGCCAACTCGTTCTGGACCTTTGCGGAATGAGTTGAGCGCGTATGAAGGTCTTTAATGAGGGTAAATACGACTGTCATCTTTTCGGAGGGATCATCAGGCAATGAATCCATATCGAGCAGGGCTTTAGTACGCCTGTCAGGGCCCGGATTAGCTTCCACATCACCAGAACGAAGTAACAAAAAAAGCATCGAAAAGCAATCACAGGCAATGTCCGCAAGCACTTCCGGCACGGAAGCAGGACCAAACAACGATTATCATTTTTTTAGCGTACAAAGAGTATGGCTTACACACCTGTAAAAGGCAGAAGCGTGGGAACTGAAGCATACTGCTCCTGGCCGTGCCTCCGTGCCCACTGAAGAGACCGTTGCACCGCCATCCATTTAAGTCCGTTCCTGGCTGTGACGTCATCGTGCAAGGAGACCATGCGCAGAAGGATGGGACGATAGCGCTTCCATCTGGGCCTGATTTCCCGTGCGGCTGAAAGTCAGGCAGTTGGTAACTGCAGTTGCGGGGCGGGAACGACCATGCACGTGCGGAACATGGCGAGGCTTGTAGCGACGACGCTTGCAGCGGCAGAAAAGAAGCCAGGTAAGCCTGTAAAAGGCAGAAGCGTGGGAACTGAAGCATACTGCTCCTGGCCGTGCCTCCGTGCCCAATAATTAAATATGGATTGCTATGAATAATAAATATTGGCTGTATACAGGCCTAAAATTACTAGCTGTATAGGGAGCCTAAAAGATATATACTGACAAAATTACAAGCCTATAAGTGATGTTTGTTTTTGCTAAAATGCATGAGGAGATGAGAAAAAACATTTGAACTGGTGTGGTCTTTTACGAAGCACTCTGGGCCTTGCCATAGCCCTTATGCAAAAGGGTCTGGAATCCAGTGCTCCATGTGCACTGCAGTATTGCAGCTTAAGCCTCCAACTAGAGGCAATGCTATGATTTAAGACTTTTAAGACACTGTATATATCCGGCATACCTACATCATTGAAAAAAGTACATGACACTTTTGTTATTGAAAAGCAGATTGTTGCCGAGGAAAAGGGCTGTGTACACAGGTACACTTTATATCCCACTTTCTGTCACAGCCTATGCAACGCTGACAGTATTTGTCAAATAAGTACTAAATAAAAATAAAAATATGTCTGTAATAGAAAAATACATTGTTGTTATGTTGTTTTATGGGTCGACCTTCTATAAACACATGGAGAAGTTAGGTAGTCCCTCCACACTTGTTGCATGTTAATGGCTCACTGATCATCAGAAGGTAAGAATGTGTACATGCCACCCATTTTTAATCTACGCATTCCAAATTCCAGCCACCTTGCTTGTCTTTCCAATGGGATGAGGCTGCACTAAGCGTAAAAGGTAAAAAAAAGCACAGTATGGTTGCCAAACAAAACACGCGTCCAAGTGTGTATGCTGCTAACTAGACGTGGTATGCCTCATCGTGTTATCTTCTGGTGAGGTCTAACATGAGAGTGCAGGAGCACCACCATCCCTTCTCTTCGTCTCGACAACCTCAACATTTGGCCAGTCACTGTCACTCAAGTGGCTGTAACCCTACGCTCAATCACACACTTATGCTTTCCCGTTGTTGGAGATTTATATGAAGAAGACAAAGAATACTTCTTTTTAATGCTCCTGGCGCATGCCTTTCTTCTTATTCAGTCTTTTACTGTTCCAATAAACACCGAACGTGCTATAGACGGTTCTGTGACTTCTTTCATTCCTAAAACCGGTCATTGTAACAAATTAATGAGTGAAATAAACAAATGTATTAGTCAGGCTTATTCTGCAACCTTCGTGACCAAGGAATGTGATTATCTAGATGACGTGTGTGTGAGAGTGAAATGATTGGTTGTTACTTTTGTCCCTTCTTTGGTTTTTACACGTCTATTCTACCATGCTCTGTCATTGTTTTGTTATCATGTGGCTTTGTGAATATACTTTTTAATTTTTTTTTCTTGTTTTACTGTAGCCTCGGGACAAGGAAAAGGGAATTCCTATAGGAATTGTCTTATACATAAGACAATGTCTCTCTCTCTCTCTCTCTCTATATATATATATATATATATATATATATATATATACCAGAAAAAAGCGATTCTGGGTCCGGGTAAATATTCACAGTGAAGTAGACGCGCGTATGAAGCGGTTTATTGACGTTTCGGCCGGGGTCCGGCCTTCATCAGAATACAATACATGGCGTCAGTACAGTTTATATACATGTGCATATCAACCGAATGAGATATGTTTACATGATAAACGATAAAAATGGGCGAACTAAATGCATGTCAATCGTTCAAAGGACAGCTGATACGTGTATACACAGATGGCGTTTGCAAACACATAATCTAAAAATACAAAGCATAAAAATGCACAGAAATGAAGTGCAAAAACCAATCGTCAGGTGACAACAAAAGACGTCACCCAATATGGGCTATGTTATCAAGCAAACAGACAAAAAAAAAGGATTAGTGACGTACTAGTAGAAAGGAGAAACAAGTGACGGGCTACGATGACAGGCAACTCAATTTTCCTACACTTTCATTCAAACCACACGCGACGGTATCAAACTTATAGATAAGGAAGGATTCACGGGCTTCTTTATCATAATTTGAACGAAATCCAGATTCATGTAACGTGACTTTCAGTTTATTGAATGAGTGGTCAGGGAGGTGCACGTGTCTTGAGATGGGCAGGTTGGGCAACGTGTTAGCGTGGGACTTATGATTGTTAAAGCGCAATCTAAAAGGCCCCTCTGTTTGTCCGATGTACCGTTTTTTGCACACCGTACATTCAAGCATATATATTACGTTTTTAGTGTCACAGTCGAAATCGCCTTTGATTTTTAAACGAAAATTTGAAGCCGTACTAGTCACCTGTTGCGATGTGCACATGTAGGGGCATACTTTACATCGCGGTTTTCGGCAAGGATGGCATCCGATAGCATCAGGGCAGTCAGTCTTAGATGATGATGATAGTATATCTCGAATATTTCTAGCTTTACGATATACTGCTTTAGGTGGTTCAGCGAAGATGTTTTTGAGGCGTTCACTTTGCATTAAAATATTGTGATGTTTCTTCAGTACATGCGAAACACGTGAGACTGACGCAGAATGGGTTAGGACAAGATTTGTCTGAGGTGAGGGAGTTGGTTTGTTCGCAGTGCAAAGAAGCGTCCTTCGGTCATGCACGTCTGCGCGCTTTATCGCATCGTCAATTAATTGTGGTGGGTAATTTTGTTTGACTAAAGCGTTTTTTAAGGTACCGCAATTTTTTTGAAACTCTGATTGCTCAGAACAAATTCTTTTAAAACGTAAGGCTTGACTATAAGGAATGCTCGTCTTGCAATGTTTAACGTGACTGCTATTAAAGTGCAAATATTGACATCTATCGGTCGGCTTTTTGTATAGGGCAGTAGATAGCTTATCATTTAGCAATGAAACGCTGACGTCAAGGAAGTTAATAGTAGATGCAGAATACGTGTGAGAAAATGATATGGATGGATGGGCATTGTTAAAGTCAGATATGAAGGAAAGCAGTTCCTGTTCACCATGAGACCAAATCAGAAAAACATCGTCAATGTAACGTTTGTAATAAAAAGGTTTTAAGGCCCTGGTTAGCAAAAATTTATCTTCTAGCTGACCCATAAATATGTTCGCGTAGTTGGGGCCAATTCGCGTACCCATAGACGTCCCACTAACTTGGACATAGTGCTGTCCTTCAAATTCGAAATTATTCAGTTCCAAAATAAGGGCTAGCAACTCTGCCAATGTGTCACTATCGATGAGTTTTTCGGGTGCTACGGCTTCGTAGCAATTGACGACTGCCATGATGCCATCTGAATGAGGAATGTTAGTATACAAAGAAGCAACATCAAGTGTGACCAAAAGAGAACCTTGAGGAATAATGAGATCGATTATATCTAACAGAAAGTCGGTAGTGTCTCTTACGTAAGAAGGAAACGTAGCTGGGATATTACTAATCAGGGAATCTACGTAGCTACGTAGCGTAGGAATCTACGTAGCGTAGGATCTACGTAGCCATCTGTGTATACACGTATCAGCTGTCCTTTGAACGATTGACATGCATTTAGTTCGCCCATTTTTATCGTTTATCATGTAAACATATCTCATTCGGTTGATATGCACATGTATATAAACTGTACTGACGGCATGTATTGTATTCTGATGAAGGCCGGACCCCGACCGAAACGTCAATAAACCGCTTCATACGCGCGTCTACTTCACTGTATATATATATATATATATATATATATATACCGGATGTTCCACATTAAGTTTTAAGGAATTTTTAAAGATCACCTGTGGCAGGTAGCATAATTCTTATTCTTGAGCTGGGTTATTTACATAATTAGTAGCAGAAGAAATTGAAACACATATTCAACTAACTAACAAAAATTGACTAACGAAGTTCTTAGTTGAATACTTTACGACACATATTGCAATTTACGAATGGTAGCCGGTGTGGTTGCAAGGCGCATCCACTTGAAATGAATTTCCAGGATGACACCAGTTTCGAGATATTATTTCCCAAAGTGTGGGACGAAATACATGGGCATTCCAGTTACTTTAGTGCTTCAATGTATGAAACAGCATTTTGGTTAAAAAATAAGTGGAACAACAGTGCATTTTTACGGCGAATTTAAAATAATAATAACTTTATTTCCATCAACATGGTGGAGGAGGCTGCAAGTAAAAGCTGCTCCAGTAGAGGCAGCTTGACGAGGCCCGCAGCCCCCTTACAGAATATTCGGCAACAACAATTCATACATGTATACAGATGTGCATTATACATATATATATATATATATATATACCCACATGTACTCACATACACATATACATGCACATACCTACGCATGCACATACAGAGCCAGTGGTGACCAAAAAATACTTAGGTAGCTTGTGTAGTTCTCATGGTGAATAAAAATGAAACAAGTAGACACCGCAAAGCACACATATGTATATATAATATATATATATATATATATATATATATATATATATGCATTCATATACCCATATATACATATACACACGTATGCATATACACTTTATACATATATACACACTTTATATACATACTAACCAAGAGGAAGTACACTTAACCAGTAACTTACAAATCCTGCACATACAAGCCTCTCAGTTGTTGGGCCATTATTTGCATGACATCAATGGCTAGATTATTATATTTATTTAAAAGCATTGGCATTGTGTATGATAGCTTTTCCCTTAAATAATTTGTTCTGGGTGTGACCACCCGCCACATTTCTTTATGACGGGTAACACAAAATTTGTCATTGAGTTCAAGGCTATGAAGTTCTCGTAGAAAGGAGCAGTTCAGTTTTACTTCCCACCTAAATGCAGTTGTTAACTTGTACTGGTATAACTTTAACACAGAAATTATGTTGGCTTCCAGAAATAAGTTTATAGTATGGGAGCTGTAGGGTACATTAAAGAGCAGCCGAACAAACTTCTTTTGCAAGACAAGTAATTTATGTAAATTAACAAAAGTAGTTGTACCCCGGCCATACCAATAAGCAATAATAGAGGTATGAATAAAAAAGAGAATTATAAATTAGAAGTTTAACTTTAAACTGCAACAGTGATTTACATTTCCACGTCATGCCAATGACTCTAGATAACTGGATTGTAAGGGCGTCAATATGCTCATCCCAAAGCAATATTACTCGAAAACGTTATGCCAAGAGTTTTCATACTAGTAACCATTTCTATTGTTTTGTCCCCATACATAATGTTAATATTTGAATTCACTGGCTTATTTTTAGGCATAAAGAGCACAGCTGCGTTTTTTTGTATTTATTTCTAATTGGTTCATTATTGACCAGTCCCTCAGCTTAGAGAGCATGAGGTTCGTTTCAGACTCTATATCTGTACAGTTTGTTCCTGAAACAAGTATACTGGCATCATCAGCATACAGGACATATTTCGCGCGTAGGTAAATGTTCATTAAATCATTGATATAAGCATTAAAAAGAAGGGGCCCCAACACACTTCCGTGCAGAACTCCTTTTGAAATAGGCTTCATATTTGAGCAATGCATATCTATCTGAACAAACTGCTGTCTGCTTGCCAGTTAAGATTTACTTAGTGCTAAACAATGGCCTTGAATGCCAATAGCTATCAAGTTTTTCAAGCAATGTTAAATGGTGAATATTATTGAATGCTTTGCTAAAATTCATATAGACGCCAAGCACAAGTCTTCTTTCTTTAAACTTTGATAAAATGAATTCCGTTTGTTCCAACAGTGCATGTTCGGTAGATTTAAGCTTTCTGAAGCCGAATTGGTCTTCAAAAATTTGATGGCGCATATCTCCAAACTGGTGCCATTCTGGAAATTCATTCCAAGTGGATATATATATATATATATATATATATATATATATATATATACGAGCGTTTTCCTTCAATGCAGGAATTTCTTGTGAATACAGTCCATGTGTTTATTATCGTCACCTTTCTTTCATCTGTGTTGCATCGTGCTGCCAAGGCATTGCTATAAATCTGCACCAACTTGCCCACCTTTCAGTCATTCTGCCCTAAGTGTAATTCATTACTGACTTTTCTATATTCCATGTATCTTGCCAATAGCTTCTGATCATACTACACAAGAATAGCTTTAGGTCCATGATTGAAACAGGAGCTCCACTTTCATGGCCTCTATAATATACGTAGACACCACTGTCGATATACAATATATATCGACAGTGGTGCACCGACGGGAGGGGGGGGGGTTTAACCCCCCCCCCCCCCACGCATCTAGCCCTACCAGTTCAACATGTACCTTCAGTGCTCTGTTCACATTGTCATTACAATTCAGGAGGTGGCTTAAGGTCAAATATTCGTGATTAACAAAAACACTCTATCACTGTCTTGTATTTATTCATTCACTCTTAAATTAATTTGAGTAAAACGCTGAAGAAATTAACATCGTCATTATCCTTGGTGTCATTAAATTATTATAATTTCGCTAAATTATTACAATTCCTCTCGCTAAAGCAAGCAAATAGCATATTATGCAAAGTGCTTACTTCCTCCCCCTCCCCCCACGACAAGAATTTAACCCCCCCCCCCCCTGGCAGAGATCCTGGGTGCGCTACTGGTGATGGATGCCGCTTCCTGATCCGCAGGCCAGAGGTGGAACCTGGGCAGCCTTCACGGGGAAGGGGGCTTTCATCAAAATATGCAGAAGAGAAGGGGAGATCTCACTGCATACTATGAGCGCTAAAATGCCTACCTTCTCAGGGGATGCCTGGGCCCCCAGGGCTCAGAATCTGCCAGTGTCGCAAGCTCATTTCATTGTAAGCTTCGGCGAGCAGGCACCAAACACAATTAAGCCATGCACAGATACTTGTGCAACTAGCTTAGTACCATGTTTTTGTGGTTTTTGTATGTTTCCACTACTTTCACTGTGCTAAAGCAGTCAGTGTGTAGTAATAGAGCTTTATGAATGCTTGTGCCTATAATATATTTTATGGCGAAAGTAACTGATAGTGCTTTAATTGTAAGAATGCTTGTTTGCAGATTAACACTCACATGAAATAAAAGAAAGTCCCAGTGCTGCAAACAACGCTCTTGCTTGTGAGAATGAGGCGTCAGTGAAAAATTCTGAGCATGCATACTCATATTTCAGTTCTAGATAGTGCAGTCGTATAAATGCAAACCTAGCACATGCTTGGAAGTTTAAGAAATGAGGTGTCACACTCTTTGCACTGCCACTGTCAAGGTGGCAAATATTTAGCAGGGGTCATTAAATTATTTTTAAGGATCGATATGTCTAAGTTCTGGAAGCAATGGTCCTAACATGCATTGTGAATGGCAGTCTGCACGTCGGCCATGTAAATAGATCAGAGTATTCGACATATCCTCTACTACAGTGTGGCAGCGGTGTTCAGGATCTGAGTGAAGAAGAAGTAGTTTAATGATTTGAAAATATAGAGAGGTTGGCCGGAAAATGGAACATCCGGCCTACTACTCTACGTAAGGGAAGGGGAAGAGGGGAAGAAAGAGGGTCACATTGGGGGATGACAATGGGAGGAACGAGGTGAAAGGACACATTGCATAAGTGTTATCACAATCGTGAGTCCAGGCCCATGTCGCCTAAGAAACGTGAAATAGCGCGCATTGTCTCTATCGTCTGCCAACTCTGTGGCCATGCGCCCAGCAAGAGGTCCTCCGACAGTGGTCCATTGTATAAATGCCTCAAGGATCCAAGTGAACTATAGCATAAGTCTACTAAGTGACGCACTTGACTGGGGACTGGGAGGTGGGGGAGGGGTGGAGTGGGGCTTTGCCAACCACAAACATACACAGACATTTCGGGGAGGGGACGCGTCCATTGTGCCCCCCCCCCCCTGGCTATATGCAACTGACTTTGCTACAGGAGCCGAGCACTTGGGGCACATTTCTGAGTCAACTTTAGGCGATCCTAAGGCCAGTGGATGGATGGTGTAAGGGTCACTCTAGGCCAGAGTCTATGAAGAGATACTTCCTGTGCCCATGTAAGATCACAGGGAACGAAGCAAGCATACCGGGGAAGTAAGGCGCATATGTATGTGTAGCGCCAGAGGTTAGATTTCAGTGCGTAGTGGAGAGCATGGCGATCAAATGGAAAAAATACAGCTAGGTGTCACATATGAGGCAGGTGATTGAGCCAATTGGTCTGCCCAAGTGGTTGAACCAATTCCATCTATGCTCTTGTACTCAGTGCACCTCAATAATGAGATGTGAGGAGTTGTAGAGTCTGGAGATTTATTGACAGATTTGTAGCATTTTTAATTGTAACTTATTTGAGGTGCTTCACTGCAGTAAGTAATTGGGCACGTTAAGTTAAAGCGCTCGAGCGCGCTCTAGCAAGCAGCGTGCGCTCTTTTAAACTTAACAGCTAAAAAGCGACTTCCGGTGCGTAATTACGGAGCGCGCTCTACGCGCTCCACCCTGGAAACGGTGCGCGAGAGAGCGTGCCTGCACGGCTTCCGGAAAAATAACGTTAAGTTAAGCTTCGAAGGCGTTGCACTCGAGCGCACTCGAGCGTGCTCCTTTGGAGTTCAGAGCGTGATAACTTAACGTGCCCATTGAGTCTTTTGTCGTAAGGGATCAAGGAGTGGTTTGCACTATTGTGATGTTGGGTGCTGTACTGATGGATTTGATGGCATCGTGTGAGGTTTGCAATTCAAATAGTAGTGAGTTGGGCGTTTCAGCTTTGTACATGATGGAAAATATAATATCGGGGTGAGATGGGCTCACACAGTTTTGCTATGCTCAGCATGTCACAGATGCCCATTTCTGGTAATTCTCACAATATGCCACAGCGCAAAGTTGTGTCACGTACAAGCTTTTTCCATATCTCGGAATGTAGATAGAGAGAATCTGATGGGCTCAGTGTATACCAATTGTGATTGATCGTCAACTTGCCCTCCCTAAAGCCACATTCGTTAAGGATTAAGTAGCTTAATTTCTAAAAATGCATAGACAGCTATAGTAAGTACCACAGCCATGTAGCTAGCTGCCGAAGATGGATCCCTTGCTTCCTTGAGAAGAGGAATTACAATGGCTTTTTTTTTTTGATGCAGTACGAAGATGCCCGCAATGAAACATTTTGTTATAATTTTAAGGATCATTATAGTGTTTCAGGGTGCAAGTGTTTTAATGCCTCGTGTATTTATAATCGATCAAGTTCGATCCAGGGGCAGACTTATTACAGAAATTTAAGAAAGCTTTAAGCTCAGAATGATAATGGCATTGTGGAACATACTTGCAGTTGAGTTGTTTTTGTTCAGCCATTTCATATAAAAGAATCTTATAATGTGCCTTACTAGGAAACATGTTCAAAATTTGCAGCTCCCACCCTCCCAGGTGAATTCTTTGCCTGGCCTCATAATGTGTTTCCTTAATTGATAATTTGCCAATGGCAAAGCGCGGCTTCGCTTTCGTTTTCGCCTTTCAAGACCACCAAAGAAGACCCACGACTGAGTAACCTTTCAGTACAGTTTTGAATGCATTTTCAAGATCTCCGCGATCGGCCCAGTTTACTATTACTCTATCGAGAATCGGCTCATTTTACTGAACGATACGCACGAGGACGCGGCTAATCTCGGGGACGCGGGAAAATAAAGCTTCTGAGCTGTGCTGCAGTGCGTGCGCAATGGTGGCTGCCGCATCGGTTTCTCCGCGGTCCGAGTCAGTAATGTTTGCGCAGCTATGATGGCAATAAGACACACAGCGCTGCAGCAAACGTGGTGTCAAGAGGCCAGTGGATGATCATACTACACAAGAATAGCTTCACTGGTTGCTTCGATCTCGCAAACGGCTCGCGGTGACAGACTTAATTTTCCTAAGGTAGACAGCTAGCCAATATGGACCCGACCCTTTGAGGTAACATTCGAGTGACAGTGCAAGGGCCGCAGTTTCACGTATCCGTCACACTGTATGTAAGTCTATATTGCGGCGTTCGGTGAATGCTGTAAACACAGCATGCGGCTGTGTAAACGTCGACATGTAGTGCACGCTTGCAGCGCTTGTTGTCGTCTGCTGCACACACGCTCGCCAAGTGACTTGCGCCTGAGAGGAAACGGGGGAGAAGCGTGCCTGTTCCCTAGGGATCTCGGGTGCCGCGCGGGGAATACAGCGCGCAAGATGGTCAATAAAATTGCTTTCTTTCTCTGCAGGCACCTAATAGCTAGTATAATATTTTGCTATCTTGTAATACTGAACGCTAACTATTATTTACAGGAACCCATGACTAGTATGGTTGAAAACATTTTGCAATGATGTCCATAATCAAAATGTGTATATTAATTAACGCGTAAGACAACTTTCTTTCATATCGATGTAAGTTCAACGCATTGTCTAGTAATATTTTATATATTTAGCTTGTTTTTAGTTTAATTTATTAAAGTGACCTCACTTCCGTGCGTTGCTGGAGCCGTGTCTGTGTGGAATCGTCTATAGTGCACTGCGGCACAGGAGACGCTGCCATATAGGGGTTTTACCAAACTCTAGCCAATGCCTTTGCTCTAGCGCAAGACGCCCATAGGCTGTTGACCACGACCAGGTCGTGGTTATTACAATTCAGGAGGTGGCTCGAGGTCGAATTTTCCTGATTACCAATCACACTCTATCACTTTCTTGTATTTATTCATTCCCTCTTAAATTACTTTGAGTAAAACGCTGAAGAAATAAACATCGTCATCAAACTTGATGTCATTATTATTATAATTATTAGGCCTTTTATTTGCTGTTGGATTGCTCTGGCTAAAGTAAGCAAATTGAATATTATGCAAAGTGCTTGCTTTCCCCCCTCCCACACAAAAACACACAAGCAAAAATTCAACCAAGCCCCCCCCTCCCCCATGGAGGAATAAAAATGCCCTCCTCCCCCCTGGCAGAGATTCAAAGTTACCATGACTACAGTGCCTAGCTAAATGTCGTACAAAAATCCCTCACGTGACTCGATCCTAGGCACTAGGGACACGATCATGGCACCACGATCATTTAGTCACTTTTGAGAAGGCGCAATGGTGGCGCCAAGCGACGACGGCATCATAGAGAAAGATGACGGCATGCCATGGAGGAAGGAAACAAAACAGGAGAGGCCCTGACTACACTCTAGCCCTGACGCCACTTTTTTGAAGCCGGAAGTGCAGCCATGTTGGTGTGCCACTTCTCTTTGCGCCTCCAATCAGGGGTTCTGCAGCTCGCCGGAGCAGATGGGCGCGAACTTTGAACTTGCATTGTTACGAGCCGCGGGAAGTGTGTGCTCCTGACGGGCGTCAAGACAAAGCCTACAAAACTTCTTTAGCAGTTTTAGTGAAGTAGACGCGCTCCTGTGTTTTTCCGTGGCACGTTGAAGAAGACAACGAAGACCCGTGACGTGATTGCTTGAGTGTATCTGTTGCTGGTCGACACTCACACTCAAAGACCCAAAACACAACTTACAAGCTTACACACCACACTCCAAAGTCAGCTTTTCTCGCGAACAAAAGGTGCTGCGGGAAAGACACCGGCGGAAAAATCTTATCTCACATTTCAGAGACCGAGAGCAGCAGCGAAAGCTTCAGGAGCGTGGTTGCCATGGCAACGTTGACATTTGGGGTACCCGTCCCAGTGATCCTTTGCGAAAAACAGCACGTGACTTCCGCCACACCTTCTCCAATACGTTCGTGCTGGCCAGGGCCTCTCCTGGGGTTTCCTTCCTCCATGCGGCATGCTCTCTCGAGTGAAGCCGAACAGGACGCGCGAGACTAAATACCGACCACAACATCGCCCAAAGTTAGCGGTATAGAAAACATCATGCTGGCAACTCTGGGCTGCTCACCAAAACTAGCTCGTTCATGTACCCAGAATGGAGGCCGAAATTCCCTAGTCAAGTCGACCAGTTGAACACGCGAAGTGAAACTCGCTGTGCATATTTTTTCGCTGCTGCCCATATGATTAATGATGGACCCACCAATGTGCATTGTTCTGTTTATAATATTTTCTGTGTTTGTTTGTTTTAGCCAGGATTGCGTTATTTCGCGAGCGCTCACATGAATTCACGCGTAGATTGTTAAATCAACGACTTCATCTTCGGCGATGCCTTATGTCTTGTGTGGCATGTGCGATCATTTGGATGAATCGTCTTGGTGGCGACGATTGTTGACCCTTTTTGTGTATGCAAGTGGTCGATTGTGCGTGATAAGGAATCGGTTGGTCGCATTAACCTGTGTGTGTATTTATTTGACCAGAAATTTAGTTCGCTCCGCCGTAATGCTTCAGGCTCTCTCTATGTTCTCAAATTGCGCAATCTGCTCACATCTGTGCGCCCACTAACCTCATGATTCCAATAGTCGCTCCCGAACAGGACGGTCGTGGCTAGAGTGTACTAGTCGTGGCCGAATGGAGCTCAGCGCAGCAGGAGCAGCAGGGAGCGACTAAATCCCCACCAGAACACACCAGTGTTGCCAGATCTCGTCTTGTGCGGTTCCCTAGATTTGCGAGGCGGAGATGTCCCTAGTGAAGTCACGCGACTGCGTGCGCGCTCGCCTTCTTATCGCCTCCCCCTCCTCGTACGTGCGTGCGCCAGATTTCAACATGTGTGCACGCAGGAGATCAACGTGGGCGCAAGGTTTACACTTGCAGCTTATTCTGAAGAGAAATGAAACTATGTTGCATTTATTTATGAGAAATCTAAGTTAGCACGTGTAACGACAGGGTAGGTGAGCCTCAGCTAGGCGACTGGCCACGGCCGTCTGGTGTTGAGCGATCGGGCAGTGACGAGACGCTCTCTCGAATCGTTCTTGACGCCTTTGATACGGTCCCTCCCCCCCCCCCTCCCCCATTCTTAAAATTATTTTCTGTTACGTTAGTCACTGTCGCACTCTTCAACATTCACCTGATTTTTGAACGGCGTGGCGGCGCCTAGCATTCCTATATTTTTTTTTCTGCTTGGACTTCGAGGCCATTCACCTACCTGCCCTCCCACCTGTTTCTTGTGGCGGTTTCTTAGCTTCCCTGGCCTAGCCCACCCGTCCTTGACATACCTTGCTGTGCGCAAATCAGAATTCTGTAGGTCGCTTGATGTTGTCGATGCTCAACACATTTAGCAAATGTAATGCTATCTATTCCGCAAGGCAGTTGCTGAACTTATGGTAGTGCAGTTTATTTTGCAATCAGCATGTCATCAGCACTGCACAGTTCCAGCTAGCAGGCTGACCTGAACCGATTATTGCAAAAATTTTGCACGTCTGAGAAAACTCGATCTCGGTTCCGTTTGTGCATTTGCATATTCTGCATCTCAGAGCAGCACACACTGCGCGGCTTATCGATTCACAAGTTCAAATAAAGTCAGCCTATAATCTGCGTTGACAAACGCGCTCACGATCTACAGGTGCATTGCAACAGTCACCTTACTTTTTCGACCTGCCACGCGGACTTCCCGTAGCTCTAACCGGCAACAGCTTACTGGTTCAAGAAAACGGAAAGTTCATGTTTCTAACGTGACTTTTTGGAATCATGAGGTTAGTGGGCGCACAGATGTGAACAGATTGCGCAATTTGAGAACATAGAAAGAGCCTGAAGCATTACGGCGGAGCCAACTAAATTTCTGGTCAAATAAACACACACACAGGTTAATGCGACCAACCGATTCCTTATCACGCACAATCGACCACTTGCATACACAAAAAGGGTCAACAATCGTCGCCACCAAGACGATTCATCCAAATGATCGCACATGCCACACAAGACATAAGGCATCGCCGAAGATGAAGTCGTTGATTTAACAATCTACGCGTGAATTCATGTGAGCGCTCGCGAAATTACGCAATCCTGGCTAAAACAAACAAACACAGAAAATATTATAAACAGAACAATGCGCATTGTCGGGTCCATCATTAATCATATGGGCAGCAGCGAAAAAATATGCACAGCGAGTTTCACTTCGCGTGTTCAACTGGTCGACTTGACTAGGGAATTTCGGCCTCCATTCTGGGTACATGAACGAGCTAGTTTTGGTGAGCAGCCCAGAGTTGCCAGCATGATGTTTTCTATACCGCTAACTTTGGGCGATGTTGTGGTCTCGCGCGGAGCAGCATACCAATGAATAAGTTCAATTTTTGTTTATTTTTATTTGTTTGATAGAAGTGTTAGCGTACCCGAGCTATCTATATATATATTGTTTTTCATACTTTTTTAGTTTCTTGGTTAGTTTGGTAGGACGTTAGTAGGTAGCGAATAGTTCTTTTTTTTTGGAAGCGGGTTGTGGCGCACGTGTTGCATGGTGAAAGCAGTGTAAAGCGGCAGTTTTAAACCGCGTTAGGGAAGCTAGCGGAGGTAGCCGGATAGCGAGTTTGCCGTACGGCTTACCGTGGGGCTTTGTTCAGGTATTTCGGTGGGTTTTCTCGTTAGGTGGTCGGGTGGACAATGGTGCGGCAGGCTAGGAAGGACAGGGGTGATGACGAGCTGGTGCAGTGCGAGGAGTGCAAACGTTGGTGTTATTTGGGCGAGACGCACTTCGCCAGTTTAGCCGACGCTGAGGAGGCTAGCTTCGCGTGCAGTTCGTGTGAAGGATTTAAGGGGGCTGTGCGGCGGATGGAAGGGGAATGGGCAGCCAGTGTGGAAGAGCTCAAAGGGGAGCTGAAGGTGGAGCGAGAGCGGCGAATTGAGCTCGAAACTCGGATCGGCGAGTTGCTTCACAGGGAGGGGGCCGAGGCCGTCCTGGTAAAGCGAATAGCTGGCGAGCTACAAGAAGAACGGGAAAAGCGGGCCGTGCTGGAAGAGCGCGTGGAGACGCTAATGGCACAGGCGGCGCGCAATCCCGGGTCAGCTCAGGCGGGCGACGGGGACAGCGCAGAGACTCAGGCAGAGGCATGCCATGAGAGCAGGGAGGGACGCCTAGGGGCCGTTGAACAGCAGACGAGAGCCGGCGGCATCATGGCGGTTCCACAACTCTACAGCGAGGTAGTGCGGCAGGCTTCGGGTGGGAAGGGACGAACGGCAGGGAGCACATCGTCACGTGTCAGTGGCGCACGGCGGGTGGAGAACCAGCTAGCGCGAACTGGAGGACGACAATCGCAGGCGGGAGGCAAACGTGTAGAGCGAAGGGTCCTAGTGGTGGGGGACTCCAACGTAGCTAGGGTTAAGGAGGGCGTCCTTACAACAGTGAAGGCAGATGGGCGGGTGAGGGTGGAGGCCCAGTCAGGGAAGTGCATAGTTGACGGAATGGTAAAAGCTCAGAAGGTGGTATCGGACAACCTCGAGCATGAACATCTGGTCGTTATACATGCTGGTCTCAACGATGTGCTGAAGGGAAGGAGCCAGAACCTAAACAGACAGTTAGAGGTTGGGTTGCGTAAACTCAGAGAAACCTCTGCGAATGTGCATGTGACCATATGCACAATCCCACAGGTTCGGGGCCAGGCTAGCGGGATGGAACGGAGTGTGCTTGAGGCTAACCGGGTCATTAGGGGTCTGAGCCGACCACTTGGGTACGGCATAATGGAGGTAAACCGGGAAGTGTACGAGTCTGGCTCCCACCCTTTTGCACAGGATGGCATTCACTACAGTGGTGCCACGGGCGGGAGGGTAGGTAGTAGGATAGGGCGCCAAGCTACGGCTTTTTTGGGGGGACCCAGAGCCCTAAGACCACCAGTGTAGACGAAGACAGACTCAGAGAGACCCCAAGATTCAAGAAACGTAGAATCGGTAGGAGAAGAAATAGACGTAAGCACCAGGGGCAAGGTCATTCTGACATAGGGTACATTAACATGCAAGGTGGCAGGAATAGGCTGAAGTGGGAGGAGATAGACGAGCAACTAAGGCAGGAAAAGCTGATGGTATACGGGTTTGTGGAGATACATCTTAGGGACATGGAGCAACCTCCCTGTAATCCTGACTATGCATGGGAATATTGCAATAGAACAGAGGGCAGTAGAAAAGGGGGTGGAATTGGTGCATTCATTCATAAAAGTATGAATTGGCAAAGGGTCAAAAAGGAATGCAAGGAGCATTTATGGCTAAAAGGAAAAGTTGCAGGAGAGCAGACACTCCTTGGCTTTGTATACCTGTGGACCGGAGCAAATGCCAAAGAGGAGAGAGAGAGAGAAACTTTAATGAATAAAATGAGACAAAACAAAATAATGCTTGAATGCATATCAAGTGACATTAATGAGCTAGGAGAAGGGTGCAAGATTATTATACTAGGAGATATGAACGCACACATAGAAGACATGGACGGGTACACAGACTCAACAGGCAACATTATGCTGGATATGTGTGAAATGCATGACTTAATTGTATGCAACAGTACTGAGAAGTGTGAAGGGCACATAACATGGGAGGTAGGGAGCCTGCAGTCGACGATAGACTATGCACTAATGTCACATAGGATGCACGATAGGCTAAATGTAATGAGGATAGATGAATATGACTCCAGAAGTCTAGGTAGTGATCACAAACGTATTAAGGTGAGTTTTAGAAGGGAAATGAAAGTAGGTAGGAGGCAAGATGAACAACCAGGTGGGATATTTTACTCGGAAAAGCAGATTGAAATAGCAACCCAGCAAATTGAGGAAGTAATTTCAGAGGATACAAAAACAGAATGTACATATGGAAATTTAACAGGGCTATTTGAGCTAGAGCTTACTAAGGTACGAGTCAGGACAAAAGGGAACAGAAGACGTCAACCCAAGAGCTGGTGGGATGAGGAGGTTAAGAAGGCCATAGAGAAACGTCAGGAAGCATCCAGGAAACAGATATTCAAAGCATAGGGGTGAAACAGAAGCTGATGTAGGCAGAAAATGGAATAACTTCTTAAACTGTAGAACGGAAGCATCCTATTTGATCAATGAGAAGATTAGAAGAAAGGGTACCCAATGGTTGTCAGAAGTAAACAGAAAGGATAGAAAAGCAGCGAACAAATTTTGGAAACATCTCAACTCCTTGAGTAATAAGACTAGCCTAGAGCACAGGTTTATAGTTACAGCTCAAGGTATTCGGCTAGAATGAGATGATCGAGGCAATGGAACTTATAAGAACAATGATGACAGAAAATTTTAAAGAAAGAAACGTAGCATGTGCTCAATCTGGGGAGGATAGACTGGTTAGTGCAGTGGCTCCACTTGAACAAAGCGAGGGGGAAAGGGCAGAGAAGAGGGTTCCTAGTAGCACGTCGACAGGTCCTGATGGCATCCCAATTATGTTGATAAAGACATTGGGCCCAAAATCTAAGAAAGCATTAAGAGAGGCAGTGAGCAAAATGGTAATGGACGGTAAAGCCCCCGACGGGTGGAGACTGAGCAGGATGAGCATGATATATAAGGGAAAGTGGGACAAAGCCGACATAAACAACTACCGTCCCATAACAGTGACATCAGTGGTTTACAGGGTGGTGATGCAGATTATAAAGGACAGACTGCAGGCATGGGTGGAGAGCGAGGAGGTGCTGGGGGAACTACAAAATGGGTTCCGGAAACAAAGAAGGTTAGAAGATAATCTGTTCTCATTGAAACAGTGTATTGAAATAGCAGAAAAGGAACACAGGCCCCTATGGCTTGCATTTCTGGATATCAAGGGAGCCTATAACAGTGTAATCCAAAAGGATTTGTGGGACATACTGGGCACTCTAGATGTGGAAGATATCTATAAAAGATATCTATAAAAGTAACAAGGTGCTTATAAAATGGGAAAACAAGGTATCTGGGTCTATAGAGATACAGCAGGGGCTTAGACAGGGGTGCCCTCTGTCACCTCTGTTCATGCTGTATTTACAAGGATTCGAGAAAAAATTAGAGAGGAGCGGACTTGGCTTCAACCTTTCCTATTTCAAGCAAGGAGAATGGATTAAACAGTCATTATTAGGACTGATGTATGCGGATGACATTGTACTTATGGCTGACAGCAAGGAAGACTTGCAGAGATTAATGGACATCTGAGGAAAAGAGGGAGATAGCTTAGGTTTGAAGTTTAGTAAAGAAAAATCAGCAGTCATGACTTTTAATGATAATCAGGGCAGCGAGCATAGGATACAGGAGGTTACGCTGGAGGTGGTGGATAAGTACAAATATCTTGGAGTGTGGATAAACAATGGGGCTGAGTACCTAACGGAACATGAAAAATATGTGACGGCTAAAGGTAGCAGAAATGCAGCTGTGATGAAAAATAGGGCACTGTGGAATTACAATAGGTACGAAGTGGCGAGAGGGATTTGGAAAGGGGTGATGGTCCCTAGTTTGACTTTCGGCAATGCGGTCCTCTGCATGAGATCAGAGGTTAGAGCAAGGTTGGAATTTAAGCAGCGAGGGGTAGGTAGACTGGCTCGGGGAGCACACGGAAATACACCAAATCAGGGGGTACAGGGTGACATGGGATAGACGTCATTCGAGGGCAGGGAAGCCAGCAGCAAGATAGAACTTGAAGAGCGATTGAGAGAAATGGCAGAAAAGCGGTGGGCAAGGAGAGTTTTCAGTTATTTGTACATGAGGAATGTTGATGCAAAATGGAGGAAGCTGACCAGAAAACTGTCAATAAATATTTGGACTGCACGAGGGGTGCAAACCAGGAAACAGCGGTTAAGAAAAAGGTTAAGGAAACAGAGATGGGTCTGTGGAAAACGGGGATGCAGACGAAATCAGCACTGGGAACATACCGAACTTTCAAGCAAGAAATTGCTAAAGAAAATAGCTACGATAATTCTAGGGGAAGCTCTTTGTTGTTTGAAGCCAGGACGTGAGTATTGCGGACTAAGATGTACCGAGTCAAATACCAAGGTATAGACAAGTTGTGCTGTGCGTGTGGAGAAGAAGAGGAAACGGCTAAACACCTCATACTTTTCTGTAAAGGGCTTAACCCTACAGTGCAAAGCAACGGGGCTGATTTTTTCAAAGCATTGGGGTTTAGGGACAGTGAAGGCAAAATAGACTTTAAGCGGGTAGAAATAACCAAACAGAGGTTATCTGATTGGCGGATAAAATCAAGGCAGGGGTGAAATTTCCCCCACCACAAAGTACAAAATATGTTAATAGGCTAGGTGGCGCATGCCACCGCCCGGTTTAAGGGGTTCAGCCTCATCCATCCATCCATCCATGCGACGGCGTGTCCTAGGCGAACAGAAATTTCAGCGACCTAAAGTACGGTGGCTAGATCTAGCTAAAGCCCCTCCATCCACGCGCCGCCGGCGGAAACGAGGATGGAAGGGCTTTAGATCTAGCCACCGTACCTAAAGTCCCCACATTTCTCTCTCACACCCACTACTCCTCGCGCATGCGCAGAAAGAGCGGAGAAATCCAATTATGATGTGCAAGTGCAGAGATCCTGGGTACAGCGTACTAGAATTCTAGTACGCTGTATCCTGGGTGCGCTATACTGGCTGTGTTGCAATACTCGCCTAAGACGGCAAAGTAGACGGCTAAGTGGACAGCGGCCATCTTAAGTCTGGTTCCAATTCTCACGAAAGCGTCAACGTAGACAGCTTTGCGAAGACAGCATCGAAGTCAGAAACGATGCAGGCTACTTTCCTGTCCAAACAAGATGGCGGCTAAACAGGATGCTTGGAAAGCCGATAGGAAGGTCGTCTGCGCACAAGAAAACGTAGACGTGCTTTCCTACGCTCTTAATGTAAGTCACATCGTGTTTTTATAGGTTCACAGGCGCAAGGACTTAAAATACAGAAATAATGCGTGCTTTTCTCAACTTTTTCTTGTCGCTGTGAGGTGGCGTCTCGTCGCAGACGCGTCTTCCATACGTCAACCAGACGGCTCGAAACGCGTTCCATTACATGGCCTCGAAGCTGTCTCGGCTGTGTCCTTAGCTGTCTACGTAGACAGTCTCCGATGCTGGCCAGAATTGGAACACACACACTGCTCTGAGCAACTTAAGGTACGTTCGATTCGCCTGCACCGCCTGAACCAGTTCACGAGGTGCTGCACCTTGCCATTCGTTTCAGTGGTGCAGCAATGGCGCCCGCTGAACCATGCCGTTCGTTTCAAAAGGTGCAGGGCTGGTTCATGATTTTGCTGCACCCACTCCACTGCCGGTGCCACCTTGGTGCTGGCGTACAGGTGCGCGGCAGCAGCGCAGCAGACAACATAGCACATGGGCGCGAGCGCCGTTAAAACCCCGCTTATGCACGTCTGATGTGTCTATGCAAGTGTGGTGTGTATTTACGCCGCAGAATTCGATCGTATCTGCAATTCAGGACCTCTTAAACTTACGCACTCCGTGCACATTAGTCGGACATAACATAACGCCTGCACCGCGTCTGCACCTTGGCATTCGTTACGAGTGTCGCGCTGTGCCTGCACCACAGAAATCGGCGTGCGTCTAAATGTACAAAAATCCCTCACGTGACTCGATCCTAGGCACCTAGGGACACGATAATTTAGGGACTGTTGAGAATGCGCGATGGTGGCGCGGCTGGCGCCAAGCAACGACGGCATGCGACGGCGTGTTCGTTCTCGGCGTGATCGTTCTCTGGCCCGCGCCGACCGCGCGTTGTTCAACATTGCGTGTGTGATAGGGCTTGCGTTGCTTGTGTCTTGGTTGTAGGTTCTGTGTCACTTGGCGGAAAGCCCTGAGTAGTGCTTGTGTGGCAGTGCGGCTTTGGCCTCTGTGAGCTCTGGCAATACAGAATCTGCTTTGTGTGATCCGTGTTGCTTGACAACGCGGTGGTGGTGACGATTGAAATGTCGAAGTGGCATGGCGCCTCGGCAGCGCAGTTCAGCGAAGCGCGATGTGGCGTCGCCGTGTGCGCCTTTGCTTAACGGACGTCGAGGGATGTGCTGCTCTCTACAAGTGAGGAAAATGTGACTGCGTCGACCGCCCACGGTTCAGCACTGAATGAGTGGTTTGAGTACTGTGCTTGAAACGAGCGGTGCAGCTGTGGTGCCCTAATTTCGCACAATTGAGACGCGTGCTTTTGTGCAAAAAGGGCAACAAATGGTATCTTAACTCACTGAGGCGATGCTACAATGTCAACAATGCCGTTCAAGTTTATTATGATGGTAGTCTCTACAGCAAGCATGTTTTAAGCAAGCGTGCACTGCAGCTTTGCTGTGAATATAGCCTCAACTCAAGAATGTGGCGTTTGCAGAACCCTTATGTTTGTTTCTGCTTTCAAACAAGCTGTATGTTGTTACGATTCTCACTCACTGCTCACATGAGGCATAGGGGGTGTGGGTTGAGGCTCAGCAGGAATGTGTGGTGAGGGGGTGTGGAGTTGGTGGCTGTGACAGGTGCCTCACTGAATTTTGCAATTCTTTGGAATATGCTCAATGTAAAAGGACCCACCGTATACCTGATGGCTCACTTTCACCGATATTACCATATTGGCATTAATATGCCTTTTTTCTTTGAAATTTCCAGCCTTAGGTTGCGCCTCGCATTATATTCTGGTTCATGACACATATAATCACAATAAATTTTTCTTTAGGAGAGACCAAAAGCCGCTCGTTGCATCATATTTGTGGTCATGTTACTTACATGCAAATCCGGCACTTTCAGTGCCCATTGACTGACTGAGGGGTGCAGGACTTTGGCAGTGGTAGCAGCACCAAAGTAGCTGCCCAAATGGTATACCCTATAGTGTTAGGTTTCTTGTGCACATGGGTGTACTGTGAAATCACGTGAAAGGAATTCCACAGTTGCTGCAGCATGACGTCTGGATCTGTGAATCACTGAGCGGTTGTTTGATCACATGCCTGAATTTCTGTTGTCAGTGAGCGGTTCTTTGATCATTAGCTTAGGCTGTCTGTTTTCTACATATTATATTATAGCAGTGGGTGGCGTCAGAGCAGCTGCAAAAATAGGATTTTCCTGTACAATTGCAGGTTGGTTGCTTTTCTGACTGTTGCATTGCTCTATCTGCTGCAACTGCCGCCAAATGTTGCTTTACCATGTCTGGTGTATGAACCACATTTGGATGATGCTTGTGAAAGTATAACATGCTCCTTGTATGTAAAGAGAACTATCACATCGGTAAGTGTGGTGGAGTCACTGATGAAATCTAAGTTGAAAAATGAAAGTTCTCGCAAAATCTGGAAGTGTTCATGGCGCTTGCCATCAAAAATGTGTAACAATCCAAGCAAACAGAAAGATAACCTACCTACTCTGAAGATTATATGTCAGTGATGCTTCAAGTTGTCAACTTAAAGCTTGATATACTGATGCCGATCAAGGAAAGGGTTGAGATTACATGGAAGGATTCAGTGCAATTCATGTTTAATCAGCTTGGCAATCTTGTCAAAACGACCGAATAAATTTGACTTTTAAGCGATTGCCATGATAACGTGATGAGGTTGCTGGCATTTGTTGGTGCTTGGGAAACAAAGCATCACAGGCATGTGGTGATTGAGCTTCTAAAAAAATTTGGTGTGCCACTAAAGATATCTAATCAATTTAAAACATAAACCACTGAAAGAAGTTGAGTCTCCAAAGGCAAATGGCTACAGCTATATTTGCACAGTAATAGAAAAGTGGTAATCGGGCTGTCACAGACCCCGTGAACGAGGCGCAGACGCGGGACCAAATTCCAAAGCCGACTTATCAGCTTGCGAAAATAATCCCACGAAAGCAAGGACAATTAAGAATAGGCCCTCTGGTGTGCCAGCGAACGCCGGTTGCTGTCCAAAGACCGAGTCGGAGCCGAGAGTTGTCAAAACACAACAAAATATATTCTTCACACAAGGCAGTTACATACACACTTGCACACTTAGGCTAGACACAACACAATACAAATCAGATGGGTATTTACAAAACACAGGAAAATAATTAATGACAAGCACCAAGAGTCCAACATGTAAAGTACAAAATGAAAAGCAACACTAAGTGTCCAATCGTATTCACCTGAGCTGGTTGGTTTTGGAGTCAGATGATCTCGGTGTAGCTCGGGGCAAATCTCAAAGAAGGAACTTCTTCCGGAAATGCAGACGCTCGATGAATTTGTCGACTAGCTTGCCAGGGAATCCCCTTCTTCTGCAGATGCTCGGTCTTCACGTTACATCACTTCACCGGTGCGGACTGAACTCTACTGCTTTCTCGCACAGCAGTTATATAGCTTCCACAGGCATTCTCGAACTTTCCTATCGGAGTCGTGCTCTCGTAGCATGGCCGAAGCCTGGGAATCATCGAGTCTTTTCTCGCACCTTCGACCGCCGCCGTCCTAGCGTCGTCAAGGGGGGGGGGGGGGGGGGGGGTGATGACTCATCCCTTGGCGCACACTCACGCTGTAGCAATCTGTTTCTCGACTCGCCAGGTGAGAAGGTGTCTCGGCGCGCGTGTGCTCTCACTCTCTCTCTGGTTACCGTCACCTCGACGTCTAGACTCCGTTGGTCACGTCGACTGCTGAGGCGTATGCGCTCTCCCCCTCTGTTGAAGCTGCCGCGGGCCCGGCGCGTTTCTTTTGCTGGCTTGCGTGACACGCGGCGCGCGCTTTGAATATGCGCGCTTTTGTGACACGGGCTGATGGTGCACAGATGATGAATGTATTTTATTTTATTTATTTTACAAGTACTGCCAGCCTTGTTACCAGGCCTTAGGCAGGAGTGGGCGTTTGAAACAAAACACGAGTATGAAATATAAGTCAAACAAGATAGCAGACACTGAACAAGAATCTGCATAACAAACAACACAAGAGAAACCTTTTAACAATCATGATTTGACGGGTAGAGACGAGGGATGAACGCCATGGTTTATTCACAAAGTGCAGATAGAAAGGATGAAACTGTAGACAGTTAACAGTTGTGGTGGGTAATGCGTTCCATTCGGAAATCGTACGCGGGAAAAAAGAATTTTTAAATGCGCTGGTCCTGCAGGAAAAGTCTCTAACCTTTTTGTTGTGATAAGAGCGTGTGCAGCGGTGGCTAGCCGGTAGAATATATAATGTTTTATCTATTCCTAATTGATTATTATAGAGTAAGAAGAAAGGTTTCATTGTCCCGGTAACGCCTTATTGAGAGGTTTTCCAGTTCTGCAGCTTCTAGAAGAGATGGTGGGGATGTGCGCCAGCTGTACGAATTGAAAATAAACCTAGCTGATTTTCTTTGGACTTTCTCAATTTTAGTGATGTTGGTTTTTGTGTGCGGATCCCAAACAATCGCAGCGTATTCTAGAAGGGGTCGGATGAATGTTTTATATGCTAAAAGTTTTATTTCAGGTGAATCGTTTCCTATTGATCGCCTTAAGAAGCCTTGTTTCTTCATTGCTTTATTATAAATGTATGTTACATGCTCATTCCACCTAAGATCTGATGTTATTACTACTCCCAAGTATTTGTACGTAGACACAACAGATAAAGACAGGTTGTTAATGCTATAAGTAAATGTTAGGGGATTCTTTTGCAACAGTCTTTTTGAGGTTGATAGTCATCTGCCATTTCGAGCACCATGTTTGTATTATAGACAGCGAGGTGTTTAAAGCTTCCTGATCATTTGAATTCCGTATTTCGTTGTATAAAATGCATTCATCTGCAAAAAGCTTTATCTTGACGGGTATGTCAATGATAGCATCATTGATAAAGACAAGAAAGAAGAGCGGCCCTAACACTGATCCCTGTGGAATACCCGAGTCCACAGTTGCGGGTGTCGAAGCTGCATCGTTGACTTGAACACATTAGTAACTCTAGGGTCTCTCTGCCGTTGCTATGGCAACGCCGCCTGCTCGCCTACCCGTCCCAGTGAACCATTAATGTACCATAGATGTCCATAGAACATAATGTTTGAGACATTGCACACATCCTATAGATATCTGTATTTCTCCAAACAACGTTAAGCCCGGCCCACATGGAGCGAACTTTCACGGCGAACTTCGCGCGGCCCGCACCAGCGTGGCTGATCGCCAGCGTGCCGCCGCCGTGCTGCACCCACATGCGGCGAAAAACAGGCGGCCGTCGCCGCCACGATTTCAGTGTTGCTAGAACAGCGTGATTTCGTTCCCAGTAAAATGCAGTGAAAAAATAGTTTTGTATCTGCAATTAAACCATTTTTTATGTGATCGCGGTAAATAAAACGACTTATTATCTAGGTTTAATGTCCATTTGACAATTTCTGTCACTTTTTATCAAAACATGGACTGCAGGACGCGGAATAATCGCTGGGGCTGGCCACGCTGTGCAGTGGCAATCGTGTTCAGACGCCGCGGTACCGTAGCCACAGATGCCGTAGCTACAGTGTACTGTACCGTAGCCGCGATATCCGCGGTTTTATGAGAGGTGCTGCGGTAATTGTGCGTTCTGCAAACATCCGTTCCCAGTTTGCACTCGAAGTAATTGCTCAAGAAGGTCGCGGACACATCCTTTCAGTAGTCGCAGAAAACGCCCAGCTGCGCTGTGAACCGGTCCGGACAACGCCACACGACGATCTTTTTCCGTGAGTTCTTGTACTCTGGGTGGCAGCAATCCCATAATATTGGTCGCGCCTGGACGGCTATGATCAGCCGATCGTTGTACGCGATTCGCGCAGCTTTCGTCGCCATGTTCTTTGGCTGGCTAGCCAAGTCAAATGTGGCGGCCGGAAGTCGGACGCGACCGCGCCCTGATTGGTCCGCGCCACTCGCCGCTTCCGGCGAGCGGCGGATCGCCGGCGAAAATATTTAGCCCACCTTGATCGTCGGCGAACAGCCGCCGGCCGCCAGGTGGACGCCGCGCGCGGCCGTTCGCCAGATTTTCGCAAGAAAATCGCTCCATGTGGGCCGGGCTTTACAAATACGTACCATGGATAATCTAAGTCCCATCCAGATCACGTTGCCCTAACGTTGAAAGGATGTCGCAGCTGGACATAAGTAACCTCTAATAGATGTTCTATGGACCTCCTGCGTCCCCAAAAAGAACATCTAGTGGATCTTTCCTGCTGACGCTATAATGAGCTATATACCTGCGAGTGCCACAGCAGATGTACTATTGAATACAAATTAAATGCGAACAGCAGAGTGTGGCCAAAACGTAACTAAAAGCACTGTGTGTGGCGTCGGCCAGCGATGATTGTACACATGCATGTGGTTTCGATGCGGAGTGCGGGGCTGCTGGTCCTAGTGCGTATTACGTCACCTGTATTTTGTTGGAAGCTTGTATTCTCACCCCGCCATTGCAGTGCCATTTCTATGTGTGATTACTTTTAAGGTGGCTAGTACTGTTGTTGCGCATCCAATGCAATACATTTTTCATACTATTCAAATTACGATTAGACACTGGCAGCTTTGATGGTGGTAACAAAAGCAAAGCAATGCACGTTAGCAAGCTGGGTGCAAGCCAGCTATATCACGCTACAGATGTAGCGATGGTGCTACTCACCATAACACTGAACTGCCAGGTGGGTATGGCACTGCCTGAGGAGAGATGAGAAAACAACTTTCGGACAAAATACGGGTGACGTTTATCGCAATAGGGCGAGCAGCGCTGCACTCTTCCTCGAGAACTACATCCCCACGCACGTGCACAACGACTGGCCGACGACATGCACAGTATACCTTTAGTTATGCTTCGGCCACACACTCCGCTGTTCGCATTTAATTTGTCCTCGATGGTACATCTGCTGAGGCACACTAATGGCACAGTTGCCCCCATTGTCGGCATGTAGCTGGTGACTTTGCTTGAAATGTTTTGTTAACGTGTAAACGTGTGAATGTGAAAATATTAACTGCTGCACTTAAGGTGAACTCCTTAGATGGCTCAATCGTCGAAAAATCCGATGTCCAGCGTCGCAGCACCAAAATTCAATGGCACCAAAATTGGGGATTGAACCTTCGACCTTTGGTGTTAATTAGGTCGAAGCGAATTAAGGTACAGTTCATTAAGATAGAGTTAACTGAGGCACTCTAACCCACGGCCTTTGTTGGGAGTCGAAACCACTTGGAGATATGGGCGAACCGGCCACATCTCCGAATTATCTCCAAGTTGGATTTCAATTGACATGGTGAAGGTAGAGTCGAACCCACTACCTTGGGTGTTCATTAGAGCGAAGTTACTTAAGGCAAGTTAATTACGGCAGAGTTAATTAAGGCACTCGAACTCTCGAACTTTGGTGGAAGTCAAACCCACGACTTTTGGTGGGAGTAGAGCCCGCAACCATTGGTGTTAATAATGACGAAGTTAATTAAGGCACTCGAGCCCACAACTTTGGTAGGAGAAAACAATTGAAGTAACAACGCATGCGAATGACAAATAATTTAATTAATGCTTCGTGAGTGCGCAGGCTTCTGCCTTCATCCTCTTCAGTGTTCGCTAAAGTGACTGTCAACTTTTATATATAGTTCTAGCGCTCATCAAAATGCGAAAATTTTTGACTTTTTGATTTGAATGCGAAAAATGGGACCAAAATGTTTCGGCGCTTTCTGGCATGGTGTCTGTTGTAGCCTGTGCATTTCTTCGAAACGTGTGAAGCGAGGTAATACAGCATTACTTCTGCGAAAATTTATTTTTAAGCACTGTAATGGGTTCTCTGTATTTACAAGGCAACTTTTCATATCAATAATCACTTTTGTTGTTTTACTTGTACTTAGAAACACTTTAAAGAGGACCAGTACGAGGGAAATCGACAGGATGGGCGCCGTCTGTTAACGTCAACAGCCCTACATCTTCATGGACTATATTTTCGAAGAGAACAACATTGCTAATCTGTATTCGACTGTCTTAGTTTCATTTACGGTTTTTGTACGCGATATGTATGCAGTGTTGTTTATTTTTTCAATGTAGTTATCAGTGTTCTAATGGTTATTTATAAAATGTTCTGTACTCGCCATCGATGTGTTTGGCTGATGCGACGTATTCGATGGTAGCTGCTGTATTCTGGCTGGATGTCTTGATTAATATTACCCGCGGTTGCGTTTTCTTGTTTGAATTCTTGTTTTCGATTTATATTTTGTGTAGTAATGTTGATGTACTCACTTGAACCCCCCCACCCCCATGTAATGAATAAATTAAAAAAAAAACTCTCACTATCTCGAATTGTGTGTCGAGCCTACCTTGCGAATTTTTTTTTATTGCGATAGCAATTATATGGACATTTCAACCGGATTTCTGCCGTAGGCGTCGCCGTCGTCGTCGCCGTGAGGTTCCCTATAGATAAAATGTTCGCCGCGTGCCGTATGCCCGAGCGGAAGCGTGCGGGGACGCGCGCTATCACGGAGAGCGAACGCACTCAATCTCCCACGCGCAAGCAAGGAAGCGGGAAGCCAGCGCCGGAGGGAGCGGGGAAGGGGGGGGGGCGCACTTCCACTCTGCCAACAACCGCGATCATCGCTCGCTCGCACCGTCTCTTATCTCCACACGGCTCTGACCTTTATGCGCCATGCATTCGCCGCTCAGTTTCCGTTGAAGCGATATACCGCACGTACCTTCGCCGCTGCGGCGTATCCGCTTGCTGCCAGAGTTTTGACGGTCGTTGTCTGCAGTCATTCAGTGTGATCTATTCATGTTTGTTTGTGCGCGCTCACACCACGCTTGTTCATTCAGTTAGTAATAGTCGGGCCACATTTTCCAACGCACGCTACACATGCAATGCTGCCCGGATCGGCAGTCCAGCGCTACAGGTGTGTCCCTTCGCACGCGCTGCCCACGGGAAGCGCTTCTCATCAACACCACCGTTTCACACGCGCCTTCTCGTGGTCATCGAGTCTCTCTTCATGTCGGCCTACTTACGCCGCAGCACACCTGCTTACTTAATCAGCTCATGTTTACTACAATTCATATTGCTACCAAAGCCGCTCACCTTACTTCGTATGACCAGGGGCGGATCCAGGTTTTTTCTGAGGGGGGGGGGGGGGTCAGCTTCTGTCAATGATGATGATGGTGATGATAGTAGCCTTTCTTATTTACCGAAATTCCCCGTTTCTACTCACGATAAACCCATGTTTTATACGTCTAGAGCAACACCTGTAGCCCACCGTGGTGGCTCAGTCAGCTCAGGCGTTGCGCTGCTGAGCACGAGATCGCGGGATCGAATCCCGGCGGTTGCGGCCGCATTTCGAACCAGGCGAAATGGAAAAAATGCCCGTGTGATTGCTTTGTAGTGCACGTTAAAGAACCCCAGGCGATCAAAATTAATTCGGAGCCTTCCACTACAGCGTGCCTCGCAATCAGAACTGGTTTTGGCATGTAAAACCCCAGAAAGAGGAAGAAGACCTGTAGCGAAGCCAGATATCTGTTTCTCCGAGCTTATAGGAAAAGGACGTTACCCAATACAGTTATGTGCTTGGCGGCTGTGCCTGATAATACAGGGTGTTCAAAACTAATCTTTATGCTTTTCTTAAAATTAGGCACTGGGAGGCACGCGAAGACCACCTGTGCAAATAAGTTATGTAGCCAGGTGGGCACAAAGTGAGTTGATAATCATTGCTGTGAGCAGCCCAATTAACTAAAATTGAACAATTATTTTTGTCGACTGCAGTAAGTGGGTATGTTTGTATTGAAAACATAGAGGAAGTCGTGTTTCTTACTGCAGTCAATAAGAAGTTAATTATTCAATTATAGTCAATTCGGCTGCTGACAGCGATAATTATCATCTCATTTTGTGTCCCCCTGGCCACGTAACTTATTTGCACAGGTGGTCTTCACGTGCCTCCCAGTGCCTAATTTTAAGAAAACCATAAAGCTTAATTTTGAACACCCGGTATATCTAGCCTGTATTGTTTTTTAAAATAAAATTTGGGATGATATGTTGCAGGTTCGTTATAAATGCGTAAGCACGGGTCCATCTTTGGAGTTCTGTTGGGACACCTTGTTTTCCTTAAGGAGATTCTTTGTGTTCGGCTGAGACACCTTCGTTTGCTTTGAAGCTCCAACGCGGCAACCACTACGCTGGTTGTTTACGATATGCGAATCACCGCGTATGAAGACTCACGACACCACCTACAATAAGAACGATATGGTGTAGTAGCCGAGAGCGCGAGCCAGCGTCTTCATGTTTTGTTTCCCACACTACGCCATTCGTTTACACAAGGCGCGCATCTGCTCCCGTTTCTCTAACCACGCGACGCCATCCTTGGCCCGCACGCCGGCGTTGGCCGCTGACGTCACGCTCCCCCACTTCGCAGCCGCTGTTCGAGACTTAGCCCCGCTCCGCGAGAACGCCCACTCAAATAAACGATTGCGGCGGCTTTGACCCTACTATGCTTAATGTACGGTAATAAAACTGCGAAGTTACAATGAAAAACTTGTAGCGTACGAACGGTACTGTGCTCGTACTGGATATTGTCAACGTGTAACTGTGATCACAATGAGGGCTACAGTTAAAAAAAAGTTGCCCATGCGTAGTTCTTAGTTTAGCTGTTAGTTATTATTTATACAGGGTTTGTCCGAAAAGTAATGTCAGTGAGTCGATTAAAAAGAAATTATTGATCAGATCGGTACAACACAATAAAATGCTTCGTCGTTACATTGCTTCTAGCGAGATTTCCAACCATCGAAGGGGTCACGGTAGGCCTCCTTAGGAATGTCCTTTAGAGTCTTTGTGCAAGCCTTTTCGACTTTGCCAACTGTCGCGAAATGATGTCCTTTCATCGGAATTTTCAAGCGCAGAAAGAAGAAGAAGCCTGGGAGAGCCACGTCAGGAGTGTAGGGTGGCTGGGGAACCGTTGGCAACTTTCAATCGGCCAGGAAGCGGTTCACAAGGAAGGCGGTGCAGGCTGCATGGTGCGTTGTCATGGTGAAAATTCCAATCACCCCCGATATCAGGCTGGGTGCGATGAATCCTTCGTTTGAGTCGCTTGAACACTTTTACGTAGAATTTGGCGGTCACGGTTGTGCCATGGGGTACAAACTCATGGTGGACAAGGCCACTGATGTCAAAGAACACAATCAGCATGGTCTTGACCATTGACTTGCTAATTCTGGCCTTCTTGGGGCGAGGAGACGCCGAGCTGTGCCACTTGGCACTTTGCCTTTTTGTTTCGGGGTCGTATTCAAATACCCAAGTCTTGTCACCTGTGATGACATTGTCCAAAACGTGGGGGTCACTTTCGCACAAGTCCCAAACCTCCTGGCACGTTTCAACTCGGCTCAATTGTTGATCGTTCATTAACATTCTGCGCAAGATCTTCGCGCACACTTTTCGCATCTGAAAATTATTCGTCAAAATCTCGCGAAGGGTACTTTATAGAATGTTTACTGTCTGTGCCACTAAACGGACACTCAAACGAGGGTGTGAGTATAAAAGATCTCTCGCGCGCGTCACATTTTCGTCGGTGATGGTCGTTGACGGCGGTACAGCGCGGGCTTCATCGCTGACCTCTTCACAACCTTCTAAAAAGACCTTGTGCCTCCAGAAAATTCCACGTTCTGACAAACAATTATCACCAAAAGCTGTCTTTATCATAGGAAAAGTTTCCACTGCAGACTTGCCGAGTTTCACACAAAACTCGATGGCAATCCTTTGTTCAAACGAGTGCTGCATTACGGCTTGCACGGTAAATGAAAATAAGTTGACGGAAAACCTTGTCCTTACTCTCCAGATGGTCGCAGACGACTGAGCGACCGCGCGTGCGTAAGCTAACTTCCCCCTCCACCAATCCCAACTGGTCTTAGTGCGCTGCGACGTATAGTCGCTTCACAATATAATCACTGACATTACTTTTCGGACAATCTTGTATATTAACACTTCAGCAAGTGATCTTTTGCTGTTTGGACACATCAAGCAGGTTGGTCGCGGAACCGATGACAGCCAATGAGGCAACCGATGACACCCCAAGGGGCAACTAAGTTGATCAGGCGCGAAGGAGCTCGCACGGACATCGGCGTGCTTGGCAAAAGGGACGTCCCCTCGTTCATTCGATGCCACCGACGGGACGAGTAAGGCACGGCAGGCGCCAGGAGGTCCAAGGTGTTCGTGAGAAAAAATAACTAGGGCAAGTTCGCGACACCATACCCCGACGGAATACAACTAAGCTTGTGAGCGAGCTAGCTTTACTTCTACATGGCTGATATCACTGGTACTCGAGAAAAATGCTTTTGAAGAATGCTGGTGTGGCCATATTTTTTTGCGACAGGGGCCATCCCCCTGTCAGCGAGGGGGCGTTGCACAAATCTGAGGGGGGGGGGGGGGTCAGGACATCCGGACATCCCCCCTGGATCCGCTCCTGCGTATGACATTGCTGTGTTGCTATCGCATTCATTGCTTCGCCCTTAGGGCGAAACTGTGACATTTTTTTATCTCGTCTTTCAACATAACCTTCAGGCGCCACACATTACATATAATTTTTCATGTACATATCTCTTTCATGATTGATTGTACTAGACATTATAAGTAAATGTATTTTGTGCATCGTTTGGTTTCTTGTGTGTACTACGCAAGATCGACACAGACAAGTTACGTTACATGTTTCTCTACAGCACTAACTAAACCTTATTTTCACATCGCAGTTATTTTTACACCAGCTTAATCCTGTCAGCACACAGTTTTGTTGGCAAAAAAAAAAGCAAAATTGCGCGCAGATATCGTCAAATAATTGCAACGAACGCGAAGAGCACGCGCAACGCAAAGGAAACTAACCGCTGTGCGCGAGTGGCTGGCTACGGTAAAGGAGACGTGACGTGTAAACCAAAATACAACAGCGAAAAAGAAAAAATTTACACACGGGGGTCGCAAACCTTATATACCAAGCATCGAAGCGCAAAAAAAAAATAGTGCGTACTTCAAACATACACACGGCATATTAAATGTAAATTGAATTAGGCAACTTGGGGCATGTTCCCGGCGCCATACATTTACGTCTTGGACCTTCGACGAGTTATCGGCTATTGGTTATAAAGATGTGCAGATGCGATGCCGATAAAAAATCCTCATCAAGGCAAAGCACTTGGAAGTGCGCCGCGAGTAACACTATTTATGAACGCAAGCGTAGCTGAGTCTCAGCTCATGTGACTCAATATGGCGGCGCCAGCGGGGTTGTCTCCACCCTGGACGGCGGCGCTGGGCATCGAGGCACCCTAGGCTGGATGGATGGATGGATGGATGGATGGATGGATGGATGAGGCTGAACCCTTTAAACCGGGCGGTGACACACGCCACCTAGCCAAGGCTATTAACATATTTTGTACTTTGTGGTGGGTGAAATTTCACCCCTGCCTTGATTTTATCCACCAATAAGATAACCTCTGTTTGGTTATTTCTACCCGCTTAAAGTCTATTTTGCCTTCACTGTCCCTAAACCCCAATGCTTTGAAAAAATCAGCCCCGTTGCCTTGCACTGTAGGGTTAAGCCCTTTACAGAAAAGTATGAGGTGTTTAGCCGTTTCCTCTTCTCCACACGCACAGCACAACGTGTCTATACCTTGGTACTTGACTCGGTACATCTTAGTCCGCAATACTCCCGTCCTGGCTTCAAACAACAAAGAGCTTCCCCTAGAATTATTCTAATGCCGTTCTCAAATGTATGACCGCTCAACTCTGCAGCTTGTATATTATAAACGGCTGCGTTCAGTTATCCGGTGCACTATCATAACGACCATAATGAAACAATTAAAGGAACGGCAATGTCTCACATACACGCAGAGAAATGTGCAGATCTATTGCGTTCGTTGAAGAAGATGAGTGTACGTACCACATCGGGCACCCAGTTTTAATGGGTTGAAAACACGGTGAGACTGTCAAGCAAAGTTTTCCTTGTCTGAATCAAGTTAGCAGATTTACAGGCTGCCCCAAAACGGGGCGTTTATATTGAATGCCAGCTAGGAACTTGTTAAGTAGGACTTATAACACCCGGCCATTAATTCTCTCAGGAACTGCGCCTCGGCGCAACAGCCGAGACTCTCCGGCAGCACAACCATTCGGAACAGTGCTCAGTTGCATCGTTCACTCACATTTGAGACTTCCACAGTGCTGTTAAGCTTTACGTTCGAACGGAAATGACTATTCGGCATCGCACAGTATATAAATGACACTTGCACACACACACACACACACACACACACACACACACACATACACACACACACACACACGCGCGCGCACGCACGCACGCACGCACACACACACATATATATATATATATATATATATATATATATATATATATATTGTGGGCGTTTATTACGCACATCTTCCTCATCTGTATGTTATCATCATCATCCTCACAATTTTACCTATCCTTCTCTTCTCCTATATATGTGATCATCATCATCGCCTATGTGCTGCGCTTGTTCACTGACGAGCTCCCGGGCCTAATAAACGTCGTCCCAACCAAGACGTCACAAGTGGTGGAGTATGCTCTTCGGTCCTACGTCCTCTGGCCGTCCGGTCTGCCTCCTGGAGCTTCGTTCAGGTCGCCGCTTGCGCCCACCGTCAGCTAACATGCCACAGGACGTGCAGCCTGGCGCCCCTATTGCCACCACTCCGACATCGCAAGTCCTTTATCATCAACAGCGCCCAGGGTGACCCCCATCTCTTCGCTGGTCTTCGCGGAGAGGATGTCGAAGACTGGCTGGACGATTATGAGCGAGTCAGTTCCGCCAATCACTGGGATGAGGTTAATAAACTACGCCATGTCTCCTTCTATCTGTCTGGCGTGGCGAAGACGTGGTTCTTTAACCACGAGCCCGAATTGACTGACTGGACTCTCTTCAAGCACCAGCTTCGTGAAGTGTTCGGCACACCGGCTGTTCGGTCCACTCTCCCCAAGAAAAGCCTCGATGCTCGCAAACAACACCTGGGCGAGTCGTACACCTCCTACATCGAGGACGTCCTTGCACTCTGCAGACGTGTGAATTCTTCAATGTCGGAGTCGGACAGGGTACGCCACATTCTTACAGGCATTGGAACTCTTGCCTTCAATGCACTCGCCACTAAGAATCCGGCTACCGTCGCTGACGTCGTAATCACTTGTCAGCGCCTCGATGAGCTCGAGTCTGTCCGCCTACAGCCCGACATTGACGATGCCCATTCTACGGGGGACCATGACCTACGTACACTGATACGCACGCTCATACGCGAAGAGTTACAATCGATGGGGTTAACCTCACCTTCTACGTATCCCAGCCAACCTTTTGGTGCGTCATTGCGTGACGTTATCAGGGAAGAACTGGCGTCCTTGACCTGCGCTGTGCCAGCACAAGCTCCTGTCCCTCACGCATTACCAACTACCGCACGACCGACATACGCGCAAGTTGCTGCCAAGCCTGTCGGCCACGTCACTTCTCCGTTGCCGCTACCAACTTACGCGTCGGTTGCTACTGCGCCCACGGTTCACTTCCCGTCATCACCGCCAGAGCCTTCATCGGCCCATCTGACCTCCCTGTCACACGGTACACCGAACACCCCCTGCTACCCCCCTTGGCGTCCGTCTCGTCCTACGTGCTATTATTGTGGCTATCGCGGCCACATATCACGCTTTTGCCGCAAGCGCCAGCAAGACGAGCGTCGGGGCTACGATATGTGTGAGCGCGATTTTTACGGTGGGGCCTCTTACCAAGGGCGGCGTTACTCTTCACCTTCGCAGCGCTCTTCATCTCCGCCTGCCTCACCTGATGCACGAGGCGCTTACCGTTCGGCCAGACGCCGTTCTCCATCACCCTACCGCCGCTCATCGTCACCACTTAGGCCTGCCTCCCTTACCTCTATCGTTCGCGCGGAAAACTAAGCGATGCAGTTTCCGGAGGAAAAACTGCATACACACACAAGACTGAAATTCCTTCAGCGCGCCCATCTAATATGATTCGTGTGTACGTTGAAGGGGTGCCCGTGGATGCTTTAGTGGATACTGGTGCGGCTTTGTCGGTTATGAATGTTCATTTGTGTTCCCGTCTGAAGAAAGTTATGACGCCTTACGATGGTCCCACGCTGGTTGCAGCCGAAGGGAACACTATTCGACCTGCTGCCTTCTGTACTGCGCGTGTACTTATCGATGACATTCTCCATCACATCCAGTTTGCTGTGCTATACCCGTGCTCTCACCAGCTGATTTTGGGATGGGATTTTCTATCTTCTGCCTCTGCTGCTATTTGTTGTGGGCAGCGTGTGATACACCTTACCGACACCGAACACTTGCTTGGCGAAGAAACCCACACGCCACTTCACCTGACCGCTGTGGAAGATACGGAACTACTCCCAGGACAAATCCAACTAGTTACTCTCCTATCCGACGACATTGACCATGGTGACGTCTTGGTGTTCCCTTCTTCACGTTGCCTTTCTAAAGGCATAACATTTACATCAGGAGTTGTTCGATTCCACAATGGATCTGCACTGGTCACTGCCACGAACGCAACTCCAGAAAAAATCCTCCTTCCGCAAGGCACAACCGTTGCATCCGTCGCTGATCTGGAGCCTGTCTGCGTCTTGCCACTTACACCAGTCTCTTCTGGGGACCCATCTTCTGGTGATTCTTCTTCGGCCGCCGCCCTTACAGCAGTCATCAGCACTGACTTGAAACCCGCGCAGACACAACAGCTGCTGGCTTTGTTGAAAAAGCACGCCAATTCTTTCGACGTGTATTCTTCAACGTTGGGCCAAACAACCGTTGCAGAGCATCGCATTCTGACAGACAAAACATCTATCGTACGGCGCCGCCCATACCGTGTGTCTCTAGCCGAGCGGAAAATCATCGAAGACAACGTCGCAGCCATGCTGGAACGCAAGGTAATTCGCCCCTCGGCTAGTTCTTGGTCGTCTCCTGTTGTCTTGGTCCGCAAAAAAGATGGCTCTGTGCACTTTTGCGTCGGTTACCGGGCGCTCAACAAGATAACTCGAAAAGACGTCTACCCTATGCCGCGCATTGATGACGCCCTTGATTCCCTCCAAGGTGCGGAATACTTTTCCAGCCTGGATCTGCGTTCCGGCTATTGGCAAATCCCCATGCACGAAGACGATAAAGAAAAAACGGCGTTCGCAACCCCCGATGGACTGTACGAGTTCAACGTAATGCCTTTCGGGCTCTGCAACGCGCCTGCGACTTTTGAACGCATGATTGACACCGTGTTGCGTGGCCTGAAGTGGAAGACCTGCCTGTGTTATCTGGACGACATTGTCATTTTTTCATCCACATTTAATCAGCACCTACAACGCTTGGATGAAGTTTTGACGTGCCTCGCCCGCGCTGGTCTTCAGCTGAACACCAAGAAATGCCGTTTCGCCAGCAAAGCCATTAAGATCCTGGGTCATGTCGTGAGCAGGGATGGCATTCAGCCGGACCCTGACAAGACTGCTGCAGTCCTTCGCTTTCCTCGTCCTGACAGACCCAAAGACTTGCGCAGTTTCCTTGGCCTCGCCTCTTATTTCCGTCGCTTTATCCAGAACTTTGCCTCCATCGCAGCTCCATTACACAAGCTACTAGCTTCCGGTGTACCCTTTCTGTGGTCCCAGGAATGCGAATTGGCGTTTGCACGCTTGAAGGACGCCCTCACGTCTGCACCTGTGCTTTGCCATTTTGATGAAGCCACACCGACTCTCCTACACACCGACGCTAGCGGTCGCGGTATCGGTGCTGTTCTTCTGCAACGCGACAACTCTTCGCGAGAGAGAGTCATTGCATACGCCAGTCGTGTACTCAGCGCTTCCGAAAAGAACTATACTATCACCGAGCAAGAGTGCCTGGCTATTGTTTGGTCGATACAGAAGTTTCGCCCTTACCTCCACGGACGTCATTTCACCATCGTTACGGACCACCACGCCTTATGCTGGCTTTCCACGCTCAAGAACTTGTCTGGACGCCTGGGTCGCTGGATTTTACGCCTCCAAGAGTATGATTTCGAAATCATTTACAAGTCCGGAAAGAAACACCAAGACGCCGACGCTCTTTCTCGCTGCCCGCTTCCTACGGCCCCGCTCGACGCCTCTACAATCGCTTCGCACGTCACCAGTTCGACCGACACTGCTACGGTTTCCTCCCTGGCCTCAATGTACCAACTGCCTTTCGACAATGATCAGCCACTCGCCTCTCGCCAGCGTGCTGACCCGTACTGTCAACGCTTCATAGCTCACCTCTCTGGGGCTTCTCGTCCACCTAACGCGCGCCTCCGTCGCCAGCTCGCGCACTTTAAGCTGGACGATGGCGTGCTGTATCGCCGTAATTACCATCCTGACGGGCAACGCTGGGTGCCAGTTCTACCACGCTCTCTCCGACTTCGTGTTCTCAACGCCTTTCACGATGATTTGGCAGCTGGCCACCTTGGGTTCCATAAAATCTATGACCGCATTCGAAGTCGTTTCTGCTAGCGTCGACAGATACGTCGGTTCCTGCTCTTCCTGCCAGCGTCGCAAGCTCCCAACATCTGCTCCTGCCGGCCAATTACAGCCGATTCCATGCCCCGCAGCCCCGTTCGAGGTAGCTGGGATCGACCTTTACGGGCCCCTTCCGGTCACTACTGCTGGCAATCGATGGATAGTGACTGCCGTCGACCATCTGACGCGCTACGCTGAGACAGCTTCTGTGCTTACTGGCTCTGCTTCGGAAGTTGCTCACTTCGTTCTTGAAGCCATTATTCTGCGCCATGGTGCTCCTCGTGTGCTGCTCAGTGACCGTGGCAAGGCGTTCCTTTCACAACGGCTTAACGAAGTTCTTCGCGCCTCCGGCACTGCCCACAAGACAGCTTCTAGCTATCACCCCCAGACTAACGGCCTGACCGAGCGGTTTCATCGCACCCTTGCCGACATGATCGCCGCTTATATTCAACCAGACCACAAAAACTGGGATGTTCTTTTACCATTCGTCACGTTCGCCTATAACACGGCCGTGCAGCGCACAATGGCTACTCGCCATTTTACCTCGTTTATATGGACGCTCCCCTACTTTCTTTCTGGACGTTTCATTCTTCAACTCCAAGGCTAATTCATCTCTATCATCGTGCGAAGAGTACGTCTCCCGACTCGACCACTGTCGCCAGCGTGCTCGCCTGACCACAGAGGCAAGACAACAAGACCGGAAAAATAATTACGACGAATGCCATCGCGTTGTATCTTTTCGACCTGGGGACGAGGTCCTGCTCCTGACTCCTGTTCGCACTCCTGGTTTATGTGAAAAATTCCAGCCACGGTTCATCGGACCGTACATAGTCCTTGGAAAGACTTCGCCTGTCAACTATCGCGTCACTCCTCTTGACGCCCCCACAGACCGCCGTTGCCGCAATACCGAGGTTGTCCACGTGTCCCGCATGAAGCCCTTCACGCGGCGTGCCTCGACACCAGGACGGCCGGCCGGCCAGGATGGCCGCTTTCACGTCGGGGGGAAATTAGTGTGGGCGTTTATTACGCACATCTTCCTCATCTGTATGTTATCATCATCATCCTCACAATTTTACCTACCCTTCTCTTCTCCTATATATGTGATCATCATCATCGCCTATGTGCAGCGCTTGTTCGCTGACGAGCTCCCGGGCCTAATAAACGTCGTCCCAACCAAGGCGTCACAATATATATATATATATATATATATATATATATATATATATATATAAAAGATGGTTTTGCCTGTTATGACTGTTGTTGCTGGGAATGAGAGTTTTATTTCCAGTATTCATTAATAAGTGTGTTTGTCACTGCAAACACGTGCGCTTATTCCGGTCGGGAGTTCTCACTTTTTCAATTATTGCATTTAGAATATTTGTTATTTTTACCTTGCATATATACATCGTAACTATATATGTCTATGTACCCTTTGATTCAATTACCTCGAAATACATTGGTCATTCTTCGCGCCACACAGTTAATAAACCTGGTTTATTTCACTCAAATATTGTTTTCTTCGATCATTGTCCCTGATCAATATCCAGCAACAAGAAGCGCGAGTAAAATGACACGATATCAATAATAAAATTTTCTTACGTAGCCTTCATGGTGCGGAGATACCAGTTACTTTTAGAGGACAGTGGTAAAAACAGCAGTTCACCTGGCTAAAACTACATTTGGCACCGGCCGTAAAGAGTCATGGGCGCACCGAAGCAACTAAACCATTAAAAAAATGTACTGCACAGAGGTTCTGCGAGAAAAACTGGGCGTCCGCCAGCGTCCGCGTAGCGAACGCGCGCTCGCTAGCAGACGACGCGCTTGACAAGGACGGCAAAATTGAAGACGTCGCTTTGTATAATCTATGCCTTAAATATATATGTTTGGCAAAATGGTGTAAACATAAATTTGCAGTTGAAAATATCTGCGTTTTGAAAGGCGCATTACACGACTTGTTTGCGTCTCCGTTGGTTTCGTTATGCACGGAAACGCAGCGAGCACACGGGTAGATATTTCGGTCCAGCCCATTGTCGTAAAAGTAGGCCCTTTCGAGCGTAGCAGTTCTTTCCATGTCGTCGTGAGATTTGAATTGTGGCGTACACAATCCACGTACGACGACATCACAAGCATCGCGAACGAGAGAATCCCGAGGAGTAGTACCCGAAAAAGAAATCATACCGTCGAGGCGCGACTGCACCGGCGGTATGGTTTCTTTTTCGGCGGCATAAAACACCGACGCCAAAGTTCCCTTCCTCTAGTGCACGCAACGAAAAAAAATTGCCGCGTATCTGCGTGCTTCGCTGCAAATGTCGTCGAAAGACCATAGTCTTCTGCCGGCCGTACTACATGAGTGCTAGTCTGATCCGCGGCCACCCGTGATGCTGTTCTCGTACCATTTCCGTCCTGGCATGATAAATGCGATGGAGGTTTGTTTGAACGGATTTCATTTTACCGCATTATTTCATCAAGCGGCCATTTATGTTTTGCCCTGCCTCAGACAGCGCTTCGGCCGCATCTGGCTGGCATTGATAAAATTGAGGAGGCGCTGCGTGAGACATGGACGCGATCTGGCAATACATCGGGAAACATGAGCTTGTGCAGAGGGTTTCCTTCCTCCATGGCAGAGGGCGATCGTCGGCGCGCAGTCCGAGAACGTCGTTCGTCGCCGCGCATACCATGGCATTTTCAGCGCAGCTTAAGAAACTAGGGTCTTTAGAGTTACGTATCTATGTATTTTCTATACACCTCCTAATACTTACCTAGTGATGTTGCGCCTCAGATATGCGTAATATTTACTTTGTGATCGATAACGTTCACAAGTATGAACAGCCGTACCAGTTTAAGTAATGTGGGCGGTAAGCAAGTTGTCCAACTTTGGCCGGGTGGCTGAATCGGGTGACAGACAGACGAACAGACAGACAGACAGACAGACCAAATTTTCAGCGTTTAAGTTCCCCAAGAAAGACTATCGTCTTTAATAAAGCGCTATTTTAAGAGCGTACTATGCACAATCGGCCTCGGCGCCCGCAGCGAAAGTACGTTGGATATGCCACGGAGCGCGTCTCCGCCCCAATCAAGTTCGCTCGCAGCGCCCTCGAACTATTTTTCCACACGCGGCGCCTCAGCGGCAGAGCGCCGTTCGGCCCACTCGACCATTGTCTAGTACAATCTAACTACTTCTACTACAGAGGAGGGAACGACCTAAGGAGCTTCGCCCCTAAAAGTCGGTTACAACTTAAAAAGACAGGAGAGGCGCCCCGCCCTGACCACTGAAGCGCAGCAGCCGATTTTCACCGCGACTAAACAAATAGTCCCGCTGACGCGACTTGGCCCAGCTCGAAGCTCGAGCTGCCATGTCCTCCGACGACGGGGTCATCGGCCGTCCGGCTCCTGATTTCAGTCTAGAGTGCCCGCCCTCTAAAGTTGTACACGGCTATAGATGGCGAGAGGAGGCGATCGCGGAGGTTTACGGCGGATTTCATACTCGTAGTTCTAAAAATTAGATAAAGTGGCCAGGTCCCATGTAAGGCTCGTCAAAATTGCGGCAAAAAAGTGCGGCCGTTACACGAGTCTGTACATTGGCGGTACATTGGTACATTGCACGATGTTTGTTATTGTAATTAGTAAGATTTAGTTACTAATTAGAATAACAAACATCGTGCAATGCACGGACCAAGTAAACCTGATAATATGTCGTTGGATGACCACGAGCAGTCGCTATCACAACGCTGGCATTATGAAGAACGGCGGAAGCGGGTGCGAACGGTTCATACAACCATGCGATTCACCGTGACTCCGAAAATTAGATTCATCATCATCATCATCTGCATATATTTATGTCCACTACAGGACGGCCTCTGTCAGCGATCTCCAATTACCTCTGTCTCTTAACTTAGGATATGCGATCTGCAACACTTGGGGCGCGGAAAACAGCCTAAGAAAGAAGACAGCGCGCATGAATTTAGCAGCCATCCCTGCTCGCCCATATCATTGCACCACCCAGTGATTACCAACAATTGGATATGGCACGTGGGCCGCGTAAGCGTCAACCGCGCACAGTCATTCGCAGCTGCGGCAGGGCTAGAAGATAAGACGCGTGCTCTCCTCCCCATGCGCGCATTTGATCACGTGACCTCCAACTAACCCGAATATTGAGCGCGTGGGAAGATAATGTCCATCAACTAGCCATCCTTTTCGGCTCAGTGTTACAATCTTTTTCTCGCACCCGTAGTGTATGGGTCGTAAAAAGTGTATAGGTTTCCCGCTTCGGCTGCCCCAGCATTGTGACAACTGATCGCGGCCGGCAATATGACTGTACACTCTTCAATTCGCTCAACCGCCTGCTTGGCACTAAGCACTGCCGTACCACTGCATATCATCCCTGTGCCAACGGCATGGTTGAGCGGCTCCATCGCCAGCTCAATGCTGCACTCACTGCGCGCCTGGATCGAGAGCACTGGGTCGACCACCTTCCTATGGTGCTTCTCGGCCTACTCGGTTTATTTGGGTATATGACTTTTGGACTTTATAGGGAATATCACGGCGACGACGACAGCGAAAGTTTGCCTGGAGCGTCGGTACAATTGCTGTCGCAATAAAAGGAGAAATAGAAAACAGGTGTTGAGCACGCTTCTACCGCGGCTGCGGACGTTCCAATGTGCACCGGCTACAAACACAGCATGAACACCAACGACAAAACCAACAGTGGGCACCTCGCTTATCGGTACTACGCCAGAACCCGGCTGACGCTGAAAAGCAGGCGTATTTTCCGCCAGCACCAGCGGAAACATAACACTAGGCGCGCGGGAAGACAGCGCACGCGAAGGGACATCTCGGATGGCCATAGCTTGAACTCGGCGCAGATTACCTTGAAAATAAAGCGCGTGACCAGTGTATGTATGGCAGAGGCAGGAAAAGTAGGAGTTGGGGACCCGTGTGCTCTGGCTGCTAGGCGAAAGAAGACTCCACGCCGCTATCAAGAAGGTTCCACAATTCATGTGTTTCCATCAGCGAGTGACATGTACCGCCAGAGGTTCTATGAAGTACTTGAAACAGTGCTGTCTTCGTTAAACAACAGGTATCCACCTGATATGTTGCAGCATCAGTCTCACATTGAGCAGCTTGTCATAGGGAAGGAAGACGAAGCATATATAACATGACGACCTTGAACCAGGTTGCTTGATTTTGCACAAAGATTTGCTAATTGGCATTTTAAGCCAGCAAAGGTCGGCGTAATTGATCGCATTCGAGGACGTCGCGCACATGTTTACGGGGGGCAAGGGAGGACACCTGCGAAACCTCTTGCTGGAAATGGCCAAGCTAAAAAAATGCGTTGGCCATACGATCTCGTCGACCACATCGATAGGTGTTTTTTTTTTTTTGCCTTCGGCAACTGAAATCATACTTGCGGTCGACGACTGGACAAGCCCGTTTCGCACGCCCACAAAATTAAAATTAAATTATGTTGTTTTACGTGCCAAAACCACGATTTGATTATGACGCACGCCGTAATGGGGGACTCCGGAAATTTGGTCTACCTGGGGTTCTTTAACATGCACTTAAATCTAAGCACACGGGTGTTTTCGCATTTCGCCCCAACCGAAATGGGGCCGCCATGGCCGGGATGCACGGCCACAAAGAACTCTTCCGCAAAATCAATTTCAATAAGATTGCCGACGACTTCATTTCCAGATCAAGTGCCCGAACGAACACTTTTTCAATGATCATGAAATCATCGTATCAGACAACGAACTGCTTTCTTTAATAGGAGAGAGAAAGGCACCAACTTACAAGTCAAAGCAAACCACCTGGCTTAGAAAACAACGCAAAAAGTTATACAAAGGAACGAAAATGGGGTCCATAACAGCGCAAGCAGAGTGAGGGCATTTGGGTAAGAAAGACGAGTGGTTGCGCTATTTGTAAAACTACCTAGTCTATCTGTGCATTTTCCTTACTAATTCTTATTCGTCATATATTGCATTTGCCGCTCAATAACACAATCCACGCTGTTCCTATATTTGCTATCGAGTCCTTTCGCGCTTTTGAGATATCGCTGTCTTATTTAATTATTTGTTAACACGTTTATTTATTTGGGAACCTGATGATTTTTACTCTATAATCCTTTATTCTGCCTCCGGAAAATAAACGAAACCAGTGGCATAAGGCATGCTTTGACAAGTATTGAAACTATCGCGTTATGGAAGCAAATTATACTTATGGAATAATTCTAGTCATAAGATGTGTTCAGAAATTGTTATATATCGTTTAATTTTGTTATGTCTTATCTTCTCAATAACTGACCTTTCGTCAGGAAAACATTTCTTGATTTTATCTTTTGTATTAAAACCTTTTCAAGGCGTTACATTGCTTTTTTTCATAAATGTGTACTTGTGCGACTAAGTACGCACAGAACACATTTATCTCCCTAACGTGTTTAACTGAATCCGCTTGTCGCATGGCTCAACCAAGAGATGCCAGTCTCTTGGCGGTGCGAAGGGACTCAGGCTGTAAAACTGAATTGTCTCCCACCCTGAGGTCTTGCAAATGCTCATATAAGCTCGTCACTGCAGTGAACAATACTTCGTGGTCACACGAAGTTTACAGTGTGACTGCTATTTAGGGTTATATATATATATATATATATATAACCTTAAATAACAGTCACACTGTTCTTTAATATGTAAGCCCGCGAATACACGCAGAATTGCCGCACGAGTGGTCGTTCGAGGCACTTTGCGTGTATTCGCGGGCTACTTTCACACTCGGAAAAACACTATTATGTAGCACGTACTGAGCAACAGAAAGCTGTATCGGTAGTTTTCCATGTTGCTCTACAATTTTCTCATTGATACTTTGATAATTAGGGCAGTACTTCTCGAGTGAGATAATTAATTACAATTAGCTAATTAAGTCTCAGTAACGAAAAAATTACTGGCAGCTAGGTTTGCACTAGGTTTGCACGAGGTTTGCACTAGGTTACAATACGCAATACGCACTAGGTTTGCTTCGCGTAACGCCCTTCCTCTTCTTTTAAATCGTGCTGCGTGATAGCTGGGACACCTTATATATATATATATATATATATATATATATATAGTAACTAGATTTTTCAATGGGCTAAGCGTATTTAGGAAAATCTGATTTTCCTATATATATATATATATATATATATATATATATATATATATATATATATATATATATATTGTCACGACCTCGCAGGAGACGTGGAAGCCGGCGCACAGCACGTATACAAGAACTTTATATGAGCAGCAAACGCAACGTCGTTGTCGTCTCTGTTTTTCTACCCGCGCGCTACTTCAGCGTCGTTTCCATGGCCAGGCACATACCCGCGGCGACGATATAGCATGTGGCATTTGCCACTCCTTTGAAAGAAGCATCGTCCCGATGCGCCAAGCGCCCAAGAAAGTGCAGTGATGGTGCAAAAGTGAGGTCATGATGCAAAGTATGGCTTCATACGAAGCACGTGCACAACCCCGGGAAGATGCTGCCGGCGTTTGGAGCAGTAAGGACTGTGGATTCACGTCACTGATGCGGCGTAGAACTGTGTGCGGCCCGAAGTATCTTCGCAGGAGCTTCTCAGATAGCCCCCGCCGACGAATAGGAGTCCAAACCCACACCTGGTCGCCGACGTTGTACGTGACGGGTCTGTGTCGAAGATTGTAGTGTCTGGCATCGTAGTTCTGTTGCTCTTGGATGCGCAAGCGTGCAAGCTGCCTTGCTTCCTCGGCGCGTTGCGTAAACTCCTCGGCACCAGTCTCGTGATCACCACACTCGTGTGGCAGCATCGCGTCCAACAGTGTTGTTACTTCCCGGCCATAGACGAGGCTGAAAGGTGTCACGCGTGTTGTCTCCTGGCGAGCCGTGTTGTATGCAAATGTAACGTATGGTAAAATCTCGTCCCAGTTCTTGTGGTCGACGTCGATGTACATACTCATCATGTCTGCCAGAGTCTTATTCAAACGTTCTTTCAGCCCATTGGTTTGGGGGTGATAAGCGGTTGTCTTTCGGTGAGTTGTACCACTTAATCGCAACACGGTATCCAGAAGCGCGGCCATGAAAGCAGAACCTCTGTCGGTAATGACCACTGCGGGAGCGCCATGCCTTAGGACGACGGCTTCGAGGAAAAATCGTGCTGCTTCGGCTGCTGTTCCCCGCTGGAGAGCACCTGTTTCGGCGTATCGGGTAAGATAATCTGTGACGACGATTATTCATCTATTGCCGGCAGAAGACAATGGAAATGGACCTAAAAGGTCCATGCCAACTTGTGCGAACGGCGCTTGCGGTATCTGAACAGAATGCAGCAGTACAGCAGGCTTGACGGGTGGGGTTTCGCGGCGCTGGCAATCCAGGCATGTCTGGACATAACGTTTCACGCCCGGCGCAAGTCTCGGCCAGTAATACTTTAGCCTAATTCTGGATAATGTGCGGGAGTAGCCCAAGTGACCAGCGGTCGGCTCGTTGTGACAGGCGTGTAGGACTTCGTTCCGTAGAGATGCGGGAACGACAAGTAGGTAGCTGCTGCCACTGGGTGAAAAGTTCTTTTTGTAGAGAACGTCGTGACGCAAGCAAAATGAAGGCAGCGCTCTGGCGAATAACCTCGGCACGCAGCTTGTTTTTCCCACTAAGCAGCTGTTTGCCGGACTCGTGAGGAATCCACCGACGACAGTGGCCGAATTTACCAAGGATGCTACCGCTATCGAACAGGCACTACAGCAGCGGTACCGCCAATGCGATCGCGCGAACTCACCAACAAATGCTTCACTGCTACCTGAGGGCGGCGGCACATCTCTGCGTGAAGTTATCCGAGAGATTGTGCGAGAAGAGATCCGGCAGCTCGGAATTGCTCCCATGGCACCAGCGGTGGCTTCTGTCGCTGATGTCGTCCGGGAGGAAGTTCGACAGGCTTTTCTTCGCCCGACTGGCAAGCGGCGCCGCGACGATGCACATACGCGGAAGCTCTTTCTCGTCCACCTCCCGCCACTTCGATGCTGCTGACACCGTCGACCACTCCGACGCAGCCACCGCCACCATCCCCGACGCCCTATCTTCGACAGTCACAGCCGCCGCCAGCAATGCCGTATCGCCGACAGCCGATCGCTGCGCCGCGGTCTTACGGAGAATTCCCTGCCGGCTATCCGCTACGAAAAACCGATTTGTGGCGCACCGCTGACCGCCGGCCGCTATGCTTTCATTGCGGTGAAGCAGGACATGTTTATCGAGCTTGCCACTACCGCGCAGCTGGGTTTCCCAGATTTCCCACAAACTATAGTTACCCTCGGTTTGACGCTCCACGTACATGCGACGACAATTCTTCAAACTTTCGACCGGAAGGTTCAACGGCGCCTCGATCGCGTTCCCCATCACCGGCTCGTTACACCCAACGAACCCGTCGCGATTTTCCTGACGCCTCTAGGGGCAGGTCTCCTAGCCCGCGCCGCGGAAGCTAGAGGCAGCGACCTCCGCGGGTGAGGTTGCAAACCGTCCAGCTTCCCAAGAACCCCCATCACCGACGATCGACGACTCTACGACTCCGACGATTCCAACCACACCACATGTAACAGACGCCGTCAGCGCCGATCTTGTCGCTAGCATTGATGGCCACCAAGTGGCCGCTCTCGCTGACACTGGTTCGAATTTTTCGATAATGAGTCTAAAGCTAGCCGACAGACTAAGAAAAGTGAAGACGCCCTGGACCGGGCCCAACATCAGAACTGCCGGGGGCCAGTTGATGACGCCGATTAGAAAATGCACAGCCAGAATCATTATCGCCGGTTCAGCCTTCGTTGCTCCCCCGTCATTCACTTTGAGTGCTGTAAAGAACTTATTTTGGGAATGGATTTCTTGAGGGAGTACGGTGCAGTTATTAATGTCCGCGACCGCATGGTGACATTTGCTACGAGCCCTGAAGACGTCGACCCCGCGGATGACCAGCGACCGCGTTTACGTATCGCCGACGACGACGTCACGCTTCCGCCGCGAAGTTGTTCCCTCGTGCCTGTCATCTGAGATAACTTGCACACCAGGCCTGGCGTCGCTGAACACATCAACGCACTAGTACTGAGTCAGGGCGCTTCTGTCGCCAGGGCCGTAATGAATGTACTCGATGGACATGCTGAACTCCTGCTGACGAATTTTAGCAGGGAACGTCGACAGATTGTTAAAGGCACTGCTGTTGCTTACTTCGACGAAATTGCCCCAATACAAGACTGTCTCTCAGTGCAGCACGCGGCGTCCACCGCGCCTATGCCTGCACCTGTGGTTGATGTCAGTCGAACTTTATCGCCCATGGAACGCAACAGCCTTCTTGATCTCATCAATGAGTTTAACAGCTGCTTCTCATCTACGTCAAGAGTTCTTCACTCCCCGCAAGAGATAGCGCAACTTTTTTTCTTCGGCCATCTCAGCATCTGCTCTGTGGAAAAGGCGGGCCATATCTTCTGCAAACATGGCAACGCTCTCATTTGGCTTCTGAACACGAGATTCGAGAAGGCGCTGCGCATTGTCTTTTCTGTCGCTGCTAGTGAATGTGTCTAGCAGCTGGGTGCGGAAGGCATCCCATGTGATCAGGCTCCTCTCCCGGTTCACAAACCATGTCCGCGCACTGTCTCGAAGAGCAAAATAGATATAAGACAGCTTTTGCCGGGAGCCCCATTCATCATGACTGGCGACACGCTCGAAGTGGTCGAGCCAATCTTGGACATCTTCAATGGCGTCACCATGGAAACTTTCTGGGACCATAGGATGCTGTAGCGTCACCTGCGATGGAGTTGCAGTGGCCATGGCGGTAGTACTTAGACGCGGTCCGGCAGGATCCTGCAAGGGGTTGAACTCGGGCGTCAGGCCTAGCAGGCGGTGGCTGTACCGGTGAACAGGAGTTTCGACGAGCGAAGCCGATTCCGCGTTCGATGGGTGGCTCCGGAAGGGGTGCTAAGCATGAGGCAATCCTACCCAGCACCTCCACCAGTGTCACGACCTCGCAGGAGACGTGAAAGCCGGCGTACAGCACGTATACAAGCACTTTATATGAGCAGCAAACGCTACGTCGTTGCCGTCTCTGTTTTCCTACCCGCGCGCTACTTCAGCGTCGTTTCCATGGCCGGGCACATACCCGCGGCGACGATATAGCATGTGGCAATATATTGTTACGACGCGCGACAAACGGTGTTTATTGAACAGGCCTCAGGGCGAGCCTCCGACGAGCAAGAAGAGTTCTCTTCTTCGTCTCCTCCTCTTCTACTAATGCGGCTACATTGACTGTAATATATATATATATATATATATACATGGGTGGGGTTCGGAAAGCTGGTCAGGCCCCAGCACCCCCCCCTCCCCCCCCCGCCCCAGAACATTTTAAACTTTCCGCCTATGCGACCGGATCCTTTACAGGCACATGTAGCTGTACAAAGTAGATATGTTTTGAGGAAAGGAAAAAGAGATTAAGGAAATGTATACAAAAATATTTGAATGAAAGGCCATGTAGAGCTTAACGGATTACCTCAAGTAGGCTAGGTGACTACTTTTCACCGCTCCATTTCAAAGAAGATGCCAATACATTATCATCATCCACTCCTACTAATCCTTGGAGAGTTCTACTGTGAGTTCCCATGCAGCACACCAGCAATGATCCAAACATGGCCCCATTCTGGCAGGAATTGTTAGCAGGCTTGAACCAACGCTTACATATTGGCGAAGTGTAACCATATCCAATGCTGGCCCTGATTTAAAGCCAAGATTGGCCGAATATTAGGCCAATGCAGCAGCCATTGTGTTGCTAGCGTAGTACCAGCGCTGAGCCATACCGTTGCCATTATTAATTCCAGCTTTCGGCTAATGCTCTTTGCATGACGAATATTGTAAATGCGCTGGCTCTAGAGTACGCATTCATTAGTACCACGAACATTTTCCTAGAGGCCTTTTTATAGCAATTGTCTCCATACTCTCTACATCGATTGTAGCTAGGAAAACGCGATATAAATATATTAGGTCAAGAAGCAAACGGTCCTCTCCACGTGCAAATAATAAGAAAACAATATTGAAATACAGTTTTTTTTAACATTTCAATGGCAAAGGAATAAGCAAAAAACAGGCATTTTCCACGAACCTAAATATGTGACGTTGGGTTATGTTAAAACGGTTTATCTACAAGCAATTTCAACAGAGCCATCTCTCGTGAAGCTAAGGTGGATGGCGGTGAAGTAGGCCTGAGGATAGGAATTAGGCAAGCTGCCTTGGGCGTTGGGCTGGTCAGGGCTTTCAGGGAAGGGAGCTGACGCAGGTAGGCTGGTTGGTCAGTGCTCGAATGAGGGCGGACTGGCCAGGCCCTTGAGGACCGCGATAACGCAATGGCTTCATTGTCCATTAGCTGCCACCTCCGAAAGCGACTTCCCACTTTTTTCGAGGAGATGCGTGTGCTGAAAAAAAAAAAAACAAGTAACCACCAAAGCACGCCGTACAGATGGTAAACAAGCGAAGCTGAAAGATGGGGCCTCGGTGTTTATGATGGGGTTTATCCAGCGTGTTACCAATAAAGCATTTCTCATTGTGCTTACGCCTTTCGGTGACGTCTTGGTATTTTACTTTCTTATGGTTGTTGCACACACGTTTATCAGGCATGCCGCATACTACACTTCGCACTTTAGCCATCATGGAGTAGCGCAACGAGCGGCTCAGGGTGTTAATCACGCGTAGTTTCCCCTATTCGTTACCTGTTGTTAAACACCTGGTGCGGAACCTTTAAGCTTCGCTGGTTTACCATCTGTATGGAGTGCTTAGGCGGTTACTTTATTAGGCATGCATGACGTAGCAAACACTATTTAGGGCGCAAATAGTGAAACGTTCTTGTTTGAACAGAACAAACATTACCACTTTCACGATGCAATCCAAGTAAAGAGCGCTGTGATGACATCATGTCTTACGAGTGGGCTGCGTTGATACTGCATCAATCTCTGCACGGGCGTCAATGCAAACAGTAGGCACAGTTTTAGTCAGTCAGAACCATGCAGCCACCCTGGCGTCGGGAAAACGTGCTCGACTCGCATCCCGGAGGTCCGGGTGCGATTCCAACGCAGACCGAAATGTACCAAATTTTCTTTTCAAGGCGATTAATTTACTTTGTTTACAGCAAGCTCCCTCAAAAATTTGACATGAGTCCGAGCATTAATTGACGTGTTTTTATTGCGATAGAAATTGTATTGACACTTCAAGCAGATTTCTCCCGTCGTCGTCGCCGTCGCCGTGAGGTTCCGTATAAACTCCAAGGGCAACAAAATCGTAGCCGCGTGCCGTATGTGCAAGTGAAAGTGCGCGGGGGACGCGCGCCTTCATGGAGAGCAAACGCACAGCGGGGAGAAAACGCGGCTTCCGTCGCGCGAAAGGTCGTGGGGGTATGAGCGATAGAGAGGGGGGCGACGCTGTGCTGTGGCACCAAATGCGTATCTTGCAACCGGGCGCAACGGTAAGTGGCGACGCAATCTCCCACGCGAAAAGATCAAAGCTGGAAGGCTGCGCGGGAGGGAGGGATGGGAGGGGGGGTGCTTCTACTGTGCCAACAAATGCGTTCTTGTACTTTGCGCCTGTGCCGGCTGTCGGTGTTGTCGCGCGCACCGTATCTTGACAGCGATCACCACACGGCTCTGACCTTTGTATGCGCTGTGCGTACGCCGCTCAGTTTCTGTTGAAGCGATGACCGCACAAACCTTCGCTCGCTGCGGCGTATGCGCTTGCTGCCAGCGTTTTCACAGTCGTTGTCTGCAGTCATCGAGTCTATTCATGTTTGCTTGTGCGCGCTGACACCACGCTTGTTCATTCAGTTAGTAAGCGAATGTACCAAGTTCATGCAGCCGATCAAACTACTATCCCTACTCCTTATAGCTCTCTACTAATTTGCGATCGCAATTGGTGCTTCTCCTTTCGGGCGAAACTGCGACATTTTTACTCTTTGCGCCTTCGGCCATTTTTGGTATTATGACTCGGCCACGCCGCCGACTACGACGGATTTCCGCATAATGTAGCATATAACGCATTCGCATTACAACATGGAGTCCCACGCACTCTCACGCGATAGCTTTGTAGCATCCGAATATATTAGAACATGTCACAGGGATGCGGCTGTGTCGACTTTCTCCGCCACCTCGGCTGACGAATGTGGGCTGCGTTTGTGACGTCCGTTCTTTCTGACTCACGGCCGCTTCGTTTAGCATGACTAATCGAGCGTGGGATCTGCGTAGATCGAAAGGAAATATATCTTTTATACGCTCATTTGTTACCCGACACCCGTGCTGTCGCTCGAAGGCTTTGTGTCGTGCAATGTACATTAATAACTTCAGGCGCGGATCCAGGGGGGACGTCCGGATGTCCTGACCCCCCCCCCCCCTCAGATTTCTGCATCGCCCCCTCGCTGACAGGGATATGGCCCTGTCGCAAAAAAATATGGCCACCAGCATTCTTCAAAAGTATTTTTCGCGAGTACCAGTCGTATCAGCCATGTAGAAGTAAAGCTAGCTCGCTCACAAGCTTAGTTGTATTCCGTAGGAGTGTGGTGTTGCGAAGTTGCCGTAGTTATTTTTTCTCATGAACACCTTGGACCTCCTGGCACCTGCCGTGCCTTACTCGTCCCGTCGGTAGCGTCGAATGAACAAGGGGACGTCCCTTTTGCCAAGCACGCCAAGGTCCGCTCGAGCGCCTTCGCGCCTGATTAACTTAGTTTCCCCTTGGGGTGTCAACGGTTGCCTCATTTGCTGCATCGGTTCCGCGACCAACCCGCTTAATGAAAGAGATCTCTCGCTGAAGTGTTCATATATAAATAATAACTACTAACAGCTAAACTAAGAACTACGCATAGGAAACTTTTCTTTAACTGTAGCACTCATTGTGATCACAGTTACACGTTGACAATATCCAGTACGAGCACAGTGCCGTTCGTACGCTACAAGTTTTTCATTGTAACTTCGCAGTTATATTGTCGTACATTAAGCATAGGAGGCTCAAGCCCACCGGATCCGTTTATCTGAGTGGGCGTTCTCGCGGAGCGGGGCAAAGCCTCGAGCCACGGCTGCGAAGTGGGGGAGCATGACGTCAGCGGCCAACGCCAGTGCGCGGGCCTAGGATGGCGTCGCGTGGTTAGAGAAACGGGAGCAGATGCGCGCCTTGTGTAAAAGGATGACGTCGCGTGGGAAACAAAACATGAAGACGCTGGCTCGCGCTCTCGGCTACTACGCCACATCGTTATTCTTGTAGGTGGCGTCGTGAGTCCTCATACGCGGTGATTCGCATATTATAAAGAACCAGAGTAGTGGTTGCTGCGTTGGAGCGGAGCGTTACGCCCGGATTCAAGAACGTTCCTCTAGTCAACACACCACTACGACTCAAGAGAGAAGATGGCACCGCCATCCCTCCACAGAAGTGGTCACTGAGCTTCATGATCATTCACGGGAATTCTTGAGAATTGTCGCGTCTTTATCAGTCGAGAAGCGGCGCTGTGCTCAACAAGGTAGAGTGGAGTAAGAGCTTCGAGTCCAGGGCTGTTTGAGAATACGGGAGTTAGTCCTCCAAAGCAAACGAAGGTGTCTCAGCTGAACACAAAGAATCTCCTTAAGGAAATCAAAGGTATCCCAACAGAACTCCAAAGACGAACCCGTGCTTACGCATGTATAACGAACCTGCAAAATATCATTCCAAAATTTATTTTAAGAAACAATACAGGCTAGATATACCGGGTGTTCAAAATTAAGCTTTATGGCTTTCTTAAAGTTCTGCACTGGGAGGCACATGCAGACCACCTGCGCAAATCAGTTATGTGGTCAGGCGGACACAAAGTGAGATGATCATTATCGCTGTCAGCAGCTCAATTAACCAAAATTGAATAATTAACTTCTTATTGACTGCAGTAAGTGTGTATGTTTGTATTCAAAAGTTAGAGGCAGTCATGTTTCTACACAGTTTCACTTGGAAGAATTCTTCTAGCGTGTCTGTGCTCCGAGATATCCAACTCCAAATTTTAATTGTCGTTCGCATGATTACGCACGCAAGAGAGTGAGGATCGGCGCGAAGCTCCTCCCTGATGTGACGCGGCTGTTGGGTGCGGCGTTTTGTCTGACAACGGGGCGAAGGCATTGGCAAAGATGATAACTGTCCACCTTCCCCTCACGGCTGCCGAAATTAAAAGAAATCTAAGAACCCGTAACCGCTGTCGTAACACGCGACCGCGCAGCCTGTAAAGATGGCGGCAGCTGCCATGCCGAGATAATGGCGCGAGCGGAGAAGCCGGAGGGCAGTACGCGTGCGTGTAATGGTGACTACACGACCGGGCATGGTCCTTGTCTGTGCTACGCAAATAAAGTGACTGCTGATTTCCAAGTATTGTAAGTTCTATTGAAATCAAGAGCAACAACTGCACCATCAACAGCAGAAACCGTTTTAGCTATGCTAACGAATATTTCATACTGCCGCTTTAAGCTTGGTGTTGTCATGCACAAATCTCATGACAACATTTCACCCATCAAGATGCCAATGCCCTAAAAATGTCCAAAATTCCTCCCTTCCACAGCAACGCAAAGTATAAACCGCTCTCGCGTCGACTCGATTATTCTGCGCAGTACGACAATTGAAATTTGGAGTCGGATATCTCGGAGCACGGACACACTAGAATAATTCTTCCGACTGATACTGTTTAGAAACACGACTGTCTCTAAGTTTTCAATACAAACATACCCACTTACTGCAGTGAACCAAAAATAATTGTTCAATTTTAGTTAATTGGGCTTCTCACAGCGATAATTATCATCTCACTTTGTGCCCCCTTAGCCTCATAACTTATTTGCACAGTGGTCTTCGCGTGCCTCCCAGTGCCTAATTTTAAGAAAACCATAAAGCTTAGTTTTGAACAACCTGCATTATCAGGCGCAGCCGCCAAGCACATGGTTGTATTGGGTAACGTCCTTTTCCTATAAGCTCGGAGAAACCGATACCTGGCTTCGCTACAGGTCATCTTCCTCTTTCTGGGGTTTTACGTGCCAAAACCAATTCTGATTATGAGGCACGCCGTAGTGGAAGGCTCCGGATTAAATTTGACCACCTGGGGTTCTTTAACCTGCACTACAACGCAAGAACACGGGAGTTTTTGCATTTCGCCTCCATCGAAATCCGGCCGCCGCGGCCGGGATTTGATCCCGCGATCTCGTGCTCAACGCCTGAGCTGACTGAGCCACCACGGAGGGCTACAGGTGTTGCTCTAGCCGTATAAAACGCGGGTTTATCGTGAGCAAAAACGGTAAATTTCGGTAAATAAGAAAGGCTACTATCATCATCATCATCATTGACAGAAGCTGACCCCCCCCTCAGAAAAAACCTGGATCCGCCCCTGAATAACTTACGACTTCGTTCCTCCTGATTAGCCATCCATCGCTTTAACTGTACTTCACCTTTTCCCTTTGGCTCTGCAGCAGACTTGGCAGACCACTTCAGCTTTTACTCTGTCTTTTCTGTAAATAAAATATCTCTAGTTATGTCTAAAGTATTGGATGCTGCGGTCGGTGATGCCATCTCTTTCGCGTTTCTCTGCGGCTGAGGTGAGGAATGCGAACACATTTGTCACCGAAGACTGCAGCACTTCAATCGACATGGCCCTGTCATTTTTTTTTGCGATATGCCTATAGGAGCCGCTAACTCTTTGAAGTGCCCAGCGGTGACGTGTATTCCGATGTGGACTGGTGTTCGCATAAAATTACCACAATTGTTGAACTCCGGCGCTCTTGTTGCCTTTATCTTCTCGTCCGTGCTTATTTTTGCGCTGGAACGATGTTTCATAATGATAATCACAACCAACTAGCCCAGCTGTCCACGCTTACCACGATCTCATGCGCGTACGGATCATTAACCTTATTACCGTCATTTTCGTAACGCCGATCATTGTTTGTCGTTAGAAAACCCTTTCCAGTTATAAGCTAAAATAATCAGCATCTATCTGGAGTATTCACGAAATATACAGCATAAACACTGCTGAATCGATACAGGACCCAGCTGCTAAAGGTTTGTTCACCCGCCGGGGTAGCTCAGTCAGCTAAGGCGTTGCGCTGCTGAGCTCGAGATCGCGGGATCGAATCCCGGCCGCGGCGGCCGCATTTCGATGGAGGCGAAATGCAAAAACGCCCGTGTGCTTGCGTTGTAGTGCACGTTAAAGAACCCCAGGTGGTCAAAATTAATCCGGAGCCCTCCACTACGGCGTGCCTCATAATCAGAACTGGTTTTGGCACGTAAAACCCCAGAAAGAAGAAGGTTTGTTCAACCGTCGTACTCATATGGCGCCAGAGCAACTGCAATAGAGTTAGACTGACTGTCACTTACAAACTAATCCTTGTCGTCACAGTTTTCTTTTTTTTTTGTTTTACGTAGTACCCTATACTATACGCGCGGTCCAATCAGTATGACGTGGTGCCTTATGTGGGAAAGAGTTCCGTGGGGCGTACTGAACCGTATTAAGTCAGCATAGCCGGAGTTTCTGCGGCGTTGAGGCGAACGGAGCAGCGTAGGCAATGTGAGCGCGCATGTTTCAACTTACAATCAGGCTCGGAGATCAATTTTTCATTTCTGAAAATTTCTTTCAGTAATATAACAGTATTGCAGCATTCTCACCCTAGGTGTAATTAAGCTGTGGTTTAGCAGCAATGAGTTCTTCCGAGTTATATGACAATCTCAACAGCGTGGCTACTGTTCTGCTACAGAAGAAATAGTGCTGTTTAATTTGACAGGCATTCAAATTGTTAAGAGTGGATACATTGAGTGAATACCTGATTTTTTTGACGAAATTTTCCGCCCACACACACACAAAAAAAAACGTTTCGATTACTAAAAACAGCACATACACAGTGTGAATTGCAATGGTCGAGTTGGCGCGGAACCGCCTTGTTGTGCCTAGGTTTCCTTCAGAACACAGAATGCCGCACCGACAGACGGTGCAGCTGTGGAGTGCTGTTCAAGCTTCATCGTGTCTCGAAGCCGGGAAGCGTCACCGTTACCCGGGACTAACAGAGGAGCAATTAGACCAGTGAGAAATCGGTCTCGTGCGTCGATAAAACGGCAACGTCGCTCTTGATGCGTTTCTGCGAAGCACCAGCACCCGCCCGGACTACGACGGGGCTCGGCGGTAGCTTCCGCGAAGGCCAGTCTTCTGACTGACAAGCCGGCAATCACGGAGAGGCCACTAATTCTTCCAAGGTGCCAACGTCAAGCATTTCCGTGGGAACAGCTTCGACGTTTTGGTTGCCAAGGTGCCACCCGTTGCCTGGTATGCGGGGGTGATCGAGCAACATTGGAGGCGGAGCCATCAAAACGGCGCCATATGATGGGCGGAATTTTTCGAACGGTCGTCGACTGTGAATGGCCGAGAAGAACCGCAGTGAAATCCCTCCATTAGTGGAAGGGGCAAATGAACTGATAAAAAGCGGGATTTGAGTGTTGTGTGGACGTTCGGAGATGTAAACGCTAGGACGTGCAAGTAGGTTGGCATGTAGACGGCTCCAAGAATCATGGAACCCTTCGTGTAAAATACCTTTTACATCTGTATATAAAACCCTCTCTGAACCTCTCCTTCTCCCAGTACCTGGCACGGCACCATCCATGGAACCTTCGTGGCCGCTCGGACCCCCCGACATCGCAACAGCCTGCAGACTACTGGAGTGTCCTAAGCAGTTGTAGTTGCTGGGTCAAATATCTGTTTTCAGAGCGCATTGCCCACACATGTGACATGGTCATGCGACATCTTATTGCTGCGTTAGCTTGTTTTCCTTTTCGCGCAAATAAGGATGAGCAGCATTTTTTGGGGGGTCTTGTTCGTCCGGTCCTCTACAACGCATTAACCAATCTTACCGAATTCGTGTGCTCGTAAATGGACACCTGATTTTTTTCTTGCGATCGATTTTGGATATTACTGCTTGACAGGGAAAAAGGCAACGGCGAAGCCCAAAGCTTATATACATCATACTGGCTTACCAACCGCAGTGAACCATGGACCTCATACAGGAGGCTAGCGTAGACATAGTCTAGAGAGATCAATGCCGGTGGCTTAGGCAAATATTTTATAACAATTCGCGCTTTCATATTTCGGGGGAACGTTGCGTTTGGCGTACACAAGCGTATACTTTAATATTTTAATTCCAATGTCAAGCAATAAGATAGAAGGTTTTCAAATTCACGTTGGCAACCCACATACACCGGTTTGCTTTCCCGAGTAAAAACCGATACAGTCACAATTGTTTACAGGGCCGCTATTTTGTAGCGATGCCTTTAATGTCATAATGCCTTTTCGCGCTTATCGCGCTTTGTCAGTGGTCAGAGCGACGGTCCGCTCGCGTTATCAACGTTGATACCGTGAGCGGACCGTCACTCTGACCACTGACAAAGCGCGATAAGCGCGGAAAGGCATTATTACTTTAAAGGTATCGCTACAAAATAGCGGCCCAGGTACACACTCCGCGGCTGAAAATGCACGTCGTTTGTCTGCGCACCGAAGAGAAAATTCCGTATATGGTAGTTACGGTTGCACCGAAATACTTCAAAGTGGTTGCCCGACGATATAGTTGAACTGACACTACATAAATTTCACTGACAGCGAGTTAAAACATCTCCAAATCGTTCCCAAGCATGTTACAGCAACACATTCAAGAATCGCCTCGCCGGCTCGCACAAGCGGCAGAGGAAGACAGGCTCGCCAAGCATTGTTTACTCCTTGCGCATGAAATGTTTTCTAGTTTCTTGGTATGGTGATCGCAGTTTGTTACTATTGAATGTCTCTGCAATAGGGCCCAAATTACTCATTAAGAACGTGACCGAGCAGACGGGCCAGAAGCCGGGCGGCAAAGCAAGATAAACTTCCCGAAAAATTTATGCGCTTAAAGCCTGGTATATTTGTTGCAGCGAGAATATTCGTGCACCCATTCTTTGAACCACGAGCTGGTCGCCAGAAGGTATATACGTTCTGTAACGTTATTTTTCGACACAACAAAGAAACGTTCGCTGCGCTCAGTAGTTTTTGCTGTATTTCACCACCACATGATGCACAGGTGGAGAGTTTCTTGGGAGCGCAGTGGAGGGCTGGGCGCTCGATGAGTTACTAAGGCCCTTCTATCTATATCTATATATAACATACGCTTTGTCTGTAAAGCCTTGAGACGAATTTGTTTTCTTCCGTAGAAGTGATTCACCGATGCATACGCTCGGGCTGGAACGCAGCGCCATCTTTTAAGACTAACGTGTCTTATTTTTTTTTTGAATGCGTCAACAACCGGGAGATGGCGAAACGTGGTAAAAAGATTCGTTGCGGCTAATTATTGAAGTATTTTGCTGTGACTGTGTTAGGGATGGTCGATTAATTTTCTTTAATCGATCAACGTTTAATCATTCGTCTGTTTAGCCTATAATCGCTTTCGATGCAGGGTTTTTTATCGATTAATGGAGTTTTCTTTCCGGTGTTCCAAAAAAAAAAACGGCTGTATCATAGTTACCTACTCACGTAAGTCCCTATTTTAGCGTTTGAGAGGTGGAACCCGGATCAGAAATACAAGCGCATAAACTTGGGATAAAACACAACGTTTAATTTGTTAAAGCCCAACTGTAATTGCCTCTAGTGACTAGTGAAGGAGTAAATAATATATGTTAAAAATGGCACTTACTGAGTGCAACACTTAAGAATTAAACAAGAAATAGAAAAAAAAGGCAGTTAATCAGAAATATGGCACAGGTGATAGGTGAGGTCCAACTAAAGCATGTAAAAAATTGCAATATGCATAGGGAGCGAAGAAAATTAATCGTTCATGTTATTGAACCATATACTTTTTCCCACAGAGCGAAGGAAAGTCTATTGGCTCAGTAGCTTAGGTGACAACCGGCACATTCTTCGACTAGCCACACAAGCAGCGTGTGAGAATAGCCACTCCGACACCAAAGCTGTTGCTGGAATCGACAAAAACTCCATCGCTACTGCAAATGCGTGCTCCAAACCCACGCGCATACTGTGCGACGTCTCCGGTGGGCTGCGATTGGGGCGACAATCAACGACTGGGTTGTTACAGTATGCCTTCAATTACGAAGTCATTTGGCTTTCCGAATCTCGATCCATTGTACCAGTGCAGTAACGGCAAAGTGCATGGTCAACGGCAGTCTAGATGCCATAAGGAGGAGGCGCCGTATTCGGCCTAGCAAGACCCTCTTCTGGAGAATGGCCGGCAGCGCCAACCTTTTCAGCAACCTTTCCACCTGCACGACGTTTTTATTAGTAAAATTTATTAAAGTTTTTCTTGTCATGGCCTTGCCTTGCCTTGCTATAAATAAATAAATAAATAAATAAATAAATAAATAAATAAATAAATAAATAAATAAATCACGTTGGTAACTTAAGTGCCGGAAGGTCATTGGCACCACCTGATGATGTTAAAAAACATACTTCTTGTAACATCAGTCCAAAATGGTGGCGGCAGCGTACGGGCGCAGGTGTTCGATGCCACTAAATCGCTTGTTCACTTCTGAGAGCAGCTTTTGCTGCAGATTGAGAATGACGGGAGACTGTGCTGATAGTTGTGGATACCCTGGTAAAATAAAAGAAATTTTTGCCGCGTTTCAAAGACAATAGTGTTGATTGTGCCACTGTTCTTTCAGCATGCATGATGTTCCGACTGTAGATTCAGGCTTGCTTAACGGACATTGCGACACGCGAACTGTCGGCTTGTGTGTGACTACAGAGTAGCCACTCGAACTCTAAATTAAAGAGTAAAGATAATTCACCTCCTTTAGGCCGTACACCATCGTGATTATATCGCTGAGTGTCACGCAACGACTCTCCGCCACCATAAGTGTGGCTTCCTCCAGCGGCAGTAGTAGGTCCTTCACTTCGCCAAGTATGTCAAGCTGGTCACCAATGATTGCATTGGGTGGCTTTCGCCGAGTGGCTCCTCTCTCCTTCTGCAGCAGTAAGATCACCCGGCTGACAGGCTCGGACAACTTCGAGAAGCACTCCTACATGTAATAGCAAGAATTCCACTGGCTCCTGACATCCTGGATTAGTTTCAATACATCATGCTCCATGCTTGCCGTTCAGGAGCTGCATTTCCACCAATATTCGTGACGCACCATCGCTGGTGCGAAAGAAGCGAACGATCCCTGCCTTTCATTAAATCATTTTCTCTCTCTCTCTCTCGACGAAGGGTGTACCGTCATCGTCATCAGCGGCATCAGGGACGTCCTCCAGCACAGCCTCAGCATCTTGTTCATTCTCCGAGACCACCAGAACCTCACATGCTTCAAGTCCTGAAGGGGCTTTAGACACTCCTAGACCAATGGCAGCTTGACCTACTTTATTTAGAAGCGGGGCTACACAGGAAATGTGCTTATCCGCACCAAAGTTTTCGCAGACAGCTGCCTTAATGTTTTCCCCACCATCTGTGATGACAGCTTGGACCTTCTATTGGTCAATATTCCACTTCTCGCACAATTCGCACATTGCGACGTAAATATTAAAACTTGTTATTCTTTCTTGCATGTACTTCACGGCAGTGTCGACATTCACTAGTTTGGTACCTAAAACAGTAAAACATTGTTTATTAGGGGTACGCACAGAAAATATGCTTGCGGGTCATGGCAAAGGAAAACGGTTTCTAATTTTTCAATTTTTTCCAGCAAATATTTACCTTCTCTAAAGCAAATCGTGAGGCCTAGATACGGCCACATTGTACTCCCATGCGTACAAAGATCAGCCGTGAGGTTCAGATGGTCAGCTGCTTGAATTCGCCGTCCATAATGTGCCGTGAGCTCCTAGTACTTCGCCTCCAGGCTCTTTGTGGCAGTAGTCTCAGTGGGAGGATTGTAGAGTGGCTGCAATGCCTTCAGGAACGTCTTGAAGCCGCCCTTCTCGGTCGTGCTCAGAGGCAAGTCGTCGTGCGCGATCATGTATCCGAGAGCATCAGTAGCATGTTTTTCACGGACTGCTTCTCCTGAAAAACACTAACAAAGTCACGTCGTCGTAGCCATTGACAAGCTCCTGTTCTCGCTCTGCGAAAGTCAGCGATCGCGAGTACAAAGACTTACTTGGAAACACAATAGCACTGGAGAGGCACTTTCCATGGGTCCCGCAAACGAGGAAGGAACAGAGCCTCGAGGGCTAGTAGCGGCATCAGCGGGTTTTCTAGTTGCAGTCCCAGTTGTTGCTGCCGCGCCAGCAGCACTTTCTTCTACCTGTGAAATTAAACGAAGCGTATATTGTGAAAAGATGCGACATTTATTTGCAAAGGCTTACGTAGGAGGACCTGGGGGACAGGGGAAACACAACACGGAAAGAAAATCGAATCACAATCTCTGAACAGAAGAGAACACTGAGTTCGTAAAGCAAAATAATAACCGACTTTTGCTCAAACGGACCGTACGTTTGCTTCAAGTGAGTAAGGGCTGGTTACAGCACGATTTTAAGGCAGCGCTGTCACTAAATTAATGCTCCATTGGCCAGTTAGGCACTAAGAAACTGGCTCCTTAGCTCAGTCAAAAACCGTCTGTATTCTCATAATGAGCCTGCAATTGAAGCAGCAATAACAGATGAATTTATTGCGCAAGCGAATAAAAACTTGATTTTACAATTAAATGACGCAGTGATGGATAGAATATTTAGCTCGGGTCCAACTTCGATGTCGCTTATTTAAATACACGTAAAACGCAGATACCCCTTTCTGAGATAACCTCAGGACCGATTTTAATGAAATTTGTTGCATTTGAGAGAGAAACGTCAATTCTAGTGACCGTTGCAAGCAGTATATCGGTTAAGGGCCAGATTTTTTAAAAGCATTTCTCAGAATTTCTTAAGTTTGAGAAAAATAACAGAAGCACGAAGTATACAAAATTGTAGCTTTACACCAAGAACAGATATCGCAGTTCTGTCAAATGGATCCATTAGATCATCCAAAGCGGACAAATTTGATTTTTCAATTTATATCTTACGTAAATTTGTTACATTGTTTACAAAGGTTTTACAGAAGCTCTATTCTCATACTAGTCGTTTTTTAGAGCCATGATTATTATTTCACTTTTGTCCGATTTATATTTACTATTAGGTGCAAGTGACAGAACTGTGCTATTGGTTTTATTGCTATTGCTGATTTAGAGAGTTGTAAATGTTTTAGTGTAGTGTTCTGAAAATTTCTGATTTTCGTTAATGTTTATTAAAATTAACGAAATCAATCGAAAATTTGCAACGAACAGTCACTAGATTTTTCACTGTTTCTTTCAAATGCAATAACTCTAATCAAATTTGGTGCAGTGGTTACCGAGAAAAATTATTTTTCCTTTCTAATGTATTTAGATAGAAGCCCCCAAGCTAAAGCTTCCTCTTAAACAACAAATGAATAAAAACTTACCTGGAGATGCTGATTGGAGCCCTGAGCAGGATGAGGATCATCGACATGGTCACCTTTCCTGGTAGGACGCTTCTTTGGCACTTTAATGAAGTGGGCGTAGAGCATGTGGTATCGCAGAGTTTCCGTCACCGGCTTAGAATACTGCTTGCCTCATTTATCAAACACTTAGCACTCTTCGTCTTCCCTTCTTCAGTGAACGATGTCCACAACGCACTTCTGTTCTGATGACATGGCTTTATGGCCTGACAACGGTAACGCAACAATATGTACGAAAATGCAATCCCGACTTCAAGACAAAGAGCGACCCACACGCATTTGCGCTACTGGTCAAACAGAACACTCAAAGGTTGGAGGGGAAGGCAGTAGACAGAGTGGGAGGAGAGTGAGCATGGAGGAAGGAGAAATAGGGAGAGAGTATTCGCAACACTACTGAAATCAAGGAGTAACGGCCCAACACGTGATCGCCCCGTTAGAGCGCGCGGTAGGTTTTAGCGCTCCCGCTCTGCAGGGTGCAGGGCAGCAGCGCAGCTGAACGGGTGTGCACCGACTTAAAACTGCTACGAACCAAGCATTATCGGCCAATACTCTGTCTCTTAGAGTCACGTGTTGGCCCTATATTGACCCTTTTCACGGAGTAGTTTGCTCTAGGAAAGCTAGATGGCGTTTTCGGCGGCCCGCCATACGTTGCCTCAGCGAATGCGCACGAATACGAAAGCCTTATTGCTTCTGCACCGCTACTGTGCAATCAGCTATCGCAAATTCAACTGGGTGTTCGCTGATGCACTGTGCCCAATTCAAACTGCAAAGTGTGTAACGCTAAAGAAAGGCGTGTGCGGTAGTTAGCTGCAAAAACAGTGATTCGCATATTAAGGAATGGAATCAACCGGTGTCGCCGCTGCTACATAAGGAATGCGTGTGTTGCCAGCCCTTCGCGATGCAGGGCTTTCTTCGAGGATAAAAGTAGTTAATTCATCCGCCAGCGCTGTATAGCTTACCTCCAAAGGAAGTACTTCAACTTCATAACGTCGGTATTTAAGAGTGAGTACCGCTCATTACAAAGGGAAATAGCGCTACATACTGGCATAGTAAATTTCTCCTACGTTATCTACAGAATTAAATTATGGGGTTTAACTTGCCAAAACCACGATCTGATTATGAGGCACGCCGTAACGGGGGACTACGAAATAATTTCGACCACCTGGGGTTGGTTAACGTGCACCTAAATCTAAGTACACGGGTGTCTTCGCATTTGGCCCCCATCGAAATGCGGCCGCCGTGGCGGGGATTCGATCCCGCGTCCTTGTGCTTAGCAGCCCAACATCATCGCCACTAAGCAACCATGGCGGGTTTTATCTACACACATCCACCCACGCCTACTTGCACGCAAACTTACGCCCGACCTATCGTCAACGTATCAATAATAAGTCAATGGGCGTACACTTGAATCAATGTGCCGAAGCGTGAGTGACGGCGACTACACCGACAAGACACTAATGTTGGAAGCTGAACGTTTTGTGACTTTCCACGGAGTAAGCGAGGGAGTAGCAGTAATGCGTATTTGCTACAAGCTACCACGAAGTATATAACATGTATATTTCAAGCATTGTGCGCAGCAACAACAAATATACCACAGCAGAGCACACCCGCGAGCGATTAGCCTGAAAATAAGCAATCAAACAGTGGCCGCATCGCGGAACTTTATTGAGTCAGAAACATGAGAAGCCGCTGCTTCAAAATGTTTGCCAAATAAAGAACGAAGAGCACACTGATCCTGATTTAATTTATGAGCGGAAAGTTTGGACAGCTTGGGATACATTTTTAGCCCCGCTTTTATTACAAGCACCGTATACGCTACTCGCGCCGTTTGGACAAGGCGTAATGAGCTCAGATGTCCTCTAAAGCTGTGGTCAAAGCTCCGTGTCGTCCACACAATCACCGTCTACGATATGCGTCCAAACGGAGGTTTGCTGCGCCGCACCGGCGTCACGAGCTTGCATTGTAAACACGGAGGCAACGGAGGCAGCTGAGACATGCAATGGATGCGTCACCACGTGATCGAACATGGCAACGCCCACGGGATCGCCGCGGAAAGGGTCAATACTGCGAGGTAAAAAGCGAAGGAAATAGCTTGATGGTGAACTCGCTTGCCAAGACTTGCTGCTATCTCCCAGTTTATTTCCTCCTCCACGGGTTCACGGGGGCGGCCTCTCTCCGGTGCCTCGGACCCCGGGCAGCTTGCGCGACGTTTGGGTAAAGCGGGGAAGCGCTTGAGTAGCTGGGCAGCACTCGGGAAAACAGCCGACAGTCGCTCTCGCTCTTTGCAGCCGAGCCGTCGCTGCTCGTGCTCCGCATTATACGGTGCGATTTCAAAATTTTCGCGCCACTTTTGTCACTGTCTGGAAAACTAATAATCGAACTGTTTGAAACAATTAAGTCAATTAAATGAAAGGTAGACATTGATGCCGATTAATCGTTTTGCGGCATACTTTTACTCGAATAATCGATTAACCGTTAATTAATATTATGCCGTCTCTAGACTGTCTAGAGATATTCGAGAACAATAAACAGCGTGTGCTCAAAACATTTTCTGTGAAGCCAGGAAAGACTGCCGCACAGGCACTCTTTCCAGTTCTCCAGTACTGCTTGATCGTGACGCATACGGCAACGACACGTTATCGCGGACGCGAGTATTCCAGTGGCGCAGGGGGTTCGTTTCGGGAAGAACGTTGGTTAAATAGCAAAAGACAGCGACGTAGTTCAGCCTGACCGAATGACGAAAACATTGCTCGTATCAGAGAAATCTTGCAGCAAAACCGCACCATTACAGTTCACATGCGATCAGATGCCCTGGACATTCATAAGAGAACATTCCACCAAATTCTGCGTCAGAATTTGTGGTAATGAAAGCTGACTGGTAGATTTTGCCGAACCCTCGTAGAATTCGTCAAACCAGAAGGACACGTGATCATTAGTCTGTGGTCATTTTATCGCGGAAGCACAGAAGGATGCCTCGTGCATTGAGCGTTACATTGCCAAAGTTGAAACATTTGGATTGCAGTAAGACACTCAAATGAAGGGGCAAAGCCCCGAATGGGGGTCCACTACCTTTTAGGCACCGAGAAAGTTGTTGCGGTAGAATTTCACAACATATATATATATATATATATATATTGTCACGAAGATAATTATAACGAGCTTGCCGAAAGAGAACAGCCTTCTTTTATGATGGCCGACACTCAAGAGAACGCGCGCACACCTGCGCCCTTCGTCGTCTTCTCTCTGGCGATCTTGTGCCTGTAGTGGGCAGCTGACTTATCACGATCGGTGCCTGTAGTGGGCAGCTTACTTCGCGTCATTACTACCCACGTGAAAAGCGACCGTCCCGGTCGCCGGTTGGAGAGGGTAAAGGGCGACAGAGAGCGTGGGAGAGAGTTGATCAGAGGGGCACTTCTTCGCGGGCGTAGTACGGCTTCATACGTACTACGTGCACAATCTCGGCTCGTGCTCGCCGTCGGCTCGAGCTCATATTGGTACTCTGAGGGACGACCTCGTAGTTCACGTCGCTGAGTCACCTGACGATCTTGTACGGGCCAAAGTATCGGCGCAGTAATTTTTCTGACAGCCCCTGATGACGGACGGGTGTCCACACCCAAACATAGTCGCCGGGTTCGTACTGGATGTGCCTTCGGCCACTGTTGTAACGGCGGGCGTCGGTACTCTGCTGGTTGCGGATGCGGTTGCGAGCAAGCTGTCGAGCTTCTTCGGCTTTCTGGATGATGTCGTCAGCGTTGTCACTTCTTGTGGTTCCGTTGTCTACCGGGAGCATGGCGTCTAAAGGTGTTGTTACGCAGCGCCCATAAACCAGTTCAAATGGTGTGAATCGGGTGGTTTCCTGCACGGCCGTATTGTATGCAAATGTCACGTATGGTAAAATTTGGTCCCATGACTTGTGCTCTACGTCAACGTACATGGAGATCATATCGGCCATAGTTCTGTTGAGGCGCTCGGTTAGTCCATTAGTTTGTGGGTGATAGGCCGTGGTTTTCCGATGATTGGTGTGGGTCAGCGTGACGATCTCTTGCATTAAGTCAGCAGTAAACGCAGTTCCTCGATCGGTTATTAAGATTGAAGGGGCCCCATGACGTAGTACGATTTCATGGACAAAAAACATCGCGACTTCTGTAGCAGTTCCACGGGGCACAGCTTTGGTTTCTGCGTACCTCGTTAGGTAGTCCGTTGCGACGACTATCCATTTGTTTCCTGTGGACGACGTAGGGAACGGACCGAGGAGGTCCATTCCCACCTGTTGAAACGGTGCTGGAGGAGGGTCCAGGGGTTGCAGAAGACCAGCAGGTTTCAAAGGTGGAACCTTGCGCCATTGACAATCACGGCAGCTTCTCACGTAGCGCTGAACGGACGAGAATAGTTGTGGCCAGTAATACTTTTGACGTATGCGCGCTAACGTCCTGGCGAAGCCTAAGTGTCCGGCACACGGGTCGTCATGACACGCCTGCAGTACTTCTTCGCGCAGCGAAACCGGGACGACAAGAAGGAACGTTTCTTGGCTGTTTTCGGAGTTCTTTTTGTAGAGCACGTCGTTCCGGAGGCAGTAAGAAGTCAGACCGCGTGACATCGGTCGTGGGACAACAACGTCGGCTCCCTGAAGGTATCTAATGAGGGGAAGCAATGTACTGTCTGCACGTTGGAGGTCAGCCATCTCGACAGTGTCCACTACACCGAGAAACGGAAAATCTTGCTCTACGTCACAGGGCTTCCAAGGTATAGGTGCACGTGAGAGGCAGTCAGCGTCGCCGTGCTTCTGTCCGGATCGATATACCACTGTGACGTCGTACTCCTGAAGGCGGAGGCTCCAACGAGCGAGGCGGCCTGAAGGGTCCCTAAGACTTGCAAGCCAACACAGTGAGTGGTGGTCACTTATTACGCGAAAAGGGCGGCCGTAAAGGTAGGGTCGGAACTTGCCGATGGCCCAAACGACAGCTTGACACTCCTTTTCAGTCGTGGAATAGTTGACCTCTGCCTTTGTGAGGCTGCGGCTCGCGTAGGCTAGTACTCGTTCGGCGCCGTCTTGCCACTGAACGAGTATAGCACCGAGCCCCACGTTGCTGGCGTCTGTGTGGATTTCTGTGTCAGCCTTGTCGTCGAAATGCGCGAGTACGGGGGCTGTTTGCAGTCGCTTCCGCAATTCTGTAAAGGCTTCCTGTTGTTCTTCCGTCCACTCGAAGGGTACATCTTGGCGTGTGAGTCTCGTTAATGGTTCGGCAATCCTTGAAAACCCCTCGACAAAACGACGGTAGTAGGCGCAGAGACCTAAGAATCGCTGAACTGCCTTCTTGTCTGTTGGACGCGGGAACTCAGCGACGGCAGCTAGCTTCTCGGGGTCTGGCCGAACACCGCGGGGGCTGACTACGTGTCCGAGAAACTTTAGCTCCTGAAAGCCAAAATGACATTTCTCAGGCTTGATAGTCAGATTTGCTTTGCTGATTGCGAGGAGTACATTCTCGAGTCGTTCGAGATGTTCATCAAACGTTCTGGAAAACACCACAACGTCGTCTAAGTAGACTAAGCACGTCTGCCATTTCAGTCCAGAGAGGACAGTGTCCATCATCCGCTGAAATGTGGCAGGTGCGGAACACAGGCCGAATGGGAGGACTTTAAATTCATATAATCCATCAGGAGTCACAAATGCCGTTTTTTTCGTGGTCACGCTCATCTACTTCGATCTGCCAGTACCCAGACTTAAGATCCAACGAGGTGAAAAATTGGGCGTGGCGTAGACGGTCCAGAGCGTCATCGATCCGTGGCAGAGGATAAACGTCGCGTTTGGTGACACTGTTAAGCCGTCTGTAGTCTACGCAGAAGCGTAGTGTGTTGTCCTTCTTTTTGACTAAAACGACGGGTGACGCCCATGGACTTATGGATGGCTGAATCACGTCATCATCTAACATTTCTTGAACCTGGCGCTTTATCACCTCCCTTTCCGTAGGCGCAACGCGGTAAGGATGCTGACGAACGAGGCGTGCTGACTCGTCCGTAGGAATGCGATGCTTCGTAACGGAGGTGGGCCGTACTTTAGACTCGGTAGAGAAACAGCCAGAGAAGTCGTTGATAAGGTCCAGTAGCTGTTGTTTCTGTCGTTCCGATAAGCCCGGGTTAATCTGAATGCGATCGCTCAGGTTGGCCTCTATCGATGAATTAGGGGAAGCAGTTTCTAGCGAGGCGACATCAGTGAAGGCAGCAATTTGATGGAGGAAGGCGACAGCTGTGCCTTGCGGTAAGTGCTGGTATTCGCTGCTGAAGTTTGTCAGCAGGACTAATGAGCGTCTGTGCTGAAGCTGAACGAGGCCCCGTGTAATGCAGATGTTCCGCTCAAGCATTAACGGAATGTTTGCCTCGGCGATGCCCTCATAGCCGTCGAATGCGTCGCACGTTACCAGGGTCAGTAGGCTGCTTCTTGGCGGTACCGTTATGCTGTCTTCGACGATGCGCAAGGCGTGTTCGGTGGGATTCTCGTCGCCAGCGTCGCTTGCTATAGCTTTTGCCGTAGAGAACGTCACGCTCGATTTTTCCAGGTTAATTATGGCTCCATTCGCCTGTAGAAAGTCCATGCCGAGTATCAAGTCCCTCGAGCAGCTGGGCAAAATAATGAAGACCCCGACGTACGTAAATCCACAAATATTTACCCGAGCGGTGCATCTGCCCACAGGAATTAATAGATGCCCTCCAGCAGTACGGACATGCGACCCAGTCCACTGCGTAAAAACTTTCTTTAACTTTGACGCAAGCTCTCTGCTCATAATCGAGCTGTCCGCACCAGTGTCAATTAAAGCAGTAACTTCTTCGTCGTCTATGGTAACCAGTATGTCTGACGTCACCACTTGCCTTTGGGCACTGGAGTGTGACTGAACGTCGGTGCTTTGTCGTCGTTGTCGTCGTGATGGAGGATATTCGAAGCGCTCGGCGTCAGCGGCCTCACCTCCGGAGGTCGCTGGACTCAGTTTTCCGGGTTTGCAGGGCTGGGTGAACGACGCCTACGAGCGTCTCGATGAAATGAGGGACTTGGCGATCGGTATCGAGCAGGCGATGCAGAACGGGGCTCGTGCCTTCGCTGCTCGAATGAACTGTCACGACTCGCGATGAAGTTCTCTATCTCCATCGGGCGCTGACCAGGTCGTGGACGAGGTGCACCTGGAGGGAACCCGCGGAGGCCCACTCGTCGATAGGGGCACATCCTGTAGACGTGGCCAGCCTCTCCGCAATGAAAACATAGGGGCCTGAGGTCAGGAGCCCGCCAAACGTCGCTTTTTCGGGGCCTCGACTCCTCGATGGACGATGGACTGCGACGCCTGAACACTACTTCAGTCTGTTCGGAGGGGCGCATGACGTTTGAGGGGCCGTACAGCGACGGTCGTCGTACTGCGTCCGCATAAGTCATTCGGACTGGCTCCCGCTGTTGTGGTACCTCGTAGCGTTCAGGAGCTTGGACGGCTTGCCTAATCTCGTCGCGCACTATCTCCGCCACAGAAATTCGGGCTGTCGGCGCGTCGGTTAGCTGCATTTTGTGGAGCTCTTCTCTTACCACAGCCCTGATCAATTCGCGTAAGTCCTCGAGGTGGTTTTCCGAGGTCATGCTAGAGGGGCTGTGTGAAAGTTCCATCACGTTGCGGTTGTATTGTCTGGCACGCTGTCGAAGGACCCTTTCCATTGCTGTCGCTTCAGCAAGGAAGTCTGCAAGTGTTGTGGGCGGATTCCGAATAAGTCCAGCAAAGATCTCTTGCTTCACACCTCGCATCAAATGTCGCACCTTCTTGTCTTCGGCCATTGAGGCATCCGCACGTCTGAACAGCCGAGCCATGTCTTATATACGTGGTGACGCTCTCGTTCGGGGCTTGGAATCTTGCCTGTATTGCCAGCTCCGCTCGCTCCTTCCTGTCCATGTTGGAGTATGTGGCGACCAGCTGCTGTCGGAATTCGTGCCACGAAGTCAATGTCGTTTCATGGTTATGGAACCACGTCCTCGCGGAGTCTTGGAGCGCGAAGTACACGCTGCGCAACTTGCGGTCTTCGTTCCATCCGTTGCATTCGGCGACCGGCTCGAAATGGTCTAGCCAATCTTCCACGTCTTCAGTAGCATCTCCGTGGAACGCAATCGGCGTCTGTGGCTGGTTGAAGATGATCTGCGCCGGCGAAACAGCCGCAGCAGCAGGAGGCTGTGGGCTCAGGTTCATCGTCCGGATACGATCGGGCAACAGACCGTGCTCAGGTTGGAGCCCTTGAAGACGGCGGCTGGTGCGTACGTGCACAGGAGTAATCTCTCCCGGACTACTCACTGGGGATGAGTCAGGGGTACGCTGCGTCTCCGGCAATGGTATCATATACCCAGCACCTCCACCAGTAAAATGTCACGAAGATAATTATAACGAGCTTGCCGAAAGAGAACAGCCTTCTTTTATGATGGCCGACACTCAAGAGAACGCGCGCACACCTGCGCCCTTCGTCGTCTTCTCTCTGGCGATCTTGTGCCTGTAGTGGGCAGCTGACTTATCACGATCGGTGCCTGTAGTGGGCAGCTTACTTCGCGTCAATATATATATATATATATATATATATATATATATATATATGTTGTGAGACGACACCCGGGACGAAGGCAGAGCTCTTCTATTGACACACAGCGCGAGACAGCCCACGAACACCAACCCGACAAAATGATGATGATTATTAGGACGGGTATATACACATGAAGACGATGATGAACTGCACAGTTAGCGCTCACACTAACTTCCCCCCCTCACGAAAGCGGCCGGTAAGGCAGCGAGTCAGAAACGGTCGGAACGCCGAAGATACGGCTTCAGGCGAGAGACGTGAACAATTTCAGTGCTGCGGCAACGGCGGTCAGTAACCGAGGTAACAGGAGCTACGTGATAGTTCACGGCAGATGTTCTTTCAAGCACGGTATATGGGCCGCGATACCTGTGAAGAAATTTTTCACAGAGCCCTGGCACTCGAACAGGTGCCCACAGGAGCACTTCGTCGCCTGGTCGGAACGAAATGACACGACGGGTCGCATCACAACGGACTTTCCTCTTGTCCTGAATGGTCGCGGTATGGGCGCGCGCAATTTCGCGGCAGTGGGCGACGCGGGCGGCGAACTCCTCTGGTAGAGATGTGGATGGAACAGAAGGCGTAGAAAGAAAGGTGGTGTCCAAAACAAAAGACGGTGCACAGCCGTACACGAGGAAAAAGGGGCTGTAGTTTGTTGTGCGTTGAACGGCGGTATTATATGCAAACGTGACGAAAGGAAGTATAGTGTCCCAGTTTGTGTGGTCGGGTTTCACATACATGGAGTTCATGTCGGACAGAGTTCGATGGAAACGCTCGGTAAGACCACTAGGTCTGGGGATGGTACGCAGAGGTGGTCTTATGAATGGTGTTTGAGGCTTGCAGGACTTCTGCAAGAACATGGGAAAGAAATGTCTTGCCACGGTCACTTAGAAGAACACGAGGTGCACCGTGGCGCAAGATAATGGCTTGCAGGACAAACTCGGCGACCTCAGAGGCCGCACCAGAAGCAAGAGCTGCCGTCTCAGCGTAGCGAGTGAGCTGGTCCACGGCGGTGACAATCCAGCGGTGACCCGCGGGTGTAAGCGGAAGGGGTCCGTATAAGTCGATGCCCACGAATTTCAATGTTGGCATGACGCACACGAACTGACGTACTTGGCAACACTAGTAGACAGGCCAGGCCAGAAACAGCGAGTCTTAATGCGGTCGTAGGTTTTATGAAATCCTAAATGGCCAGCCGTTGCGTCGTCGTGAAAAGCTTGCAAAATTTGCAGTCAAAGTGAGCGAGGGACGACTGGGACCCATCGGTGACCGGTAGGGTGGTAAACTTGCCGCAATAATGAGCCATCATGAAGTTTAAACCGTGTCAGTTGTCGTCTTAAGCGGCTGTTGGGAGGACGGGATAAGCCAGTGAGGCGGTCAATAATTGTGCGGCAGTACGTATCTGCACGTTGGAGGGAGGCGAGGTCTTCTGAGGGCAGAATGTCGACCGAGGTCACGAACCGTACCGGGGCCATGGTTGTGGTCGGTTGGCTGTGCGGTGCCGAACGGAGGGAAGGTGAGACAGGGGCATTTAGCGACAGCGGGCAACGAGACAAAGCGTCAGCATCTTGATGTTGTCTGCCAGACAACATCAAGATGCTGTGACCATCAAGGCCATGTGACCATCAAGGCCATGAACATCAAGGCCATGTGACCGTGTAGTCGTACTCCTGCAAACGCAGAACCCAACGGCCGAGGCGTCCGGACAAATTCTTCAGGGAGGACAACCAACACAGAGCATGGTGGTCAGTCACAATTGTGAATTGGTGGCCATATAAAAAGGGGCGAAACTTTTGTATGGACCATTCGATGGCGAGGCATTCTTGTTCGGTGATAGTATAGTTTCGCTCAGCAGGAGAAAGAGTACGACTCGCGTAGGCCACGACTTGCTCTTCAGACGAGTGGTTCCGCTGCAGCAGGACAGCGCCTATTCCATGCCCACTTGCGTCAGTGTGGAGGATAGTAGAGGCTGTGGGATCAAAGTGACGAAGCACTGGTCCTGATGTGAGGCATCGCTTGAGGGTCTGAAAGGCGGCTTCACATTCATCCGTCCAGGTAAAGGGTGTGGTCGTGGTCAGGAGTTTATGAAAAGGAGCTGCGATAGTCGCGAAGCCACGGACAAAGCGGCGGAAGTACGACGCTAATCCGAGAAAGCTGCGAAGGTCTTTAGGTGTGGATGGTGTTGGGAAATGCTGTACAGCAGCGACCTTGTCGGGGTCTGGCTCAATGCCGTGCTTGCTGACCACGTGACCTAATACTTTAATGCTGCGGCTCGCAAATCGACACTTCTTGGTATTGAGCTGGAGACCGGCCTTGGCTAGACACGTGAGAACGTCGTCTAAACGTTCTAGGTGCTGGGAGAAGCTGGACGAAAAGATGACAATCTCGTCCAGGTAGCATAGGCAGGTTTTCCATTTGAGGCCGCGTAGTACGGTGTCGAGAATTCGTTCAAATGTGGCAGGCGCATTGCACAGACCAAAAGGCATTACGTTGAATTCGAAAAGACCATCAGGTGTTGCAAACGCCGTCTTCTCTTTGTCGGGCTCATGCATCGGGATCTGCCAGTATCCAGAACGCAAGTCGAGGCTCGAAAAGTATTCGGCACCTTGTAAGGTATCCGAAGCATCGTCAATACATAGGATATACGTCCTTACGTGTAATTTTGTTTAGTGCCCTATAATCGACGCAAAAGCGTACCGAACCATCCTTTTTCTTAACCTAGGACAACTGGAGACGACCAAGGGCTTGCTGAAGGCCTTATAACGTTCCGTGCGAGCATGTCGTTGACTTGGTCTTCTTTAACTTTCCGTTCACCAGACGATACACGGTAAGGGAGGCGACGAATGACGCGGGATCCGTCGGTTTCGATGTGATGAGCGGCCACGGTTGTTTTACCCAAGCCATCCGAACACACGTCAAAGCAAGGTTGGTGTTTCCTTAAAATGCTGAGCAAGGCATCAGTCTGAGTTGAGCTCAGATCTGAACTCACAGTGGCCCTGAGAGCACTGGGTGAACCGTCCGTGGGCGTACACTCGGCGAAGGAGGAAGCAGGCGAAGCAGTGACGACACATACTGGTGCTGCGTCGATAAGCATGGCAACAGTGGACCCCTCCGGCAGCAGAAGTGGCTCTGACGTCGTGTTGTAGGCAGTCAGACTGGCGCAGCCGCGTGAGAAACGCACTAGACAAGAAGCGATGGCGATTCCCCGAAAAATGCAGCGCTGAGAAGGGGAAACCACTGCGTCGCCGTCGATATTGTCGCTAGATCTAATGGTGAGAATGCGGGATTGGCCGGGTGGAAGAACAAAATCTGCCGCTGTGACAAGGTGGGGCGTCGAGGAATCGGCAGCGTCACGGAACTCGGTGTCCGTAATATGTATAAGTGGTTGTCCGCACGAAATGACAGCAGATGCAGCTGACAAGAAATCCCAGCCTAAGATGATCGGATGAGCGCACGACGGAAGCACAGTAAACTGTATATGATGGCGAATTCCGTCGATGAGGACACGAGCAGTACACTGTCCGGTAGGGTAAATCGGACTGTCATTGGCGCCACATAAGACCGGACCAACATACGGAGTTTGCACTTTTCGTAGACGGTAGCATAATGCGCGATGAATAACAGAAATGGCGGTGCCAGTGTCAACAAGAGCGTCGACGGAAACACCTTCCACACAAACAGCGAGTAAATTAGTCGGGCGAGCAGGAGGAATTGGGATAGTTCGCAAACAAGCAGTTTCTCTTTCAAAAACTGCAGCGTCTAGTTTTCCGGATGGTTGTCGAAAGAAGTGGAGGCAGGGCGCAGGGGCGATGAAGTACGGTGGAACGGAGACGGGGAACGACGACGGGATGAGCGAGAAGACCGGGACATGTCTTGGGACAACGGAGGTGAGGGCGAGCGACGTGACGAGGATATATAGGGTCCTGGAACGTAGGCGTCCGATCTGGGCACATAGTCTCTCTCATAGGCGGAATAGCCACGTCGTTCATCATGCTGGCGCCGGCGGCAGAAACGAGAGATATGACCACGCATGCCACAGTAGAAACATACTGGGCGGGAAGGGCGCCAGGTAGAGTCATATGGTTGCATAGGGGCCTTCGCTGCCATCGAGGCCAGGTGGTCGCAGACAACGGTGGCAGGTGCAGATGGAACAGGGACCGCCGGCCGCGAAGCAATCTCGGCGTAAGTAGGTGCACAAACAGGCGCAGGGGACCGGGCATGTGTGACACTTGGCATGGATGCCAGTTCTTACTTGATGATCTCGCGCAAATTGGGTGGAGGAGCGCGCAGAGACGCAATGGCGTTGTTGGCTGTGCCATGGCCGTGAAGCTCCTCTCGCACAATGATGCGGATGAGCGCTCGCAACTCGTCGTTATCGGTAAGGTGAGCGTCGCAGGAGGCGCGTGGAAGACGAAAGGCGCAGATCGTGGCAAGGCGTTCGCATGTCGTGATGATGTCAGTAACCGAAGTGGGGCTCTGGACTACAAGAGCGTTAAAGGCAACGGAGTTCATGCCCTTCATGATATGGCGGATACGTTCCCCTTCGGGCATGTCACTCTGAGCGCGACGGCAGATGGCCAGAACGTCTTCAATGTAAGAGGTATAGGACTCCTCGGCTCCCTGGATGCGGGTAGCGAGCTTCTGTTTCGCTACTTCGGAGCGCCCAGCAGATGTGCCAAATATCTGTCGCAGCTGCGCAGTAAATGCTGGCCAATCAGGGAAGTCACGCTCATGGTTGAAAAACCAAGTTTGGGCGACCTGCCTCAGGTAGAAGGCAACGTTGCGGAGCTTGTTTGACTCGTCCCAATGGTTGCAAGCGCTCACCCTGTCGTACTGGTCAAGCCAGTCTTCCACGTCCTCGCCGGGAAGGCCAGAAAAGACCTTAGGGTCGCGTTGCGGTGCGGTGACGGACCAAAAAGGCCCAGCTGGCGGAGCTGAGGTGGTAGCAGAAGTGGATGCGGTGGTTTGTGCCATGACTGGTGTTGGCGAGCACAATCGTCGACCAGAGCGGAGCTCCAGAGGTGACCGGTTGAGCAAGAGGACGGGGATATCAACGCACGCTCCACCACTTGTGAGACGACACCCGGGACGAAGGCGGAGCTCTTCTATTGACACACAGCGCGAGACAGCCCACGAACACCAACCCGACAAAATGATGATGAAATGAGCTGAGCAGAAAGCTTCTCTCCTCTATGTTCGCCCCATGGCAAAGGCTGGACGCCCTTAAATCGTTCCTGTATCCAGCCTTGAACTTTGCTGTGTGGGTGGGCGTCGCTAGCAAAGGAGAGTGGCAGTCCTAAGACGAGGAGCTCCGCCCGCTGATCAAGAACACCCGGTATGTGCCAGCGAGAGCTTCAAACGTATACTTGCACGGAAGCACACAGCCTGGAACTGCAGGGATACCCCTTCCGGCTCAGCTGAGCGGCATCTTCCGGGTGGACGGGACCTTCAAGCTCCTGGCGTCTGCTGACGTGGAAATCTGGCAGCGAACGAGGGACGAGCTGCAACAAGTGGTAGCCAGGCGACAGAGGTGGCCAGCAGACAACGAAGACATGGAGGTCTACCTCTTAGGCGAGACGGAGGGCGAATTCAAGCAGACATCCACACAGCTGCAGTCTGTGTGGACGGAGGCCAGAAAAGCGCCTCATCGTCTCTCCATCGCCTTGGAGATTATGGACGAAGGGGTCCGCATCACATGTGGAGAGGACTCCACGTCAGCACGGAACCGCCACAAACTCATCAGGACCACCCGGGCAACCCCCTCCAAAGAACGGGACAGCAATTTGCAAGACAAACCGAGCTAGGGCAAGACAATTGCGTGCGTCGCGGCGGACCCGACTGACGCCCTCTTCATGAGATCCGGCCGCTACACTCGATTCATGGACTGGCAATTCATCAATCCAGCCCAGCTCAAGTTCCTCCGCTCAAACAGAACGTGCATATGGGCACCCGCAGCCGGCAAGCAATGTAGGCGCTGCGGGTACGGAGAGGAGACGCTGCCTCATGTCCTATGCAATTACATGCGGCAGAGCCGCACAATGACGGAGCGCCACAATGTCATCGTCGCACGCATCAAGAAGGCTGCCCTTGCCAAGTTCACGGTAATTGCAGGGAACCAGGTCGTCGGCACTACTTCCCTCAAGCCAGACCTGGTGCTCGACCTTATATAGGAAGTCATCATCCTAGACGTCTAGGTGCTGTCCGTTAGAAAACCGGCTGCAGGCGATATAGGAAGCCCGGAGGGTCAAGGAGAAGTAGTACGCCTCTGTCACATGTAGCGGCCGTGCCCCTGTACAGCGACATCTCCTCCGGCGGTTCCAGCTAGCGAGTGACGGTTGATGCCATCGTTGTGGGCTGCATGGGCACGTGTGATCTGGCTAACGATCGCGTCCTCCGCAGGATTTGTAGCCAGCAATACCTGCGGACAATGAAAATGTTGTGCTTTAGTGGTCTGATCTGCTACTCGACCCGCATTTAGAGAGCCGATATTTGCCAGTCCTACCTGTTTTACTGTTTTGTTTTTACAGAAGCGTTTGTACACCTTAACAGTTTTAGCCTTTTATATTACTAAGACCACTAACTCGATTTTTTTTGCCATTTCGTTTTTTTAGCATTTGATTGCACGCACCCTGTTCTTTTGGTTCTGCAACCCCTTCGTTGTGATGTTTGTCACTAGCGGCAACAAATTTCAATGTTTAATATAAAAGCTTAGGCACAGCGAAGCTTACTGGCTGCTACTGCCAGGTATGCACTTGGTGCTGCTAGGTCTTAACTTCGTTTAACTTAACTACGCATGCAGGAAGGTATTCTCGAACGATCATTTTCGGAGGTGTCTTCCCTCTCGTGACATTTCGCGTGACTAGCACTGGAGGCGTCGGCGCCTACGAGCGACAGCGTTCCTAGCATGCCACAAACGCAGGCAGGCTAACCATGGTTGGCACAGTGCCAAGAACGCTGCTGCTTGCCGACGCCGAACGCGTTGGAGGCTAGCCGCTCGATATCAATCGGCCAGCTTCGCTGTCCGCGGCGTAGTGCAAGCTTTCGCTTTTTTTTTTTCTCGTGGCTCAGTACGCCGCTGAGAGAAGATAGGCAGGGGTCGGGAAGGCAGGGAGCTGGCGAGGAGGAGACCGCATGCACAAGCACGTGGTCTCCTCCTCTTCTAGGTTGCCATGGCTACCACGGCTGCGCACCACAAATTAGGGCTGGCTTAAACAGCTTTGCTGTGCACCACAAATTAGGGCTGGCTTAAACAGCTTTGCTGTTAAAAACGTGAATTCATTCCCAACACTCACAGAAGTAGTAAAATCGGTTGTAAAGTGTAGTTTTTTTCCTTCACGAGAAATCTCTTATGTAAATGGAGTAACACAGATGCTAGTGCGGCAGTCACATAAACTAGGGAAAGTCGGGTCCTTTAGGGCTCTGCAACTGTTTTTTCTTTCGTGCTCTTAATTAAACTGCTGGATACTACTTTAGATAATCGTTGGACGTTTCTACAAGCACCTTCGGTATCACTATGCCAGCAACGATCTCGATGTCTTCCCCCGCACGACCACACAGCCACACTGTCACACATTACATACCAGTGTACGGAACGCCCAGCCGAGGCAGTATCCAGGCTGGTGAGCTCATCACAGACACTCACAACGTGGTCTTGGGAGGCACTACTTTCCGAGCTGGCACTGGGAAGCCAAGTGGCGACCCTGGACCAGGCCCGGCGAGCCGCCGCGGCCAGTGGGGCTCTACAAGAGGGCTCCACCCGAGAATAACCACACCAACCACTCTTCGTACAATAAAGTTTATTCTCTCTGTCTCTCTCCCCCACACGCCGCCCACGATGGAGATTCCGACCGCCTCCTCGTTGACGACATGAAGACTCAATTTCAGGCCTAACATTCATCGACACCTCCTCTAGGCCGGACAGCAGCAATGCCACTCATGCACGCCCGACGAGCCTCGTCCAGCGGAGCCAACGAGAGTTACTATATATGGCTCCCGCAGGAAGTCATATATAAGCTTCCGTAGGGAGCATATTGACACGTATACATGTTTATCTTTCACCGGTGGCCGCTTTCCACCGGCTAACAAGTGTTAAACGTTATCGCTCGGCGCAGGACGCGCCTGCATCGGAAGCTTCTCGAACGTTATCGATGCTTCTATCCTTCGTCTGTGGTCACCGACACTCATGTAATCTGATCGTATGAGCAACGCGAATTGTCTATAACTTTCTGGAAGACACGCGGGCATCAGGGATTAATCTGGAACCTTCGGTGACTCAGGTATAAAAGCCGACGCGTTTCGCCGCTGATCAGATTTTCGACGACCGCCGACTGTGATCGCCGCTTTCGTTGTGCTTTGAGTGTAGCTTGCTTTTGTGGGCACAGGTTCGCCCAATAAAGAATCAGTTTCGTCATACACAGTTTTACGACTGTTTCCTTCAGCGTCACTACTACGTGACATCTGGTGGAGGTCCGGGGTAACGATCCCCGTACCTCCGCTTTCGTTGTGCTTTGAGTGTAGCTTGCTTTTGTGGGCACAGGTTCGCCCAATAAAGAAACAGTTTCGTCATACACAGTTTTACGACTGTTTCCTTCAGCGTCACTACTACGTGACATCTGGTGGAGGTGCTTTTGTGTCTATGCAGCGGACGCCCCCGAAAAGCCGTGATCCAAGCCCGAACCCCGAAGAGAGTACCAACGTTGTGCCGGAGCATCGAGCTAGCCTCAGGCTACAAAACCAACCCCCGGAGTACGGACTTCTTCCCGAGAAGACGAAGAGGACAAAAGTCACGACCTCGGCAGCAGCTACCATGACAGCCCCTGCGCCAACATCTGCAATCGTGATGCTACAACCCAGGGAGCCGCCGACTTTCCGCGGTTCACCATGTGAAGACCCCGAAAGCTGGCTGGAGGCATACGACCGGGTCGCTACGTTCAACAAGTGGGACTGCGACGAGAAGCTGCGCCATGTTTACTTCTCGCTTGAAGACGGCGCCAGAACCTGGTTCGAGAACAGGGAGCGTGCACTAACAACCTGGGACCTCTTCCGAGCCGCATTCCTGGACACCTTCACTAGCGTCGTCCGAAAAGAAAGAGCTGCAGCCTTGCTGGAAAACCGTGTACAGCTTCCGAATGAGAGCATCGGTATGTACACTGAAGAAATGACTCAATTATTCCGGCACGCCGACCCCGCTATGCCAGAAGACAAGAAGGCAGTGCGTAGATTTCTTGGACTGTGCGCCTATTACAGGCGCTTCGTCAAGAATTTTTCACGGATCGCTGAGCCACTGACGTATCTCACGAAGGCCGACGTCGAGTTCAAGTGGGAGACTCCGCAAGTCGAAGCATTCGAAGAACTGAAGCGACGCCTGCAATCGCCGCCAATATTTGCGCATTTCGACGAAAACGCCGATACCGAAGTCCACACCGACGCAAGCAGCGTAGGACTCGGCGCCGTGCTTGTGCAGAGGACTGACGGACTAGAAAGGGTTGTAAGTTACGCTAGCCGGTCGCCATCGAAGGCGGAAGCAAATTATTCCACAACAGAAAAGGAGTGCCTCGCCATCATCTGGGCTACATCAAAGTTTCGCCCCTACCTCTATGGCAGGCCCTTTAAAGTTGTGAGCGACCACCACGCCTTGTGTTGGCTAGCTAACTTGAAGGATCCTTCAGGTCGCCTCGCACGATGGAGCCTGAGACTTCAAGCATTCGACATCACCGTCGTTTACAAGTTCGGGCGAAAGCACTCTGACGCCGATTGTTTGTCTCGCGCCCCCGTCGAACCGCCGCCACAAGACGACCAGGATGAGGACACTTTCTTGGGACCCATCAGTGCCGACGAATTCGCCGAACAACAGCGAGCCGACCCGGAACTAAGGAGCCTTGCAGACTACCTGGAAGGCAAGACCGTCATTGTGCCGAAGGTGTTCAGGCGAGGATTGGCGTCGTTTTTCTTGCAAAACGACATTCTCCTAAAGAAGAACTCGCCTCTCCGAGCCAACTACCTCCTCGTGGTACCCTCAGCATTGCGTCCAGAGATTCTGCAAGCTCTCCATGACGACCCAACGGCTGGACATCTCGGTTTTTCCCGCACTCTCACGAGGATACAAGAAAAATACTACTGGCCTCGCCTCTCTGCCGACGTCGCCCATTACGTAAGGACATGCCGAGACTGTCAGCGACGCAAAACACCGCCGACAAGGCCAGCCGGACTTCTACAGCCAATAGAGCCACCTCGCCGACCGTCCCAGCAGATCGGGATGGACTTACTGGGGCCATTTCCGACGTCGACGTCCGGGAATAAATGGATCGTCGTCGCTACGGACTACCTCACCCGCTACGCCGAAACAAAAGCCTTGCCCAAAGGCAGTGCCGCCGAGGTAGCCAGTTTCTTCGTTGAGAAAACCCTCCTGCGTCACGGTGCCCCAGAAGTCCTCATCACCGACAGAGGCACGGCCTTTACGGCAGAACTAACTCAAGCCATCCTGCGGTACAGCCAGACAAGCCATCGCCGCACCACCGCCTACCACCCGCAGACGAATGGCCTCACCGAGCGCCTAAATAAGACCACCGCCCACATGCTGGCAATGTACGTCGACGTCAAACACAAGACGTGGGATGCCATCCTTCCGTACGTGACCTTCGCATACAACACGGCCGTGCAAGAAACGACGCACATGGCGCCGTTCAACCTGGTCTACGGAAGGAACCCGGCAACGACGCTTGACGCCATGCTACCGGACGTCGCTGACGAAGAAAATCTCGACGTTGCCACTTATTTGCAGCGTGCCGAAGAAGGTCGACAGCTCGCCCGCCTGCGCATCAAGAACCAGCAGAGGACCGACAGCCGACGCTACAATCTTCGACGACGCTACGTCGAGTACCAGCCCGGTGACCGTGTTTGGGTCTGGACTCCGATTCACCGACGAGGAATTAGCGAGAAACTGTTGCGTCGCTATTTCGGACCATATAAGATAATCCGACGTATTGGCGCACTGGACTATGAGGTCGTGCCAGACGGCATTTCGCAATCACAGCGGCACCGGGCACGACCTCAAGTCATCCATGTGGTGCGTCTTAAGCCTTTCTACGCCCGCTGACGACGTTAGGTATACTTTGTTACTTTGTTATTGTTTTTTTGTTTGTTTATTACGCGTGCTTTTGTTTTCGCTTTCGTGTTTGTAGCATCGGGACGATGCTTTTTAAGGGGAGGGTATTGACACGTATACATGTTTATCTTTCACCGGTGGCCGCTTTCCACCGGCTAACAAGTGTTAAACGTTATCGCTCGGCGCAGGACGCGCCTGCATCGGAAGCTTCTCGAACGTTATCGATGCTTCTATCCATCGTCTGTGGTCACCGACACTCATGTAATCTGATCGTATGAGCGACGCGAATTGTCTAGAACTTACTGGAAGACACGCGGGCATCAGGGATTAATCTGGAACCTTCGGTGACTCAGGTATAAAAGCCGACGCGTTTCGCCGCTGATCAGATTTTCGACGACCGCCGACTGTGATCGCCGCTTTCGTTGTGCTTTGAGTGTAGCTTGCTTTTGTGGGCACAGGTTCGCCCAATAAAGAATCAGTTTCGTCATACACAGTTTTACGACTGTTTCCTTCAGCGTCACTACTACGTGACAATATAGAGTAACTCTCGAGCCAGCCTCGCTTCAGTGACCTCTGCAGGTGAAACGCGTTGACTATAGCTAGTGGTACCGGCGTTTTGGCGCTTACGTGTTCGCTTACGTAGGGTGCCTCGATCCCAGCGTGCAGTAATATTGTCGCGGTTAAATGAAAATAGAAGCTTTAATTGCGAGAGGTCGTCCAGTCGAGCTTTATCGGCACAACGGAGAATAAAGAACGCAGTATTTTTCAACTGCGCCTGCGCGCACTATCAAACAGATCGTCTTTGTCGTCACCATCATGGCTCGATGCAGACAGGGGTGCGGCAGTATTGTTCGGGAAGGGCGGGCCATGTTGCATGAACCAGGTGAGTCTTAACGTTTCGTCGGTCGCGTTAGATGTTACACAAAGCGGAGGAGGTTTCCTTAATGTGGTGCTACCGCTTTCTTTAGCAACACGATTTAAGTTGAGAATGCGGGCAGAGTTTGTGGCGAAGAAATAGCGTGTCTGTGCATGGGTGTGTGTGCAGGAGGACGGAGTGCGTGCGCACGCTTCTTGAATGTCTGTGCGCCTGTGTGAACGTGCGTGCGTTTTAAGTGCAGGTCACTTTAGGGGCCCGGGATGTCGTCCCTCGTCGGTGGGTGTCACGCACAGCACAAGGACGCGTGCCGGCGCGAAAGATGGTGCAGAACAATCGGTCCTGCATGATCTGCGCATCCATGAGGCGCGTGGGCGCGAGTTTTCTTATGCGCTGCCACGCGCCCGTGTAGTTTGGCCTTTAGACCCTACGAACAAAGAAGCCCTCTTTACCGCCATGGACGACGAACAGGTGGCACGCATGAAGCAACAGCGGGCGCTTGCTCGCGAAAGGCAGCGGCACCGGAGGGCGGACTCGGCTGTGTAACAATGTGAGGTACAAGCAATTCGTCAAAGTGAGGAAAATCCCCAGCTTCGTCAGGCAGCAGTCAAGGCTCAACGGCAGCGAAGGCAAGCGAATCCTGCGGTTAAAGTCAAACAAGCTCAAGCTGAACACAAACGGACGCAAAACACAAAGAACAAATGCAAAACACGCATAAAGACAAGCAAGACAAAGATAAATATAAGACAAACAACAGCAAAACAAACAGAAACACAAGAAAACAAAAGCACAACACAAGGGAAACACTGGGCGAATCATTGCTCCGCACTTCCGACAGCTTTCACGTTGAGTGGAAATGCTTTAAATGATGGTTTGGATACTTTAGGCTAACTTTAGGGATTCGGTTTGGATATTTTAATTTTAATTCAAGGATTGGTTTGGGTTGATTTAGATTTATTTTAGGGCTTGGTTTGGATTCTTACTATGTTTCTGTGCGTCAACGCTTTTTCGTGGAAGCTTACGCATGAAAGCTTTCACGCGCGTGTCAGTGGGCATGTGGTTTTGTTGCTGCAGCGCTTGCATGCACTTCTTTGTGGGGTTTTGACATGCGCCAGCGCACAGATAGGCACAGACATGTCACTACCTCTAAGGCGACGGACGCGAAGCACGCGAATTGCAAGCAAGTATCAGAGCCAAGAACAATCGTCGCCTCTCGTCACTCCGACACACGTTTGGCAGGTTTTGTGGAATACTGACCCCAACAGAATGCTGCGTGGATATTGTCGCTAGCAAACCTGCATGTTCTCCCTCTCCCGGAAAAGAGGAAACCATTACCACAACAAGCCATTCATTACAGAAAATACACCGAGAAGAGAAGACGAAACTCAGCAAACTAATCACACGCAAAAGAGGATTAAGTCTCGAAAGAAAGCATAAAAGTCAAAAGGGGCCTACAGTTTCATGGTCCGCACTGGAGCTGTGGGATGGACTAGAAGCGGCGACAGAGGCGGGGCTCGGAGTTTAGTCGCGGTGGCGAAACTAGAAACCATGGAAGTCCTGGTCGCCCTCAGGCGAACACCAAGGATCCAATGATGCAGGATTACGTTCCGCATTGACGTTGGGAACATGAGTAGGTAGCCTTGGCCTGCTCTACAGACCTACAAGCAGATGACGCAAGCACAATGAATAACGATCCAACATCAGAATCTCGGCAGGGGTCACCCAATTCACCAGGTACAACCCCTAAGAGTACTGGGACTCGAAATATCTCAGAACGGATATAACGGAGAAGCAATAAGAATACTTGATAACAGCACCCAGCAAACTATCAGGTTGATTAGAAAAATCGCCAACAAGAACTACGGTATGAAAGAACAGAACCTAGTGCGGCATGTCCAAGCCTTCGTCGTCAGCCGCGTAGTGATGTGACCCCATACCTGAAATTACACGTGGCGGAAAAACCAAAGATAGAATGCATCGTCAAAAATGCATATAAAGAAGCCCTCGGCCTACCGATCACCAGGTCAAACAAGAAGTTTGAAGCGTTAGGAATGCACAACACGCTAGACGAACTCATCGAGGCTCATACGATCGGACAGTAGGAAAGACTCGCGCGAAGCAATATGGGAAGAGACATCCTGCACAAGCTCGGTATCACGTACGCTGGCCAAAGCGAGGATAAATATGACATCCCAAGAGAAACCAGAGAGCGCATCATCATACCCCCGTTTCTCAGAAACATGCACCCCCAATATCACCGAGAGCAGTGCAATGCAAGAGCGAAAGCACTACACAAGAAATTTCAAAACGACGCGGACGTGGTCTATGTAGACACGGCGGAAATGCAGATGGTCGACACATAGCAGTGTTCGCCTCAAATCAAGTGGGCAACCCGCTTGCCAGCGGCACCATTAAAACAGGAGATTCGAAAATCGCGGAGGAAGCAGCCATAGCGCTGGCGCTCGCCTCCACAATGGCCAGCATCGTAATCAGTGATTGTGAAGCGATCCTTCATAACTTCGCTAAGGGAAGGGTCTCGAACGAGGCGCTAAGGATCATGACTAACTTTCCCGGGGATCGTGAAGTTCATGTCACATGGACGCCCGTCCAGGGCCCCCTCCCGGGCAACGAAACCACACACTCCCTAGCTCGAGAGTTAGCGAGCCGAGAAGAGGCAGCAACAACGCGGGGCATTGCATCCACGTGAAAAGTGCTTCTGTTAATCTTTTTTTCTCCTCCTGTAACGGATGTGTTAAATCAAACATGCTTGCGATTTTCATGAGCAGCTCAGTAAACGAAATAGGCACATGGTTTGCTGAAAAGAGGTTTTCTACTACCATAGGAAGCCACAGTTTCTTGCAATTTCTTGAATTGCCTTGCAGTCTCGATAGCAATCAAGCACATTTTGATTTTGATACTGTTTTCAAAGCAGTAAGAACAGCCGAAATTTTAAGGTTGTGATAATTATGTGAGAATTAAAGGTAGAGGAGTTTGATGCAATGAGCAAATAAGGAGCGCATTGCAGAGGGTAAACAAATATGCCTTTCCCGCAAATAAATTGGTAGGAGGAGGGTAATTTGAAATGACCACTCAATGCACAATACAGAATATGATGCTGAAATGCCCCAATCTGTGAATATCCTTACACTAAAGAAAAACTTCATTATGAAAGGCAATGATGAAATTGCAAGTATATACTTCAGAATACCAGTCATATCTGCAATGTGCACTGTGCCATAAGCAATATCTAAAAACTGCACACACACAACTGCAAAAAATATCAATCTATGGTTGCCAAAGGAGCCCCACAGTATTAAATGGAAACTTGGCTCAGAATATTAGACTACGCGCCTATATCTACTTACAATGTTGTCTTGTCTGAAGGCAAACATAAGTGGCTTGCCCCTGATGGGTTTCTGATGCGAGAGCACAAAGGCTGGAAATTGTGAGGCTGTCATCTGGATGAGCTGCAAGACATGATATTTTAAGTTCCACATAAACAAATGCTACCAGAACGAAAGACAAAATCACTGGCAATAAAGCTGATTTTGGTTTGCAAGAGCAAAATCACAGTATGGACTCGGTACAGCTTATTGAGCAAAAAAAAAAAAAAAAAAAAAACAAGCCTCATACCACAGATGTTGCAGTGAAAGTTTATTGCATTGAAATTTCCACACACATATACTCTTGCCTGCTCATACACTGTTGCCAGGGCTGTGCCAGCGGTATTTCCATTGTTTAATATTTCTTTTAGTGCTCTCTAAGTTTATTGCCAGCTATGAAAGTGGCTGCAAGATTTCTTAAGTTGAATGAAACGACTAATCTTAGTGCCACATTGGAAATCTATAGTCGATCACACTAGTGACTTGCACTACTATGCTGGCTATAAATAGTGTGAATGAAACAAATTTGATTAATTGTGTTTCGTTTCCAATTATGGCCAAACAGCACCAGAGAGTCATACAATTCAGTGGCAACACCGTGGTAAATGCAAGAGGAATGCATTAGAATGTCGCAACTCCTTGCAGGTCTCAAATCCATTATTTAAACCATGTTCACCACATTGCAAAGTGTTGTTCAACAGGTCACTTTACTCAAGTCCTGCCCTTTTGAGGAGCCAAGTCTAACACGCAGACGCACACCTGCACCACATGACTCACTTTCAACAATTTACACACACATATGCTTTTTTTAGACTTTGACGCTCCTACTGATAAACCATGAAAAAAACTTTTATGGGACCCACTGTAACCTTCCCAATCTAAACCTCCAGCTCAATCAAACACGTTCTCGAGTGCCAGGGCATGTCTTATAAATTCCATTTTTACGCATTATAATTGGGCTATAGGGGACAATGTTCGAAGGGCATGCGAACCACCCAGAGAGACCTAAAGCTTAGCACTTCATATCTTCAAATTATTAAGGGTTGCTGAAACCAATTGCTACATACGCGGAACATGGCAAATAACCAGATATTCACAATTTAAGCAGTTGCCTCCTTGAATTCGGGAGTGTTACGTGTCAAAACGATAATATGATTAAGGGGCGAGCGATAGCGGGTGATTCTGGATGGATTCTGACCCCCACGGGCTTTTCAACGTGCCCCCAATGCACGGGACGCGGGCGTTTTTGCATTTGTAGGCAAAACGTTTTTGTGCGGGCGAAAAGCGGCGGTAGCATTTCGCCCACCGCCGCCTCCATAAGCAGTTGCCTACTTCAAGGAAATGTGGGCTAACCCAAGGTATACGTTTCACGATCGAAATTAGTGTAATCGTGAAACACACTTTCCGGATTTCTGATTCATGTATTTATGCTGTTGATGAAACGTTTATTTCACAATAAAAATCAATCAGTGTAGAGGAGAGAAAAAAGGAGGAAATTTACACCTTCCACTGGTCCTCCGGCGCCTCCATATAACCCAGGGTGGCTTCCAGGGTGGCTCGATACCAAACTCGGTTTTCAGGGCGGGGACAGCCGCTGCACCAATTTTGAAGAGGTTTATTGCGTGTAAAACTACCGACCTTATGCAATACACACACGCACAGAAAAGCAAGCGCACCCACGCAAAACGCTCACAAAACACGTACGCGCGGGCGCACGCACGCACACAGACAAAGCTCTCACATAACACGCACGGACGTACGCACGCGCGCGCGCACAGAGACCCGCATACAAGCACGCGCGCACACGCAGAGCGCTCGCTAAACACGTACGCGCGCGCGCACGCACATACAAAGCGCTCACAAAACACGCACGAACGCACGCTCGCGCAAGCACATAGACACCCGCATGCAAGCACGCGCGCACACGCAGAACGCTCGCAAAACAGCAACGCGCACGCACGCATGCAAAGCACTCACACAACAGGCACGCGCGCACATACAAAGCGCTCACAAAAGACGCATGAACGCACGCACGCGCAAGCACATAGAGACCCGCATACAAGCACGCGCGCACACACACAAAACACTCTAAAATCATGCACGCACGCACGTACAAAGCGCTCAGAAAAACGCGCGGACGCACGCACGCACACGTAAAGCGCTTACAAAACACGTATGCGCGCGCTCACACACACACACAAACATAGAAAGATAGCCCAAAACACGCTGAAGGATGGCGTCCGGCAAGCAGCAGCCGCAGTACGCGAGAGCACCAGGGAGAGCCAATATTGCGCCGGTACTTAAAGGCGAAGCCAGTCGTTACTTCTTTTTCTACGCGATACAAAACGAACGACCGTGTTATAAGCCGCGCTGAACTAGCAAGAACACCTCATTTCCGATAGTTCAAGCACTCAGACACAAAGCGGGATTATGCACAGGCCACAGAAACGTTGCTCACACGGGGGCAATCGAGGTAGCCATCTTGCCGTAGTACTGCGTGCAACTGCTTTTGCGCTTACATTTTGTGAATTATGCTATGGGATCACAATAAGATACTTCTACAGCCAACAATAACACGTAATCAAATAAAGAAACACCAAATGAACGGGCACTTGCCTGAAACTTTCCATACTGACAGTAGTATACCGTCCGCCGACACCGGGCACGTTGCAACTGCTCGTATCTGCCTCCGTGGATCCATCTTCCAGCGCGTGCCAAGGCTTTGAGTTGAGGTGGGGCACGATTTATACACAACGCACGAACCACGTCTCTGATTAGACCGCACATAAAACCAATCACAAGTTTAAAATTATTTCCCAGAGTGCGAGACGCGAACAAAGACAAAAAAGAGACAACGCATCTTTTGAAGCAAGGGCAAATGAGGTGACGAAGCCGCTTCCGCCTTCCCGCCCTGCCGCGCGCCGGGTTGTCTATGAACGGTACAGCGTCGTAGCGTCAGTTCCAGTCGTTTTTCATTCGGTAGGGCGCCGCCGCGTAAATCGCGCTGCTCCGAACTCAGTCGAAATACAAAAATTATCTGCCGCTGCCCGTTTATTCTCTCAGGTTTGCTTGTTGGCGTGGGCGCCTGCTTGCTGCCACTTCGTTGTGGTCTCTAGTTCTAGCGGTGACCTGGGAGTTGCGAATACGTTGCGTGTCGAGCGTTACGTTTTTTTTCGGCGATGTCTGGGCTGCATCACTGTGAGTGCAGCGCACAAATCGTGACCGTGAGCGAGCCGATCAGCGCGCTTCTACAGGTACCGGCTTCGTCCGATCAAGGACACCATGCCAGGTCACAACATAAAGTTTCAGCGAGATCGTGGCTCGATAAGGGTGCTACATTATTGGTCGTGCCACGTGTGAGGCGCAAGCATTCACATCACTCGTGGGCGTCTGCCAAAGGAGTGATAGTTGTGTTCTTCCGCAGTACATGTTTCGGTTTCCATTTTTTCCATATTCCAGAATTCATTACACTGAAGCAATAAGCGGCATCAGTTCTTGGCATTCAAAGAACCCCTTATGAACTATATCGATGATGGGCTTCATTTAAGTAATCAGGATCGTCTGACTTCGTTGGTTGACAAGTGAATTAGCCTAATTTTTATGCCTGCGTGTCTAACTATTACCTCGAATTGTTTAAAAGAACACATCACCGGTGTTCGCCACTTTTTGTTGGGCTGTTAATGGCACCGCTAAATTCGTGCAAAATTTTGCAAGTTGCTTGCGCGTTTTTATTCAACTACTACAGTTTGTATTAAAAGTGCCTGATTGCACTGTATTGTATCACAGTGAGCACTAAACCTAATGATATTTAACGAAATTGCAAGTGAATGTGTGTACTTTTCTAGGTAATACATTTTGGAGTGCCGGTCATGCCAGGAAGATCAGTATCTTAGAAAAAAAAATGCTATGCATAGACACATGGCTCATTGCGCGGACGTATACGCGTTCCTATGCCCAGATTTATGCATGCATCCTTGTGTTCAACACCCTTCAGACGTCGATTTAACACCCTTCTTTGAGCAACTTCACACCTTATGTGTGATATACACCCTTATGATAAGGTGTTTTTAACAAAATGGGCGCCAAAAGAGTGTGCATGGGGGTGCAAATGCGGAAAACACCCATTTTAACGTTCTTAAGGGTGTGAAAATGTTTAGTGTGTATCTCAGGTAGCTGTAATTAAGTCATCTTGATTTATAGGCTGATAAGCAATGATCTAAATCTAAAATTGATCTAAAATTTGATCTAAAAATTATCTAAAAATTGCTAAATCTGCTTTAGTTCTGCAGTGAGTTTTTGTGTTATGCATAAACGATTGGAAGAAACAGTGAATGAATATACAAATATGGGCGGTAAAGCCTCCTTCACAAAAATATACACACCGCTGTTATGTCATGAGCATAGTACCACCTAGACAGGAAGAACATACGACCACTAATCGGTGCCACTATAGGACCATGAAAAGTTTTCTGCTGCGTTTGCATATTTTGAATAAGCAAGCCCATCGAAACGAACATAAACCTGTACTCGACATGATTCAGTGCGGGTGTGAGTGCTTTCTTGTCAATCAACACAGCCGAGCTGAAAAAAGAACAGGTCAAAGAATAACAGCACTGAAAAATAGAAACCTGGTTATAAGTGCTGTTTATAAACGTGTATAGTTTTCATGCGAATCATTCGAGCGAATCATCACACAGTTTCCTCGTATGGCAGAGCGGGCAGTAATATTTAATCTTGACTAGTGAAATAGCACCCGTGAGAACTGCTCTCTTCAGGGTAAAGAAATAATAAATTGCGATATACAGCCTTTACAAATTTTATTGTCTCAGGAGTATATCTGAAAAATCAGTATTATTTCTCCTCATAAAATGGGTTTGAAATTAAGATCTCATATTATTATATTTTCACTTCTGTTAATTTTCAACACTCAATTAATTTGCAAGAAATTAGCCTTTGCAATCTTTTTTCGCAAAGGGGGTGGGCGGAGAAATTGCAGCTGATATTGACACCTGACCTCACCTTCCTCAAGAACGTCGAGGACGTGGGCTGGGAGAACACCGCCATGGAGTTTGGCAGCGACCACTACATTCTCGAGACCCACTTCAAGGTGGCTCGGAGTAGGGTCAGGGAATTCACGTTCGTCGATTGGGACCATTTTCGCAAGATTCGGGAAAAACCCGGGAGCGTCAGGGCACCCACCAGCCTCGAAGAATGGTGCGAATGCATCCGCAACGACGCTTCCGCGGCCACCAAGAAAGTGGAAACTGATCTCGACGTCGAGCGAATGGACAGCAGACTCGCCCATCGGATCGACGCCAAAAACGCCCTGCTCCGTCGATGGAAGGGTCAAGCACAATCGCAGACACCGAAAGATCTCGGAGCTCAACAAGGTCATTGATGACCACTGCAAAGCGCTATGCCAGCAGCAGTGGGACGAGCTCTGCGAATCTATTGACCGACAGATGCGCAATGACAAGTCCTGGGGTATGCTGAAGCAACTTCTCGATGAAAGCGACTCCAAGTCAAATCAGAAGCATATGTTGGCCAAGGCCCTTCACGAAGCTACCAGGTCTCACACGGTCGATGTACTCGTCTCCAAGCTCATTCAGAAGTACCTGCCCGTCCGGCGCGACGGGGATCCGGCGACCCAACTCCCGGACTACCGAGGCCCTCCTCGCCCCGAGCTGGACGAAGACTTCTCCGTTGTCGAGGTCAGACAGGCCATCTTCGCGCTCAACCGCAAGTCTGCACCGGGTCCGGACGGAGTCACCAACAGAATGTTGAGAAACCTCGACGACCCGTCGATCGTCTTTCTCACCGACAAGATCAACGAGTCCTGGAAGAGCGGCGTGGTTCCTGCAGAATGGAAGTCGGCCTGCACGGTGCTCATTCCCAAGCCCGGCAAGGCCCCGAACATCGAGAACCTCAGGCCGATTTCTCTAAGCTCCTGCGTCGGCAAGGACATGGAGCGCGTCGTGCTCAACAGGCTCAACGGGTACCTCGAAGACAATGAGGTTTACAGGTACAACATGATCGGCTTCCGCGCAGGACTCTAGACGCAGGATGCAATGAAACTAATCAAGCATCATATCGCGGACGGCCGTTCCACAGGCTTGGTTGGTCTGGACCTCGAGAAGGCTTTCGACTACGTGCTCCACGCCTTTATCGTCAAGACCATTTCGGACGTAAGTCTAGGTTCCAGATTACACAGCTACGTATTAAGCTCTTTTCTAATTGACAGGAAGGCCAAGCTTCGCATTGGAGAATTCCGCACCAAAGATGTGCCCCTCGGAGGACGGGGCACTCCTCTGGGAGCCGTAATCTCCCCAAACTATTTAGCATCTGTATGATTGGTCTTTCAGAGAGGTTGGCACGCGTCGAGGACGTCAAGCACACCATCTACGCCGACGACATTACCATCTGGTGCGCCGGGGGATGCGAGGGCAGAGTCGAAGAAGCCATTCAGGAGGCGATCGACGTGATCGAGGAGTATCTCCGCCTCACCAGACTTCGGTGCTCCCTCGCCAAGTCGGAGCTTCTGCTTTACAGAAAAGAGAAGGGACGAAGACCCAAAGATTGGAAGCCAGTTTCCGAAAGCAGCAGAGTCTTCGCACTTGTGACGGAGGGGTGATACCCAGCGTCGACGTCATTCGGGTCCTGGGCATGTTTGTCGAATTCAACGGCGGGAATGGAACGGCTCTCCGCAAGATCATCGCAAAGACGGACAACGCTTTCCGCCTCGTTCGCAGAATCGCAAACAGACACCGAGGCATGAAGGAAGCCAGTCGCCTCAGCCTGATCAACACTTACGTATTATGCAACTTCACGTACACGATTTCTATGCACAACTGGCTCAGAGCGGAGCGAGACAAGCTCAACGTTCTCATCCGCAAAGTAGTCAAAAGAGCTCTCGGGCTACCCATTAGGACCCGTACCGAAGATCTCCTCAAGCTGGGAGTACACAACACCACCGAGGAGATTGCCGAAGTTGGGCCCAAGAACGCACGCATCTCGCTCGCCTGACCATTACAGCGGCAGGTAAACGCATCCTCGAAGAGCTGGGTTACCCTCCTGCGGTATCTTCGAGGGTCAGTACCCCGATCCCTAGGTGCATTCGAGACAAGTTCGAAGTGGCCCCCGTGCCTCGAAACGTCCATCCCGTCCACAGCGAGGGCAGACACAAGGCGAGAGCAGTAGCAATTCTCAAACAGATCAAGCAACAAGGCATCAGAGCACGCTTCGTCGACGCCGCGGAGTACAGCGATGGAAAGACCTTTGCCGTCGTCGTGGTCGACTCCAGCGGCAAGCTTTCCAATAACGCTTCCATTCGCACTTCAGACCCCGAAGTCGCCGAGCAGGCCGCCATCGCCCTCGCCCTGCTAGACGGTCGTGGGTCTGAGATCTATAGCGATTCCAAAACGGCAGTTAGGGCTTTTCAGAAGGGTCGCATCGCCGAGCAAGCTGCTCGTCTTCATAGCGTCTCCAATCCGGATGCTCTCACACATCATTCGATTCACTGGTTAGCGGCTCACGTAGGGTCGGTCGAGGGTGCTCCCCCGAACCTCAATGAGTCTGCTCACGAGGCTGCGCGTGACCTCACCGACCGCGCTTCTTCTATAAGGAGAGCCGACACCCCTCCCCCCTACGGCCACAGGGATGCCCCCACTACGCACAACGAGGTTACGAAATTCTTCTACATGTCTAGAAGGGTCTTCCCCCCCTCACCCTAAATTGAATAGGGCACAAGCTGTTTCGCCTAGACTTTTAGATACAGGCACATATCCGTGTCTGGCCGTTCTGCACGAAGTTTACCCGGACATATATCGCGACGACGCCTGCCCGTCCTGCGGGCAGACCTCCACTCTAGCACACATGCTCTGGGAGTGCGGGTCGAGATACCCCAAGTTCAGCAAGGAAGAGTGCGACCCACTCTAGACAAGCAAATCCTGGCTGTCCGGCGTGCCCGCGACCGGGCCGGTGGGCTAGACCTGCTGGTCTCGACTCGGGACTAGCCGGGTGCGCGACGATTTCGCGTCCTCGCCGGACCTCCAATAAAAGTTATTTCACTCATTATTGACACGGGACCACCGCAAGTGAATGCCGCCTCAGCGTGGTTACAGTGAAGAGGAGGAAGACGAAGTGGTGCCAGTCGCTGTCGACCGACACATTCATGTATGATATGCACACTGCTACATCTACATCTACCGACATTTTCATGTACCACTGACACTGTAAGTATGTCTTGTAAATAGCTTTCTGTCCTTGGATCATTATTTAATGTGGCAATATTCCATTTCTATTTCGCAGCTGTTATTCTTTCAGAAAGAAGAACTAGAAAACTGATATCGTTTGCATTACGAACTATAGTTGCGACTTTGGGGAGATTTGTCAACAAATAATTTAGCGTTTTCTGCCCTATCACTTGATTACACAGAATAAAAGGTTCTTGCACAATCGAGATATCTTGGTCGAAATTGGTTTGTGGGGTATTTATTTGTTGTGTTATATTTTGAGCCTTCGTTTTCTTAAGTTAAATGATTTTACAAAGTCTGCATACAAATTTTAGAACAGATAATATCCAAGATTTCGAAAATATCTCTTGTGTTCCGTAATGCGCTAGGTCGGTAGGTATCCTTATGCAGAACTGAGCTTGTCAGGTGCTCGTTTGGTTCTCAAAAACTTCGCCAAAGGCCAAACATGCCCCGCGCCACCTGAAATACATCTTGTGACTGTATGCCTTGACTGCGCAGACAGTGCATGGTTTATTATTCGCGGCGCATTATGTGTAGTAGTGCGGACCGCTGCACCACAGGACGGAACATCAGCCTTTGTCTGCTGTCCCGCCTGCTTCCACTGCACCAGCGGTAATGCCTCTACGTGCGGATTGCAGAGGTCGAAAGCATCAAAGTTGTCATAGGCAACAAAACTCAGAAGCGTTGAGAGGGCCTTTTTGGTCTTCCAGTAGGTGAGGAGAGTGCCGCGGAATCTGGATGTGCTTTGAGCGTTTGCGCATGTTATCACTGCTTTCTGTCTATCCCACCTAGTTTTCTTGCGCTTACCTTAATTAGTCTCTATGGGAACCGTAAAAATGTACCAGGTTTTCCATCTGCGTGATTTGTTTTTTTGCGATAGCAATTATATGGACACTTCAACCGGATTTCTGCCGTCGGCGTCGCCGTCGCCGTGAGGTTCCGTATAGATAAAATCTGCACCGCGCGCCGTATGCCCGAGCTCAAGCGTGCTGGGACGCACGCTATCACGGAGAGCGAACGCACTCAATCCCCCACGCGCAAGCAACGAAGCGGGAAGCCAGCGCCGGAGGGAGCGGGGGGGGGGCACTTCTACTGTGCCAACAACCGCGCTCGTCGCTCGGCCGCACGGTCTCTTATCTCTCCCGCGCGCAAGCAAGGAAGCGGGAAGCCAGCGCCGGAGGAAGCGGGGGGGGGGGGGGGGGGGGGGCGCACTTTTCTTCTGCCAACAACCGCGCTCGTCGCTCGCCGCACCGTCTCTTATCTCCACACGGCTCTGACCTTTATGAGCCGTGCATTCGCGGCTCAGTTCCTGTTGAAGCGATAGACCGCACGTACCTTCGCCCGCAGCGGCGTATGCTTGCTGCCAGCGTTTTGACAGTCGTTGTCTGCAGTCATTCAGTGTGATCTCTTCATGTTTGTTTGTGCGCGCTCACACCACGCTTGTTCATTCAGTTAGTAATAGTCGGGTCACATTTTCCAACGCACGCTACACATGTAATGCTGCCCGGATCGGCAGTGCAGCGCTACAGGTGTGTCCCTTCGCACGCGCGCTGCCCACGGGAAGCGCTTCTCATCAACACCATCGTTTCACACGCGCCTTCTCGTGGTCATCGAGTCTCTCTTCATGTCGGTCTACTTACGCCGCAGCACACCTGCTTACTTAATCAGCTCATGTTTACTACAATTCATACTGTTACCAAAGCCGCTCACCTTACTTCGTATGACATTGCTGTGTTGCTATCGCATTCATTGCTTCGCCCTTAGGGCGAAACTGTGACATTTTTTTTTCAGCTGTTCGGTGTCGCGCTTCCACAAAGTCCGATTTTTTATTGGCTGCCAGCTTGCCTACACGTTTTATTGACCCTTTTCGCGGCGCTCCCGTGGGCGCTGCCATGTTTGCTCACGTGGTGACGCGTCCATTGCTTGCCTCAGCCGCCTCCGTTGCCTCCGCGTTGACAATGCAAGCGCGTGAAGTCGGCGCGGCGCAGCAAACCACTATTTCGACGCGTATCGTAGACGGTGACTGCGTGCACGACACGAAGCTTTGACCACAGCTTTAGAGGACATGTAAGTGCTTTCAGAGCTCATTACGCCTTGTCCAAACGGCGTGAGCAGCGTATGCGGTGCTTGTACTAAAAGCGGGGCTAGAAATGTATTCCAAGCCGTCCAAACTTTCCGCTTCTGAATTAAATCGGGATCAGTGTGCTCTGCGTTCTTTATTTGGCAAACATTTTGAACCAGCGGCTTGTCATATTTCTGACTTAGTAAAGTTCCTCGGTGCGGCCACTATCTAATTGTTTATTTTCAGCGTAATCACTCCGGGTGTGCTCTGCTGCGATAAATTTGTTGTTGCCCGGCACAAAGCTTGGAATTGAAATGTCCTGTACTTTGCAGTAGCTCGTAGCAAAGACATATTATCGCCAGTCCCTCGCTTACTCTGTGGACCGTCACGAAACGTTCAGCTTCCAACATTCGTGTCTTGTCGGTGTAGTCGCCGTCACTCATGCTTCGGCACATTGATTCAAGTGTGCGCCTATTCACTCACACGTTGGCAATAGGGGCGCAAGTTTTCGTGCTAGTAAGGGTGGATGTGTGTAGATAGCGTGCGGGAAACTTACTATGCCAGTAAGTGGCACTACTTCATTTTGTAACGAGCGGTACTCACTCCCAAGTGCCTACGTTCCGGAGTTGAAGTCCTTTCTTTGGAGGTTAGCTATACAGCGCAGGCGGATGAATTATATTTTTTTATCCTTGAGGAAAGCCGTGCATCGCGAAGGGCGGCAACACAGGCAGTCCTTATGTAGCAGCGGCGACACAGGTTCATTCCATTCATTAATATGTGAATCACTATTTTTGCAGCGAACTACCGCACACGTCTTCCCTTTATCGTTACACATTTGCAGTATGTTTGGGCACAGTGCATTAGCGCACACCCAGTTGCATTTTCGCCAGCTGATCGCACAGTAGCAGGGTAGAAGCAGTAATGGTTTCGTATTCGTGCGCATTCGCTGAGGCAACGTATGGCGCGCGGCCGAAAGCGCCATCTCGTTCCTGTAGAGCAAAGTGCTCCGCGAAAAGGGTCAATAGCGTGGCTCTTAAGCTGGAACCGCATGGTGCGTTTTTCACGAGCGAAAACGCGCACGCGGCAAAACGCCTGCGCCCCCGCTGACTCGATGGCACCCGCATGGAATGTAAACGCGTCTCGGACCCGCTGCACATCTCCGCGCTTTATCGCGCTTCGGATCGCACATCCAACCAGACACGGCGTGTTCGGTTTGAGTAATGGGCGCCTTAGTAAATGTGGACTTGGAATCCTGGGGGTATTTTGTAAGTGTCCACCTAGTGGACTGTCCATTTCGGCCGCCGCTGATTGGCTGGAGCCGAAGTAGTGTGAAGGAAACTGGCTGTGGGCGCCTGTTTTAACGGAATAGCCTTAAGGGCCCCGTGTCGCAGAAAATCTGGCATCGGCGTGCGATGTCGGCGTCCATGGCGGAGAAAATCATCCCGAACCTCCCCAACCGCGCAGGCCCTCCAAAAGGTGCAAGGTTTTGGTGAGCAGAAATTGAATTCCTTACAGTGAAATTCGTCAGAAAAACAGTGAATTATGACTTAACCATAACCTACAGACAGGGTGGCGTCGGAATATAATTTGAATGTACGAGAAAATACAATTCTGTGGCGAGGAAACTCAAACACAAACCCCTTTTCCAGCATTTCTACCAGACCTACAGGAGCGCGCTCGGGTAGTTTACTTGCAAAAAATGGTATCCAGATGGCGCTCGCATCCTCGGCCGGTCAGATACTTGCGAATATCTGTGGGAATGCAGCGACAAAATCTAGGCCTTAAGTTTAGCACAGAGAAATCAGGAATTATGATCTTTAATGAACACACGAGTAACCTCGTGGTGTCAATTCAACAGCAAGTAATACCCACAGTGAAGCAATATAAGTACCTCGGCGTACACATAAACGAAGGAAAGAATTACTCAAACAACCACCAAGATAATCTAAAAATAAAGGGGAAGCGGAATGCAGCAATAATGAAAGCAGAGCACTGTGGGGCCACAATAAGTATGAGGTGGTGCGTGGAATCTGGAAAGGAGTAATGTTGCCATCGCTAACATTCGCAAATGCCATTATATGCTTAAAATCGGTTATATTGGCGGGTTTGGAAGTTAACCAAAGATCAGTAGGCCGGTTGGCTTTGGGAGCCCACGGTAATACCACAAATGAGGCAGTGCAGGGTGACATGGGTTGAGCCTCTTTTGAAGTCAGAGAAGCACAGAGCAAAATTAGTTTTGAAGAAAGGCTCAGGTACATGGATGAAAATAAATGGGCGGCTAAAGTGCACAAGTATCTCTACATGAAAAGCGTGGACACAGAATGGAGGAAGAGGTCAAGGAAGTTGGCAACCAAGTACAGGATAATCGAAACTGTAAATAGACAACCAGGAGTCATCAGAAAGAAAGTGAGAGAAATAGAGACCGTGAATTGGATGTATAAAGGGGATTTATTGGGGTTCGTAGCGACAGCGGGTCGTAGGATGCACCGAGCCCAATCCTCTCGCTCGAGCTTCTGCTGCGCGCTTGATGCTGCCGATGCTGCTGACTCTGCGTCGACGTTCGTCATCTTCCTTACAAGGGCCCCGCGGAAATAAAGGAGCCATCCTGGCGACTTAGTTGTCCGGAAGGACGATAGAAAGGTGATACGGCTTGAGGCGCTGAACGTGAACGACTTCACGGTTCCGACGTCGCATGTCGGACGGCGGCCTGAGCGGCTCAACCAGGTAATTAACGGGTTATGTTATCTCGAGAACGCGGTATGGCCCGTCGTACTTCGGAAGGAGTTTTGAAGCGAGCCCAGGCGTGTGGTGTGGCACTAACAACCAGACGAGGGCGCCCGGGAGAAAATTGGGAGTCGAGTTCCGGGCGTCGTGAACGGCTTTTTGACGGTTCTGGTCGTCTGAGGTGAATTGGCGGGCCAGCTGGCGACATTCTTCGGCGTGTCTGGCTGCTTCCGAGATCGGCAGGCATTCGGATGGGTCCGGCCGGTAGGGCAGAATGGTGTCGATTGTGTGCGAAGGATGACGGCCGTAAAGAAGGTAAAAGGGTGAGAATCCGGTAGTGGCCTGAGTCGCGGTGTTGTAGGCGTAGGTGACAAACGGAAGAACTAGGTCCCAATTAGAGTGATTAGGTGAGACGTACATGGCGAGCATGTCACCAAGAGTTCGGTTGAAGCGTTCCGTGGTACCGTTAGTCTGTGGGTGATAGGCAGTGCATTTACGATGAACAATAGCGCATGCAGCAAGCAGTTGTTCGATGACTTCAGATAAGAAGGTGCGGCCTCTGTCGCTCAAAAGTTCACGTGGACCTCCATGACGAAGGAGAGAACGGCGTAGTATGAAATTGGCGACCTCCTGCGCTGTAGCATTTGGTAGAGCAGCAGTCTCCGCATAACGTGTTAAGTGGGAGTCAACGGAAGTGGCCTGTAGAGATCTATGCCCACGCGATCAAAGGGTCGGGATGGGCATTGTGAAGGCTGGAGTTCACCGGCGGAGTTGTGCGGTGGCGCTTTGCGACGTTGGCACTCATGACAAGAGCGGACGAAGTTGCGAACGAAATTGTACATTCCCCGCGAGTAATAGCGGTGTCGAAGTCTTTCGTAGGTCTTGAAGACTCCCGCGTGGCCACACTGAGGGTCGATGTGGAACGAGGAGCAAATCTCTGATCGCAAGGTTCGCGGAATGACGAGTAACCATGTGCGACCCTCTGGGGCATAGTTGCGGCGATACAGTAGCTGGTCTCGAATCGCAAAATGAGGAACTTGGCGCCGAAGCGTTCGTGACGCTGGAACTTTCGACGTATCCGAGAGAAGGTCGAACAGAGATGCAGTCCAGGGATCATCACGCTGTGCAGAGGCGATAGTGTCAAAGTCCAGAGATGACAATGTGCACTCGCAGGAGGAGTCGTGACTGGCCTTTGGGGGAAGCGGTGATCGGGATAGCGCGTCAGCGTCGGAGTGCTTTCGCCCGGAACGGTAAACCACGCGGATGTCATATTCTTGAATTCGCAATGCCCAGCGGGCAAGGCGGCCTGATGGGTCTTTTAGCGTCGACAGCCAACATAGTGCGTGGTGGTCGGTCACTACGTCAAGAGATTGGCCGTATAAATATGGGCGAAACTTGCCAAGCGCCCACACAATGGCCAAACACTCGTTTTCTGTTACGCTGTAATTGGCCTCCGCCTTGGTTAACGTGCGACTCGCGTATGCGACGACGTATTCTGTGTGGCCAGGTTGACGTTGTGCCAACACAGCACCAAGGCCTACACCACTTGCGTCAGTATGAAGTTCGGTTGGCACTTGAGGGTCAAAATGGCGAAGAATGGGTGGCGTCGTGAGAAGACGGCGCAAGGTTGTGAAGGCGTCGTCACACTCTGGAGACCATGATGAGAGATCTCTAGAGCCACCAAGGAGCTGCGTGAGAGGTGATATAATTGACGCAAAGTTTCGAACGAATCGCCGAAAGTAAGAGCAGAGGCCGATGAAACTGCGTAGCTCTTTGATAGTGGTAGGTTTTGGGAACGCAGTAACAGCACGTAGCTTCTCGGGATCCGGACGAACGCCCTCCTTTGACACGACATGGCCTAAAATTGCGAGCTGACGAACAACAAATCGACATTTCTTCAGGTTAAGTTGCAACCCGGCGTTGGTCAAGCAAGTGAGTACGTGCTGGAGGCGGAGCAGGTGCGTTGCGAAATCAGGGGCGGACACCACAATGTCGTCAAGATAGCAAAGACAGATTTTCCATTTGAGGCCACGCAGAACATTATCCATCATTCTTTCGAACGCAGCAGGTGCATTGCAAAGTCCGAAAGGCATGACGGTGAATTCATACAAGCCGTCTGGTGTAACAAAGGCAGTTTTCGGGCTATCGGCCTCTGCCATCGGAACCTGCCAGTAGCCTGACCGCAAATCCAGCGAAGAACTCGGCTCCCTGCAAACAGTCCAGAGCATCATCGATGCGTGGTAATGGGTAGACGTCCTTCAGTGTGATCTTGTTCAACCGTCGAAAATCAATACAGAAGCGGATGGAACCGTCTTTCTTCGTGACGAGTACCACGGGAGAGGCCCATGGGCTCTGTGAAGGTTGAATGACGCCCCGACGAAGCATGTCATCGACCTGTTCTGCAATGACGCGACGTTCCGTAGCAGACACGCGATATGGTCTTTGTCGCAGCGATGAGTGAGAGCCAGTGTCGATGTGATGCTCGACTGTCGATGCACGGCCAAGAGATGTTTGCGCAACGTCGAAAGAACGGTGGAAGTGCTGAAGGAGTGCGAGAAGTTGAGATCGCTGCGAATGTGTCAGATCGTCGGCGATGAATGGGCTGAACACATCTGTCCATGCTGAGTCGGCTGCGGAGAGGGCACTCAGTTAATGAACGGCAGTAGAAGGCATTTCGTCGAGGACGGAGACAATTCGGGTTGAATCAACCGACTCGACGTAACCAAGGCATTCGCGGCGGAGCAGTGATAGCGGCGACGAAAGATGATTGTAAATGGGCATCGTGCTGACACCGGCGGCAAGGTCAAGAGCTGCAAAGGGCAAAGGAAGCGCTTTTCGGGTAACAAAGTGATGAGAGGGCATGAATAAGACCGTCCCGTCGGATATAGCACTACACGAGACGGGTACGAATGCTGAAGAGCACGGGGGAATACAGGTGTCTTCTTGCACGAGAAGTTTAGCGGCAGGATGAGCATCGACCGAGGCCAGGTCACCAAGGTGGGAAAGTTCAATCTCAGCCCGAGTGCAATTTATGATGGCATTGTGGCGTGAGAGAAAATCCCATCCTAGAATAACGGCGTGGGAGCACGATGAAAGAACTATGAACTCAATCGTGTATAAAACGTCCTGTATGGTTACACGGGCTGTACAAGCAGCGGTTGGGCGAATGGGTTGAGCACTTGCCGTTCGAAGCGACAATCCAGACAGAGACGTCGTCACTTTACCAAGCAAGCGGCAAGACCTGGCATCCATAACTGAAATAGCGGCACCGGTATCGACGAGGGCGACTGTAGCGACATCTTCGACAAACACATCAATGACATTGGCAGGTAAAGGAGGAGGACTTCGGCATGTCGACACTTGCGCAGTTCTTGCCTCAGGAACTGCGTCGTCTAGTTTCCCTCTTCGTTAGAGACGGGTCGCTGACGCATAGGGGAAAGCGATCGGCGACGTGGGGAGGGTGATCGGAAGCGTTCGAAGCGAGGACGGCGATCGGTCTGGGAGCGAGGTGGTGATGGATCGAAGGGTCCGTATGGCGCACTTGGATCGGGCGGCACATAGGACGCTCGTCGATCGTCATCGAACGCCTGCGATCGGCGGCGGCAGAACCTTGCGACATGACCGGGATACCTGCATGCAAAGCATATAGGCCGATTGTCCGGCGTACGCCACGGGTTAGCGACGGCAGTGCTGGCCCAGGGAGCGGGAGGAGGAGGGCGGTGCACAGGCTGCTGGAAACGTGGTACGGGCGCACTGCGAGGGGCCATTGCAGCAACCGCAGCATAAGTTAACGGTGTAGCCACGGCATCCTGCTGGTGAACAGCTGGCAGCGCTTTCGTGACCTCTTCATGGATCACATTACGGAGAGGAGACGGCAAAGTGCTGGCAGACTCCGGAGTGATGGACACCAGAGACAGCTGTCGTGCGACTTCTTCGCGGACGAAATCTTTGATTTGGGCTATCAGAAAGGCTTGTTCGGGGCCGGTGGTCAGGCTGCAGAGTGACGCCGCATTAGGTGTGGGATGTCGCCTTGTCGGAGCTCGCTGCTTTCGTAATTCATCATAGCTCTGGCACAAGCTGATAACGTCGCCAACAGTGCGCGGGTCCTTGGCCAGAAGCATCTGGAACGCGTCATCATCGATTCCCTTCATGACGTGCTTAATCTTTTCCGCTTCCGTCATGGCAGCGTTCACGCGCCTGCACAAATCGAGGACGTCTTCTATATAGCTGGTGAACGTCTCACCCGTGTCCTGTGCGCGTGTACGCAAACGCTGCTCGGCTCGGAGTATCCTGACGGCGGGTCGGTGAAATACTTCGGTAATCGACGTCTTGAACGCCGACCACGTTCGGATATCCCTCTCATGATTCCTGAACCAGAGACTGGCGACGCCCGCAAGATAGAAGGATACGTAAGCCAGCTTGTCTGAGTCATTCCATTTGTTGTGAACGCTCACCCGTTCATAAGATGACAGCCACTCTTCAACGTCGTTGTCGTCGGTTCCGCGGAAGATGGGAGGTTCCCGCTGGTGAACGGTGCCAGCGCAAGGGACGGGTGGCGATGGAAGAGTCTGCTGGTCGGCGTCCGGCATGGCATAGGGTAGCGTCCGCGAACGAAGTTCCAGGATGGCAGAGTGGAACGTTATCCAGCACGGCTGCACCACTTATAAAGGGGATTTATTGGGGTTCGTAGCGACAGCGGGTCGTAGGATGCACCGAGCCCAGTCCTCTCGCTCGAGCTTCTGCTGCGCGCTTGATGCTGCCGATGCTGCTGACTCTGCGTCGACGTTCGTCATCTTCCTTACAGATGCAAAGAATGGAAACAAAAAGGACAATGGAGATTTACAAGAACGAGAAGAAAGAAATTAGAAGGGAAAATCTGTGCAATAACACAAAGGGCAGTGCCTTGCTATTTGAGGCTCGAGCCGGTTGCCTAAGGGCGAAAACATATCGGAACAAATATTCGGAACTAGATGAGACATGTACATGCTGCAGTAAAGATCCAGAAACCACTCAGCACATCCTGATGGAATGCGACGGGATCCACCCAGCGAGAACCGTAGGTAACGTGCACCTCCCAGAAGCGCTTGGTTTCAAAGTGGAAGGAAACATAAACAGATCAGCCGTAGAGATCAGCAAGAGACGATTGGAGTACTGGTGGAAAAAAAGCAGGGAAAAGATGGATGCGACCTGATCTCTTAAAATCATAGGCAGCGGCACAAGGTAAATTTTCGAAAAAGAAAAATAATAATGAGCGGTATACAAAAATGCTAGATAAAGAGCATGTATAGTATACCTGATTAAATCAAGCAGGCTAGGTGACTATTTGTCGCCGCCCCGTTTCAAAGGGGATGCCAATAAATCATCATCATCATCATCATGGTCAAATTGGGACTTCGCCTGTCTAGTGCGTTTTGGACACGCGCGCGCGTCGGAGTAATAGCAAACAATTAATAAAATAACAAAAAAACTGTCAGCCCTTCCACTGGAGTGGAGATGGAAGACCAGCGAAGCTGTACTATGGTGGGAATTATGTATTTCCAATTATGTCGATTAACACATTATGGTGTATTTGGTTATTTGAACTATTAAAGAAAGAAATACATATGATCTGGTGGTTTTCATTTATTTAGTGACCGCAGGGACCATGGCCTTATCGTCGCTACGGTACACGGCCGTAGTGTGTACGGCAAAGGTTGGCATGTTCTTCATAAACGCGTCACCAACGCCGCGCACGTTCGGTGAGAACGTGGGCAAAATGCCGCCGCCGTCCACAACAGTTCTGCGCGTTGTTTGTGTGACCGCAAACAACCGCTGTCAGAACGCTGGCTACGTGACGAACGGCTATACGCCGTTGTCGACACTGTTAGGAGAGAGGCGGGCGAGAGCTCAGAGAGAGGCGGCGGCACAGGTGGCAGAGGCCGGCAGGGCTGCGCGCATGCGCCACAGTGGGAGAGTGGGCACGCACACGCACACGCAGTCTAGGGTGCCTCGATGCCCTCCTCGTCCACCACTCCCCTCCCACTGGGAAGTCGCGTTTGCTCTCCGCCGTGAATTCGCTACCCTTGAAAGCGCGCGTCCGTTACTCTCGCGCGCTTTCACTCGCACATACAGCATACGGCCAACCACTTTTTTAGGGGCGAAGCACCTTAGGGCCGAGCCTTGTCCCTCGTAGTCCGTAGCTCTGGTTGGCATGGAGACCGCTATGTATCTATGTATACGCATATATAGATACACATATGTATATGTATAGTATATGTACGCCAAGCTCCGGCTTTCAGAAGCCGGAACCGGAAGCCGACTTCCGCTTCCGTTTCCACTTCCGTTAGGACCCATACGCGCTCAATCCGCACGCCCGCTCTAAAGCCCCTTGATGTTAGAAAGTAGCGACACGCTTTGATCTACGCCGCAACCTCCTCGCCGGCGCGGTCAACCTCCTCTTTTTCTCCCCCTCTTTCGCGGAGGCAGTGCATCCGCCACGCTGAATGGCTGCGGCGCTCGAGACTATCCCGTCAGGTGACCCTGACGTCACGAAAACTGCGCGAAACTTGCTTTCGCGCGCCTTTAGTTTCTCCCGCTCGCCATGAGCAGTCCAAGTGGTGGTCGCCCTGCCGCTCCGAGCGTGCGTTTCCGAAGTTTTTCCATGCTTTCGTAGGAATCTGAGATTCGTTCTCCGTGAAAATGCCTTGCTGCTGCGCGTTTCAATGCAGCAGCAGGCCAGAGAAAGGGCAAGCCTTATTTTATATCCCCCGAGGTGAACGGAATGTCGTGCGTCGGAAGCAGTGGCTCCATAACATCGGGAGAAGGGATTTCGCCCCTTCTAAGCACGCCGTTCTTTGCGAGGTGAATGTTGCAGCTTTCCTCATATTTGTGGATGAAGTTGCATGGAGATGCTTTTCGCATTGCCGGACTCTTCGTTCAGTTTAATACAGAGCACCAATAACTGTACATATACATTTTTTTTAAAGTGAGTCGGCTGAAATTTTCGTTGACTCTTCGAGCCGTGACAAAGCTTTTTGTGTTTTCGCGCGTGCGTTAGTTTTCAAATGTATGTAATTTGTGAGTTAATGCTTGTAACTCATATTTTGTAGTTATGTGCGTGTATGTGTGCGTGTTTGTGTATGTGCGTGCGTGTGTGCGTGTATGTATGTGCATGTATGTGTGTGCGCGCGTGTGTGTGTGCATGTGATCCTTGCGCCTGATACTTGTGAAGCCAAGGAACTATTTTACTCTCATTGCGTGCTTATTGTATCTTTGCAAAGTTTCTATACTGCGAGCATTTTTTTTCTTTATGTACTTTATGTTGCGAAGGCATGAACCTCAATATATAGGTAGATAAGTGGTATTATGTATTATGTATTATTCCCGCATGCTCATTAAGTACACCACGCGCTTCTGATAATCTCCCTCAATTCTGATAAACTTGACATCTTGAAGTATGTAGGTTAATTATCAAGTGCCAGTCTTAGCAGTTTCCGTGTAAGCAATCAGCCTTTTTTTTTTGAGAGAGAGAGACAGGTTACTCCCAGAGGTGATGGAATGTAATTTCTCGTCGTTTCATAGTGACGGAATACAGGCGCGTGTGAAGTCCTATGTTGGCTGTTTGGCAAACACAGCACTTATTTTGCACAGTGGCATTGGTACAAAGGCTTTCGGCCCACTCATTTTGGCGAATTCACTTTAAGTAAACTATCACATTTCTTCTTGGTCACCTTCCCTGAGCCTTTTAAGAGCGAAGATTGTGAACCAAATTCTCGTTTATACTCAACGCTGCTTATATTGTATGCACCCAATACACCTCCGCATTACGGACAACCCAAGTGGCGACGTAGAGGTAAACAGCTCAGCCACTGCTTGGTACTCATTTTTTCGGAACGCTTCCGCTTGTATTTATCGAAGTGTCCTCAAAAAAATTTTAAAAATGTCACGATGTTCTATCGGAAACGTACTTTCGTCATGACAGTTTCACAAGGGATAAATTCCCATACAACGCTTCAAAGGGCCGAATAAACAAGCGCGCGCATTGATTCTAATGCGGCTGCAGCGAGCCACTGGAGGGTTCAGCGCCGCGCCGGCCCGGTGAGGGGGAGAAATCCGAGGAGAATTGAGGAGGAAAGCGCGCGCGCGGGGGAGAGTGTCGCTACTTTCTAACATCAAGGGGCTTTAGCCCGCTCCGCACGCCTCCGCCCTCTTGCGGACCAGGGCGGAAGGCCAAAAGACGGATCGTGTCGAAAAAGTCGTCGTTCGCTGCATCCGCACGAGCGGATTGCACGCGCACTCCGATTGGACGACGCGGTCTGTTGACAGCTGGCAACCATTCGGCGGAGCAAAGTGTTCAAAGTTGGCAACTACCTTTGACAGCAGACGACACTGGCATATTTTTACAGATGCGACTTGAAGTTTCCGCGTCACAGTGAAAATGCGGCTTTAGGCTGTACATTCTGTTCTGCATCCGCATGTGTTGCATTGGCGCCGTCATCGTTGTTCGAAACACCGCACAATCATCCTATCTGCGCCACCTTTTAAATATGTATTTGCAATCGCATCATGTCGCATCATGGGACGTATTCTCGCACTATCACTTTCAGTGCACGCTGCCTTGGCTGGTTGAGCAAAACCTCTAGAATCATCCAACGTGCCGCGTTCTACGTTACGCGAAAGCGATAGCCGAGCGATTCGACCAAAATCCCCGTGTTCGGTGCGATGGCGCTGTTTCTGTAGTGCCAGTGACAGTTTGCAAGAAAACAACACACGCACAACTGTCGCGGAATACAGCTGCGTAGTCGACACGACACCCCTCTTTACTATTCAGCACGCGTCTGAGGCTCCGAGTACACCTTGCTGATATTGACACGTGTACGTGTTTATCTTTCACCGGTGACCGCTTTTCACCGACTAACAAATGTTAAACGTTATAGCTAGGCGCAGGACGCGCCTGCATGTTTCCGAAGTTTCTCGAACGTTATCGATGCTTCTATCCGTTGTCTGTTGTCACCGACGCTTACGTAATGTGATTGCATGACGGACGCGAATTGTCTAGAACTTCTTGGAAGACAAGCGGGCATCAGGGAATAGTCTGGAACCTTCGATGACTTACGCGTAAAAGCTGACGCGTGTCGCCGCTGATCAGATTTTCGACGATCGCCGAGTGTGTTCGCCGCTATCGTTGTGCTTCGAGTGTAAATACTTGCGTTTGTGGGCACAGGTTCGCCCAATAAAGAATCAGTTTCGTCATATAGTTTCACGATTGTGCAAGCAAATGCTTGCATATGCTTGTTCATGCTTTTTTTTCACTCTGCCAATTTTAAGAGTGCTTAAAAAGCACTTGGATGCATGAAATGCCTTTTTCTTCCTTTCTTTTTTTTTGCATATATAAAACCACCGAAGACGAAGCGCGGCATAAAACGTGCCTCTCAGAAATTGAATACTTGCTGCTTGTAAGCTTTCCAAACAAAATAAAACCTTAGATGGGCTCAGTCATGGATGAAGTTCTCACAGTGTGTAAAAAGGTTGTGCATAAGTGCTTAATTTGACGCAGCAAGGGATTGAAAGTTAAGCAGCAAGTGTACAATTCATTACGACAGGCATAAAAGCAATATGTAGTCTGTTTCACATTAAGGGGGAAAACGGGCGCTCCAAGTTTTCCCTTAAGTGTGAAACAGACTGTACGTATAGTGGTCACCTTATGCAGACACATACTCATGAGATGTTTTCAAGCAGAATATTTATTTGAAAGCTAATAATAATTTATATTGCTGATAAGACAACTTACTTCGAGTGAAATCAAATAATTACATTCTTTCTTGTCAGCCTGGGTGGCCAATCTGTTGCCCCTTTACTACTTAGAGAGAGAGAGAGAGAGAGAGAAAGCTCTCTATTGAAAATTCAGAGTGTTCAGCAAGCATATTTTTGCCTACATGCTACTCTGCAGCGAATGGGACGAAGAAGTAAGTCCCTAGAAAAGGGTAAGCAGAAGAAAAATGACAAAAAAAACAAAAAAAAACATGCAGCTCGTGTCATGTTAGCAGTAGAGTAAGTGTTCGAGGTGATGAAGGTAGACGGCCAATGCAAAAGAAAATAGGATCACAGTCCTGATGAGACGATGCGCATGAGTCTTAGTATAGACAGCAAACCTCAATACATTAAAGCAATAAGTCCAGGGCTTAGTGCTGTTTTGATGGGCAAAGCCAGGAACCCAACACCCATGTCAATGGGCCTTGGTCGAGCTTTTCCATGTTCATTTTATATCGATGTCGCTCGTCTCTTTAAGCTGGGCACTCCAGCAAGATGTGCTCTAGAGATTGCACGGTGCCACATGTAGTCACAACATGGGTTTGTGGACTGGCCATTGCAAAAAAGATTGTTCATGTATGCAACATTCAGTTGAAGCCGGTGAAACAAGGTCTCCAGATGCCGTGGTAGAGATTGTGGTAGCCTTGATTGGAGTTCTGTGTTGATGTAAAACAAAAACTTGCAATTACCTGAAGTTGAAGACCATCTTCTATGCCGAAGCTGAAGCCTCACTTTTAGTGAAAAACACTTTTATAAATTTTATGTGATCATGTCCTTTGCGGGCTAGCTCATCCGCCTTTTCATTACCTATTATACTGCACTTATAATAATTCAGCATTTACACAATGTAAAACACATTACCAAAGTGCACAAAAATTAAGCAGTACCATGATAGGCATGCTCCTCTCTCAGCCGTACATGCATGTTCTATTTCGATCACTCTATGTATATGAAAAATAAGTTCTCACAGGATGCGCATGATAAGTGAACTATTGTAAGCTCTACTCAGGTTATTTTAGTGAGTTGGGCATGGACTACGCGTTGTCTATGTATTTATGTAGCAACAACCTAGCTAGCTGATGCACAGCCAGATTTTAGGAAAATGAAAAAATGCATACCATAACAAACAGTTGGCCAGTACCTGTATTTTATTTGACAGCCAACCAAGATTATTAAAAGACTTAGCTTCGCAGCGAGCTCAGTGATCACTCGTGGTGTGAAAAGGTATCTGACGTAGTAAGTGGTTTTGTTTTTGTCTTTCTTAATTAGTAGCTGCTTTAACATGCACATGACAATGAATTGAAGCAATTTAACATGCACATGACAATGATATGGTGGAAGACAGGCCCGCACAAAAGTGAGGAAACATTTATTGCCAATTTTGGTTTCATACAAACCAACGAATAGTTATTTTGGTTCAGCTTTGTGAATAATGCGCGACGTGTTCTGCCTAAAATTGCAAGATTGGTGCACTCCATTATCTATCTATTCACTATTCAAGTAGCGAAATGAATGGTACCCCCATGAACACCGTTAAAAAGATCACGGAAATTTGTAGTCAGGAGGCCACAGTGGCTCAGCCTCTGTACAAAACATAAAATCGTTCCAGAAGAAAACAATACTGGTGAATTGGGTATGCATTCACATGTACTATTCAAATCCGCACATCACAAGTAATCTTTCATTGCTTGCTGCATTGCTCACCATTGTACAGACTTTATTGCAGCGCTGTGTGTTTGTGCAGCAAAATAACTTGACAAATCAAAGCTGTGGCTTTTCAGTACACTGAAAGCAACTTTGCGTGTGGCTTAGGTAAAATAATGCTCCTACATATGGGTCAGCTTAGTATCAGTCGATTTCTTTACTAGTTGTTCACTATTACGCTTGGAACTATACGGTGCCACCAGGCACTGCTGTGTTCCTGCAGGCACGCCAGAACAGCTTGGCTATTCACAAACATCCCTTTCCATCGCACTTAAATTAAGGTGGTGCAAATTTGCTGGCAAAATGTGCTTATCATCATAACTGCCTAGCATTCAAAAATGCGTTTGAAATGTAAGGGTGATTGCTGGTGTGACATTTTACATTTATAGTGCAAAGCCACATCACTGAACAGGTAGGCCACCAAACAAATACTCGTGTTGTGACCTCTCAGTCATAATGCAAGTAGTTTCCCGAGGTTTCCTTGGTGGTTTTTAGCTGTAAACATGTGAAGGAATCTGTAAATTCGAAAGTGTATTAAGTAAACTGAGACACTATGAAATGCACCGTAGCACTGCACAACAAGCAATATAACACTCAGGTGTACACAATGTTTTGTCACATCAGCTCTTTGTGGTGCATATATATATATATATATATATATATATGCACTATTTGTAGCTGAAAACAGCATGCATTTCACATTTATAGCTCAAAATGATCAGTGCAAGAGATTTTTAATGTGTCAGACATTGACACGGTCACTTGTCCATTGCTTTGCACATTAATAGCTGTGTTTGGTGCAACTTGAGTAGCATACATATAATGGACTGCTACATACAACACCCGTTTTTCACTTCTACTTTGACATTCTGCCCTCCGACACAGAAGACAAAAGTACAGACGGGAATTTTTCTTCACATCAATATTCAAAAGGCAAGCAGGTTTTCGGCACCACATGTCTCCATTTTTCTCACATGGCACTCATTGCATGTTCTGAATGTGCACACATTGCCGGTGGAATATCTTCTAATGTGAAAATACTTTGTTTGACGTATTTACACCAGTATATTTTTTTACTTACCCATAAATTATGTCTGCTCTACATGTACAGATACCTCCTTCAGTAGGGGTACGTGTGCAGTGCCTTCATTAGTGCAATAACCGTTATGAAAGCTGTGGTTTCATAGCATAGAAAGGCTATTAAATATAAACAAGAAACCAACAGGCAAGAGCATCATGACAAGCCAGCTGAGATGGTGCCACTATTGTACAGCTTATTTCCCCCTTGTGCTGTCATACGGTTGCAATCCGATAAGCTCACAAAGGTTTGGGTCATTCCCATTTCAAGTGATGAGTGACAGTTGCATAAGTACATCTGCCTATATCAATGACTTGACTATATGTAGTAGCTTCAGCTGTGTGATTATTGGTGTAGCTGAAGTGATGTATCATACATAGTTTCCGCACACAATCTGATTGGGTAAAAGCATGCAGGAATTCGTCTTGGAGCTATTGGTTCAGTGGTAGCTTTCCACTAAATTCACTGTTGGATAAATTTCACTTCATCGAAAGGCCCAAGTGAAAATGAGCCTAGAAGTCATGACACCAAATGCAGTCACCATTTATGATTGAAGAACAACATGTGACAGAACGATGATCAGTGGAATTATCTCACTAGTATGCAAAGTAGTGCAGCTGTGTTCAGTATTTCAGTGCTGGTATACTAAACAAAGAACTTTATACGAGTTGTTTAGACGGCATAATCAACAAGACCCCTCTAATAAGTGATGGCAAAGGATAAATAAAAAGCTGCTGCCTCAGGTACTGTCATTGGCCAAAAATATGCATTCTCACATGCAGCAGATACAGTTCATAAACTGGTTTACATACAGGTAAGAAATGTAACCGCATCACGTGATAAAATTTAAATAAGACCAGCTGAGTACCATATAGAGCATCTTTCATGGGGTCAAGTTGTAGTGACATGTCTTGATATTAGAAGTTGTGCTGTTTTATTCACACGCATGCATGTAAACGCAATGTACGCATACAATTTGTGTTTACGTGTTACTGTGTGCATAAAATGAACAGCACAATTTACACAATCAATATGTAAATACGAATAAGTTTTTTTACTGGATTAATCACTATTAGTTTGGCAATGATTTCTCACATACAGCAACTCAACTGCATGCATACGTTAAGCTGATGTTGCTAATATATGCTGGGCTTGGCTACCATTTCCAAAATATGACAAAATAAAGAAATGTCCATGTGTATGACTAAAATTGATGCTTTGACAATATTTTATCTGCCTGGGTAGTAAACTTGTGCAAAAAAATGCAGCACACTGACCAAACCATTGCGGCTAATATAACATAGGGAGCAAATATTCTGCCGGCAGAGTCACTTGGAAAATTTTGCCACCATTTCATTCTCATTGGCTCTCTTCAATCACATATCTAGTGCTGACATAATTGTGAAATTTCTGTTTAGAATATTCTCATGACAGCCAATAGGCACCCTTTTTATTGTGATAGCAGCTTAATTCTCAGGTGCAATGCACTGTGGCCATGGAAATGCTTATGAATGATGAGGTGAGGCACCTCTTTCCATAGTCTGGCAGCGCAGCCTGTGCAAAATAAAGATCACCGAGATGGCCACTCATAGTGTCCAACATCCTACATCCACGAATAATAGGTAGCAGTACACTTACAGCTAGATGAAAATGCACCGGAAAAACAGCTAATGGACATACTTTGCAGGCTCAAGTCAGTTTAACACACATTGTTTGGTAATGACTGTGGGCAGAACGAACAACAGGATAAAAAATATAGCACTTCCTAGTCAGATAATGCTGGCCCCTGGGATAAATAATGTTTGCATTAAACTGAAGGCTTGTGCGAAAACAGGTGACACGAACCAGAGAGCGAAATAGGGTGGATGCACACAGTAACGGCAAACTTTCGTTTAGCTTATTCTGCCTGCATTACTAACGTGACCATAGCTATCCAGTGAGGAAGAACTCTGGGCAAAATTTCTTGCATGCGATTCTGCTGGCTGCTGGCAGAATATATCACCATATCTGTGTTGTCTTATTTTTTTACATGCATATTGTTTCTTCTCAGGGAACGTAAATTTGTACTTAATCATAAGGAAGTATCCAGTACTCATTCATACCATATTCATCTACAATACCACTGGTTTCTTCACAGACTCTGCTTAGTCACCAGCAAAAACCAAGCAGTTAGCATTCTTGGGTATACAAGCCACTTGCATCACAAAATATAAAGCTATTTCCTTCGTGCAATCTAGAAATTACTGATATTCACAACACTGCCTACATGATACAAATCAAGGCTGCTAGAAATTTGCATTCACAGTATTAGTGCTCAGGCGCATCCACATTTCAGGACAGCACAGTATGTCTTGACGTATGTAACTATTATGATGTTCCCTATATTACCCTCACCGATAGAAGCATCTTCAAAAGTGCCGTAACAACTTTTGCAACAAACGACACATGTACGAAGCAGAAAGGTCGGTGTGATAGGGCTTCTCTATCAGGGTACTACGTAAGAAAACGCGATCGGAAACACTTATGCACAGTTCACTTCTTAGCATACGCACATCACATAAAACGAGCACATTTACGCCTAGTACCACTGCGACACATATATATCCCGATTTGTAGCTTGCGAACACTTCGTAACAGCAACAACAGAGCTCGAACCGGCTCGAACATCGCGGTCACCACGGCGCATCGCAGGCGGTAAAACGGCTCACGCAGTATAGCACACGAGGAATGACAGCGATAACGAGGAAACAAATCTTATCGCTACTGATCTTGTCATCACTTCTAAAGGTTGTAAAGGACTGGCGTTCACCACTTCGCGGCAACAAACTGCATACACAGAATACATACAAGTCGCGTACGCTGTGTGCCGATCGGACACTTTTCACTTCGCCACGCCCTGAATATGTGTTGTATACTCAGAATACACGGGTATGTGATGGCCTTATCGTTTGCAATTCACACGCGAAGCACGGCACAAGAAATCACGAAGTCGACGGCTTGAAATATTTCTTCCGACGCTCGCGCAAACACAACACACTTCCTCCGCTCCGTCTGATTCTGTCGGCGATCGCCCGCACTGATGAAGCCTGGGAGGGTACACCGGCTTGCTGCCTTCAACGACTATCTTCGTGGGTGCTGGATAACTCTAGTAAGAATCACAAGAACGAGCAAAATAGACTGTTTCTGGTGCGGCTATAGCCTAGGCCTCGCGTCACCGCTTCGCTTCGCTTCGAGCAAGTGCCATGTTTGCCGTGATGACGTCCTACGCCGTCCGCCTCGTATCAGCCAATGAGAGACGAGCAGGCATGCGGATGGCAAAGTTGCGTCCGCCCGTCCAGGCGATCGGACAGGCTTCCGCCCCGGTCCGCATGCTTGCGGAGCGGGCGTGCGGATTGAGCGCGTATGGGCCCTTACCGCTTCCGGTTCCGGAAGCCAGCTTCCGGCTTCCGGAGAACGCTTCCGGCGTTTTTCTCTCTCGTCCGTAGCTAGGGGCGCTGCGGTGCACAAGGGCGTAAAGTCCCTATATAAGAAAAGTACCGCCATCGACTCTTTCCTCCGCCGCCTCCTCTCCTAAAGCGCTTGTTTTTTTCTTTACTTGTTGCTTGCGAAAGCCAAGTCGATGGTGGCGCACCTAGAAAGTCCACGTTGAAGCTTTCAGGCCGGGCACGCGCCGCCACCGCCGCCGGCGACTGCGGCTGCGCAGAGGACTTTCAACATGGCTCTGAGGCGGAAAAAAGAAAATATAAAGAAGTGAAAAGCGCGCGCTATCATCGTCCCATCGGAGATACAGGAGAGAGAGAAGCGGCGTTTATCAAAGGATGGCGGTACTTTTCTTATAGACTTTACAAGGGCGTTCCTTCCCGACGCGCGCTCTCTTTCTCGTCCGTAGCTAATGACGCTACATTGCACAAGGGCGTTTGGCGAAAGCGTGAGAATAAAAGCGTAGTGCGCGAGGATGGCTACAAGATGGCGCCAGAGTAGCGCGCGTCGTCTTGGAGGTTTGTCTGCGGCGGCTGCTGTTAATCGCGTCGCCCACGTGTCGTCCTCGCGATATCCAGATTAGCGAGGCAGTGGCGCCACACTTAGCTGCGTTTGTAATGCGCCGCACGAGACAGATTGTCCGCGGCAGCCAATACACCACGAGATGAAAACACTATAGAGTATCGTAATCATCGGTGAATCTTTTGATTATAGTATTGGCTTCTCTTCTACCTGCGCAACATTTGTGCCAAGTTAAAAAATTCACCAATATATGCGGAATATTGAGGACAACGATGTTACTAGCTGATAGATTGCTCGCGTATGCGAGATTCTTTCACTGCATTCTTTCTTTTTGTATGGTAGCATTCATGAATGATTCATACAAAAACCTTAGTAGCTGAAAAACCGTATTTTATTGCAGGTAATTAACAAACCACAGAACCACACCATTACTTGAAAGAAGTACGAGTCAGGCCATCGATCAAGCTTTAGCAAATAAAAAATGTCACAGTTTCGCCTTAAGGGCGAAGCAATTTAACAAACCACAGAACCACACGATTACTTGAAAGAAGTACGAGTCAGGCCATCGATCAAGCTTTGGCAAATAAAAAGATGCTCTTTGAACTCCATTTCTGGCTATACCAGCGTAGTTCTTGCCTGGTGTATGCACTCCCAGTCCGAAAAATGGGTAGATCAATCCAAAGCCTCTTCACACCTTCTACTTGGGCCGGTTCTCGAAATCTCGTCGCCTGGCGTACCAAAGCACGCAAAAAATGCGTGAAACTAACTGCATGACACCAAGCCACAATATATTTTTTTATTTATTATGCAAGCACTAGAGAAAGGTTGAATGACAGGATCGACATTATGATACACCATGTTTTCGGTTTCAAAATACGCTCTTTACAGAACCACCTGAAATGAAGTGTCATGTCGTCCTTTGTGATCGCACATTGAATCCAAAAACAAACTGGCTCACTGTTGTGCTCGCCACGTAATGCACACATATGTTTAAAGAAATAGTGTAAAATTGGACGAGTTTGTCCAAGCTGATGAAGACAGTGCAAGGATGAAGGTGATGATGAATGAACGTTATTGGGAGCCGACGTGATTGTTTGTTAGCCTTCCTTGCGGGTGGCCTGCTCAGTCCAGGAATCCACATAACCTGGCCACCTGCCTAGGTCGGTTCACCAGCTAACTCTGGTTATCAATGATGTGGCTGTTGAGATGGGCCTTCCACTGCTTCGGTGTGGGGCGGGGGATATGACGGATGTCGGTGTTTCACTCGCATTTTCACACAATGTTGTACAGAGCGCTTCGCATTTGGCAGATTTGCAGTACACTCTAAAATTGTTCACTCTTAACAAGCGTGAGTGTCGACGATTTTTGCACGCTTGTTCTAAGCTTGGTGTGCTTTCACGCTGAAAAATCACTCTTCCTAAGCATGACTCGCGGGATGCGTAACGCTTGCAAAGCGTGAGTGAATGCTATTTTTACACGCTTGTTTTAATCGTGGTGCGCTTTCACGCTAAGGGCTTACGCTTGCCATCCGTGACTCGCGACTTTCCTAACGCTTACTGAAGGTGAAAGAGGATTTTTACTTACTTGATGCGGCATTCTACTGCTCTGTAAGATGCATTTCTGACTGTCAGAAATCATTTAAAAAAGAAAGAAGCTGAAAGAACGTAACATTTCTTGTGCCGTATTTATGGCCTTGGTGGCTGCTCTGAGAGCTTATGTGCCCGCCATAAGATAGGTAATTACAAAAACCAACTTTCAATTTTCATCTTGCATATGTGCAAACTAGAACACTGCTCTGCGACTGTATGGAAGCTGTATCGACCGGAACAACGGCCGATGCAGCTTTAACGCAGCACTTGAACTTTGCTATGTACTTCACTCAAACGAAGTGTAGTGTCGTCAAGAAATCGCATAGCCTTTTTTGCGCCCATGGAATTTCGTCGATGCGGGCACATCTTACCACCGGTGGCGTAGCCAGAAATTTTGTTCGAGGGGGGGCGGGGTCACATTACAGCGCGGCCTCTTCCTTATAAAATTTGTCGGGGGATCCAATACATGAATAATAACTGCATTGTCATTGCCAATGCCATTGTATATTAGATGCTGCAAACGAATTATTGAACGCAACGCACTGTGAAGACAAGTCAAATATGTATTTTTTCATAAAAGAATATACTGGTATGTCCCAAAAATTGTGGCAGAAACAATTCATATCATTGCGCCCGCGTTTTTTTTTTGTCTATTCAATAAGTAAAGAAAATATCACACGAACTTTAGAACTACATCAGTTCGAAACCAGTAAAGCAGTGCATGCAGCTTATATGAAAAACATAAAGGCCATTAAAAGAACAAGTTGAGGACAAATAGTTTGATGAATCTATGTCATTCAAGAATCTTGTTTACATATTTGTACATATGCAACGGCCAGGGAAAAACCCCTCTATGATCGACACTGTCCTTTGTTGCAATGGATTGCGCAGGAGCAGCTGTAGCCGGTCGTGTATTGAGAGAGAGAGAGAGAGAGAAAACATTTATTGTTCTTGAGGTGGGGCGACTTCCTCGTAGGATGGAGCCCTTAGTTCGCGGCCCCATTGGCTCGCGCCACCCCGTGTGCCAGCTGGATCAGCCGTCGCTGCTCTTGCGGGTCTGAACTGGTCAGCGAAGTCCCCCGGGAGGAAGGTGAAGGCGAAGGAATAAAGGAGTAGCCCGGAGGGTGTGAGCACTCCCAGGTGCAATGATATACTGTGGGCTTTGCTCCACAGTAGGGACAGTATGAGGGATATTGTGTGGGGTGGAATAGGTGAAGGCAAAAGAGACAGGGGAATGAACTGGTTTGTAGCTGTCGCCACGCGGCGGCATCTTCTCGGTTAAGAGACTGGTGTGGTGGCGGGAAGTGTTTCCTGTTACCTCTTTAATGTTGTAGGGTTTCAGTGCTGTTCAGTGGTTCTGCTGGTGGGTCATCTGCGAGTAATTGCACCGAAATTATAATCACAACAGTGAGTACATACAAAAATCAGGAGTTCTGCAAGATAAACATTAGAAATGCGAAAATAGAATGGAATATACAAATGCGAAGATACATCTTGATAAAGGACACAAAAGTATCGCTGGGAACAAATTTCAATGCTTGTATACAGAAAATCTCGCAACAGGACATTTAAATATACGTATATGTCTCTAATAAATCTACGTATATCTCAGCAAACGTCACTGTATATAATGCGTCAAACAAGACAAATATGTTGTGCAGTCACAGATACTTTACTCATTGAACTTTACTCATAGAACTTTACTCATAGAAAGACAGACGTTCCAGGCAAGAACAATACTATGATTGCAGAAATCGTGATATGTACTTGGGTATCGCTGCGGTCGCGACGGAATCATATGGGTAGAATAATAGAGGAAGATGCAGAAATCAGTACGAAAATGTCTATTTTAACTGCCTGCACAGTGGCAACAATTATTCTGCGCCCAAAATTAAAGAAGGGTATTTCTTCGGTTCGAAAAAAAAATAAAGGCAGGTAGATAAAAAAGGAAAGAAAATGCCAAATGAAAGCCACAGATGATGCGGCAAGTTTAACTATCCAATAGCCGAGTGTGTTTGTTGGGAAACACTGCTTGGGCCAGGCTTTCAGTGGGCAAGGTCGGTTAAAATTGGTTATTGATGTCCTCGTAATTTCCAATTCGCATGATGATTTTGATCATGATGCTAACTGTTACAATAAACTGCGAAAATGTCTGCAGTTTTAAAAGCTAATAAACAGTCATACGTTTTCATAAATACGAGTTCGTATACCTACAGGAACAGAGCTTTTTACTTACCTTGATTTTTGTTGATTCGCTATCTAAAGGACAAACTTCAATCGGCGGGGAAGTTTAGCGAAGCAGTCATTGACTTCGGACACGTTGATACCGATGTCTCTGTGGGTCTACAGTCTGTGGGCCTCCAGAATTTAACCTACAGTCGCAATGAGGGAGGGCATCTATTTCGGGGCTAAAACCTAAAAACACTTCGATGTCGTTGGCATCCTTGTTTAGATACCTTGCACAAACGGTAACCTGTTCGATTACAGCAATATACGTCATTTCGTCACCAAGTACGGAGAAGCAGCCTGCAGCGTTTACGTTTGCATCTAGGCTTTCTTTGATAACTTTACCACAAATTTGTATAATTCGGTTTGGTACATCTGGGCTTAAATACGAGGCATTAGGCATTACTGGGGCAAATTTCCGAATGGTTCTTCAGATATGTATCTCCACAATCAGCTCGCATGCGTAAAAATGCTCTGAAAATAACAGTATTTTCAGCGGGAGGGGGGGGGGCTTGCTTAAATGCATAGGACCACTGTCCCTATGGCCACGAAGAGCCACACTTTCTCTCACGCAAACAAAGCACTGTCTCAATAATAGGCCATTACCTTTTTTCTGTTTCCTCTTCTTTTACTTTGCTTGCCCTGGTCCAGCTTATCGATCACATTGGGAGCGCTTCCTGAAAATTATCAGCTGCCAGCTCAGTCACGGTCATATTTAGTATTTTCGCGTGTGTGGAAGATTGCGAGCGCGTGCTTCCATTTCTGGAACGGCTTGAACACGAGGGCTCCAGTGCGCGCATGTTGGCCCAAGCTTATACGAACATTAAACCGATAAAGTTCCAGAATTGAAACTCTAAAGCACGCCTTTGGGAATGCCAGTGCACCTTTCGCGTCAAAAGTTGATAACTTTATACCCACAAGGTTTGGGAATTGAAATCCATGCGCTACGTAGATACCGCGGCCGCTGTGGTAGATAACACCACCGCGGCCGCTGCGAGATGCCTCGACGCGCCCGCTCGATATCGAAAAGCCCTTGAAACTTTGTGCTCGGGTGGTCCTCCTTGCGTTATGCGACTACAGGTGCATGGGCGTTGCCAAGAAATCCAGCCCGAGTTCACAATGTTTGTGCCGAAATGGCTTTCGGAGCGTGAAAAAGACATTGTAGACAAAATCCAGAATGACTCCCAGCGCCGGTGGTTGTTGTGGTCGGACGTGCATGACAGCACGGAAAAATTGCGGAGGCGGCTGGAGGCCCTTAAGCCCTCCCCCCTGGCTACGTCCCTGCCTACCACTGCTTGAACGAAGCCCGAAAGCAGCCGGGTACGTAACGTACTTTACGTAATACACACGCAAACAAAGCACCAAGGCTTTTTCCAGTGATGTGTCCGGTTGCAGCTTCACGATTTGTCTGGGCTCTTTGCCGCATACCAGCTGCTTCACGTCGCCCCATACAATGCACGGGCCAACGATGTCCGCAGGCGAAACCTGGCAACGATAAAATTAACAAAATCAAGTTGCACCTGATGAACCGTTAACGAATTTCACTACGTGGGGAACTAGAAATTCATAAAAATTAATTTTTCAACAAGTCCCGCATTGCATTTGCGGCGTTAAATCTTCGTTATACACGGTCAAAACTGAGTGAGTAGTGTTAACAGAATGATGCTGTTCTGGATTGCCTCTGAAACTTCGGTTGTGACAAAACATTTTACTCACCACTAAAATTAGGGCGCTTTCTGCGTGTCTTGGCCGTAGGTACGTGTCGACGCTCGTGTACGATAGCTGGGCTAAGGATGCCAGTGTCGCCGCTGCAGGTAAGATTTTGCTGAGGCGTTTTACATTATTCTCGACAGTGTTTCAAAATCCCAACTCACTTTCGAAGGCAAGTTGAAAGAGAAAACATGGAATTAAACGTCACGAACACACCTTACGACGCATAAAAAGCAAAACTTCATAGCTCTTGGTTCGTTTAAGTATAGCGGCATTGTGGGCCAGCAAGAACAGTACAAACTAGCTTTGTAGTCCTAAATTGAAGTAAAAGCAAACCGGCAACAAGGCAATCTGTTTTGACCAGAAACAACAACAAAAAATGCTCAGATTATACTGGGCACCAATAAAACCTTCTCGAATATTGCAATCTGAAGAAATAAAGAGGGACATAAGAAGGTGCAGGACTGTCTTACCAGTCCTTCGTTAAGCAGCAGTACAACATGCGAATTTCCGCCGCGATGTGCAGCACAAATACGCGCATTTTTACTGTCGCCTTAACGAGGCGGTTCTGTAGAATGCGACAGAATTTTCAACGCTTTGTAATGTATGCGTCGACTGGGTGAAATTGCGGTATACATTTTTTTTTATTTTCGAGGCGCTTTGAGGAGGATGGAGGGAGCAGACGCTTTTTGCCCCCACGCGCGAGGAGCCAAGCGGTTCCTTCACCGGCGCTGTTGCGCCTCTTCGCCTGAAAATGGCCATCGACGCGAAATTTTGCGCCAACGAGCCAAAGCTAACGAGCGCAAAGACGCCGAGACGGGCAACAAGAGCAACACTCCTTCCTTCTTTCTAGTCATCTTTCCTGGTCGCGAAGTGCAGGCTACGTGCAGTTCGGGTAAGGGGCTGGTGCGCTCCAGGACAACACCACCTAGATAGCACAGGCCTACACAGTACGATCTATGACGTCATGCTTCCTGGCACGAAATTTCCATTGCCAAGGCTGGCGTGACAAAAGCGTTGACATCAAAATCACTGTTGCTTACGCGAGAGCATGCCCATTAGACTCTATGGCCGTCGGGCCGGGTAGCATGACGTCATGGATCAGAGTGTGTAGGCCTTGTGCTATCTTGGTGGTTTGGTCCAGGATATGTAAGGCGGCTGTCGATATTTTCACGTTTTCGTCATGGTGAAGAGCAGAGATGCAAAAACTGTTTATCACAAGATTAACTCTTTATTGGGTGAACTTGTGTCCCTAAAATCAAGTTACACCCAAAGCACAACGATAGCGCCGAGCTGACGCGCCGAGAGAATACCTTGAGAAGCGCATCAGCTTTTACACATGACTCGTCGAAGGTTACAGCGTAATCGCTGGTGCTCGCATGCCTTCCAGAGAGTAGAACATTATTCGCGTCCCACATACAATCTCACTACACTAGATTCAGCGAGTTATAAATTGTGCAGGCGACATCTTGCGTGGAGCGATAACATTAAGTTGTTAGTTGGTGAAATGCAGTCCCCGAAAAAGGGTTTGGTACTTGTATCAATTCTCCCCTCCCAAACAGCATCGCCCCCATGAATATAAAAAGAGGGCACAAACATATCACCGCTCTTCCACTCCGTGAAGATGGTTGAACAGCGAAGCTGTGTTAGTTGCACCCAGTGTTACGAGTGAGATAAAAAAAGGTAAAGGAAAGACAGGGAGGTTAACTAGAGGTTATCTCCGGTTGGCTACCCTGTACCGGGGAGGGGTAAAGGAATTCGACAGGGGAGAGAGAGAAAAAAATTAAGTATAAAAAAGGGGGAAAATGAAAGAAAAGAAAATCGCAAACACACACAAAACAAACTGTTTCTGTGGGCATTGTCAAGCTGCAGTCTGCGAAGGCGTTCTAGTGTTGCACAGTGTCAACGTCCCATCCTACGTCACACAGTGTAGAGTCACAATTTGTCACTGAGTCCGGTGTCTTTTAAATAACGCAGCAGTGCCTTCAGGGCGGCTCGCGCTGTTGTTCGTGTAGGCGAGTTTCCAAGGATGTTGATTTGCGTTATTGGGCGTTTGTCCAGTTGATCTATCGTGGCTCGCTGAGAAAGCTGCTCTCTGCGTGTGAAAACGAGGGCACTCACAAAGAAGGTGTGCGATTGTTTCGTTGCACTGGAAGAGCGTTCTAATCACAGTCGGTCAGATAGGCCGGTGGCTCGCAAAAAGCGCAGAAGCGCCTGCACGGCCTTCTTCTGTGACGTTAAGTCCAGTCTGTGGTGGAGAATTTTTTCTTCCGACAGAGGCCGGTCGTCCAATTGGTTCAACGCGTTGGTAAAAAAACGTCTTTGCGCACTGTACTGCGGGCAGACGCACAAAATATGTACAATTGATTCTTCATTGCCGCAGTGGTCACATGCTGCGCTGTCGTCCATTCCTATGCGGAACGCATAGGCGTTGGTAAACGCAACGCCCAACCATAATCTGCACAAAAGAGTTGCCTGTCCTCGGCGAAACCTTGATGGTACTCGAAGGCTTAGGACTGGGTCCAGAGAATATAAGCGAGCATGCATGAAGTGCGATTCATTCCATTGTGACCTTGTGCGTTGGCGAGCAAGCACGCGGAGCTTCCGTGCTGCGGCAGTCCTAGAATGTGGTATGGTTCGTTTGTGATCTACTTTATGAGCTGTGCGGGCAGCTTGATCGGCCCGTTCATTGCCAATAATTCCACAGTGACTTGGAAGCCACTGAAAATTTATTTCTTGCCCTATCTCAGTCAGATTGTGGATTTCCTCATCAATCTCAAAGACCAGCTGCTCGTGTGCACCGCGGCGTAAAGGTGACAGTAGAGACTGCAGAGCCGCCTTTGATCAAATCCCGGCCGCGGCGGCCGCATTTCGATGGAGGCGAAATGCAAAAAAACGCCCGTGTGCTTGCGTTGTAGTGCACGTTAAAGAACCCCAGGTGGTCAAAATTATCTCGGAGCCCTCCACTACGGCGTGCCTAATAATCAGAACTGGTTTTGGCACGTAAAACCCCAGAAAGAAGAAGAAGAGTCGGAGAAAATTGTCCATTTGTGTGTCACTTGATCACTAATGAATTGCAGCGCGGCACAAAGCGCTGCGAGCTCTGCTGCCATCGATGTTGCGACGTGAGACGTCTTGAATTTAATAGTTGTGCCCATCGCTGGTATCACCACTGCCGCGGTAGAGCTGTTTGGCAGGACGGATCCGTCGGTGTATATATGGGCAGAGTCTTGGTACTTCTCGTACAGCAGAAGTAAGGCGAGCTGTTTAACGGCTGGTGATGACAGCTCTGCTTTTTTCTGGATGCCAGGTATTGTCAGGTTGATATTTGGCTGGGTAAGGCACCACGGAGGAATCGAAGGTCTTGCGGCAGGAGTGAAGCATGTTGGTAATGATTCACCATGCGTGGCTATTGTTTGGCAGAAAGAGGTACGTGGTCTGTCCGCTGGCAGAGATGCCAGGTGGTGGTGGGGAGTCCGGGCAAGATGTCGTATATGTGTCCTTAATGCTTCAACCTCAATGTGAGTCTTGGCGGGGCAATTGCTATAGTCGCCACTGATGATGCACTCCGAGGTAGGCATAGACAAATGCGGAGCGCTTGTGCTTGAACACTTTGTATGGTGCGCAGACTCGTTTTGTTTACGTTAGTTCAGGCTGACAAGCTGTACCGCAGGAAGCCAAGAAACAGCACATTGTATAGTTGCAGCATAGCACTTGTGGACATTCCCCATGTCTTTCCAGTGAAGAACTTAAACAGGTGACAGATGTATGTTGACCGCTTCTTCATGTATGAAACATGAGGGCTCCATGACATGTCTCTGTCAATTATAACGCATAGAAACTTGTAAGATCGAATGTATGGTATTCTTTGGCCATTTATCAATACGCTCTAGTTCGCCATGGGCTTCCGTGTAAATGCCACAAGTGCGCATTTCTCAGACGATATTTCCAGACCTCGATTCCGGAGGTAAATGGAAGTCTGAGATGCGGCTTTCTGGATCCTCGCTCGCAGTTGTAGGTGTGTTACTGCAGACGTCCAAACGCAGATGTCATCCGCATACATTGATAGCTGAACTGTGCTTGGCAGGTACTCAAAGAGAGAAAGGAAAGTGAGATTGAACAGCACAAGGCTGAGTACACCGCCCTGAGGGACGCCGCGGTAGCTGTAATGTAGAGAGGTGCGGCCGTCCTCAGTGTTCACGAAAAAGGATCGCATGGAGAGGTAGTCGTGTATCCATTGAAACATCCGGCCACCCACACCTACCTCTTCGAGAGCAGTAAGTATGGCTTCATGTGTAATGTTGTCATATGCCCCTTTCACGTCGAGAAACAAAGAAGCGCAAAGACGCTTTCGGCATTTTTCGCGCGGAACGTAGGTGACTAGGTTGATGACGTTATCTATCGTTGATAGACCACGTCGAAAGCCCGTCATAGCCTCTGGGTAAACGTTGTGGTACTCTAGGTACCACTCCAGGCGTCCTAGGATCATTCTCTCCATTACTTTGCCCACACAACTAGCCAAAGCGATCGGGCGATACGAGAGAGCTCAAACGGAGATTTGCCAGGCTTCAGTAGTGGAACCAGGTGACTGGTTTTCCAGCTTATCGGGAGCATGCCATCTCGCCAAGATTCATTGTAGAGCTCCAGGAGAACAATGCTTGCGCGCTCACCCAGATGACCTAGGGCTCTGTAAGAAATGCCATCAGGTCCTGGAGCCGATGTGTCTCCACACAAAGCTAGTGCTGCCTTAAGTTCATGGATTGAAAAAGGTAGATCCATGTGTTGATCTCGTGGTGGTGGATAGTTACTCGAAGGCGGAAAATTCTTGGTAGAAGCGAGTTGGCCGGATAATCTGGCGCAGAACTCTTCTGCCACGTCAATATCCGGTCGCTGTTGTGAAAGGGCTAGGGCTTTGAAAGGAAACCGCTGCACGGGCAGTGTCCGGAGACCTCGTACCGTCCTCCACAATTACGATAAAGGCTTGCGAGGGTCTACAGGCTCACAAAACGCAGCCCAGCGTTGTGATTCCAGCTTAGCTAACCGGCGCGGGATCTTCTTTTGGATGCGTCTGGCGGTCCGTAAGTCAGCCATTGCATGCGTGCGGTGGTGCCTTCGTTCAGCACGTCGACGAATTGTTCGAAGTCGTTCTAATTCTATATCAAATTCCGTTAGCTTCGAAGAGTATGTGAAAGTGCACATAGTATCTTGTACTGCACTCTTGCTAGTCTCTTCCAAGCGATGTTCGGGTGCTGTAACCCCCCCCCCCCCCCCGTCCAGCCCCACCAGTCCAGAGTGTACCTTCAGTGCTCTGTTCACGTTGTCAGTACAATTCAGGCGGTGGCTTGAGGTGAAATTTTCCTGATTGACAAAAACACTCTATCACTGTCTTAATTACTCACTCTTAAATTACTTTGAGTTAAACGCTGAAGAAGACAACATCATCATCCGTCGTGTTATTATTATAATTTTTAGGCATTTTATTTGCTGTTCAATTCCTCTGGCATAATATACAAGGGAATTGCATATTATGCAAAGTGCTTGCTTCCCCCCCCCCCAAAAAAAAAAAAAATTCGAACCCCCCTGGCAGAGATTCTGGGTGTGCTACTGACTCCATATCTTACATAAATATCACAAAGTTTCCCAAACACAAGGGGTACACTGCAGCTTTGATCGCGTTAAAATGTGTTATAAATTACTTTAGGCTTTTATAACAAATGTTTTGGTGAAGTTGCAGAATGAGGTACTACGTTACAACATCGTTAAACCATGTTCCATAAAATATTATCAGTAACTTGGACAGCAAGTTATTTTAGAAAACGACACATGCATGATAAACGTCGCAAAACCTATAAAGGTTCGCTGTAAGATTATATAAAATTCCTAATATGTCATACTAACTTGTCCAAGCATCTACGTTATCAGTGGTATAAAAGTTCGAAAAGATAAACGTGTGGAAGGTATTTTTTTAAGGAAAGTCAAGGTTCTTAGCTGTGCGGGCGCTTGCTCAACGCGATTTATCAAGGACTACGAAAGGCAAACACATTAGTGTATACGACGGGCTCTAGCACAAATCTGGTATTCACGATTGAAATGTTACAAGATGACTCACATCGTTGATCCGAACAGAATTCACTTCAGTACAAGAAAGTGCGATTCGTCGTTCAAGATAAACCCGCGACTGCGACAGCACGCATACCTAATTCACGTGTTTGGTCGATTGGGCTAGAAAAAATATTTTAAATGACTGCCTATGCTCAGATATAATGGTCAGTCATCGATGCGACCGTCCAGGCTCTAGATATTTGCAGCGTGGGCGATACCTTGTGATGAACAATACCAGGAATCTGGGACATCGCCGAACAGCGCCTCTAGCGGCCGCTTCTGAAAACATGCGTGTTTTCCATGGGAGTGCGTCGTTTTTCCCAAATAACTAATCATAGAAGCCATCTTTCAAAATATTACCGCGGAAACAGGCTCTAGGAGCTTAGCCCCACATCTCATGCAAGCGGTACCATTACTTACGACAGAAAACCCGTTCCAAATTGCGAGCGAAGTTCGAAGTATGGGAGTCTATGGAAAAGGCCAAACTTTTGAGGTTTTTTTGGCCAGTAAAAAGCAATTTCCGATGAGCCTATTGCATCGATCAACGTATTACCGGGGATTTATCAACTTCAATGATTTAGCTTTCTGCTAGTTGCAGCAGCAACTCTTGAAATGGCAAAAAAGTCGTTCCAAAATCGCAGTTTTCATAACAAGGTCGCAGAATTTATTGTGGTACGTATATCAACCTAGTTTTTGCCTCGAGCAGCCCGTCGAACCGATAGCCGAGTGTTCTGCGCGACCACAGATTAGGATCACTGATACCACGATTGTGAGTTCGCAGGTTCGAAGCCAGCGGAGCCGCTATTTTTTTTATCACTCTGTCGCTGCTTAGTTTGGCGGTTTCCCGCCAGATGGCATATTCCGAAATGCAGGTCATTTAGTTACGGTTCTTGTTTCGTTTCTTTCTACTGTACCAACGTCTTCCTAAGAAATTGCTGGCTGGTTTCGTGAACATGCGAACGTGCTTCCAAACTTCTTTTGTACTTTAGGTGTAATGTATTTTAGACAATAAACTCAGGTTACGTGTTTTCAAAGTTCATTTCTTTCTTAAGGCAAACATTTATAAAGACATTACTAAGAAATATTTTTGCCTCTTCATATTTTGCCTTTCCATGTCATGGAAAGGCGTGTTTGTGCGACTTTTGTTCAGCTTGAAACGTACCACGAAAATAAATAGCGTCCCCTGTGTGAAATTAAAAGACACAGAAGTAGAAAACAAGGCTGCAGCCCCAGACGTAGTATTCTTACAAAGGAATACAGAAGCTATTTGACTGAGTATATTTGCATTACATCAAAGCAGAATTTTTGCGCATCGGATCTTCGGTGCAAATGAAGGCTGTCCGAATTATTTCACAAGCTTTTTTACTTAGTACAAACCGATACCTCGAAACATAAACATTCTATCCTCAATATGCAACGCACGTGTCTTATCATTTGAACCATTCCCATATACCTTCCCGAACTTCCAGAAATACTAAAGGTCTTCATACCCTTTTGCCAGGACGCACGCAGATGAGTATTGGAAATTATGCGAAAAGACACTGGGACGTGTTATTGTCGTGTAAAAATAGAGAACGATTCCAATTACAGACCACACCCTTTTTGAGTTATGCCCACAAAGTGTTGCAAGAAGACATTGTTTTCGGCTAGAATCACCAAAGTTGCTATAGCATTCTGTTGTTCTGTTATTAACTAACTTTATTGCTGAATCAGATCGCAGCACCATGATATAATTACTGGTACAATTCTTCGGTAATTCTGTAAGAATATTCTCCTACCCTAAATTTAACGTGTTTGAACAATTGAAGAAACATGAGAAAGGACCGTGATGGTTTGCAGAAATGTTCTCCAATTAGAATCCTTTATGCGCCATATCGGTACGGTGGTATTGTCATGATCACGCCAGCGTCCACTGACACCATTTATCACTTTACTGCCTGTAAATAAAATACAAAAGTGTCGTTCCTTGTGCGTGAGTAGCACAATCAGAGCTGATCCTTTCATATGGGCCCACTAAGCCACACCTTCCCTTTTCTGCCATGGTGCCACAAGAGATGTCAATTTCACCCTTGAATTTCTCCCTTTCAGTTTCCTAGAAAGCATAGGGACGTACACAAGACGAACAGGCGAAGTTTTGAAGTAGTCCTGAGATTTGAGTAAAATTTCATAGGCAATGTTATTATCCTTTATTTGTTTACATATTTATTACACTTCATTGGTGATAATAACGACGTACTACATAATAATTTAGTTCTTCTAATTAATTAGTCATGTCTAAGATGGCTGTCCTGATAATTAACCAGGTGTAAGCACTGCATGACATTGGCTGGAAGGCCATTCATTAAAAAAATGTGTGCAGAATAAAGAAAATACTGGTGTTCAAAGGCACAGTCGTCATCAAAAGTTTACGTGGCGGAGATTCTGCAAATACGTTCATTTTCAACGCAGCTACGCCCGCAGTCAGTAAAAGTATGCAAAACTTTTGTTTACTCTAGAATAGTACACGCTGTAAATCTGAATACCACGATGCGTGCCTCAGGCGTAGAAACATAAATATTTTTCACCTTCCGGGGTACGAAAGCTTTTGACGCTGACTATACGTTCTGAAGGCGAGGTTGCTTTTTAGCTTATTCGTGATGACAGGCGCCGAGCTCTCGATGATGGAATATCGGAGCGTAGAATTGTAGAACTTGTGCAAGCTCAGGCGACTTCACGACGCAAACCTAGCGATAGAAGCTCAGGAGGGGGAGTAAACATTTATTGTAGAACCAGCACTTTATGATGGCCGGGCCTAAGCCTCACATGAGGGGACGTCGAGAGCTTGCCACGCCGCCACCTCACGGGTGTGCTGGGTCGGCCAGGTTTGGTCGTCGAGGGCGGAGCTCCACAGAGCCTCACGCAACCTCGACGAGGGGGTCGTGTTGTTAATGTGTGTGTACTGTGCTGGGCACTCCCACAGCATATACGGAAGCGTAGCCGGGTGAGTGCCACAGCACCGGCAGTTGGGGGTACTGTAAACTTCAGGGAATATAAGATCGAGGCGGGTGGGTGAAGGGTGAACGATTTGTTTGTAGCAGACGCAGGGTGGTAGCCTACGCCCAGCTGAATTTGGGGTGAGGGGGGGTGAAAGATCGGCACAGCATGCGTTTTGTTTATTAACACTGATGATAAATGAATAGTCAGAGTAAATGAATGTTACTGTCCGATTGTGGACAGACTCGAGTGTAATGCATACGTTCTATATCACTGTAGGTTGCATACTAATTCCATACTACGCATTCCTATTCGAATTTTGGCCTGTCTTAAGCCTACCGAGTCTTAAGTAATCAAAATAGGTAGGCAATTGCTTCTTGGGATGCAACCGATAGATGTGATTAGTAATGCGGTATATGTGAGTAGGCTGACTGGGATTATTACATGAAGTGCGCCAACGTACCTACGTAAAGTCACGGTAGAAATTACAGAGCTCTTTATTGTTTACATATTGAAATCATCGGAGAGTGTCTCTGCTAAAAAGTTATAAGTTTAATAATATGAGGACTGATTAGCCTTCACTTAGGCTGTTAGGAAAATACCATGTACGAAGTTCTATTGTGGCTTAAATTGCAACGTTATCAGAGCTTCCAAAAGAAAGTGACTGTACAAGTCCATCTTTCTCGGGCGTTCATGTCACCTAGGTACCACCGCCTGACACACGACCTTTATGTTTTAAAATCTGCCCCTATGACGTAAGTTACGTTGCGGAAAAAAATAAATACCCTTTCTAAAGAACGAACCATAACAGCTTCCCGACAAAGCGCCGTACGTTGGCGCAAGTCGTCATTTGTGATAACGATAAGAGCGACAGCCCGTCGTTAAAAATGACTTGTCACTCCCCGGTTTTTCTTTTTTTGCTCAAGGACGCCACTAACCCGTAGAAGGGCAATCCCTCCCTTCGCGCTTGGCCGGAACCTTGCTGGTTCCGGACAAGCGCGTTGTTTGTGTATATTTCAGGCACTTGGCATCACAAGACTTAAACCTTTAAACAGCAAAAGGCTGTCACAGTCACTTTGGTATCTGCACGGAAAGCGCGGACAATCAGTCCACTTTCAGCACATGCGCTCTCAACCAAGACATATTTGCGAGAAAGGGGCTCCTATATTATCCATAGCGAGAAATAAACCCACAAATTACACCTCATTATCCCGATGTGTTTATGAACCGCACTCTGCGGCCTGTATTCCGTATTATGACAAAAAAATATTGTTTCTGCAGTGTCAGTAGCCTAAACATAAAACAGGAAATTGAAGTCATCACATCAACTATCATATATCATAAATTGAAAGAAATAAAACTGAAACTGTACTTCATAATACTCGCAATGCAAAATTTGATGCATGTGATTCAGTTCAATTTCCTATCTGTTCCAGGGTAGAAATATGCTGTTCAGTTGGTAAACACAGGTTATTTTGCAAAATTTGATAAGAATTTTTGCCTCCAACATACGTTCCTATTGGACATGCACATTTCTCTCTATCAAATATATGGTCGAAAAATCACAAAGTCGAATTGTGAATCATTTAAAAGTTAAACTGGCTTCTCCACATAGGGGAAATGCCGTAGGAATTTGAGAATGTAATAATACACAATCATTTGGTTGCATAATCTTCCGGACTATAGGCATGTAATGAAAAGCTCAAATCTATTACACGTCTTTATCTTTTCACAGCAATTTCATCCACTGCATTTATAAAGCAATGTACGTTTTTTTTTATCTTAGCGCGTGAGTCCAAAAACACATAGCAACTTATTTACCAAAGCGATATAAGTTTCAAGAGCTCGTTAATTAAGTTGTAATTTGAGCAAATAAGACGAGAGACTTTCATGCACAGACAACATAAGCGTCTAAGAGGAACAACTGACTAGTTATTTCAGAAAAATAACTGAGTTTAGCTATGTAGTGTTAAACTATGTAGCTTTAAATAAGGCACATATTTTATACATCGCCGGATAGGGGTCATTGGAGATCGCTGGGCGAGGCCTTCATCCTGCCATGGTTGCTTAGTGGCTATGGTGTTGGGCTGCTGAGCACGAGGTCGCGGGATCGAATCCCGCCCACGGCGGCCTCATTTCGATGGGGGCAAAATGCGAAAACACCCGTGTACTTAGCTTTAGGTGCACGTTAAAGAACCCCAGGTGGTTCAAATTTCCGAAGCCCCCCACTACGGCGTGCCTCATAATGACATCGTGGTTTTCGCACATAAAACCCCATATTTAATTTTTTAACATGTTTATCTGTCACCGGTGATCATTTTTACCGGCCAGCAAATGTTAAACGTAATCGCTAGGCACAGGACGCGCCTGCATGTATCAGAAGTTTCTCGAACGTTATCGATGCTTCTATCCGTTGTCTCTTGTCACCGACGCTCATGTAATCTGATGGTATGAGCGATGTGAATTATCTAGAACTTTCTGGAAGACATGTGGGTACCAGGGATTATTCTGGGGCCTTCGATGACTCATGTATAAAAGCCGACGCATTTCGCCCCTGATCAGACTTCGACGATCGCCGTCTGTGTTCGCCGCTTTCGTTGTGGTTGGAGTGTAGCTTGCTTTTGTGGGGCTGCAAGGATTCGCCATCTAGGCGCCACGTCCACAGCTTGGAGAGCGACCACGTGACATCACCGATTACCTCGCCAGAGCCCAGTGGCAACCACGACGACCCTCACGCTCGCTGTCACCAGGCCGCTACATCTCGCCGCATCGCCGGCTGTATATGCAGGCCCAACCTGGGGCCAATCTTCCAGCCCTTACCCAGGAAACTAGATGCACCAACCGATGGAGGTGTGGTTGCTGTGCGGCGCAATGCTGAAGATACTGCGCCGCTGACGAACTATATTCGCGAATCATCATGACGAGATATCAGCATAGTGCCTGGCAAGAGCCTTCGCCGCCGCAAATAGACCTACCAACTCGACGTACCAGCCGCGGAGCAAGCCGACGCAGTCGTGATCCGACGCCACGACTTAACCGTAACGCCATACGATGGTCAACCCATCTAGACGTGCTATTCGATGGTCATAACGTCACCGCTCTCGTCGACACTGGAGCCGACTATTCCGTCTGCAGTGGCGAGTTCGCCGCCAAGTTGAAGAAGGTGAAAACAGCCTGGCAAGGACCCGATATCCGGGCAGCGGGAGGCCACCTATTAACGCCGGCTGGAATCTGCACAGCGTGAGTCACGGTAAACAACTGCACTTACCCGGCGAGCTTCGTAATCCTGCAGCACGGCTCCAGGGATGATATCCTAGGCATGGACTTTCAAAACCAACACGGTGCAGTCATTGACTTAAGGTCCAAGTCGATAACGCTTTCAAAGCACAACGCGATACCACCGGATACAAACATCAGTTACCATGCCTTGAATGTGCTATAAGAACAAGACACCGTCCCGCCTCGCTCCAGCGTAATGCTTTTCGTCGGTACCGAAGTGCCTGCAGACATGGAGGGCGTCATCAAGGGCGATCATCACTTACTGCACGACCGTGAAATTTGCGTCGCTCAAGGCATAGCTGAGCTACTTGAAGGGAAAGCAAGAGTGATGCTCACGAACTTCAGCCACAAATACAAGCACATTAACAAAGGCACCACGGTCGCCTACATCGACGAAATATTACAATCCAGCGGTGCTTTGGCCTTCACGGATTCTAGTGCACCTGCAACGACGACTGTAGTACCAGAACTAACTTTCGATGTCAATCAGAACCTTCCAAATCATAAGAAAGAACAGCTAAAAGCTCTGCTCCTGCAATACAAGGACTGCTTCTCGTCGTCGTCAAAAGTTCGCAAACCCCACTCGCCAAGCACCGCATCATAACCGACGAATATGTCCGCCCACTCGGTCAAAGCCCGTACCGAGTTTCAGCGCGCGAATGCGAGGCTATAAGGCAACAAGTCGACGAAATGCTACGCGACGACATCCAGCCGTCCAAGAGTCCATGGGCGTCCCCCATGGTGTCACCTCAATAAGATCACGAGGAAGGACGTATACCCTCTCCCACGTATTGACGACGCCTTGGATAGACTCTATAACACAAAGTATTTTTCGTCAATGGACTTCAAAACCGGCTACTGGCAAGTCGAAGTCGACGAGAGGGACCGGGAGAAGACTGCCTTTATGACACCAGACGGAGTGTTCGAGTTCAAGGTCATGCCGTTTGGTCTTTGCTCGGCACATGCGACTGTCCAACGCGTCATGGATAATACTGGCATGCTTGAAGTGACAGACTTGCGTCATCTATTTGGACGACGTCGTTGTGTTTGCCTTAAGCTTCGAGGAACACCTCCAGTGCCTTGAAACAGTTCTTCAAGTAATCAAGACCTCCGGACTCACGTTAAAGCCAGAAAAGTGCCGCTTCGCATACGAAGAGCTCTTGTTCTTGGGCCACGTCATCACCAAGTCTGGAGTGCGCCCCGACCCACAGAAAACTGCGGCCATCGCTGACTATCCTCCGCCCGCCGACAAGAAGACACTCCGTAGATTTCTTGGACTGCACGCCTATTACAGGCGCTTCGTCAAGGACTTTTCACGGATCGCTGAGCCACTGCCGTACCTCACGAAGGCCGTCGTGGAGTTCAAGTGCGAGACGCCGCAAGTCGAAGCATTTGAAGAACTGATGCGACGCCTGCAATCGCTGCCAATACTTGCACATTTCGACGAAAACGCCGAGGACTTACGGACTAGAAAGGGTTGTAAGTTACGCTAGCCGGTCGCTGTCAAAGGCGGAAAAAAATTGTTCTACAACCGAAAAGGAGTGCCTCGCCATCATCTGGGCTACATCAAAGTTTCGCCCCTATCTCTATGGCAGGCCCTTCAAAGTTGTGAGCGACCACCACGCCTTGTGTTGGCTAGCTAACTTGAAGGATCATTCAGGTCGCCTTGCACGATGAAGCCTGAGACTTCAAGCATTCGACATCACCCTCGTTTGCAAGTCCGGGCGAAAGCACTCTGACGCCGACTGCTTGTCTCGCGCCCCCGTCGAACCGCCGCCACAGGACGACCAGGATGACGACACTTTCTTGGGACCCACCAACAGCGAGCTGACCCGAAACTAAGGAGCCTTGAAAAAAAAAATTAAATTATGGGGTTTTACGTGCCAAAACCAGTTCTGATTATGAGGCACGCCGTAGTGGAGGACTCCGGAAATTTGGACCACCTCGGGTTCTTTAACGTGCACCTAAATCTAAGTACACGGGTGTTTTCGCATTTCGCCCCCATCGAAATGCGGCCGCCGTGGCCGGGATTCGATCCCGCGAAAGGAGCCTTGTAGACCACTTGGAAGCCAAGACCGTCATTAGGCCCAAGGTGTTCAGGCGAGGATTGGCGTCGTTTATCTTGCAAAACGACATTCTCTTAAAAACGAACTTCTCGCCTCTTCGAGCCAGCTACCTCCTCGTGGTACCCTCAGCATTACGTCCAGAGGTCATCATGAAGCTCTTCATGACGACCCAACGGCTGGACATCTCGGTTTTTCCGCATGCTCGCAAGGATACAAGAAAAATACTACTGGCCGCGCCTCTCTGCCGACGTCGCCGATTACTGAAGGACATGCCGAGACTGTCAGCGACGCAAAACACTGCCGAAAATGCCAGCCGGACTTCTACAGCCGATCGAGCCACCTCGCCGACCGTTCCAGCTGATCGGGATGGACTTACTGGGCCTTTTCCGACGTCGACGTCCGGGAATATATGGATCGTCGTAGCTACAGACTACCTCACCCGCTACGCCGAAACAAAAGCCTCGCCCAAAGGCAGTGCCGCTGAGGTAGCCCGATTCTTCGTTGAGAACATCCTCTTGCGTCAAGGTACCGCAGAAGTCCTCATCACTGACAGAGGTACGGCCTTTACGGCAGAACTAACTCAAGCCATCCTTCGATACAGCCACAGAAGCCATCACTGGACCACCGCCTACCACCCGCAGACGAATGGCCTCACCGAGCGCCTAAATAAGACCATCGCCGACATGCTGGCAATGTACGTCGACGTCGAACACAAGACGTGGGATGCCATCCTTCCGCACGTGACCTTCGCATACAACACGGCCGTGCAAGAAACGACGCACGTGGCACCGTTCAGCCTGATCTACGGAAGGAACCCGGCAACGACGCTTGATGCCATGCTACCGGACGTCACCGACGAAGAAAATCTCGACGTTGCCACCTATTTGCAGCGTGCCGAAGAAGGTCGACAGCTCGCCCGCCTGCGCATCAAGAACCAGCAGAGAACCGACAGCCGACACTACAATCTTCGACGACGCTTCGAAACACGGAGACCGTGTTTGGGTCTGGACTCCGATACGCCGACGAGGACTTAGCGAGAAACTGTTAAGTCGCTATTTCGGACCATGTAAGATCATCCGACGCATTGGTGCACTGGAGCATGAGGTTGTGCCAGATGGCATTTCGCAATCACAGCGGCGCCGGGCACGACCTAAAGTCATCCACGTGGTGCGTCTTAAGCCTTTCTACGCCCGCTGACGAACTTCGGTATTTTGTTATTTGTTATTGTTTTTTCTCTCTCTCTCTGTACGCGCGGTTTTATTTTCACTTTCTTGTTTGTAGCATCGCGACGATGCTTTTTAAGGGAAGGGTATTGACAAGTATACATGTTTATCTTTCACCGGTGACCGCTTTTCACCGGCTAACAAATGTTAAACGTTATCGCTAGGCACAGGACGTGCCTGCATGTATCTGAAGTTTCTCGAACGTTATCGATGCTTCTATCCGTTGTCTCTTGTCACCGACGCGCATGTAATCTGATTGTATGAGCGATTTGAATTATCTAGAACTTTCTGGCAGACATGTGGGTACCAGGGATAATTCTGGGGCCTTCGATGACTCATGTATAAAAGCCGACGCGTTTCGCCGCTCATCAGATTTCGACGATCGCCGACTGTGTTCGCCGCTTTCGTTGTGCTTCGAGTGTAGCTTGCTTTTGTGGGCACATGTTCGCCCAATAAAGAATCAGTTTCGTCATACACAGTTATACGACTGTTTACTTCAGCGTCACTACTACGTGAAAGTATGGGAATCTGCTGTTCAGACTATCTGAAGTAGAGCACTGCACGGGCCAGTTTTTCAGGTTCGGGCTTTGTCCGAGCCCGAAAGTACCATACTTTGGCCGGCCCGCTTTTGTTCGACCCATTAGCCCTTTTGCCTATACGAAGCTAGCTCGACTTCTCGATTATTGTGAAGATACTGTCATGTGATCAACGGCCGCAGGGTGGTCTTCAAGCTGCATCAAAGCAGGTTTTTGCCCTGCATCCCTTCTTGTTGGTTACTTGGTAATTTAAGTGTGAGAGAAATAAACATTTCATTACTAGCCGACCACCCACAGATTATTATGTGAATATTTGGTATGAAAACAAACCATACAATCGACAGTTAGGAAAATAGGGAGGGATCAGGCTGGCAACAACCACCGGGAGTGGCAGAACACCGGCTTACATTTAGGGATGAAGTTGTAGAAAAGCACATCGGTTGATCACCATGCTCGTGCTTTAAAGTGTGCGGCAACATACCATAGCGAAGGCATAGGTGAAGACTACCGTACACGCCGGGGCCCGCCATTTAATCTCACTTTTGAATCTCATATAGTCATTCGGATGTACCTACACTGATGGAACTCGAGCCAATAATTTTAGCGCGAATGGAGATTTAGATACGCTAGTTACTTGCTTTCAGGAATACGATAATACACGGCCACTAGAAGCTTTTTTTTCATTAAACAGAAATTGTTGACCCACATGGCTAACGCTCATCATATTTTCACACGGAACATGCCATTTTTATTGCTGTATTCGGCTTCATTACAATGATGTCAATTTTTCAATCGACAAGTTAGGCATCCTTGTTTAGAAATATATGCGAATTTAGACTCTGTCTAATTGTGTTTCAGTACAGTGCATCTACAACGTAGGCTTTCCCTGTTTTTTTTCTCCGCCAGATTAAAGTATGATCTGCTTGCTTATTTACGTAAATTCGCAGACAACGCACCTAGTGCTACAAAAACATATACAAGGCTGTGAACACGAGGGTCGAGCCACTTAACGAGTAGAAATATTGTTCAAAATAAAAATTTACTGCGGCAATAAAGTGCTCTGCATTTCTGTTTTGTTTTTCACATTCACCTCCCCAATGGTGAGAAATTCTGCAGCATCCGCGTAGACTTAAAGCATTTGTCTAAGAACAATATACACTTGAAAGTCTCAGTTTAATTAGTTTTGCTAATTGTGAATTAACCTACGGCAGAATATTCAACTCGCTTGAAAATATAACGAAGACAATTAATGGAAACCAGTAGTAAGTTGCCCTATGTCTTAAGACACAAAAAAGTTGCAAATGAACTTTTTAGAATTTATTTGCTACAATTTTATCGAGGTACTCTAAGTACTTCTTGAACACTAATTTAATTTTTGTTTTTCCGTTAAAATGATCCCGCCGAAGATCTAGATATTTTTGTGCAGCAACAAAATATTGCAGTCAACTCTGTCTCTAGGCACGTCTTCCGCTCTTGAAAAATGTAACGAGCTCTATCGAAAGTCATCTCATTCATTGCCGTTAAGGATAGCTCGGATACCTGAGACACTCTAATGAATGTTAGTGCAGCGAGTTCAATAGTTTTCAATTTCTTTAGCGCGATTGCAGTGCATACATATTTCTAACTCTTTTCAGGTTGATTCGAATCTGCGATGTCTAGCAACTCTTGAAGTGTGCCTTTCGCCGCTATTCCCACTCACACAAATGTGTTTCCCCTTGTCGATAGGCGGCGCCGCGGTCGAAATCATGCCGCTACCTCCATCAAACTTCGGGTCGTCCGTCACATGCCTGAGCACGATCACCTCTAGGAATTCGAGGTGTTAATAGGCTGGGAACAATGTGGACAAGAGTTCGTTAGTGTCGCGAAGACGAAAGAATTCCTGCAGAACCCATGTTACGATGACTATCGAAGTTAATGCGATGAACATTCGCACAATCTATCGAACAAGAAGCGACACACCGTGTTAGCTAAGACACCTTTATTTAGAATCCGTAGTGTTTCTTCTGATGTTTCAAGTGATCCGGCTATATGCGGCCATGCAGTCTCCCTGATTGACCCGCTTTGTTATGACCATCGCTCGCCAATGTTACCTCACGATGGTAGAACAAGGACTGCAGGCCGACGGTGCGTGCAGTGACGACGATGGAATTACGAGGTAGGAATGATGTCGATAGAACGACGAAGGCATATAAGGACGGCGGCATGACGACGATGAGTTGATTCTGAAGTGATGGCGATAAATAATTGCGACGGAATACAATGCCATGACACCGGTGTTCTAATCTTTATTGATTGACAATAATTGCACAATACTAGCGGAATGAAATAGAAATTATGCTGATGGAACCTGAGGTGGTATGACGACCAAAGCATTTAGTAATTTTTAGCCAACCAGACACGCTTCTGAATAACATACCAGCCTTCTCCCTTTCTTTTCTCCTATTCCTTCCCAAGACGCTTTCCAAACATATCCTCGGCCGTTGAGCTCAGTACGCCGGTGCTCTAGCTCATCAGGCCACGATCACAGGTTTACAAACGTATCTTGCCAACAAGTCTATTATTCAAGCTCGAACTTAGGGGTAACATTGAGCTTGGAGGCTCCTATCGAAATACATGGGAAATCGGCAATAGTTTCTCTTAGCAACCAATGCACCAAATGTGATGAGTTATGTTGAAATTAGAAAAAAAAGTTAAAGTGTAGTGATTGCAGAAAGGGATATTTTATTATAGGCTGTCTACTTTTTTACGTAAAATTTCGAAAAAGAAAACTTGTCGTCTAGAGCTATGTACCTCAGCAGCTAAAATGATATCGGAATTCTGTAAACTGCACCGAATAATACATCCAAAGCGGATAGCAATCATATATCATACACCATCCTGAAATATACCACTACGTTGTGAATGTTGCATTTGTAAAATCATTCCAAACATTATAACAAATTACGTAAGTTTTAAGTTATAGGAAATAAAAATTGTTCGCTTTTGATGCTCCAACGGGTTCAGTTTATAGAAATGCCATATTTGTTTTTTATGGCTGAGTTGCGAATTTGTAAACTTCACGCTTCTATTTTTTTCCAGATTTACGAACATCCTGCAATCCTTTGAAAACATTACACTATCTAAACGAAAATTCTATTTGCTGCAGTCTCTGCAATTTAACTTTCCCTCTTAAATGCAACACATTTCATTCAAATCGGTTCAGCGGTTTTCTCATAAAAGCATTCCTGCATTTTACATGTATTTGAGTATCCGGCATCGAAGATAGGCCCGAGCTGAAGCTTCCTCTTAAACAATGGATCAGGCCAGTTCTATAGGAAACCCATGAAACGGAACCCTGACGTATACGCAAGACCGTGGCCACAGTGGTGCACAAATAAAAAGTCTGCTCAAGGAAAAATTATATATTCAATGGAAATTTCGCGGGAGCCGTTATCTCGGCCAGACATCTCTCCAGAATGCGGCAGAGCTTTCTGGCCAGGTGTCTAGCAAAACCGTCGATTCATTGTCAGTAGAGCAAGTAGCTGGCCGTCTTCGAGATAACGCTGATACACAAGCGCGCTCATTTCCAAGTACCGAGGTGAAGCGACAGCTTCAGGGTGTGTTTCCTTTTATTGCGCTTTCTTTAGTTGCGCGTCATAGCATACGTCATAGCGGGAATTTCGAATTCTTTAAGGTCGATAGGCCACGTGGTGGCTAAAAAAGGTATCTGTACGAAATGTCCCTAATTCCTGGTATTGAGTGCACAGAGAGCAAGCGCGACCGGCCCCGCGAACGGAAAATCGCGCGCCGGAACCGTCAGCGGTTGAACCGGAAGTGGCGAGCAGACGACGTTTCCCATGACCCTTTACGAGTTTACGCCTCACCTATTGCGTGAGCACTAGTAAACATAGATCTACAACATGAATATATATTATATTGAAACGTTGCGAGGTGAGAAGAGGGAGCGACTTTCGACGCTACTCGACGAGTGTCCAGTTCTCTGCTGGAAACCTGCCGAGCCGCCGCCAGAGGCATTGGGTGCAGCCATGGACACCGCGCGCGTTCGGCGCGAACGCGGATAAAAGCGGACGGCGTTGGCATCAGCTTACGCGTTGCGCGTTATCAGAAAGGGCGCGCCGCAATGAAACACCTTCTGTTATCACCTCTCCTCCTCGCGCCCAGCGTGGCCTCTCATTGGTTGCCTCCTCTCCCAGCACGCCTCTCCTCCTCTGCTGGTCATGTAACCTGCCCTCCCCCGGCGCGCGTCTCATGCTCTTCTGGTCCCGCGACCTGCGTGACGCCGGGTAGACGGCCAAGAGTCGACTAAGAACAGCTTCGGTGTTAAATTAACGCATATAGTCAAGCAAAATAAAAGCAAACAAATAAACAAAGTTACAGAGTTTGTTAGTGCTGGTAGAAGGACTAAAGGCGCACAACATGTACTACTTCAGATAGCGAGCGGCACTGCTGTGATTGCGTAATGCCGTCTGGCACGGCCTCATAGTCGAGTGCGCCAATGCATTGGATTATCTAGTAGGGTCCGACATTGTATCGGAAAATTCATCGTCGGCGTATCCGGGTCCAGAACCAAAAACATTGACAGTCACATTAGCATACAGAGGAGGACGGCAAATGCCTGCGCGCTCTCGATACATTCATTAAATTGCTTTGACATTCTCATTCGAATGCGTTGTTACTTCGTATTATTTTTTTTCTCTTTACTTGATCTCTCTTTTCGTCGCCTAGGCATCACCACTGATTGTGCGTGGTTAATGGTACGTGAGAATAGTGCTGGCAAGTCTACGAAGCCCATTAAGACACATGCGAAGGTTCGCTGAATGAATTCTTTAAAACTTTTACGCTTTAACCGATGAGGGTAGCTGCATGGGCTTGTATATGCGGTGCATTTCTTTGGTATATACCGTGTCTACTTTCTTCTAGGGCAGGCATAATGAGAGGGACGCAGGAAAGAGAGAGAGATTGTGGTTGTGAAGAGGAAGGGGTGCTATTTTCTGCAGCCCTTTAGGGAGCACGACTCAGCGCCTTGGGGAAGGGGCGGGGGATGTAAAGAAGAAAGAAAAGAGGGTGAAGGTCGATCGATTACACAGCCCTTGACCGTCAGCGGTAGCCAGGCGGCGCATTCACAATTTGCACGAGGGACGCGGAAAGAGAAATTAGACAAACACACACTGCTAACTTTGCACAGCAGACTTCCAGTTGTCGCAGGCGTACTCATACTCATGGAAACGTCATAAGACACGTGTACATTGCTCGACACTTAGGGACAAAACCGGAAAAAGCACACGCAGACGCTTTTGTGACCAGACCGCTTATTTAGAAGGGTGTCCGTTCAACGCGAACACAGATACCCGATCTCTTTTATTGATAAATAAATTGATGGCTTACTAGCGCATCCGCTTGAATTTTGGTGCCATAACGCCGGATGGTAGTCGTTTTCGACCCATGAGCCATGTAAGGGTTTCCCCTTAAAACGGTCGCAGGGTTGGTATTCCTCGTTGTGTCGTCGGAGATTGTACTGTCGGCTGTGCGTCCTTTGGCGAGTTGTCTGTCTTCTTCAGCGTGCTAGAGATAGGCGGCTACGTGGTCATTTTCTTCGTCGCTGGTGTTCGGCAGCAGTGCGTCGAGAGTCGTCATCGGGCTCTTTCCGTAAACCAGCTTGTTCCGTAAACCAGCCGTAAATCTGCGTTGTTCTTTGCACTGCTGTTTGTAAGTGAAGCTTACGTACGGAAAGACGACATCCCACGCCTGGTGCTCGACATCGACTTACATTGCTAACATGTCGCCAAGTGTCATGTTCAGCCTCTCCTTATAACCATTCGTCTGCGGGTGGTAGGCACTTGTTCTCCTGTGCCGCAGGAGCACAACTCACGCTGTGTTGCAAAACTCCTTGGGCAAGCTCCGCGGTCAAAGCAGTTCCTTGGTGGCTGATGAGCACTTCCGGGGCACCGTGTCGTAGCAGGATATTCTCAGCGAAGAATTTTTCCCCTTCGGCCGCAGTACCCTTAGGCAGGGCTTTCGGTTCGGCGTGGCGGGTAAGGCGATATGTATCCAGAGAGAGAGAGAAAAATAGCCCCATAGGGTCGTCAGTGTCAGGAGCCCTTTAGTATGAGTGATACCACGGAACAGCCAAATCCCGGAGTTTGGACATTTTATAGCCTCTCAGCACAGGCAACAGGCTCCGCTTAGCACCCCCGACTGACCCACTCTGGGGTGACTTTACAATTGCTAGTATGTACAGCGGAGACTTCCGCTCAACACGTGTTGTCATGGCAATCGCGGAGCTCCTAGGTGCCTAGGGACATAAGCGCTTAGGAACTTTTGAGGCACTGGTCTCCGCTGAGCGTGGCTCTCTTATCTCCGGGACCGGGCGCAGCGACCTTGCCGAGCGCAGCTCCTGCGTGCGTAGGGAGCGAATCGTTTAGGGCGCGTTGAATGTCTGGCGGTGTCGGGCCCACGCCGGCCGCACTTTATTATTGTACACAGTAAAATAATTTACACCCTAAAGGGTGGGAACTCGTTGCCATAACACCCTACAAGGGTGTTATGATGACAAAAATAACCCGGGGGTGTTTAAAATTTTGGCATGTGGGGTGTTTTCCCTATCAGAACAACCCATTCACAGCCAGCAAGGGTGTATTTACATCAAGGATCACCCAAACATTGCAAGGGTGTTTCTTTTTCACTTTTACTGTTTGTTACAGTCAGCGTGCAAAATGCAATTCTCCATGCCAGCATTGTACCCAGGTAATACATGATGCATCTTTGCATCCATATTGAGGGTGCTGTTTGAACATTTTGTTTCTATCACATACAGAACATCAGCCGAGCCACAAAATTGTTCACCTACTACATCTCGGTAACTGGTATAGAGTCCATGGAATACTGATATCATACTTTAAGGAAATTCACGGGGAAAGCTAAACGAGGACCAAGAATGACAGGACAGGAGCCAAGTCCTGTCATTGGGTTCTCGGTACTCGTCTAGTTAGCAATGGGAATTTTTTTAATTATGGCCCACCAACAAACTCAAATCAAGTATCTGCTAATTTTGTGTGCATCTGGGTTGGTGGTGGATATGAATTGTTATATGGTGTAACATAACTATATGTTGACAACGCATGGACACAATAAAAGTTTATTGAAGCCTGGACAGAAATTATATATGAAAACTATAGACACAAAAAACAAATATAATAGAGTAAAAGTAACCTATTTTCAGAACAGTGATACCGAGGGCGTCCACACTTGCACTGCACTAAAAGTATTAAGGCCACAGTCTCAAGAAGTGCATGAGGTGCAATATTTTTGCAAACGCAGGGTCACAATGCCTCCCTTCAGCGAAGCTGCAGAAAGAAAAGATTACAGAATGCTGCAGGACAACTACTAACCAGTGCAAAAATGTACACGACACGACATCAAAACTGCAAATGACACTAGAGTCATAATGTCGTAATAGTGTTGTACATGAAGGGACATCCATTTAAACGGATGTGGACATTAGGAAGCGTCTGTGTAAGTGTGGAACTTGTTTTGGGTGATGTAACAATGCGACATGGCAGCCCCATCTCGAATGATATAAAGTGGGTTTACTGATTATTGTTCTACTTTAGTGAGGCCTCCCAGTCGAAGCTGTGAAATGTTTCCAGAGACAAAACACTGAAGCGTGAGCATTGTGGAGGAAGTTCTCGGCATTCTATATCACCCAAAACATAGGTAAATGTTTGTTTCTTCCAATTAAAATTTATATTGAGGCAGGTTATTTCTAGCTGTACTAATGACATAAAAAGTTTCCTCTGTTCAATAATGAGCCTCGCTATTTCGTTCTCAAGGAATCAGGTGGCAATGTTATGCCTCCATTACTCTCCGGAGAAAATTATCTACAAAAGAACAGAAGATGTAGCATAATGCTAGCAGATATTATGTATATTTATTTCATCTGTAGGCGTGGATAAATGTTTCGAATATCCACCAGAGGACATGGACTTTACGTTCCGATTTTAAAAAATAAAAAACGTCTTCTATAAATTTAACGCCCTATGTATCTTTTTACACCATTGTGTTACGCTTGTTAGTGCATTACTTAGCATCATTTGGTCCTTACAAGGCATGCAGGAATGTGTAAACACTCTTATGCTGCTAGGGTATACTCCTATAATTGCCTTTACATCAACTGCTAAGCCATTTATGAAAAACTGAAAGTTGATGGGTGCCAGGGCTGCAACTTGAAAAACATCAGAGAAAATAAACTGAAACTGAGTACATCAACATAATCTGTAGATTGCCCTTAGAAGTGTACAAATTGACAGCAACATACAAAGTACCTACATTACGACAAGATTATTCCATAGGGAGAGATAGATTCCCGTGCAGCACAAACAATAAGCACTAGAGCGGGACTGATACATAATGAGAGACACTATGAGCGATATCAAGATTGGTAAAGTAAGAGCACAGCATGGGTTAAAATTAAAAATAAATATGTTCTACATAATTGAAAAACCTATATAAGGGCATGACGTGGACATACAAGAGTCCTATTTCCTTCATTGTGAATTGTTAGCACGTCCAGTGAAAGGCTAGTCAAGTCCTTGATGACAATGCACTCCGGACACTTCCTCACAACGTAAGCATGAAAATGTTCGTCGTATTCTATTGTCTCCAGCTTCTGAGCAAAAGCAAAAATATGCCTGTTTACAGAAAAAAATACTCTTAAGCATAACAAAAGCTGGTTGATCGGAACAAACATCGGTGACCACAACGCTGCTAACTGTGTACAGTGTGCCGCCAGTGTATATAGATTTAAAAGAAAATGCATCTCCTTCCTTCATATTGTTCGAAGAGAGTATTGTTTTTATTTGTGAAGGCATCTGCTCAAACGCGACTGTTTTGCATCCTACAGTTCTAAAAGATGTACCATGATCTCCACAAGACTGAAGGTACATTTCATAACCTTGATGGCGAATTGCAAGCGTAGATGTGATGTTTCTGAAGTTCTTCAACTTTCTGGCCATATCTTTGAAATACTGATGTTTTGCTTCATATCTCATCGTCCATGCATTTATAAGTGGCCCATACATTTCCATATACTTTGAATAGTGGATCAGAAAGTGTATTTTACAAGGGATAGATACATCTTGAAAAACTTGCTTGAAGTCAATACAAAAGCAAGAGATGAGGCGGTCTACTTAAGCGATATATTCCATAGTGACTCTTCGGCTCATGAGAATATCGACTGTTTTCCGCAGCAAAATGTAAAGCTCCCATTCTTCAACTCCTTTGGGAATCTGTGTACCTATATAGAATGGCAAGGACCGAAATAGACAAAACAGCTGCGATGCACTTCCTTTTATACTGCCTTGCAGCATTGTCATTGACAATTACTCAGGTTTATTACGCCTGTCATTTTCAGCATAGCAGTAGCCCACAATTGCAGAGTTCAGATACTCTAAATTAATTATTCTTTTTTTCACTAGAGAAAGGAGAACATGCTTCAGCAAAAATGGAATTACACCTTCAAGCACATCATGCATGAGGTCTGGGGGAAGGTGCCGTGTCGCATGAAAACCTGAAAATTCAACAGCACACTTACTCCGTACGCCATATATAGGGAGACAGCTAAGTCCGCTCTGAAGCAAGCTTACTTGGCGATTGTGTGCAGCTGTCGTTCTTTCAACAAAGTCTGCTGGTCGGTGCTTCCTTCCAATTTCACTGTGCAAAGCCATGCAGTGGCGACATATTCTACCGTTGCTAAAACTACATCTCAAGCCTCCCAGTCGATGCAGAGAAAGGTTGTCTCCACAGGCGAAAAAAACTGAACCTGTGAAAGCTTCCCCATTAATAACAATGCCTACAGTTTCAAGATGTGCAATGTCGTTAACAAGAGGTTGCAAAATTTGCTTTAAACCATATTTGACAACAAGTTTTTCTTTCGCTAGCACAGCTAAATGAATCGATGAAAGCTGGGACCTTGTTTCCGGTGGGCCGTTTAGAAGTGTATAATAAACTGCCATTATTTTGTGTTTTCCCCGTTTGCTTCCGAGAGGATCACATACCTCGAACTCATCTGTATACAACTGAATACACAGCTTCTCTGTATTTCCTTGAAAATATGCATGTTCTCGGAATTCTTTGCCATCAAAAACATCAACAAGATAACCTCCTGAATTTCGTGACCTAATTTTTGTTTCAGCCTGAGGACTTTCGAGCAAGTTTTTTAATACTTTAAGGACAGAAACATAAGTAAACATTTCTTTCTTCTGATTCATGTCCCTACCAAGACAAATAGTTTCTGGTTCTACAATATTCATGGAGAACTTCCAATACTTTTCACGTTCCTGATTATTAATGAGCCTTGCTATGTCATTGTGAACGAATGATGCGGCAGATTTGATGCCACCATTAGCCTCAGCAGAAAAGTGCGCTACAAAAGACTCAAGGTACATCACAAAATCAGCAGATATTTCTTGAAGTGTTGCATTAGGTAGGCGCTTTCCCTCTTTCCATTTCAGTTGTAGATGTGCAAATTCTTTAAATAAGTGTGGATACTGATCAGAAGACAAGCTTGTACTTCTTTCTGTAGACACTGAAAAGTTTGTGTGCTCACTGAGTAGTTCATCACCTTCACTGCTGCCAGGGACCTCCTCATTGTCACCTTCCACATTGTCTACACCTTCTTTTGTCCCTTGCGGCTCTTCCATATCCGCAATACTTTCGAGGAGACCTGAATGGTACCTTGAAACATGCTTTCTGTAAGCCCCATAATGTCCGTTAGTCCTCAGGCATCCTTGAAGTCCACACACCCAGTGCCGTTCATGCCCATGCTCAGCATGGAAGTGGCGAAACAGAGACCTTAGAGTGTACTTTCTCTTTCCACACTTGTGGCACTGCATGAAGCGAATTCCAGGCATCTGGAGAACAAAAGTAAACAGGATATAATGCACAGTGCACATCTTACACTATTAGTTATAAGGAGAGGTTCCACTAGAGAGGGCAGAATGTGGTGCTGTGAGCTGTTTTAGTCAGGTATATATGTAAAGCCAAACGCTAAAACACAGCAGCTTTATATTTAACTTTGCAACAGCAGTATTAAGGTAAGCAGGTGATAAAAGAGCATGCATGAGTGTGTTGCAGAATATGTGGTTACCCTAATCACGCTGCAAGTAAGTGCCAAGTTGCTTTACCTTATAATACGCACAAGAAAACTTGTGAATATAAAAAAATGCTTATCCCTGTAATTGAAGCTGTATGATTTTTGAAGCAATTCACTAATTATGAATATTTATTCTAATATCAAAGTTAGCAAGGTTTATGGGTGAATAAGCACGAGCATTTAAAAATGCTTAAAAGGCTCATGCCAGTTTCAATGGCCAAGTCTGGCACAAGCACTTGGAGGGGGGGGGGTGCATTTCAGAACACTGTGACGTGACCTTGTCTAAGACGAATGTTAGGCTCAAAGTTTCGTTGGAAGCAGCTTGCAATAGCAATGCTTTGCAATCGGTCCTTTAGCACATACTCACAGTGATTGGTTGATATTAGAACCCTGTAGCTCAATAGATGTTTACATTGCATCAGCTTACATCAATTAAGGCATGTCATGCACAATATAAATATAGAGCAATATAACCCAGTTTAAATGAATAACGCCGAAACAAAAGTGGTAACAGCAACGTATTAGGCATAGTTGTGGCAGCACAAAGCTTAAAAAAGAAACTCTGAACAAAAGAAAAACTCTACATAACCACAACTAATGACGATAACTGTGGAATATTTTAGTTTAAATTTTTGAACGCCACCATTGCATGCCGGATATCGCGATCATTTATTTAGTCTTCTGCACAAAAATGTGCAAGGTGTGTCAAGATGTCACTCAAAGCTTTATAAATGGTTTGCTTTGTTTCCTTTGGTTGCAACAGTAAGAAAGCACTTGCATTTACAGTTTCGTGACATCAGCATAACAATACTTTATTGGAATTGTTTAGATTGTTCACTATAAATGAGGTATGCTCAGAGCATATAATGGCAGAATTCGCTCATGAATGCAAAAGTTGGGTGACAAACAAAAAATAACGCCGTGTAAGGCCGGATTCTGCAATGATTGCTTGAACAATATTTAAACATATAGTTGTGCGCAATTCTTAATAGCGGTAGTTTTGACGCGAGTGTATGTGTGGTGTGTATTCAGCCGTTTTACACCTCCCAATGCAATTTTCAATGCTAACCAATAGACCGCGTTCTTAGCATGTGTGAATGCATGCCGTCACATATATCAGTTATCGCTTTGTATACCATGTTCGCGTCAGACCCACTAGCTCCCCAAAGTTTGTTGGGCCCTTTACTCAATATATTTCATTTTTTCGCATTACCAGCAACCCGGTACCACAAGCGAATGTAAGCAATGCCTATATATGATCCGTAAATCAGCTGCCATGGCACAACCGAATACGTATGACGAGAATACAGAAACTGTCACTACGAGCAGCCTATGTAGCCCCGTACAAGACAAAAATATCCAGTGGAAATTTAGCGGTAAATGCGAGAGAAATGAACTGGGTTATTCGAAGAGGCGGACATTACTAACACAAGAAATCGAAATACATAATGAACCAATTCAAGAAATCATTAATTAGCTTAATTATTTTATGGCAGATATATATTGCAATTTATGAATTGTAGCCGGTGAGTTTGCAAGACGCATCCACTTGAAATGAGTCTCGAGGATGACACTACTTTCGAATTATTTCCACAAAAACGTAGGACAAAATACATGAGCGTTCCAGTTACTTTTGTACTTGAATGCATAAAATAGCGTTGTCTTTAAAATGTAACAGTGCATTTTTACGGTGAGTTTAATGGCGCATATCTCCAAACTGGTGTCATTCTGGAAATACATTTCAATTGGATACGCCTCACAGTCTTGCCGGCTACAATTCGTGAATTGCACCTGTACCTCTACCATGTGATCTGCTACCCCTCACTTCACGCACATACACTTTATTCCGCTTTCGCACTCCGGATGCCAAGCATTAAAACAGGATTGTCGAGCGTATACCTGCATAGAAATGTATGCTGCCGAGAACACTTGATAACCCGGCCAAGCATGGCTCGCGCCATACTGCATTCGCGGCCTTCGCAGCATCTCGATGTACTGCGCAGGTGCGAGAAGCGCGGCCAGCGCTGCCTACGCATCGGACGCCCATCGCGTCATCTACTACGACGCCCAGCACAGCACCATCCAACCTACTCCAATCGCAAGTTCATTTGCGCACGCTGAAGAGAGAGAAGAAAAAAAAAGGCGGGCGGGCAGATACGACGCGCATCTTCGAATCGATGTGAAGCTAAGCTTTGGCGAATCGTTTGATCAAGCGCTATATATTTGGACATTTGATTCCTGGGTCCCTGGCGTAAAGAAAATTTGCGGGCACACCCGTGCGACGCAAAGTGAAACACACAGTGACCATGTAAAGAGCTAGTCGGCGTTAGCACGATATAATCACACGTGCGACTGTGACTTTCTTTTCCCGTTTAGTGTTTGGAGCTTCGGGCTACGCATTGATGGTGGACGGAAGTTCAATTCCTCTATCAAACACGCAATTCACTTTCTTTTTTGTGTGAGGTTACCCTGCAGGACACCAAGCACCCAGCCGCGGTCAGTAAATGTCCGGGAGGGTTCACAAAGAAAGTTTCGCTTTAATAGCGCTCGACCGCCGAAGCAGTTGGTTTTCGAAAAAACTGAGAGGAGAGCAGCAAAATTCGGGTAGCGGGGGCATCTATTTGCCAGATTTCCAAAGACTAGAATTGGGAAACTGAAAAGCAGTTTGCAAACAATAATGTTTCTTTCCGACAAAGTCTCGCAGGTCAACCGGCATAAATTTTAATAATAATCATTTTATACAAACTTCATCAATTTTACAAATTACAAATCATTAAAACAGCGCCTTACCTTGCCTGGAATGCCTTGTAGAAACTCAGTGGCTATGTACTGGGTCCGTCAGGCGCAGGTCGAAAGGATGCCGGACACGCAAAGAAGTGGCAGGAAAAGCATACCCACAATCACTCGACTCCTCAACGTGCTGGCATTTTATACCATTGCAGCCGTGCGCGCCGCGCCCCGCGCACCTCCTCTCCGCAGGGTTATTTTGTAGTGAGTACTCGTGTTGTGGAAAGGGAAGAGCGGCACCTTGTCTCGTGTCTTAAGGTATTTTGTACAGTCGGTTGATATGATAGGATAAGAGGCAAAATTTTCCTTACATTGTTCTTTATTTTCCCTCCTTATTCGTCTTTCGCCTTCCAGCTACATTTGTTCTCTATTGAAGACCAAGCCAGGTTTCTCCGAAAGCCTGATGCAGACATTATTAAAATGTGTCAATTCAATGAGTTTGGTTGAGCCCTGGCTTTGTTCTTCCTTGGTGTTTAAGGAATGCATCGTTTAAAAAAAATGGGCCTTAGGCATACGCTTTCATCAGCGCTGCAAGCCCACTCCATGCGACACGCCAAGCCAGTGTTGAAAGCCATGTCCGCCGAGATACTGAGTGGCCCCGCAGCCATCAGTCACGCCAAAGCCAAAACGCCAGAAAAAGAAAACTTTGCTTTCAGAACCAGCAATTAATTTGGGCTATTTTTTCACCCTTTATTCTGTGTTTGATTCACAAAACATCTAGCCCCTCGGATTCCTTTATTCTTCCCGTTAAATGATAAGCAGGAATTTGCAAAGTAAAATGTAGTGCAAAGGCTTCATGATACAATGTGCAAGCGTGACTGGACGAGGAGAGAGATAGAAACACACTGTGTGTCTTTTTCTATCTCTGTCCTCGTCCAGTTGCGCTTGCACTTTAATCAAAAGGCCGTGACTGCTGCGACCGGGTCGCAGCAAACAAAAGGTGCCCAAAACGTTTGGTGCGACCCATGACGTCACGTCCGCTATAACCCATGATGTCACGTCCGTTTATTTTCATGGCGGCTGTTTTTCGGGGCCGGTCGCGTTGTGAAGCGGTCCGTATTCCGTGCCTTCTTACAGAGTAAGTAATCCATTTTTCCACTCTATATGCATGTAATAAAAGGTTGGGGCTGTCAGCTGCTTGATGTGTTGCCGTTAGTTATCTTGCGCGCATATTTTGCCTCGTGACCGCGTCAAATTGCAGCCGGCCCGTGGAATAGGTCGTGGCATCCCATACAAAGCAATAAAGCTGATCCTCCGTCAGGATCGTTAGTACGTGTACAGAACCATCCAGTAGTGTGGTTCAGTGAATGATGCGTGAAAAAACGAGGACGCAAGAAAATCCTGGCATGGTGAGCTGTTCCGCCAGATCGTGTTGAATCGCGTTTTTGCGCGAGATGGTCGAACAGCTTTGCTACTGCTTTTCTACAGCTTTGCTGCATTTCATTTAATCATCACCTGCATTCTTTTTAATAAGACAAATGACATTACTGCGCGAAGGAGCGTCTCGGAAGTTTACCAACAACAGCCAATGCCGCCGTGCCTGTTGCATGCACGCTTACCAGCTACACGCTGTCCTGATGCAGTTGGAACGATTATGACGCAGTATCAGCCTGCTACTGCGGGCTGCAGGATCACGATGACAATACAATTAAAATAACTAAAGAAATTAATGCAGTAAGTGTGGTGTTCAAACGTTGCCAAGCGTGATAAGCGGACCTGCCTCGTAAGATGCGTTGAATGAATCGGCTTTCTAAAGTCAGCTTCGCCGCAGTAGACGTGTTACGCGGTGAATCTTACCCAAAAATTATTGCAGTGAAGCATACCAAAAGTGAAAAGGGGCCGCTATCACGGGACATGTATATGTTCCTTAACTATGTACGCGCGCACTCGCCTTCGCCCATCACATTACGCGCGCCCAGGAGCGTAATAAGTGTATTGGCAGGTGTACTCACCTATATGAAAACTGCCAAGAAAAGCTGGTTAAGGCAAGCTCTCTTGTCGAAACGTTTGCACCAGCCTGTTCGACCACTGTTATATCACCGCAGTTTGTGTATTGCGGTGAAGCATACCGATAGTGGGTAGGGGTCACGCGAATCGGGAGTGTAGGGTTTCAGCCAGCGACGAACCCTACCAGTCTCAACGTTCTAGTCTCAACAAAGCTCATTTTTGCGCCAGGATGACGTTTCGACAACTTTTGTTGGCTGTTGGTGATGACACAACTCTTTTACAGATAACATTCTCTAAGCCTTTTGAAATGACAGGGAGCACTGACACCGGCCGATAATGTGACATGACATTTCTGTCCCCTGATTTAAACAGTGCAGTCAGCTTCGCCTGTTGCATTTTTCTAGGGTAAACGCCAGTAGACAAGCAAACATTGAATACGTGGGTGAAAACAGGCACTTTGCTTTGTTGTGTACCTGTCATACTGCTATTAAATTTTCCTTTCCTTTTAAAGTGCTTACGTACATCACATCGCAAGGAGTCACTGTGTAATTAGTGGCCTTGTCATGTTAAAAAACCAGGCTCTACTCAAGAGAGGTTGGGGTTAAGTACCTGTGAAATTTTTTTAGAGGGGTAGTTTTCTGAGAAGAAATCAGATGCCAGAAACAGACCTGTGGTATCCTGGGTTTGAGTATTTAACAGTGGAAAGGATACAAAATACATTATATTTCTTGTCTGAAACCAACAAGTAAGTGAAATGTGTAAATATATTAAATAGCGTCCATGCAGCAACTGCAAGCTGTGCACACCTAGACCCAAAACGCGCTTCTCTTGCTCCAGTCCATGCAGGCTGTCAGCTGCTTTGTTGAAGCCTCTAGTACATTCTCAGTGGTGCAGTAATTTTTGTCTGCATTTTGCTCAAGTCTGCCCTAGACATAATTGAGTGATTTGCAGTTGCAACTGGACTGCAGCCTCAGCTTGGGAGACCAGTGGTAGGGCACTTTTTGTAAGACTAAGCTACACATAGCATTACCAGTTTGAGCAGACACCCGTTTATATATGTGTCGTCTTTAGCATCTAGATTTTTTACCATGAATTCAGAAAAATCTCCAGCACATCGAGTCCCTAGATTTGAAATGCTGTATAAGTTGTCTTCTTGTTCATTGCGGTTGCGCTTAACTTCGGTCCAAATAGGAGAGCACTTCTGCATAGCACATCAAGGACCATTCTTATTAACATGCCTTCCTTTTATTTATCTTACCTACAATCAAGAGCACACGTATAGAGCACATGAATGTGCTGTGCTTGAACTTGACTTACATTGCCATGTTTAGTAGCACAGTGCTCATAGTTGGTGTTGGTTCATTCAAGCTAAGCATTACTACAACCTTTAACTGTAGGTATTATGGTGCGAGAGCAGAGAAATGGATATGCAAAGACAGTTGGGCACTTTAAGACATCTTTTTGTGTGTGAAAAGGCGAAGATACACAAAATTGGATAGAACACGTGCACTTTCATCTTTTCTCACAACAACAAAAAAAAAAAAGAACGTCGGAGGAATAAGGTTCCTTCACTGTGCCATAGAAACTATATGTTTGCTCTCAAATGTAATTCTGATTCGTTGGATTTGTTCTTGTGCTGTTTTTATTGAGTGTGCTTTACTTTTTACATGTCAACGTTTCAAACTCGTTTTTATTTTTGACAGACTGAACATCCCACGTCTTGGTTTGACTTCCTGGTACAGGATACTTGCAGTTGGCACGGAGTGGTGAAGCAGCATGGTGTACTTTTATTAAAAGCACAGATTTCACCAGTATAGAAGCAGTTCATCAAAAAAAACATGTGTGCTGAAAATAAAGTGTTCCTACCCAGATTCCTCAGTGTCTAATTATGCTTGTATCCCTGTGTTCTCTTCAGCAAAACCACTTATATGGGGAATTGATTGTGATAAGTGCTTGTGAGAGTTTTCAGGAAGAGCTTTGGACCCTTTTTACTGGTGCACAGGTAAAATGTGCATATGCTGTAAAATTGAAACACCAGGTGGAGTAGCAAACACCAAGGCTTGATGTGGCATTTGTCGAGCTTGTGTGTCGGCACATTTTCCATACAACAATATACTCTAGGACAGCATGCTAGCACTACAAAGCACCCATCTTTTATGTTACGTATAAATTACTGCAAGCTTTTTAAAGATGGTCACAAGAGAAATGCTGGCTTTAATTCAAAACTAAAGGTGAAGGAAGCTGTGCAAATGTATTGAGAAATTATGCAATCTGTGCCATTTACTCACTTCAGGTAACGTCCAAACGTGCCATAAGGCCTTGATAGCTGAAACCTGAGTAACAACTGGTAATGCAATTAAAGAATCTTGTTACACCTCTAAAAATGAGGCAGTGAAATGAAATTACTGTCACAATTCCTTTTTGTTAGGACTTCGTTTGGGTTGAATATACTGATTGTAACAACACAAAGTGGAGGGGGTGATGCACATTAGAGAAATGCTAGTCTATTTTTATATTCCACCTTCTCTACATTCAAAGTGCAGTAAAGTTACCATGGAAAGCTACAGTGAAGCCATTGGTTGAGTCTGTATGGTGGCAATGACCAACCTAACTGCTTGGGTTTATAGTGCCTTACTTGTACATACCTATTTAAACGTTGAGCTATTTGAACATTGATTAAGGTAACCAACATATGAACAAGTAGTTTACTGAGTAAATTACATGGGGAAGGGCAGAAAGATAGGACAGAGCACAGGGGGTGTATTGTGCAAGTGTCAACCAAATGGACATAACCATTTCAACTGCTGCTTAAGTTCTGATTGGCTGGGCTGGGGCACACGTGAGAGGGAGACAGGTGCCCCAGTCAATCAACGTTTCAGCAACAGATGAAATGGATGTGTCCACTAGATGAATACTTTCAGAACACCCCCCCCACCCCGCAGTTCTGTCTGTGACCAACATGCCTGGTATGGCACCCTTGCTTTCAATATCCGTCTTTATCAGCAAAAGTGGGAAAGAGCCACGTTTGTGCATGAAACGTTTTCCTGAGGTTGTCTGCCGTGAAGCCCATGGTGGTAATCACAGGAAACAGGGCAGCTCCAGAGTAGCACCAAAGGAGAAGCCTTTATCAAGACAAATATGGACTGCATGCTCAAATTTGTGAGCTCACAAGTTTGCCAAGGCCGCGTCGTGTCGGTAGTTGATGAAGACTACATGAGAGAGAGAGAGAGATAAATGAGATGCGAAAGGCAGGGAGGTTAACCGGAAGGTAACTATCCATTAACATGGTTAATGAATAACCACATAGGCTAAAATTATTTAGGTACTGTTTATGAGGACTACATATTTGCTGGAAATCTCTGAAAATAATTGTGCAAGCGCAGAATAACACCCTCCACTAGTGGTGACGTTCTTGAAGGAATGAATATGTATCAGTTGTACCTGTGTGGTGAATGAAGTTACATAAAAAAAAACTTGGCAATAGAAACTAAATTCAGAGTAGTACTCCAAATACATTGCCTCTTCTTTAGGACTAGATGAATGCAATTAATTATAATAATCAATTGAAAATCGAATGCCAACCACAAAAAAAACGTTATAAATGTTTTAGCTCCTACCTGAGAGCCATGATTGTGAACAAGCTCCAGTTGAACCATCTCTAATTTTTCATTTTCATGATTTGTGTTTAAACTACTTACCATGCCTCTTTCGACCAGACCAGACGAGCTTTCGTCAAACTCTTCACTACTTCAATGCAAATAATTAGAGGTTGGCAAATGTAAATTTTTTCTAATGGGGATAGTAAGTGTCGAATAGTCGAATACAGATGAATACATTTACAGCAGGCTTATTTATCTTGATATAATTAAGCACCGTGCTTCTACTGACTACAAAAAAAAGAAAAATACTGCTAACTATCGGGGAAGATTAGGATTACTTTTAAACACAAGTTCACTAATTGTGATTTAAAAAACTTCACAAACACCTCTCAAAATCTTAAGAGCCTGGTGGCAAACAAGAGTTCTAAGAATAAATAGCTGCTGTATGACTAGCTGTAAAAAAGTACTAAATAAATGGTTGTGGCAGAAAAAAAAACGGAAGATAAAAGCTGCGGAAGGACTATTTTGCTGTAAAGACATGTAAAAGGACACGTTGCAAGAAAAAAATCACTGGTTATAAAAAATTTACATGCTCAGACTGTGAATAAAAATAAATGATAGGCTATAATCAAAAATCAGGAGTTGTCATGTAGCCTTCCATCATGAAACCAAAAACACAGTTTGCATTACCAATTTTGTTTCTGCATTGCTTCGAAAACTTTTGTTGTTTCACTTGTGATAATTTGGGATACTTTGTTAGCAGATGGTGAACAGTAACAACTTTAACAGTCGGTTACTGCGAAGTATTTGGCTAGTTTTATTTAATCAAAAATTCTGAATAGTTGATTATTTTAGAATACAAATAGTTAGCATGTAACGTTCGATTCATATCCAAAACTTCAAATATTCTTCCACCCGTACAAATAATACTTCCTTTACCAGTGTTCATGCCAAAGCCCCCTCCCCCCCTCCCTTCTCCCTAATATGTACTCGGCATCCACCTCTACAATCCTGAGGCATACTGACATTATGCCGTGTGGCAACCCAAGCCAATAAAAAAAATCCTGAGGCATGATTAGATTTGCATTGTGTGGTAAGTACCAGTCTGCAATAGTTTGGATCTGTCGGCTGTGCTGAGTAATTGTACATCACATACTTGTAACAGTCAAGTAGTGCTTCTCAAGAATTGTGTTCGAACTGCACACACTAAAATATAAGCTGGGATATTCAAAAAACAAGTACGTGTTTTGCTTGCCAATCAACGTTTAGTGCGCTCATTTATGTTAGGTGTGCTGTTAAACGAATATTGTAATTTGCTAATGCAAAGAAAAAACAAGCCAGTATCTCTTGCTTTATAAATATATGCACTGAACCAAGAAAGTAATTAACGAAGAAGAACATCAGAAATAAACACAAATATGTGTACACTTACTGGCATAAAATAATTCTCAATGCAATATTTCATTGAGGCATGCAACTTGAATTAAAGCCGGGTCACAGGCTTTCCAAAGCATTCCCTAACTTGTATGTGTTGCTCAGCAACATTCAAGAAGCTTTCACCAGGTTGATTTTTCTTTTGAATAACTTAATAGTAAATGAAAGGGAAGCCATGAGGGTAAGTCATAGAGAACACGGATACCTAGGTTCAATGATAAACTAAAACGCCAAAATGGAACTATTAGGCAGCCCAGAGGATCAGCAAAACTGACATAGATTGGAAAAACTGGAAAGATGCATCATGGTGTATATTTATGTTATACAGGTCCCAGTCAAGTTGAAAGATTTTTACTTTCTAATAAATTTATACGACAATACATGACCAGCAATACTCTATAGGGAACTGAAACAATTTTAATAAAGTCATCTAGAAGTCAGGACAGAGAAGGGACTGAAGTGAGGATGCTAAAGTGGATGAAGTGGAAGCAGAATGTGAAGATACGTCTTAAAAATGACATCCAACACACGCATAAAGGTGGCAAAGATTGGACTCAATGTTCAAGAAGAAGTTGAATATGACAATTTATTAGAATACATACATGAGAGGGCAGCAGCAATACAGCCGAGATAACTGTCATGCAAGAGGAAAGGATGCTAGTCTAAACATTAACAGTTCATCAGAAAATGATTAAGCATGGGTGCAGGCTTATGTAGAATTCCGTATGGTATGCACGATGTGAGAGTTGAATCTCATAAAGAACCGTGGCCTTACATGCCTCAAATATAAAATGATGTGGGCTGAGATGAGTGTATAATCCAGGATAGCATCAAGAGGGGGCCTCCTCCAAAAAAGAGAACAAGAGGGAGAGAGATTTTCGACGTAACAGATACAAGTCATACGTATCACAATTAACTCCAACATGTCTCGGGGAAGACACAAACTGAATCTGCCAATGGTGTAGGCAAAATGGTGTATATATATATATATATATATATATATACATGCGTACATATACACACACATACGTACATACATACATACATACATACATACATACATGCATACATATATTCCGGTGTGATAGGCGTAAAGTACTATATTTTTTTCATACTGTGTTACCCTTTGAACTTGGGCCATTGCTGTTTTAATATAGCAGTTGCCAACTGGCAGATGAAACGTAAATCTGCGAAACTAAGTCTACGACTGGAATATAATAATATAGCCATTTGCTGCTTGTAATTAATAACCACCTCTTTCTTTTTGCACGCAAATAGTACGCTGATATTCCCGAAAGAGCATCATACAGTAGCTTATTTGAGTTTGTTAAATAGGGCACAAAAATGCTTTACTCAAATCTGCATACTATATTTGTTTGTATGATTGATTAGTTGGTGAACTTGTCGATGAGGACTTTATATTTACTGTTGCAGCAAGATTCTGGCAATGTTACATGACCGAAATGTTGCGATCTCACTCAGTATGTACATGGCCCCTTCATATATGACTGACGGCGCACTGTCAATAAATGTGTCGAAGTCAGATAATTTTATTCCATGGAGCTGGATAATCTCTTTAATGGATGCAGAAAAGACAGGAATATCCTTTGTTGCATTGTTTAGGGAGTCTTTGTTTAATTCGGAGTAATAAAATTTTGGCTTGATGTACAGTCAGTATAATGCCACATTTTTTCATAAAAGATTTAAATTACTGGCCCAAACCACATGAACAAGTTAATTACTAGCTGCAGGCATAACAAGAATTAAGGAAAAACTGCTACTTCACCATAGCTGACACAACACAGCATTGAACATGTGCGGAAAAGTGCCTTTGTGTGGTCCCTTTAGTAAAGCTGTCATGTGTATAGCAGTACTCTGCAGCCTGATTGAATGAACTGGAGTAACACTGGGTAAACAGCATCAATTGACCCAAGCTCAGTTTCTGTATTTGTTTTTTTCTTGCCGCTATATTGGACAGAATTGACAAAAAGAATTTGCACCCACAAATGATGTGGGCACCATGACTCAAGGAGCGGTACAACAAGATATGTATACACATTCAAATATTGATTAAATTAACTTTTCTGTTCTCTACAAGGGTGGCAATGTAGGCTTGTTGGTTGATCATCATGGAATGGCATGTAGTGTACTGCAGCAAAAGCAAGGATACCATAAGCAACGAAACACAGACATAAGCACCTAATTATGTATGCGTTCCGTTTCTTCTCGTATCCTTGTTTTCACTGCGCTACACTACATGCCACTCGATACTCTAGCTGTCACATTCATGAGCACTGGAAACCTAGTATCAACTAACGTCTTGCCTGATTTACGATAATTAAAAAGCAAAATATGTGTATAGTAGGTCTAATTGAATTCTGGTGATTTTAGCATCATTGACGTATATAGCTTTTGAGAATGTTTAATTATTTCTCCCATGGAGGCAGAGTGCATGCTCAACTGCTACAATTAGTGCGAATGTAGGCAAAAAAGACATACTTTTGGCTCTGGCATACATTTTATAGTATGTTGCATGATCTAATCAAGTTGTTTCGATTTAACGAAGTTATTGATTTAACAAATTTATAAAACCTCAGATATATACCAATAAAATTCATTAACTAGACTTACTGTACTTTATAACCAAAGTATCCAATCAAAGCAGCTACAGCCGCCGCGGTTGCGATAAGCGATTGCTTATAAACATTGCTTATAAGCAATTTGCATTAAACAGCGCGTGCAGACGAAGCGCGAACGTACGTGAGCTCTACATAAACACGCCATCGTCGTTATTCTGTTGCGATGATTGATGCGAAAGCATCAAATATCCCATTGAGTGAAAAAGCCGGCATCTGTCATCTTGGCGAAACGGCATCTAAATTGTCATTGGCTGGGGATGCCACGTCACAAACGCGCCTCGACGGGGTAGAGCGGGCCCAACGAAAGGGAACACCTGCTGCTCGCTAGGGCCTCAGGTATTGCGGGAGAGGAGAGGGCATCGCCTCAATGCCACGTCATCCTCCCTCTCCCAAGTGAGCACGCGGTCCGTATCTCTCTCTTTCTCAAGCCCACTTGACTTAGCTGCTGCGCGCCTGCCGGCCTTGGTGACCGCTGCTACTTCCTCGGTCTCTCGACATGCAGGACGTTGGTGGCATATGGCGTTGGCATCGCAAGCTGTTGCTGCTGCTTGCTGGCTCGGGCAGCACATACCACTATGGTGCATTACTCACAGTGCAAAATTCGAAGGACTGCTCACCGACATTTAATTGGACATGTCCTCGGACGCGTCATCGTTCACCGTCACCGATTACTGTCTTCTCACTGTGGTTGACATTGTGTTGTCATTTCGAATTCATCGTAATATCACCCCTTTGACACGGCCTTCACGCTGTGTCGTAGATCACGCAGTCGTCGTCACGCATGCAGCCATCATCCCATGGTCATTATGCCTCAGTCGTCGTGACTCAAGAATTGTGATCCCATCGTCAATCATACGATCGTTGTCACACTGGCATAATCATACTGTAGTCGGCATTCGACAGGTCAATCACCCTGATCAGCATTGCCTCTAAGGTTCTAGAACAGAATGCATGTGGTGACGTACCGCAGTAGTATCGTAGGAGACACTCGGGCAGGGCAATAGCTGGCCTTGATCACCAGGCCAAGCCTCCCTGCTGCTACGACCCACCACTACATCACTTATTTCAAGCTCCACAGTAATCCTTAACTGAGTAACAAAATGGTTTCTTCAGCAAATGTCAGCATAATTGCCATAAGGACCTTCTCTCTCATGCAAAACACAACTATTGTCATGTTAACTAACTTGATCTCCACTCTTGAACTTGGTTCTTGCGTTGAATGTATCCTTTTAGCTTTCGAACGTCTGATACATTGTGCCACTGACTCCTTCTCCTGAAGTTAAGTGAAATTAATATTGATTGATTGCAATTACTAAAATGCACTGAATGCTTACTTCGTGACCAAGTACAATTTGTATATGTTTACAACTCCAATTCACAAATCTGTCTTTTGTAACTTCTGGCATGCCATTAGGTTGAGTGTTTAGGTGCTTCATTTTTCTTATTTAAGACCTCCCACTACTGCTACACATGATACATATGATAGTACTGTACTGCTACGCATCATAGCTTTACTAAAGGGACCGCACAAAGGCACTTTTCCGCACATGTTCAATGCTGTGTTGTGTCAGCTATGGTGAAGTAGCAGTTTTTCCTTAATTCTTGTTATGCCTGCAGCTAGTAATTAACTTGTTCATGTGGTTTGGGCCAGTAATTTAAATCTTTTATGAAAAAATGTGGCATTATACTGACTGTACATCAAGCCAAAATTTTATTACTCCGAATTAAACAAGGACTCCCTAAACAATGCAACAAAGGATATTCCTGTCTTCTCTGCATCCTTTAAAGAGATTATCCAGCTCCATGGAATAAAATTATCTGACTTCGACACATTTATTGACAGTGCGCCGTCAGTCATGTATGAAGGGGCCATGTACATACTGAGTGAGATCGCAACATTTCAGTCATGTAACATTGCCAGTATCTTGCTGCAACAGTAAATATAAAGTCCTCATCGACAAGTTCACCAACTAATCAATCATACAAACAAATATAGTATGCAGATTTGAGTAAAGCATTTTTGTGCCCTATTTAACAAACACAAATAAGCTACTGTATGATGCTCTTTCGGGAATATCAGCGTACTGTTTGCGTGCAAAAAGAAAGAGGTGGTTATTAATTACAAGCAGCAAATGGCTATATTATTATATTCCAGTCGTAGACTTAGTTTCGCAGATTTACGTTTCATCTGCCAGTTGGCAACTGCTATATTAAAACAGCAATGGCCCAAGTTCAAAGGGTAACACAGTATGAAAAAAATATAGTACTTTACGCCTATCACACCGGAATATATGTATGCATGTATGTATGTATGTACGTATGTGTGTGTATATGTACGCATGTATATATATCTATATATATATATATATATATATATATATATATATATATATATATACACCATTTTGCCTACACCATTGGCAGATTCAGTTTGTGTCTTCCCCGAGACATGTTGGAGTTAATTGTGATACGTATGACTTGTATCTGTTACGTCGAAAATCTCTCTCCCTCTTGTTCTCTTTTTTGGAGGAGGCCCCCTCTTGATGCTATCCTTGATTATACACTCATCTTAGCCCACATCATTTTATATTTGAGGCATGTAAGGCCACGGTTCTTTATGAGATTCAACTCTCACATCGTGCATACCATACGGAATTCTACATAAGCCTGCACCCATGCTTAATCATTTTCTGATGAACTGTTAATGTTTAGACTAGCATCCTTTCCTCTTGCATGACAGTTATCTCGGCTGTATTGCTGCTGCCCTCTCATGTATGTATTCTAATAAATTGTCATATTCAACTTCTTCTTGAACATTGAGTCCAATCTTTGCCACCTTTATGCGTGTGTTGGATGTCATTTTTTAAGACGTATCTTCACATTCTGCTTCCACTTCATCCACTTTAGCATCCTCACTTCAGTCCCTTCTCTGTCCTGACTTCTAGATGACTTTATTAAAAATGTTTCAGTTCCCTATACAGTATTGCTGGTCATGTATTGTCGTATAAATTTATTAGAAAGTAAAAATCTTTCAACTTGACTGGGACCTGTATAACATAAATATACACCATGATGCATCTTTCCAGTTTTTCCAATCTATGTCAGTTTTGCTGATCCTCTGGACTGCCTAATAGTTCCATTTTGGCGTTTTAGTTTATCATTGAACCTAGGTATCCGTCTTCTCTATGACTTACCCTCATGGCTTCCCTTTCATTTACTATTAAGTTATTCAAAAGAAAAATCAACCTGGTGAAAGCTTCTTGAATGTTGCTGAGCAACACATACAAGTTAGGGAATGCTTTGGAAAGCCTGTGACCCGGCTTTAATTCAAGTTGCATGCCTCAATGAAATATTGCATTGAGAATTATTTTATGCCAGTAAGTGCACACATATTTGTGTTTATTTTTGATGTTCTTCTTCGTTAATTACTTTCTTGGTTCAGTGCATATATTTATAAAGCAAGAGATACTGGCTTGTTTTTTCTTTGCATTAGCAAATTACAATATTCGTTTAACAGCACACCTAACATAAATGAGCACACTAAACGTTGATTGGCAAGCAAAACACGTACTTGTCTTTTGAATATCCCAGCTTATGTTTTAGTGTGTGCAGTTCGAACACAATTCTTGAGAACCACTACTTGACTGTTACAAGTATGTGATGTACAATTACTCAGCACAGCCGACAGATCCAAACTATTGCAGACTGGTACTTACCACACAATGCAAATCTAATCATGCCTCAGGATTTTTTTTTATTGGCTTGGGTTGCCACACGGCATAATGTCAGTATGCCTCAGGATTGTAGAGGTGGATGCAGAGTACATATTAAGGAGAAGGGAGGGGGGGAGGGGGCTTTGGCATGAACACTGGTAAAGGAAGTATTATTTGTAGGGGTGGAAGAATATTTGAAGTTTTGGATATGAATCGAACGTTACATGCTAACTATTCGTATTCTAAAATAATGAACTATTCAGAATTTTTGATTAAATAAAACTAGCCAAATACTTCGCAGTAACCGACTGTTAAAGTTGTTACTGTTCACCATCTGCTAACAAAGTATCCCAAATTATCACAAGTGAAACAACAAAAGTTTTCGAAGCAATGCAGAAACAAAATTGGTAATGCAAACTGTGTTTTTGGTTTCACGATGGAAGGCTACATGACAACTCCTGATTTTTGATTATAGCCTATCATTTATTTTTATTCACAGTCTGAGCATGTAAATTTTTCATAACCAGTGATTTTTTTCTTGCAACCTGTCCTTTTACATGTCTTTACAGCAATATAGTCCTTCTGCAGCTTTTATCTTCCGGTTTTTTTTCTGCCACAACCATTTATTTAGTACTTTTTTACAGCTTTCAGTTTTTCAGTTTCAGTTTTATTTCCTTAAAGACCCCTTTGCTAGGGGTATTACATAAGGGGTGGGTACAGTTGATGCAACAGAAACACAGGTATTCAGAAAACTACAAGAAAGCTACATTTCGCAAGTGCATAAAAACAGAAAGAAGGGGGAAAATGCCGGTGAAAAAAGCTGATTGTTTTTCAGCCAACAAAGACACATTTTCGAAGAACGATGTCGGGCAAGTGATTTCAGCGACGTGGTGGGGAAGGGCGTTCCAGTCTGATGCTGTGCGGGAAAAAAAAGACGAAGAAAAGGTAGTTGTATGGGAGCGTGGCCGTAAGACTTGTAATGGGTGCCCAGTTCGTAGCGATATGCGTGCGGGTGGTGTGATATATGGCTCGTGAATTAGGGAACTGTAAAAAAACCTATGAAAGAGGCAAAGGCTGGCTGTAGCGCGACGACGTGCAAGGGGCTGGAGATCAGATTTTGCTCTTAAGGATGATACGCTTACGTCATATGAGTATGATGAATGGATGTATCTGACGACGCGGTTCTGAAAGGACTCGAGCGCGTTAACAAGATAGACTTGATATGGATTCCAGATGGGTGATGCGTATTCAACTTTCGGTCTGATAAGGGATTTGAAAGCTAGGAGTTTTACGTTCTGCGGGGCGTCACGCAAGTGTCGTCTCATGAAGCCAAAAGTTCTGTTAGCTGATGAAAGTATGTTGGAAATATGCGTACCCCAACTGAGATCATGAGAAAGTGTTACGCCCAAGTACTTAAATGATTCTACTGATTCTATGAGAACGTTCACTATTGTATAAGAGGACAGGAAAGGGTTACGGCGGCGGGTAAAAGATATATGCTTACATTTGTTGGGATTAAGAGTCATTAACCATTGTTCACTCCAAGACTGCACGTTGTTGAGACTTTGTTGTAAGGTGTTTTCGTCAGTAGCATTAGAAACTGGATGGTAAATCACGCAGTCATCAGCGAAAATTCGTATCTTGCAAGATACATGTAGGGGTAAGTCATTAATATAAATTAAAAAGAGAAGAGGACCGAGAACTGATCCCTGCGGGACACCAGAAGTTACAGGGAGTAGAGTGGATGATTTGTCATTTATAGAAACGAATTGGTAGCGATCAGTAAGGAATGCTTCGAGCCATTTGAGTACGTCACTGTGCAAGTTCAAAGAAGAAAGTTTTAGTAGTAAGTGGCGGTGAGGAACTTTGTCAAAGGCCTTTTCATAGTCCAGAAAAATAGCGTCAGTTTGTTGGTTAGAGTCAAGGTTTATATGCAAGTCGTGTAGAAACAAAGCTAGTTGCGTTTCGGTAGAGAAGCCCTTACGGAACCCATGCTGTGCCGAATGAAAAAATTGATTGGCGTCCAAGTGATTCATGATCAGGGAGTAGATGACATGTTCCATGATTTTGCACGGAATGCTAGTGAGAGAGATCGGTCGATAATTTAGCGGTGTGTTCTTATTACCAGACTTGTAGATGGGAACGACCTTCCCCACCTTCCAGTCGTGAGGCATGGAGGCTGTAGAAAGTGACTGAGAAAATATAAGACACAAAATTGATGAAGAAATATATTTTGTATTTTTTAGCACTTTAGAGTTTATATCATCTATACCTGCTGAGGATGAAAGTTTAAGGTTTTCAATAATGCGCAAAACACCATCAGGATAAAACACCACGCTCGGCATGCTAGAAGCTATGTTGCAGGGGACATTAGACAATGGAACGTTATTATCGTTAGAAAATACTGCTAATACAGCTAGTCATACAGCAGCTATTTATTCTTGGAACTCTTGTTTGCCACCAGGCTCTAAAGATTTTGAGAGGTGTTTGTGCAGTTTTTTAAATCACAATTAGTGAACTTGTGTTTAAAAGTAATCCTAATCTTCCCTGATAGTTAGCAGTATTTTTCTTTTTTTTGTAGTCAGTACAAGCACGGTGCTTAATTATATCAAGATAAATAAGCCTGCTGTAAATGTATTCATCTGTATTCGACTATTCGACACTTACTATCCCCATTAGAAAAAATTTACATTTGCCAACCTCTAATTATTTGCATTGAAGTAGTGAAGAGTTTGACGAAAACTCGTCTGGTCTGGTCGAAAGAGGCATGGTAAGTAGTTTAAACACAAATCATGAAAATGAAAAATTAGAGATGGTTCAACTGGAGCTTTGTTCACAATCATGGCTCTCAGGTAGGAGCTAAAACATTTATAACATTTTTTTTGTGGTTGGCATTCGATTTTCAATTGATTATTATAATTAATTGCATTCATCTAGTCCTAAAGAAGAGGGAATGTATTTGGAGTACTACTCTGAATTTAGTTTCTATTGCCAAGTTTTTTTTATGTAACTTCATTCACCACACAGGTACAACTGATACATATCCATTCCTTCAAGGACGTCACCACTAGTGGAGGGTGTTATTCTGCGCTTGCACAATTATTTTCAGAGATTTCCAGCAAATATGTAGTCCTCATAAACAGTACCTAAATAATTTTAGCCTATGTGGTTATTCATTAACCATGTTAATGGATAGTTACCTTCCGGTTAACCTCCCTGCCTTTCGCATCTCATTTATCTCTCTCTCTCTCATGTAGTCTTCATCAACTACCGACACGACGCGGCCGTGGCAAACTTGTGAGCTCACAAATTTGAGCATGCAGTAACCCCCCTCCATATTTGTCTTGATAAAGGCTTCTACTTTGGTGCTACTCTGGAGCTGCCCTGTTTCCTGTGATTACCACCATGGGCTTCAAGGCAGACAACCTCAGGAAAACGTTTCATGCACAAACGTGGCTCTTTCCCACTTTTGCTGATAAAGACGGATATTGAAAGCAAGGGTGCCACACCAGGCATGTTGGTCACAGACAGAACTGCGGGGAGGGGGGGTGTTCTGAAAGTATTCATCTAGTGGACACATCCATTTCATCTGTTGCTGAAACGTTGATTGACTGGGGCACCTGTCTCCCTCTCACGTGTGCCCCAGCCCAGCCAATCAGAACTTAAGCAGCAGTTGAAATGGTTATGTCCATTTGATTAACACTTGCAGAATACACCCCCTGTGCTCTGTCCTATCTTTCTGCCCTTCCCCATGTAATTTACTCAGTAAACTACTTGTTCATATGTTGGTTACCTTAATCAATGTTCAAATAGCTCAACGTTTAAATAGGTATGTACAAGTAAGGCACTATAAACCCAAGCAGTTAGGTTGGTGATTGCCACCATACAGACTCAACCAATGGCTTCACTGTAGCTTTCCATGGTAACTTTACTGCACTTTGAACGTAGAGAAGGTGGAATATAAAAATAGACTAGCATTTCTCTAATGTGCATCACCCCCTCCACTTTGTGTTGTTACAATCAGTATATTCAACCCAAACGAAGTCCTAACAAAAAGGAATTGTGACACTAATTTCATTTCACTGCCTCATTTTTAGAGGTGTAACAAGATTCTTTAATTGCATTACCAGTTGTTACTCAGGTTTCAGCTATCAAGGCCTTATGGCACGTTTGGACGTTACCTTAACTGAGTAAACGGCACAGATTGCATAATTTCTCAATACATTTGCACAGCTTCCTTCACCTTTAGTTTTGAATTAAAGCCAGCATTTCTCTTGTGACCACCTTTAAAGAGCTTGCAGTAATTTATACGTAACATAAAAGATGGGTGCTTTGTAGTGCTAGCATGCTGTCCTAGAGTATATTGTTGTATGGAAAATGTGCAGACACACAAGCCCGACAAATGCCACATCAAGCATTGGTGTTTGCTACTCCACCTGGTGTTTCAATTTTACAGCATGTGCACATCTTACCTGTGCACCAGTAAAAAGGGTCCAAAGCTCTTCCTGAAAACTCTCAGAAGCACTTATCACAATCAATTCCCCATATAAGTGGTTTTGCTGAAGAGAACACAGGGATACAAGCATAATTAGACACTGAGGAATCTGGGTAGGAACACTTTATTTTCAGCACACATGTTTTTTTTTGATGAACTGCTTCTATACTGGTGAAATCTGTGCTTTTAATAAAAGTACACCATGCTGCTTCACCACTCCATGCCAACTGCAAGTATCCTGTACCAGGAAGTCAAACCAAGACGTGGGATGTTCAGTCTGTCAAAAATAAAAACGAGTTTGAAACGTTGACGTGTAAAAAGTAAAGCACACTCAAGAAAAACAGCACAAGAACAAATCCAACGAATCAGAATTACATTTGAGAGCAAACATATAGTTTCTATGGCACAGTGAAGGAACCTTATTCCTCCGACGTTTTTTGTTGTTGTTGTTGTTGTTGTGAGAAAAGATGAAAGTGCACGTGTTCTATCCCATTTTGTGTATCTTTCACCTTTTCACACACAAAAAGATGTAAAAGATGTAAGAGACGCGCGTAATGTGATGGGCGAAGGCGAGTGCGCGCGTACATAGTTAAGGAACATATACATGTCCCGTGATAACGGCCCCTTTTCACTTTTGGTATGCTTCACTGCAATAATTTTTGGGTAAGCTTCACCGCGTAACACGTCTACTGCGGCGAAGCTGACTTTAGAAAGCCGATTCATTCAACGCATCTTACGAGGCAGGTCCGCTTATCACGCTTGGCAACGTTTGAACACCACACTTACTGCATTAATTTCTTTAGTTATTTTAATTGTATTGTCACCGTGATCCTGCAGCCCGCAGTAGCAGGCTGATACTGCGTCATAATCGTTCCAACGGCATCAGGACAGCGTGTAGCTGGTAAGCGTGCATGCAACAGGCACGGCGGCATTGGCTTTTGTTGGGAAACTTCCGAGACGCTCTTTCGCGCAGTAATGCCATTTGTCTTATTAAAAAGAATGCAGGTGGTGATTAAATGAAATGCAGCAAAGCTGTAGAAAAGCAGCAGCAAAGCTGTTCGACCATCTCGCGCAAAAACGCGATTCAACACAATCTGGCGGAACAGCTCACCATGCCAGGATTTTTTTGCGTCCTCGTTTTTTCACGCATCATTCACTGAACCACACTACTGGATGGTTCTGTACACGTACTAACGATCCTGACGGAGGATCAGCTTTATAGCTTTATATGGGATGCCACGGCCCATTCCATGGGCCGGCTGCAATTTGACGCGGCCACGAGGCAAAATATGCGCGCAAGATAACTAACGGCAACACATCAAGCAGCTGACAGCCCCAACCTTTTATTACATGCAGATAGAGTGGAAAAATGGATTACTTACTCTGTAAGAAGGCACGGAATACGGACCGCTTCACAACGCGACCGGCCCCGAAAAACAGCCGCCATGAAAATAAACGGACGTGACATCATGGGTTATAGCGGACGTGACGTCATGGGTCGCACCAAACGTTTTGGGCACCTTTTGTTTGCTGCGACCGGGTCGCAGCAGTCACGGCCTAATCAAAATCACTAGCCTACCAACGAGTTTTAGCCAACTACAAAGGCACCTTACCACTTCTAAAAAAAAACACCACACTTCGACGATTTCGACGTCGACAGCTCTGTTCTAGAATGCATCAAATATAATAGAGGTTATACAGCGCGGGACTGCGAGAATTTATTGAGAAAACGCCGGGATTAGCCTGAGGTAATTTGGACTGCTACTCTGCTCAAAAGGAATGGGAACAGGAGTAAAAGAGGGATACGAAGAGTGATTATGAGGATAAACATTATAGGATGCGATTATAGGAGTGTGCACGTGCGTGTCCAAAGGGCCCGTTCGCATTCCTGAATCTAGGCCTGCGTTAATTCAAAAGTCTAAGATTGTCTTGTTGGCTCCCTTTGTTACTTTTATGTTCGGCCATTGGCCCAGTAAAACGAACGTTCTCGCCCAACAGCCTTGTTATTATATGGCGCCAATGAAGAGGTCAGTGACTACCGTTCAAGTTCATATTCCATATACAGGGTGTTTCAGCGAACACTTTCAAAATTTGTTTAAGGTTGACTGTGGCAGATAGCCCAATTCTAGTTAATGAGCTGGTCTACTCGAAGAGGCGGACATTACTTGCAGAAAAAATATAAATGCATAATCGACTAATCAACAAAAATGCACTAATTAAGTTTTTAACTAATTATCCGATGGCCCATATTGCAATTTACAAATTGTAGCCGTGGAGTTCACAAGGCGGATCCACTTGGAACGAATTCTCGGGATGACACCAGTTTCGAGATATCAATTCCCAAAACTTTGCGGAGAAACCCTTATAAAAATGAGTATTGAAATGTTGTTGGCATATTGTTGAGGAATTGTTGACACAATATTCTTTCAATAATGTCTCAATAGTTATTGAACGTACACAACAATACCTCAACAATAAAGTTGTTGAGCGCTTCACAACAGTAAAGTCATTGACTAATTGTTGTTGACATATTGTTGAGCGCTTCACAACAGTAAAGTCATTGACTAATTGTTGTTGACATATTGTTGAATAATGTTGAGTATTACTGAGAATTGTTGAGCAATATTGACATTGACTATATGTCTGAAACACACACACGTAGACGTGTGTGTGTTTTACACATATATATTGTTTTATTGTTCACTTAATCACCACTAAATATATAGAGTGTCACATAACTTGAACCAAATAAGGCCGGCCCAGCTATCTCTCGAGTCGTAACTGGGGAAGCTTAATTGTGGCAATTGGACGACGCTGTCGCAGGCGTTCAGCTTCGTTTGCCCTAAATGCACGGTCGGCAGCTCTTCGCTGACGTTTTGCCTGGGCTTCGGAAGCCGTCACGCTAGAATCAGCATGCTAGAATCGCGGACAAGCTTCGCTTACCTAAGCGAATCTTGTCCACAAGGGATATGTGCCATCGAGCTTGCATGGACCCTTTCTGCACTGCCTACAGGATCGGCCCACATGAAAGGGGTGCTGTTGATCTTGGACCCTTTTTGCACTATCACCAGGATCGGCCCACTTTATGTGCCCCTGTATCTGCCTTCACTTACGTATTAAGCGAATTAAGCTTGTCGTCCGATTAAGTTTGTCGTCCGAAGCTCAATGGCAAAAGGGATATTTGCCATTGAGCTTGGACCCTTTCTGCACTGCCTCCAGGATCGGCCCACATGAAAGGGGTGCTATTGATCTTGGACCCTTTTTGCACTATCACCAGGATCGGCCCACTTTGTGTGCCCCTGTATCTGCCTTAATTCGCTTACGTATTAAGCGAAGCTTGTAGTCCGATTCTATATAGCATGCTGATTCTAGCGTGACGTCGGCTTCCGAAGCCCAGGCGAAACGTCAGCGAAGAGCCGCCGACATGAATTTAGGGCAAACAAAGCTGAATGCCTGCGACAGCATCGTCTTGCCACAAGCTCCTCCAGTTACGACTCGAGAGATAGGCCAATGGTTCAAGTTATGTGACACTCTATATATTTAGTGGTGATTAAGTGAATAATAAAACAATATATATGTGTAAAACACACACACGTCTACGTGTGTGTGTTTCAGATATATATTCAATGTCAATATTGCTCAACAATTCTCAATAATACTCAACATTATTCAACAATATGTCAACAATTAGTCAATAACTTTACTGTTGTGAAGCGCTCAACAACTTCATTGTTGAGGTATTGTTGTGTATGTTCAATAACTATTGAGGCATTATTGAAAGGATATTGTGTCAACAATTCCTCAACAATATGCCAACAACATTTCAATAGTCATATTTATAAGGAATATAGGCACTACCAAGTCATTTCCAGAATTTATTGATTATTGATCGATTATCGATTAGCTATTGATTGGCTATCGCAAGGTATTGGCCACGTATTTGGGATAGGCTAAAGGCACTATCAAGCCAGCCCCAGCATTTTCCGGAATTTATTGATTATTCATCAATTAGCTATTGATTGGCTACCGCAAGGTATCGGCAACGCATTTGGGCTAGCTAAGCACAACCAAGTCATCCCCAGCATTTTCCGAAATTTATTGATTATTGATCAATTATCGATTAGCTATTGATTGGCTGTCGATGACAGACTAAGCCTAAGAAGTCCCAACCATGCTTAGGTATACACTTAGACAGGCGCAGGTTCGAATCGCTAGTTCACAGGAATATGTGCCCTTGCACTTGGACCCTTTCTGCACTACCGCCAGGATCGGCCCAGATTCTGTTCGCACGTTACGGACTAACGCTCGGTTTAAACAACTCCACTGTTAAAATGAGACTGACATCGATGGTTCTGCTAAATGTTGGTGATACATATGACATCAGAGCATATGTTTAGTTACAAATTGAATTAAGTGACAAGAATGATTAGAAAATAATTAGAAATTCAGAGCCATATATATATATATATATATATATATATATATATATATATATATAGGGCTCTGAATTTCTAATTATTTTCTAATCATTCTTGTCACTTAATATATATATATATATATATATATATATATATATATATATACCTTCCACGATCTGAAGATGGAAGACCATGGCGAAGCTTTCGTTTCATTTATTTCTGTTTTAAATTTTAAAATTTGGTGGTTATGTTAAATGGTTGAAAAGACAACACATAACTTCGTTGACCCGCAGCGCGGTATGCTGTATGTGCGAGTGAAAGCGAATTTAGGCGACTAGATTGACACCACCTTGCACCATCGGCGACAGCACGCTGCGCATTTGGCTTCTCGTGGCTTTCGCATCCTTTCGGCTGTTGAGCCCGCCGGCGCTCCTTCAAGGCACGCTCTTCCTCTTCGGAGCGAGCGACACATGTTTTACCCATACCGAGTCCAAAGGGCAACTGATGATGTAGCTAGGAAAATGGCTATGTCAAGAGAGAATGATATATACATATATTGATTGGTAGACTATTATGTTTGATCACTGACTTTTCGACACGCATCATATAGACCAGCATGGGCAACAGCGTTCATCATTCCAGTGTTTTTCTCTGTGGGTCCCATGTGTGACAAGGATAGTTCAAGGGCGCGTTACAAGTCCCCGAGCCCACAGGTGTATGTGTCATTGAGCTTGGACCCTTTCTGCACTATCACCAGGATCGGCCCACAGGACAGGGATATGTACCACTGCGCCTGGACCCTTTCTGTACTATAACCAGGATCGGCCCATTTGAATTGTCGTACATGCCGGTCGGTCTTCTGCACGGACGTGATCTCCTGGAACCTACCTAGCCCTTAACAGCTTCGCTGTAAAATCGCCAATTGCTGTACACCCATCTGCGTGGCGGTTTGGCTCCATGTACGTGCCATTTTTGCTTCATGTGCGTTCCTGTTTGGCTCCATGTGCGTGGTGGATTGGCTCCATACGCATGGTCATTTGGCTCCATGTGCGTGGTGGTTTCGTGCCAGTTCAATCCGTTCGCTCGCTCCTCCAAGTTCGGTTTCCTGCCTGTTCTGTTCGCCATGGAAGTAGACGACGAGGACACTGGGCCTAGTGTAGTGTAGTTTACATCGTTTGCATCAGCATTCTCTGTATCTGTGTCATACTTCACTTTAATGACACAAAGGTAACACAGGGAAAATACAAAGGTAACCCAGACAATGTACCAGGGTACACCAACACTGAGGTGCGAGTGCCACTAGCAGACACCTAAGTCAAGGATTAAGGTCGTTTCTCATTTTTGATCACTTAATCAACACTCTGCATATATCTTATAGTAACAGCAACATGTACGTTATACTCTGACAAAGGCAGGACCACCTGCCGAAACGTTAAAGTTGTATTATGCACGTTTGTCTTCTTCAAATGCATATTCCACCGGATCCACTTAACCTTATTATATGTGTGTGTGCATGTTTCAACGGTTATTGAACCTACACAACAATACTTAAACAATAAAGCTGGTGAGCATTTCACCACAGTAAAATCAGTGGCAACATCTTATTGCGTCATTATTATTGAAGTATATGCAAGGACGTTCCAGTTATTTTAGTGCTTCAATGCACAAGGACATTCCGTACTTTAGTGCTTCAATGCATAGAACAGTGGTTTCTTAAAAAAGTAAGAGGGACAAAGTGCATTGTTCCGCGTGTTTGATGGTGCATGACTTGAAATTTGTGCCATGCTCAGAATTCATTCAGTATATATTACATATGACTTTCAATTTTACAGGCTACAATTAAATTTCAATGCATGCTGTAATATACAAAAATTCTAACTTAATTATGGCATTTTTCTAATTAGCCAAGTATGCATTGGGATTTCTCATGCTATAGTAATGTCTACCACAGCGAGTAATCCAGCTCAATGGCAACACTTACATCTTCTTTGCGGTTTATCAAAATTTCTGTATAGTCTTTTTTAAAAAACCCTTAAATATGATCTTCCCAAAACTCCTCATATAACATATTTACACGCTGGCTTCAATCTTTTTCAAAGTTAATTCATAAACTGGTACACAGAATACATCTTTCTGGGCAAGTTGAGGGGGAAATGTATAACTATTCTGAAAGCCGCGCTGGAGCAACGTTTGATCGGTGTCAACTAGACGCTGAATTGCCTTCCAACTTTTTGTTAACAGTTATTGTCATCACCATCACAATGATCATTGTCATAATAACCATTATCACTGTCACTATTGGTGCAGCTCAGAATAAATTATATAATTTTTTCATCATAAACATCATCAGTCTTGTTAAATAATTTTAGACTGCATTATGTTCGGCATTGGCTCCCAGAAGAGGCTAGAGAGCAATAACAGATATACTTTTGATGGCAAAGTGAAGGTAATTATCGCTGATGAACACATTATCTTCAGTGTTCCTACCAAACATGAAGTCAGATGCCCAAGAAACTGTATATAAATTCAGTTTATATTACATTATTGTCGATAGTTTTTTTTTTAAATTGACACTAGTTTGTCGTAGGCAGCTGTATCATCCCAGGTGATGAATAGCAACCGTGACATGTTTCAAATACAGCGAAATGGAATGAAACTTAAGGATACAGCACAAACATGTCAGCCCGCCACACAATGTGGCATCTTCATCTCTCCTGTTAAGACAATAAAAACAGTTTTTACTATATCAAACATGACGAAATAGTCACTTTACCCACTTACACATGACGTCCTGGTTATGGCAACTATCTAGGACATTGAAACGAAAGATTCTTTTAACATGTGCATAACACATCAATCAGCCATAAGAACCGAATTGCAAATTGACTGCCTTTGAGCTGCGTTAGGGTCTCAGGAAGACATACGGTCGTGAGCAGCACTGGCTAACACTCCCTGGGCTGACCTTGTATACGCATATGCATATACTACGGGTATGCGAATAGTCATTTTTGAAACCAAATCAAACATGAATCTAATAGTGTCAGAAGCAAGTCATATTCATTATTGAATACCTTTTTAATAGTTTTTGAATCAGCATACATTTTGACCATTATTAAGTGTAGTATATTCACAACGTTAGCAAGCTTCTGTCATTGCACGGCACATTATGAAGTATTATGTATTAAAAGTAGAAATGGAGCATTTCGAACAAATAAGCAATATTTTTGCATGCCCCCAGGATTCTTTATGGATGTGGCAATGACTGCAGGTTAACAGCCTCAGCGATGTATAGCATGCTCTACTATGTAACTTCTCGTGCTTGCATCTATATACTGAAGTCGAGAGTATGACAAAAGCCCGTCTAGTCGGGATGATGCATACTTAAAAGGAAGAGATCGAGACACTGACCAAAAAGGCTTAAAAATATATTTTAAAATACATTAAGAATGTATTTTTAAATATATTTAAACCTTTTTCGTCGGTGTCTCGATCTCTTCCTTTTAAGTATGCATCTATATACTGTGGCTGCCGGGATGAAATTTATTCTATTTTGCTACAATTTTGTTTGGATGTGCATTTGACAATGAATATAATTAAGACACTATTCAAGAAAAATCATATTTACAAATAGCTACTGTTCGACTTAAAGACCAAATGACACACAACACTCAATTTATTTTTGAAAGTTTTGAATATTTGGACACCCCTGATGAATATGCCAGAAAGCTTGTGGGAGTGTGGCTGCCGGTTAAAGCACCGAATGCGTAATGCAAAAAAAAAAAAATGTGGGTTTGGCTCTCACCTGAAAAAGTTGTTTCTTGTCCACTTTCATTCCCTCATTATTTCAATTAAACTAAAACACTGAACTTCTCCTTGCTCTCTTTGTTTGCATAGTACACTGTATATATGAACGAAAATAGAGGAAACAAAGGGGATCCATTTCTCATTACAGCCATGCAATGTTAAGAAACATTGTGAAGCCAAAAAAAGCAAAGTGGAAATGAACTTTTCATATAATTGAAATGTAGAAATAATAACCCAGGAGTTAATGAAAGTGGACAAAAATACAGCTTGCTATGGGTGAGAACAGAACCGACATTTTCCACACTATATGTACGATGATACAATTGAACTACAGTGGCCAACTGTCCTCCTGTGCACTTTTCTTGGGTATTCATGTAAAAGATCTATTGGCCTGGGGCCTCTGTCACTCATGACCTGGCAGCGTATGATGCGTTCAACAGCAGGCACCGATGAAGCAAATTGTTGTGCCGATCAATGAAATGAAGTGATTGAGTTGTCCATAAAATGTTTTCAGTTTAGTTTGACTTGAATACATCACCGCTCACTCTTGTCCACATAGACTATCCCACTTTCACAGCCCCTTACTCACATGTCATAAACGAATGAGAGTGCATCAGTGAGTGTCCAGATTCATGAGTGCACCCTTGTGGCAAAACTAACACCCAGCGTGAGGCTGTACTGTAGTGCCAATGTATACAACCGCATGTCTTACAATTTGATTTCAGCTGTTTAGGTGATAGTTACAAAAGTTTTGCAACATGGTTTGTATCTAAGCTTGTGCTGCAAATAATAAACAAACCTTTAGGTATTAAAGTTGTGTATGATATCACATGACTTGATTCAGCATTTCATGCATGCAAACCAGAAGCTATAAATAAATTGGACCATCACTGAAAATGCAACAATCAATTGCACAGAAGCCTTTTTTATTTTATGTGGCACTGTACTATCGCACTGAAAATGAATAATTGAAAGTTACCATATCTATGAGAACACTGCAAAAACCTATACAGAGGTCTCTCAAGGCTATATACAATTGGGTAACTTAATTTACTGAAAAAAGAAAGCCAAAGTTCACATGACTAGAGAGCACGAGGCCATAATATGCAAACATGATATGTTGCATGTAATTTTACAATGTAGCCAAGATGTTATGAGGGAAATACGCAGACCATTAGGTTCATGCAGCCACCATAAAAAAAATTGCCAAAATGCTCACCATGGAACTCATAAGCTTCTGTTGTATGCTATTGAAAAATAAGAATGAGGTGAAGCATAAAGGCCGACCAATGTTTAACCAAGAACATAGGACTGAAACATACAAATCAAGGCTGAAAATGGGCAAGGGTCATATATCAACATACATTTTCGCCACCTAAGAACAAGAAGTGCTCAAGAATCCTCATACAGAGAATAAGGAACTGTGGTAGGATGCTGTTATACAATGTCCACTTTTACTAGAAAGAGATCACCTCAGTTATCACTTCTGCTGCATCTTTTAAGCACTTATAATGCTCTTTGTGTTCTTGTGCAACAGAACAGAAAGGATTCATTAGGTGTGAATTTGGCCAGCTAAAGGAGTTAGAGCAAAATTTTACATGTTAGTGAAGCCATGTACGCTACTGTTCCCTGTCAAGAATAAGCTGGTAGATGACTGTCCCGCCCTTCCAATAGCACTTCGGCCTCACAGCTTCTAGCAAGCACACCAGATGCTTCCCCCCCCCCCCATGATAAGATTCTGCCATTTCAGTTAAGCCATTTTTGTATTAATCTGTGCAAGCTGCATCAGTTCTACAATGAATACAGCAATTGTTGTTCATCAATGAGCAAAAGTTATCGATTTGGCTCTTCATGTTCCATAACTGCAGTATCTGCACCAACTATTATTTATCACCATAACGAATCATCCCCATAGACTGACACAAGTTCAGCACGATTCCCTTTCATGCTGCTTTCTTTGAAATAGAATATACATATCATTATCGGACAGAAGTGTGACCTTTGTTTCCAAAGGAGTTGTGTCATCTTGCTTTTGATGCTCAAGAGGCATTACCTAATATATGATGTTATTACTCCACCAGTTGTACTGATTCCTGTCACACATCCCATTCCCTTTCATAAGTGATAACAATCAGTTTTGAGAATAACCCTTGTGCAAGCTAGCCAGGGCTAGCTAACTTAGAGAAAGCATTTGTTCTGAGCGCTCTTATGGCTAGCTTCTTTGATGTCGCACATTAATCAAAACAGTACACACAGAATTAAACATAAAATACTGACATTCTGGCTATAAGTATCATAATGAAATATATTACAGTACAGTTTCATGTAATCAAGCATAATTCAGAGGTAAGTGTGCCTGCAGTGCAGTACAACAAAAAAAAACACTCAAATGTATGAGGCACTCACAAATCACACAATACAAAAGGCATTTTGTAAGCATAATAATGACAACAGAGCAGCACTATGTTTTAGAGCACTGCCTGCTATATTTTACTGCCCTGGCTTGGCAGTAAAAGACCATACAATTTTGTGTACACCTCTTCATCGAATTGCCATACACGAATATAGACATAGTTCATGCCACCATTGATAAACTGCTGATAAACTCCTATATTTGCACATCACAGTTAAGTGGAACAGAGCTAGATTTCAGCAGGAGTTATAGTTTGGCAACAACCCATGATAGACAAATGTAGCATGACACAGAGTATTTCTAATGAGAACAGTCTTCAAGGAACCCCAAAAGCTTCTATATTCATTAACAAGTGGAAAAAAAAAACAGTCAACCTTTAGAAAATAAACTGTTTCACATTCAGGTAAACATCATATGTGGCACTTCGTACATAAAATAAATAATAACGAAACCTAATCTACAAAACGTCAAGATATGAAAGGACAACTCTGCTTTACAATTTGCTTGTAAATTTCAGTGCGGCAGAACAGGCTGTGAAATCACTTTTGAGCACCCCGACACGAAAAAAATGCTGTGAGGAGGTGTTCATTTTTGTTTTGCTGTGGAAAACATCAAACTATAGACGGTTTCATCCAGCGCCACCGCGCTCTGGCAACGCTGTGCGCCGGCATCCGGCGCCCTTAGGAAACTTCCAGTAGCCGTTCCTCTTGCTCGTTTTTGCTGGTATTTGTTCGCTCGCGCGCTCGTCCTGCGCATATTCTGTTATTTTTCGGGTATATCGATATAAGTGCGACTTGTGGCATTCAGTGTGTTGCGTGACGGCGAGTAGCTCTTGGAATCAACTGTTTTCATTACGTTTACTCGTCAACGGTGTTTTTCAAATCTGGGAGCCAGATTTGCTCTGCTCACTTCATCTAAGGTACGTTACTATGTGGAGTAGTCGGACTGCTATAATGCTGAATAATAAAAGTGCTACTGCGTGATTGTTCTGGCCGTATATCGTGTAACTCATGCGAGAGCAGCTCGACTCTCGCTTCGAGCTTGCCCACTCGTCCAGTTTCTTGCTTTGGCATGGATCGCCATGCTACGAACATGAGTTAAAATTATTTAGCGGGTGCCATGCTGCCGCCGTTTCATTTTAATGTTTTTCGTATCTGGGGCACAAGTGCACTTCTGAAGCTTTACTACCTAGGTACACGTGCACATTGGCAAAGCGACTCAGGCTATGACGGACGGCGCAGTGGAGGGCTCCGGATAATTTCGACCACCTATGGTTCCTTAACGTGCACTGACATCGCACAGTACGCGGACCTCTAGCATTTCGACCCGATCGAAATGCGACAGCCAGGACCCAAACGGCGTCTTTCGGGTCAGCAACTGGGTACCGTAGCCGCTGAGCCACCGCAGCTGCATGTGAGCATTCGTATCGGTATCACAGAGCAGAATCGCAAAACAGTTAGCGATTTCCGTGCATGCATGCAGGAAGTTTCGGCCACATTCTAAAAGCATTTGCGAATTAACGGATGCTAATTATGGATTGCAGTCTTGTGCCCAAAACTACAGGTTTCATTTTGTTAGAAGTGTGGTAAATTCGTGAACATTTAAGTTAGTCCCATTTCAGTTGACCTAGGCTTCTTGCACCAAATGACTTTTGAGAATGTACAGTTATTTGTGAATGCATATTGAAAAGCAGAAACAAGGCATATGACGCAGAAAACATGTGCATGTACACATGCACAGCTTACCACTTCATCCTACATCTTGCAGCAATATAAGTGCCATTGCGAAATGCAAGAACGCCCGTGTGATTGTGTTGTAGGGCACGTTAAAGAACCCCAGGTGGTCAAAATTAATCCGGAACCCTCCACTATGGTGAGCCTCATAATCAGAACTGGTTTTGGCATGTAAAACCCCAGAAAAAAGAAAAAAGTCCCATTAAACTTTTTCTAGTTTTCGGCAGTCCCATTACCTGCCTTGAAGACAACAGTCTGCATTCATTGCATGTCCTCACTAAGGTGCTCTGCTTGTTGTTCCGGGGTTGTAACTGAGGGAAGGTATTTGGAGCCCAGCGAAAACGAAAATCGCACGACATAATCGTCCAGCAGATCGGGCAGCTCTCTGCCTCTAAACATCAGCTTTTGGCAATACCAATCTTTTGCTTCGGTGCTAAGCACCTTAAAGTAGTCGCTCGTCATCTCGACAATATTCACGATGTAGAATCAGCTCATCACAGATTCCACCAAGCAGTGCAAACATCGACACACCGGCCTCACGTCACGCATGCCTTCAAACAACATAGCCGGAAGTGCTTCTAGCTCTCCTGCCGGAAGTTCCGAAGGGGCAAAGAACCAGCGGCAAGCGTGGTTTGTTTGTAAACACTGAAACCGTCTATAAAAGATTAAAGCTAGCATGAAAGCAGTAGGTGGTTCTCTTAAGACACGCTCAATTACACGTTACTTACACAATGACAATGTATAAGAGAGAATTGGTAAAAAACAAGCATAAGGAATTTATCGGATACAAAGGGAAAAAAATGTGTACCATTAAATATGGCATTCAAAGGGGTGATCATAAAATTTTTCAATTCGCTCATGAAGGAAACGATCTGCAATTTGAAAAAAATGTAACACATGTTTCAGATAATTCTTCACACTTCTTGCTAGCCTGGAAGGTTTCTGATAGCTTACACAAGAACTTTATTCTTTCTCATCAAACAATTGCTCTGTGGCAGTTTGCAGTGCATCATCGAATCTTGTTCTCTGGATGGGTTTCTTGAAATTTGGTAACAGAAAAAAAAGAAAAAAATTTTTTAAACTTCAAATTGGGGAAGGATGCCACATCTAAGTAATTGATGCGGAACCATGGCGGAACTGGAAGCCTTATACTGCAATACTGCGACCATGTTTGGCTAAATAAGCTGATCAAAGGATATAAGGAGACCACTGTCTGACTTTCGATTATAGCCAAGTTGCAAAACATTTTGACCGTCCCATGTAACAGGTACTTTGATCCTTCAAACAGATTCTAGCACTAGGTTATCATGTAGACAGCACAGAAATATGGACTGACTGTCACTCAAGCAAATGCATTTGTTTAGAGACGTAGCGGTTACGACGCAACAATCAGCAGTACTCTGAACTTCCACGAACTGCACCATACGATCTTGTGGAAGACCCGCAAAAAGTTTCCGTTTCACATGCAGAATTTCTATATGAATCTTAATTTCATCATCTCCAGTGTTTGTGCATTCAGAAGAAACAATTCGCAAAATGCGTCCAAAGATCCCATTGTGATGTACATAAGAGTTCTTTCTTCGAGACTTGTCCAAGCGGGAGGTGCAAAATCTAAGTGCTCCGATAGCAATTTTTTGGTACTCTAACTCATTTCCTCTCTGCTCTCTTTTTCCTATTAGCAAAAGACAGCCCTTTTTTACAACATTTTGTCGAAGGCTGTAACCTTTCACTAAACACTTAAAAGCAGAGTTTATGTCATGGCGTGCATTCTGAATTGAATTCTCTGACAAAAGTTTTGAGAGTGCTTGAAGTATGCAGAATTTGTGAACAATTTGAAAATTGACATAACGAGTTCCCTTAACAAATTTTGCAAGAGTCCCATTCATTGCTTCAAATGGAAAAAGAGAATATCCCCACAGTGGACCCCAATTTTTCACGCTTTCGACAAGGTGCAGAAGGAGGTGTGAATTATAAGTCATATATTCCGTCCCATACAACTTTTCATACTCTTGGAGAAATGTTTTCATGTCTTTCTGAATTAAAACAAGTTGATCCATGGAAACTGTTGGCCCGAGAAGGTAGTGCATCATACCTACAAAGCGCATCCAATTGCAGTATTCTTTTTCTGGAATGTAATTCTTGAGCACAATTGGTGAGTAAAATAGAAGCCAATTTCTCCACTCAGCTGCTTTCCAGTCTTTGATATCCAAAACGGATCTTGGGAGCCTTGAAATTTCCCACGTTGGTGTAAGCGAAAGAAAGAAGCTGTTGGCATCATTAAACTCCTGACGCAGCCTGAATGACCGGCAGCGCCCTGACTTAAGCCACATGAACATTGTTGCTCTTACGAACCCAGAGCAGACCGCATGCATGTAGTCTACAACAAATCCAACTCCAAATGAAAAAAATGTAAGTAGACTCAACACACTTGGTCCTCGTATTCCACAGCTCGGGCTTTGTTCATGCTTGGCTTTATGGGCATGGTAGTCAAAGGACTCGCTAGTCCTCAGTTTCATTGCTGAGTCACTAGGTGGATATACACGACAACGTCCACTTCCTTTCTTTACGACCACTCCTGGCTCCTCACACCACGCACAACCATTTAGCCCATTAAATTGGCTCATGTTCATTATGCTGCACCTTGCAACGCTGTCAACAGTACATGGCCCTGGAAATACTTTCGTTGTGTGATCAATGCCATCTTTGTCTGACCACGTCAGACCATTGGATGAAAGGTGATTCATGGCCTTCACAAAGGGAAGCAAGAAACAATTCATGTCTGGTTTTCGGCTGTCGACCCACAGTCCAGCTAAAAGTAAATTGTGGACGCGCTGTTTGTATGGCAGCTCATTTACCATAACAAAAAGAGGCCACATGCTAACTTTGGAGCTCTCAAATAATGGCACACCATCAGTGTTAAATGTCAATGTGATATCACCTGATGTAATGGGCAGCCTATGGTAAAGCATACTTTGTGTTATGTCAGCAACATCATAAAGCAAGGCAGCTGGTTCTTTTTTAAGAGGAGCTGACATTAACAGTTCACGCAGTTGAGTCTCCAAATCTAAGACCAGAAAGAAAGATGATGCCTTCGTCAGTGCCTGAGTGGTACGACCAGAGTTACACTTTGGACAAGACACCTCTGCTGTGTCCGTCAGTTCTCCGAGATAGCTTGTACAGTTGGGGCAGTAAAAATGCTGTACATACATCTTTTCAGCACCACAGAAATGCTGAAAGAAAGAATACTTTGTTGTTGGGTAGGAAGTTCCTGCTGGCAAGTGGGCAGCAATGAGCTGCACCAGGCTTTCAGTCGCTTCCTTTGAGCAGCCATGCCGTAGGCTATGTGCCATCACCATCAGGAAGCTCTCGGCTTTCGTCAGCTTTGCTCCAGCAAACAAAGGTTCTTCCTAAGAAGGGACAAATGGCAATGTGACATAAAATGGTATTGCAACAACGACACATATGCATTATAAATAAGAAGGCCTTACTTTTGTAGTTAACAAATTGGAATGAGATGTATACTATGGGGAAGAGGTACGTGTATGTGCCACTCGCTTGTTAATGAAAATGTCTACACTGGCTCACTTCCCTGCCTTTCTTTCCCTTTTCCTCCTTCTTGTAATAAAACATAATACATACATACATACATACATACATACATACATACATACATACATACATACATACATACATATATATATATATATAGTTCAAAAAGCATGCCATATTATATGGCATGCTTATGTAGGGATATGCATACTTCTGCAGCATTAATTCGAAATTATATTGCTGTTTATTACTTAATCTTGTCATTAAATCTTTCATTTATTTTATATTTTATTTCATTTTTTTCACACACTCATAGAATTTGTATAAAATACGCCTGCCGACAAACACAAAGAATGCCAGGGGTGCAAAGAATTCAATGGATCGCAGTTCGTTCAACTCGGAGGTTAGTGGAGGTCACAGTGCAGGGGTCCTTTAAGCCAGGGAGGGTGTATGACCGTCTTTGTGGTCAAATACTAACCTGGCAGCAGCGACCTCCCTTTTGTTAATATGTTTTTCACAATGCCACTGTATGAGCAGGCAGCTTTGTACCCCTTTATGGCACCACTGTACATGCCTGTCGCTTTTGATGTACCTTGACATGAGCCATCAGATGTGTTGACACTCAGGACGCCACTAAATCCCGTCAGTCATGCCCGCATGCTTTTTGTTAATACGTTTTCAAATCCCCCTCCATGCACGCCCAACTTTGTACCCCTCTACATGCCCGTCGTTTCTGATATACCTTGACATGAGCCATCAGATGTGTAGACACTCACGACGCCACTAAATCCTGTCAGTAATGCCCGCATGCTCTTTGTTAATACATTTTCAATAATCCCACTCCATACACGCCCAACTTTGTACCCCTGTATAGCACCACTGTACATGCCCATCGTTTTGATGATTTTGACATGGGTCATTGCACGTGTTGACATCCATGACGACACGAAATCTGTGCACACCTGTGGTCATGGGCTACTCACGATTTAGGAGCTTGTTTTCACAGCCTTGTTGTATTCACTTTTTTTAATAATTCCACTCTGTGCACGTGCAGTTTTCCATTTACGTGTTCGTTGTATTCTTTTTTACTGTTTTTTTTCACTTTGTATTTTTTTCTTGTCTCTTTTCACCCTTACGGCAAAAAGGTATAAATTGAGCTCTGTATGCTTGTACACACATTCTTGATGAAGGCCGGACCCCGGCCGAAACGTCAGTAAAGTCTTGTTATGTTTTTCCTACGTGCTTCTATTTTTTGAACTACTTCTGTGCCGGCTCCGGTTACTCTTTACTTCACTGATATATATATATCGTAAATTTAATCGTAAGTTTAGGCTAAATTCCATCAGAGTAATTGACCATGCAGGCCTGATTAATTATATGCCTAATAAATCGCCAGACACATGGTAAGAGAGAATTAACAGGTGTAGGAAGGCGCGGAGGGAAGAAATAAGTATATGTTATTTAAGCTGTTAAGCAAGCAACAACCCATGGACCAGTCCAGGTTCTAGCTAGCTCTTTGGTGGGCCATTACTGCCGAATAATACGAAATAATGACACGTTGTTACAACTAGCAAAGAAATACCCTCAGAGATTTAAATATAATCATGCCTAGCCACCAAACTGTCAAGCTACGTTCAGCTAGGTTGAGCGCTACCACGCCCCGCGAGTTCTACAACACCAATCAGAACCTTGCCGTGAATTTTATAACGATACAGTGTTTCACTTAAATCTTGAAAATAAGATAACACCCTACAACAGCGCACGCTCGAAGCGCATAAAGAAGTGCTTACCATTTCACATTTCCAGTTGTCTGAAGATGCCCCATCATCAGAGCGGCCACTTTCACAATCAGTTTCGTCAGATTCAGTAGTGTCAGACGATACTTCGGACGAACCGCTTGAACTTTGCTCATGCGGAGGTTCCAAATCGCTGTCTTTGGGACCTACAGTACCTTCTTGACCTTCGCGTGCGATCTCATCAGCCGAGCTAGGAACGTTTTCCGGGTACGTCTCGCTACTACTTTCACAGGAGCTGTCTTCACTTGAGCTCCAAACATGCGCCGAAGTAGACGGTCCAGCCGGTGGAGCTCGGCGTTTAAAGCGATATTTTGACCGGCGAGGAACTTCTGCTGCAGGGTCCCAGAGGTACTGGCTATAGTGCCTCTTTCGAGGCATCGTGAAAGCAAAGCAAGGACGGTAGATCTCGTTGAATTAGGCACGAAACAACGCCGTGCTCGCTTCCGAATGTAGCGGCGAGAAGTTGGAGTGGCGCCCTCTACGAGTGACTTCACGGCCAGGACGGCGCTCGCTAGGCTGCTGCGCGCGCTCGTTCCCTTCGTGAATGCTTGGGGAATTGGTGGCTCGAGCCGAACTTATTGGATATGCCGGCTTATTTTTACTCTCATGCCTGAACGGCAGTTTCTTCTTCAAAACCGCGAGTCGTGAAAATTTTCGGCGTGGATATTGCAAGCTATGTAGAATTGAAGAGGTCTACTGGTTTTGCAATGCGTATATGCGCAGTGTCTGTCCATAAACTTTGCGTAAAAAGAATGTCTGCAATTTCAACACACGAAGTTGTGTATGATGCTCCGCAAAACACTTAACATTGCCTTAGTGCTTAGCTATGAGAGACATTGCATTTTACAAGGAAGAAAAATCTTGGCATTGGTATTTGATGTGAAAATTATAAACGCGTGTTAGAAGGAAACTGCACAGCGAATCTTTTATGATGATGAATTCTTATTACTATGGTGAGTTGTTCTAGTCAAATATGGCTACTTTATTAATGCGTAAAAATAAGAGTTAGGCGCGCATATTGCATGAAAACGTTTGCTAATATTTTCACCGTTCTGTGAAACAGGCACCCAGAAAACGCATTGCTCATGGCTGTTAACACGACGGCGCGTCACGTATATACATATATATATATATATATATATATATATATACTTCACGAATACCACGACAGCAATCACCTAAAAGAAAAGCTTCGTGGTTAAGATCGAGAGCCTATCAATTGCACACGAGAAAACGTTTCATAGTCACCCTCATGCAGTTGCCTTTATCGGCATCATGGCACAGCCCTCATGCGCTATCATGCGGTTTGGGCTTACGCAACTAAATCTACCGACTGTGGTTATGGCGAGGTACGTATTATTCGCGAAACCCATCAGTTCACTACAACTTGGAATTGAAACCATGAAGCAGTTCTTTAAGCGCCAATTGCAATGCCTATAGGGTATACTCGATGCTATACAGCGCAGCTTAGGCTGCGCTGAAGAGGAAAATTCAAACGCCTTCTGCCTCACCATATCTCAATCCTGCTTTGTATAACAACCCCCCCCCCCCCCCAAACTGAGAACTATTCACTTCGTGAGTGCATAAAAGAGAACCTCACATACCCGCCTCATAGAGAAGACACCAAAAGCCTCAAATGAATTCACTTGATTTTTGACCTCTACAGGGGAATAATGATGTCTTCAATAAGCCTCATACTGCTCATGAATGAGGCTTCGGCTTCTTTCGAGCTGCAGCCATACGGTCCAAAAGGCATATCTCACTAAAAAAATTTGGGCCGAGCAGCCTGTGTCAGTTCGCCAAACAAATTCGTGATGTCTGTTCCTCAAGAAACAAGCAGAAATGAGTTGAACGTGCAGCACGAAACACTGAAAAAATATTGGTACATTCCTTTGCGTATTCTGCAAATAGCTGTAAGCCTCATTTAGCTTTACTTCAAATTACCGCCACTTGACATTAACCGGTGAAGAACGGCCCAATATTGAGAAGCAGTTAAAGGAACAAGTGGTGCTGGTTGAATCTAAACTGCATTGTCAGATCCTAGTGTTACTGCCGACGTTTCTGTGAAGAAATGAAAGGAAGGAAGGAAAGGCAGGGAGGTTAACTAGTTCAGCACAACCGGTTTTCTACCCTACACATGGGTGCGGGATGAGGGGAATGAAAGATGGGGAGGAGAGAGAGAGAGAGAACACATAACACAGCACACTCATCGTCAGTCACAGTCCGTCACTCTTGCGTGAAGAAATGAAAAATTATATATTATACTATGAGCTACTCGTCATAAGCAAACACGTTTTAATGGGTTAAAATCAAGGTAAATGTAGGAGTCATATGTAGGTATGGTATCCTAACAGGATTCTTATGTTCTATGTTTATGCGTTTATGCTTTTATTAGTCACGTGCTATTTATGCTTTTTTATTAGTCCCTCAATCTGCAAAGTCTACATCCACGCATGAAAAACACGCAATCGGCTTGTCCGAGCTCCTTCGGCTGGCACTGCAGCGTTGCCCTTGAAAAATAAATTGTCGTCTAGGAAATAAGCTCTTTGAATAAGTTTGCGCGAATGAAGATGTCGTAAAATGTATTTGAGATGACCTTCATAAGTATACCAGCACAGGGAACAAACGGAAACAGTGCAGAAGGTGCCCGGACAGCGCCCGAACGGTAGCAGACGACAGACGCGAGTGCCCTGACATCGCGCAAGCGGCGCTCGCAGCGCCCCTGTAGGTCGTTCTCGGAGAATCCGAAACTACAGTTGCAGAAATGTGCAGCGCCACATTAGAGTAACAGATGCCATTAACCTAAATAGAATTGAATGTAGCGTAAGTTAAGTACCTAATGACATTCAATATTTTACAAAATTTCATATTATATTTTGTAACGTTAATTAAAAAAGCAATGGGAAGAACTTACGAGCAAACTGCTCATCGGCAGTTGCGTATACGCCGAGCTAATCCCGCCAAAACCAACCCGTGCGGTGCGAAGGTTTTACGCTTGTCCCCTTGTCTCTCAAAATGACTCACATTCTCGTGAAATGGATCGAGGAAGACAAATGGGATGTATATCCCATTAAATCGCTGGTCGACCCGCATGTAGGACTGAGGCTTTTGGAAGACCAGAGCGCATTCAGGGAATTGCGCGGGACGGTTCAGAACATACGCTGGAGCCCAAGTGACGATCCAGCGCCGGCAGAGCTTCTCTACATAGGTCAGTAGTATCAACTTTCTAAACTGTGTTTTATTTTTGTATTTTGCGTGTGTTATTACAGTACTACGTGTCTGGTGCTTGTTTTAGGTGAGCCACGGCATTTGGAGCGTAAGCGCGCCAAATTGGCCGCAGGTATTCCGATCGCCGGTACCCCACCCGCAGCAGTGGTTGACGAGGCAGCAGCCTCTTCTCGAGTGCGTGTAAGTTGTGTGGTGCACTGCAACATATAATGTGTTTTTACCGTACTTCATGGTGCATGACACAAATGAAACAGCAAGCACTAGCCACAGGAACCGTGCCGCGAGACGTGCGTTATCCCCGGTTGTGTTCCTGACAGTCGTAACGAAACTTTGTCTATGCAGTGTTCAGTTTGTCACCTGCTGTCGGCCTGTAAAAATGAGCTAGGCTCAATTTGAAATATGCGTGGTGTTTGGAGCTATTAAGGTAGGCTGGAAGTTTCATTGTGCAGGGAGGACGTCGACTATAGTCATTTTCCATTATTGAAGCATTGAGGTCATGTCCGTAAAGTTGCACTAGTACAGTAAAATCTGCCTGCAATTGTGAGTTTGTGACTGACCAAAAAAGATTTTTTTTTCTCTTTCAAAAGCCAACGTAAACTGCGGCACCGGTAGTTTGCTGTGGCAGGAAATATTGGCGCGGACAGAAAAGTGCTTCACAAAATTACTTCAGAAAGACTTTACCACCTTGATTAAAGTAGAACAGTAGTGGAAGTAGAAGGTCAACGAGTGATATGGCATGACGTGGTCTCAATACCTTGTGTAGTTACTAATCTATAGGTTAATTTAACTTCAAGTAGCAGTTTGAATCACAGCATAAATTGCAGCTCTTGCTATCGATTCCTCATAATTCCATCTAAGAGGTCATGCTTTATTAATTTTCTCCATCAAGTTTACTGGTTCATGTTCATTATTCTTTGTACAAAAAGTGCATGCATTGAGATAGTTAAGCAGGACATACAGCATGAGTTTGTTTTACATTCCAATTACAGCCAGTACCAGTTACAGTGTCAAAACACACTGAACAGGTGAGGCATTAACTAGAAGGTATTCACTCAATAATGGTGGTCATTGTATTTGTTTATGCTTTCCATCTACCCTGGTAGAGCTTGTTTTAATTCACAATGTGCTTGTTTGTCTCAGATGCCACCTGTATTTTAAAGGCGAAGCATTTCTTGGCGATCATTGGCTACTTTGACAGTATCTATCTTCAGGGTGCTTTTTTTTTAGCTGCACCAAATTTTTAAAATTAGAAAAATGTAAATCTTGGTCACGTTATATTTACCATTCGAGTGTACGGATTGGCGGCCTCTGCATACAGAGCAATTTCCGCACTTACGTGCGTAATTAGCGAAGTTACGCTAATTAACTTTCTAATTATCAACAATAGGTGGCTACAGCAAATGAGTACTTTGGGGCCCGTCCTCGACACTACCTAGCCCAACGATAAAATTTTGAATAGCGGAGTTCATGTGGGAGCTACGCGAACAATTAGTTCCCCGTGACAGGCTACTTGAAACTGAAACTGGCCGCAAAAAGAGCGTCTGTGTCGTCGATGTCGCCATCCCCCTGCCTTTCGTCACGTCTCCGACGTCACCGCCGGTCCGGCCCAACGAGCAGCTTGCGTTATCTCCTTGCTGTCTGCGGCGTTGACCTAACGCTTCAATGCCGGCGGGCTGCCAAATTTACTTCGTCATTCCGTTGGGCGCACGTAACCCTGTAGCGCTAACTCCGCTCCTTGGGCTTTTAGATACTGCAGGCACGGCGTCATATCAGTCTGTAGCGTCGACTGCGAACGCCGCATATAGCAAGGAGATAACGCAAGCTGCTCGCGGGCCTGACCGGTGCTTACCTCGGAGACGTGACGAAAGGCAGGGGGCGGCGACATCGATGACACAGACGCTCTTTTTGCGGCCAGTTTCGGTTTCAAGAAGCCTGCCTAGGGGAAATAATTGGTCGCGTAGCCCCCACATGAACTTCGCTATTCAAAATTTGATCGTTGGGATAGGTAGTGTCGAGGACGGGCCCCAAAGTACTCATTTGCTGTAGCCACCTATTGTTGATAATTAGAAAGTTAATTAGCGTAACTTCGCTAATTACGCACGTAAGTGCGGAAATTGCTCTGTATGTAGAGGCCGCCAATCCGTACACCCGAATGGTAAATATAACGTGACCAAGATATGTATCTTTCTAATTTTAAAAATTTGGTGCAGCTAAAAAAAACCCTGTATCTATCTAGCCACCTACGTCTTTGTGCGCTTATGGTCGTTTCGTTAACTTGGTATGTACCAAAATTGGCATACTATGACAAGAGTATATTACGAACACAAATGATATCTCATGACATGTAGGTCATGAAACAGCTGTCTATGTCTTGGTGCTCTCATGGTCGTTTCGTTAACTTGGTAGGTACCAAAATTTGCGTAGTATGACAGGAGTGCATGATGAACATTAGTGATAGGTCATGTCATGACATGTGTGTCATGTAGGTCATGACAATGACCCAGCGAAAAAGGCTAAGACTCAAAAAACCACTTAAATGGGTTCGGACGTGGGTACTAAGTGAAGAAAACATTAAAGGATTATGGTAGAAGTCCTGACCATGACTGAGCAAAAATGACAATGGCTCAGCGAAAAAAGATTAATAGTCAAAAACCACTGAAATGGGTTTGGACGTGGGCAGTAGGTTAAGGAAAAGGCTAAAGGTTGATGGTCAAAGTCAGTCATGAGCATGGCTAAGGCTTTCACCTTAAGGTCTCTTAGGTGTAGCTAAATGGACTCTTGAGGACTCGTGACATGAACATTATGACATGCATGTCATGTAGGTCATGAAAGAGCCGCCTACGTCTTGGTGCTCTCATGCTCGTTTCGTTAACTTGGTAGGCTCCCCTCCCCGCACATTGCTTCGCATAACATCGATTCCCACAGGGCGTAGGATCTGCTGGCTTTTTTTCTCTGTACATTTTCTGCTCCTTGCTTGCTTAGGGGCATGGTAAGTGGTGATCCAAACAAGGGTTTGCAGGAAGGTAGAGGCTTGCAGTGATCTACAGATGCTTTAATAAGGGATGTCTCTGGAGCCAACAATTTGTACAGGGGCCTTCCTCTGAACAAAGTTTTCTGTCGTAATGATGACTTTTCTTGAAATGCTGACTCGAGACATCCTTTGTATCACTACTGTATTTATTCGCCTTTTTTTCCAGAAATGTTACCCCTAATTATCTACCAACCTATATTCTTGATCAAAGAATCTCGAGGTATATTCGTGATCAAAGCTAGCAAATGTACCGAGGTAATGGAGATCCACTGTGGAACAAGGCCGCCGCCCAAGCCGCGAGGGTCAAGGCCACAAACCAGAATGCCCCGGCATGCATGTTGATACATTACGTTGAAGCTGCAGTCAGGCAAAACAAATATAATGGAAATAGGAAATTTGCGGCAGCTAAAAATCCAACAAAAGCAGTAGCGTACATAATAAGTCAAAATGTTCTTGGTTAAAGAAACACACTTGTTTATTGGTTGTGACTTTGTTTTCCCTTTGCGGTGCCATTTTGCGATCATGTCTACGTGACGGTTTGCATTTGCTGTTGCGTGGCTGTGTGACAATGTCACGTCGGCAGAACTACACCACTGACTTAAAGTGTCCAGGGGTACCTTTTGCCGAGAACTCCAACAACTTCGCCACTCAGTGCAAGTTTGTCATGAATGAAAAGCTGATTAGGGGTTGGAGGAAGCAGCGGGAGCAACTTTTAGCGCGCAACGGGCGGCGTCGTGCTTTTCGCGGCACAGCAATTGGGAGGCATGGTGCTCTCAAGAAAGAACTGAGGCTTCATGTAGAAGACAACGTTCCGGGCAGTTCTGACCAGTATGTGGCTTGTGGCAGCTACTAGCTGAGCTGAGCATATTGTAAATAAAGGTGTGTCATGTTCCAATTTTTTCTGTTTCTCAAAAGATATGGGTCGACCTATATTCTAATAATTTTTTAAAAATTTCTCGGAGAGCATAATATATAGGGGTCGACCTATATTCGTGCTCGACCTATTTTCGAGTAAATACGGTCTAGTAAGTGGCGATGGAGTTCGCTAGGGATGCACATACAGAAATACATGTGACTGCACTCGATTATCTGCCGGCAGCCAAGAAAGATGGCAAAATGGTGAGCACAGCCAACAGCAGCAAATAAGTGACAAGCTATCTTGACACCGGGGGTCAACAACAGATGTCACTGATGTAGCATGCAGCTTGCAAGCTCTAGACAGCTGTGTCGACGTCTGTACAGCAGCCATAGAAAATTAGTCTTGTCAGAGAGAAGCCTCAAGACAAAGTGTAACTGAGCCTACTTGTACTTGCAGTATCATTTTTAATAGAGATGGCCGGTAGTGGCCTCTGGTCTATTAAACACACAGGGGCTTCATGCAAAAAAACAGCAAAAATCACTATTAGCAGTCGAGTGTCTACTTCGCACCCTGTGTCGATCAGCATTGCTGCTTGTGCATAGACTGCTATCCTGTTCACGTTCATTATATTATGTTTAATGCACATTAATAAGTGTTTTTTGCTATGTGACTATTACCATTGTTTAGCTTCATGAAATTGCACATTTCAGGAATTACAGGACACACCATGCTGCACCTGCTCAAAGCGTGTGCAGGAGCTTGAGGAAGAGAATGAGCTTCTAAAAAAGTGTTTAGATTTGTCGGCACTTACGAAAGGTAATTTGATGAACATTTGCTTACATATTTATGAGTACATGATGAGTGCTGCTTGTAGCTAGACGGCATGTGTGTGTTTGTTGAGTAGTTTGCTGTCATGGTGTGGAAACTACATATGCCCTACCCATAGGAAAAAATATTTCGAGGTTTTTTAGTTGGCTGGTCTTTCTGCAATTGCATTGAGGCAGCTTTAAAGGAGCCATGACATGGTTGTCCAACTATTCTCAATTTACCACCATTAAAATATGGGGGCCAATGTGCACCAAAGAAAAAAAGAAAATGGGCGCTTATCGCACATTTTAACCCGAAATTTTAACTTGAAATCTTTTCCCCTAAGTCCCTCCCATCGATAACGACCACCACTTTGTCCTGGCATTTGCGACATCAAGAAGTGCAAGGCTGCTCCTTTGTCATCTGTTTTGAGATTCCAAAACCATTTACATGCCATGTTGAATTGTTTTTGATACGCTCTTGCACATAACGACAGAGCCAGAGTGTTGCCAGTATTTCATGCGAGAAAAAGCGCATAAACCAGAGAATGCCTGCAAAAACTATTTTGGGTGACAGCTGAGATGCATATGGGGAAGTACCCTGCACAATACCACTCGCAATTACCATTCAGAATACACTTTGTTTCGTCACTTGCCAGTGCTGTCAGGTTGCTGTATGCTTTAAATGTGATATGACAAATTCATTTTAAAATTTTCTGTCACACTGAATGTGGACGAATTTTGCCAGCTTGTTGTAAGACAAATTGTTTGGTAGCGACCTGCAGCCGCGAGTGAAGACCTCCACCGTGAGGCTGTCTGATCGGTGACTGGGTTATCTAAACACACTTGTGTAGAAGCGCTCTACTGACGCTCTGGAATCGCCAAACTCCAGGACACCATTCAGGCTAGAGCAGGAGTCGCGCATCGTTGGGAATTTCCCCAGGGCTGGCTGAGTGCTGCTCACTTTTGATGGGTTGGACATGGCTTCCTTGCCAAGCAGCAATGTTCCCCTTTCTAGTGGGACACCACTATAACAAGACAAGCAGCTGTGATGTCACAGGGCATTAATGAGACAGCGACATGAGCACAACAGAGATGAATGAACCGATTGAGCCACGTGGTTGACTGATACCCTGGAGTGGTATTTACAGACATGTCCTGGGACCCCACGTTTGATATACCTGCCCTCTCCTTCGTAGCTACAGTTCTTACTGACACACAGCTATAGCTTCAGCCACCACCCATGACCAGATCTTTCAAATTGCAGGCAAGAAACAGAAGACACTTTGTCGAGACTAAAGTGTGAAATGGCGGAAGCGTGACACCATTGCCAATGGTGATTTGGGGCGTCGGAAACACCACAAAGGCACACAACTCGCAGCTTGCAACAGTGACACCGCGTTCCAATGCCAACACCGCGTTCTGGGAGACCCGCTGCGTGACTCTATCTCTCTCGCTCTCATAGCTCGCAAAACCTCTACCTCGCAGAGCAAGAGTGTACAAACGCCCCAGCTGTGGAGGAAGACGACGACGCTTGAACACAATCATAGTTCGCATAAATGCATTGTCTGCAGGCGTGACTGTATAGCCTAGTGGTTACGACGCTCGCCTTGGGAGCGGGGGTACGCTGGTTCTAATCCCGCCTCGTCAAGAAATTTTCTTTTCTTTCTTCGTAGTTTCTTGCTACGCGAGCCAATCAGGAGGCGCGCACCTGTGCTTAGCGACAGTGTTGTAACAACAAAGAGGTGACCAATCAGGAGGCCGGAAAGCTGTGACAGTTTCTGCTAACGGCAGATGAAATTGACAATGAGCCATTAAAGGCTTTCGCCTATATACTGGGCCTGGAAAGTGCTGCTATCCATTGCAGAGCATCAGCCACAAGATCTACGGCAGCAGTTTAGTGTACACAGACTCAGCGGAGGCTGTGAAAGCTTTGGATGGCCCACTGGTCAAACACTTGTCGCTTTGTGGTCTATCACATCAAGCTTTTGGCTAGAACCATATAGTGTAGGGCTGGCGGGCACAATATCTAAGCACAGGTGGACTGGGTGCTCGGGCACATGGGCACTGCCCATGGAGCAGCATGTGTGCTTCTGAGAGTCTTATCTTGACCACGACTACCTGGTTGTTAACGCTCCTCACATGCTGGACCACTCAGAGGTATGCGAACACTTCAAGCAAGAGGCCAGGTGATGCTTACACTCAACCTTTACACCAAAAAACCACGCCTTGCCTCATGGTCTGCCACGCGAAGGGCAAATTTCCGTACACCAGGTGCAAGCTTGTGCCACCTAGACTGGACGTACTACTTGCAAAATGGAGGCACTTTTGGGGGAACTCCTTCGATGATACCCACGCGATGGTGTTCATATAGACGGCAATGTTCTAACCATGTATGGGTGTTGTCCTCTAGATGACTGCCCAAATATTACTCTTGTGTAAATGTTCAGGCCTCGATATAATCCGGGATAAATGCAAGCCCAAGGCTGTGGGAATTCTTAACGACTGGCTATACTGTGCAGGCGACACACGCGGCAATCTAATTGCGCTGTGGAACTTTGTCAAAGAGGCTGGCCTGCAGGGTCAATAATAATATTGATGTACTCTTCCCTTCACCCCACTAAGGCCTCAGGTCATTATGAGTCATTAAAGATGTATTCCTCCATTCATTCATATCGTTTAGCATGCAATGCATAATTCAAGCTAGAAAAGTTTGTTAGTTAGTTAAATTGGGTTTTATGGCGCAAAAGCGACTTAGGCTTTGCTGTGCCAGTCACAGGGTGGTAAAGTCATGGCACCTTTAAGGTTATGCGGCCACTCTTCAAGTACCCACGTTCCATATAAGAGGGCATCTTTCAATTTAATTTTTGAGAGGGCCCTACATGCTCCTTTCCTTATTTAAAAATTATACTTGTACCTTTCTTAATTGAAAAGTAGGACTAATTTGTAGCCATACTCCATGTGAAATTGCAAGAAGTCGATACACCTTTACAAATCGATTTCGCATTGGTAACAATTCCTTTACTTTCTTTGCCTCATACTATGTTTTCAAGTTGTAGAATTTTGCTCCATGTTAACTGGGCAGAGGCTCCGACAAGGGGGCTGTGCGACATCTGGTGAAATACATTTGTATACATTATGCTGGGTGTCTGCCAAACTTCATCCTCGAGTTCTATGACATCCTCTGCTACTTTGACTATAGAAACCAATCGATTTTAGATATCTTAAGACAAAAGAACTTAAACTGTACCTATGAAAAGCTTGCCTAATGAATTACCACTGTCATTCCTTTAACCCTTTCAGTGCCGAATCTCTTTAACATGCAATCTTTTTAACATGCAATGCGTAATTTAAGAAAAAAATTTGGTGTCATGGCCTTTTTAAGAAGGTCCTGTTCTTTTGATGCTTTTAACTGATTAGTTTGAATATGTGGCGAATAGAGCTGCAAATTAATGAATACCTTGCATTGAGGTACCTCACACTTATCGAGAGAGAAAAGAGAATGCTGATTTAAGAAACGCAAATGCTGGCTTAAATGCTCCTCTGGCCTACTACTACTACATTGTGCGAGAGTAAGGAGAGAAAAGTATGGGGTGATGATTGGTGTAAGCGGACATACAGATATAATGTTAAAAGGTTCAATACCAGCACGGACTTTTCGAGCATTCAAGAAAATTAAGTACTTGTATAATTTAATTAACTGCTTAGTAGATGTTTCTTGGCATTTATTGTTTGTGCTCATTTACAATCGGCAATCTCTAAGCTACGGTGGTCCTTTTGTTAAAAAATGTTTAAATAAAAGCCGCCCTGTGTTTAAAGACCAACTGAAGCAAACTGTTACTTTGGGTAAATTGGCAATAAATGTATAGTACATTCTATTGAAGCAACTTTGGCAAAGCTGCAGAGCTGGTAATTGTGTAACTTTATTTTTGGAAGCCTGTACCTAAATGGGCACTGAACCACCCCTCGAGCTTTGTGAAAAAACAGTCCACAGACAGCATATGTTGCTGTGAACATCTCAGCCAAATTTTGCAGTCGTGCGCGTTGCGTGGAGCTTGCAAGTGGAGTGCCAAGTCAACTCTTTCTCAAATGCTCTTTTGCACAGAAGCCTTCTCATTCTTGTCAGTCTGCCTTATTTTGTAATATTGCAGATTCCCATGCATGGCTGCTATTGGCCAATAGCTGACTTTAGCCAAGAAGGGTGTTTGGATTAATGCGCTTCCTCCTAATTTCACTGTGTATATTATTGAAGCATAGACAGGCTGAAGTAAGTGAAAATCTGCTTTCAAATTATTGATAATAATTACATACTTCCCAAAGAAGCCGACTATCGTCTACTCATGCTCGGCAACAGCCGCCTGCGTAGAAATGAAGCTTTGGCCACCCTGCTTATCGGTGTCATAGCTGTGGGGTCTCGCTAATTTCTACTAGTTTTGAACACTCAGCTAGCCTCGAACCACGTGAAACTTAAGGTCAGACCACATGCACTCTTGCCAGCATGCGCTCACTCCTGGCTGCTTCTGGTTAGACACCTTAACAGACTTCGCTTCATTTTGAGTTATTTGACAGCGCTTCAAAATGCGGAATTTGGATGTGGCTGCTATCCGTTGGTCAAGTCGGAGCAGGACAAAGCCCGTCCACACCACGAAGCACGGCAAGACTTGAGCATATGAGCGCCTGTTATGCGCCAAGTAAATGTTGCGCATATGCACTACAGTTGCATGTAGCTATACTGTCTGCTGCGGGGTGTTGCGACGAGTCCGCTCACTGAGGACAACTGCGTTTGGCACGTCGTAGGTTCCAAAATCAGAAGTAGTGGTGTCTACGTGAACATGCAAAATTAAATTTGAGCTGTGTGCCACATGGACGTTCAGTAGGCGGAGCATTCTGGGCATGCTCTGCACCGCTGTAGTGTTTGCAGTGCTAGGCATTGAAGGAGCATGAGCACCAAGGAAGGGATGTTTGATTGCCAATAACTCCGCTACTGCTAAATGTATTAAAGTATTTTTTTTGCAACAAAGTACTTCTGAAATAGTCTATTTTAAATTGAAATGCATTTCTCCACTTCGATAAAAACTGGTTCAGAGCCCCTTTAAGCACATGTGCACGCACCTCATGGTTAGCAGATATGTAAATCCCTGTGCGTCACCTCCAAGATTTTTCCATGCATCGCAGGCGGCACCTAATCTTGGAGGTTATGCCAAGGAATCACGTGCTACGAGGTATGCCTCACTTTCAACCAGCGATAATGGTAGCATTTTTTCAGTATCGGTATCAATAACGTCTGCTTTTGCAAGCCTTTTGTGATGCCTTCACTTATATTTAAAATATAAAATTTTGGATGGAGATTGCTATGAAGCTAGGCTTTTCGTGTTGCCCAAAAGTTTGTTACAGTTGGCTTTTTAAAAACTGGTAGTACAGTGGTATTTGTATTGAGCTATTTATGCTCTTTGCAAATGCGTAAAAGTTGTGCCAGCAGCTGCGCTGCTACAAGCTAATCTTTTTTGCTCCAATAGCAGGAATTGTTAAATTTCTCTGTCCATTACAGACGCCGCCAAAATGGTCAAGCGTCTGAAGTTGATGACAGAGGCCAAAGAGAGAGAGCAAGCTGTGGTGCCCAGTGTTAAGGTATCCAACACTTGAATTGCATTTGTAGTAAAATTGTTTTGCACATTGATTATACAGGAATGAACAGGGGACTACTGCATTGCAATAGCTTGGCTATAATTTTTTTTTTCACTTTCGACTGCAAGCAGGCAAGGCTTTTCAAACAAATTAAACTTCAGTAATTTGCAGCCACATACCTGGAATGGTAGGTTATTTGTACTTTAAGATCTTTGTATGTATTCCCATTGTGATCTTTGTGATCATAGTAATCTTTAAGATCTTTGTATTCTTTCCCATAGTGGCACCCTAAGGCTTACACATAGTAATGCACCCATTCATGCATATTCCTTATGCGTTGGGCGGTGTGTGCTCTACTTTAGTACCATAACCCAGTTGGATTGTTGAAGTTGTTGTGTGTCGTTTGTTGGAAGATGCACAAATTAGAAGTACTGAAAGCGCTGCTGCATACTAATACATAGCAAAATTCTCCGTGCCAGAGGTTCATAGATTTATATCTAGACGAAAATAATGTTCCTGTGTAATTATACCAATGGTATGATCTGTTTTACAAATCAGGCTTAGATCTGTGGGTTCTGGAGCAATGCTGTATTACTCTCTCCAATTGATACATATAAGGTTCTCTTGTTCTAGCCACTTGTGCTTCACTTTCAAGCTGCTTTCAATGCTTTTGTTTTATGTGTCCTGGACCTTAAAACCTTGGAGACATATTGGCAAGCGTCAAAGCACCCTAGATAATTGACTTCTTTGAGCCAGTTTCGATTTGTTTTTCCCAGGAGATGTACGGGTCCTCACATTTTGACACAGAAGGTGGTCACATGGGAGAAGGACATTGCAGCATTTTGGCACTTGCTTCCGCTCACTCAGTGGTTCGTTATCCTGCTACATTTGTCTGCACAAAACAGCATAGCAGACCAAGTGAGCCGAAGTGGTTGTGTAGCGTCGCAATGCTCTGCTACCACATGGCCACCTTCTGCGTCATGATGTCAAGACACATACACCTCCTGGGAAAGAAAACTGAAATCGGTTCGTCAAAACGCTGTTATAGTAAATTTTTAGGCTATTATTATTATTTAACCATTATGCAGCACTATCGAGGTCTAGGACCTTCATTTAGCCCAAGAAATGAAAATGTCATACCAGTACTCACTCAGTCCAGAACTCCAAATTTTTTTGTTCCCACAAATTATTTAACTACCCTGCAAGATGCAGGCAGGGCCCCTCTGGATCAGTCAATGCATACCATCTTCTATACTGGTGATCCCATCGTAATGAAAATCAGTGGTGCATTTATCCTATCATTGAGCCAAGTGTATACCTTGTTCTTTATTAAGGGGACACTAAAGACACCCTAAATCAACCTAAACTGATGAAGCATCTTTTCAAATCTTCATTTCAGATAATTTCATGAAACTAGGTTGATTATTAGATAAGAAAATGAAGCTCAATGTTTCCCAAAACTTTAGCGCTGATGCCTCATTTGACATCATGGATTTCAAGTGCTCTTACGAACTTGGGTCGTTTTGGCCCCGTAAATGTTCTTGAAGCTTTCTATTTTCGAGCTTTGGCTCTTTTATAGTACAATGAGAAACGGCTTTATTTGTAAAAGAAAAAAAAAGTAATCCCAAGCAGGACACCATCGAAATGTGACGTCAGAGCAAGCTGGTGCGAGAACTTGAAGGCAGCAGTGCCACCAATATTTTGTCTTGTGCCTTTTAGAGATAACTGTGCCTCTTGTCACAGTACCCGTGAATCTTTTTTGTTGTGGAAAGGTCATTTACAAATACGTCTGAAATTATTCCCTTTAGTGCTGATCTGCTGTGGTTGCTTAGTGGCTTTGGTGTTGTGCTGCTAAGCACAAGGTCATGGGATCAAATCCCGGCTGTAGTGGCTGCATTTCAACGGAGGCGAAATGCAAAGCCATCCATGTACCGTGCACTGGGTGCAATTTAATGAACCCCATGTAGTTGAAATTAATCCCGAGTCCCCCACTACGGCGTGCCTCGTAATCAGATCGTGCTTTTGGCACGTAAAATCGCAGAATATAGAATTTAATTTCTCTTTAGTGCTCCTTTAAGCTGTAGCATTCATTACCTCTGCAAATATCACCCTCAAGGTGTCCTCCATAAATATTTAACAAACATAGTAGATATGTTTCTACAAAAGGTGAGGCATATATGACTACTGTCTTGGCCTCATTAGTGGTAATGCACCACAGATGGTCTTCACTTTCTCCAGTGTTTCCTTTCACATGAAAAAAATTGGCAGTGCAGCCAGCCTTTGGAGATGATCGGTGATGCTAATGCGATTACCATTCTTTCTTACATTTGGTGTTTAATTAGTGATGATACTTGATGAGGCTTCTTATGATAGTGAAACTAACGAGACAGAATTGTGAGACATTGGCGAGGGATACTTGCTTCTTAAAATTGTGCTTGTGCAAAAACCTGGGTCCACTCTGATCTGGTGCAGCCTGTGCTTTACGAATTGATTCATTTCATTGATGAGGTGGTGGTTGGCACACCCTGCCTTTGTGGCTTATGTACACTTTGTACAGTTGAGTAGAATCTCAGATTACTTCTAGGGCACAGCAAACGAATCCGATGTGTAGTAATTACGTTATTGCTGACAGTCTTCCTTTTCACATCCCTACTGATGTTTACCGACATAAGCAGCAGTTACCCAAGTTGGCGCAAAAGAGGTTCATTAAGAGCGGCACATTCCCAGGGTCACGTAGCCCGTGACCCAAGCTGGTCCAATGGCTGGTTATGAACCATTTTCTCTCAGCATAGTAGCACGATGCTTTACTCATTAGACCATGGACTATCCAGTAACCCAAGTTGGCAGGAAAACGGTTAGGCATAGGCACCCCAAAGTATGTGAAGTATCCTAAGAATATCTGAGTTGCCTGAATGTTTTGGGTACTTTGGTTTACTTATATTTATCTTGTTTGTGCTGAATAAAACCTTGTTTTCGTGAAGCATGTGATATCCAAACAGCACAAGAAACTATGAAACTAGTCAAGTAAAACTGGCGTTCTATCTTCAGAGTACGGCTGTTGTCTAAACATGCTTAAAATCCTAGAAACAACCTTGCTAACATTTACTTAAACGTGCAGATCGACATAGGTGGAGGAGTCCTTGTGGAGGAGACGGTTCTGGCCCAGCTCACAACGGCCTGCCATGGGGGGCCAGGGAAATTCGCAAGGGCCTTGCTGCGCCATGTTTTTACGGAGGAGGAGCTAGTCGGCCGCTCACTCTTTGGCACCAAAAATACCAAGGGGCAAAAAGAGGCCCTTGACCCAACCAGGGTAAACGCTGTGATAGGTAAGTACCCTGCATGCATTCCAGTTGCATTCTTGTATTGAGTTTGTATTTAAAATTAGCAACTTGCCGTTAGCATAACAAATGACTTTCAAGTAGCCTGTGTCTGTAACTGCATGCTAGAATAGCCTACCATTTGGAATGCCAGTTTATATGATCTCAAGTGACACATATATCACAAGAAAGACAGTAACCTCCACAGTCAAATGCTCCTAAACTTTAAAAGCTGCCTCAACTGCTAGAAGTTGATAGCACCAGTCAAAATGTGCATTTGTGCATTAGTAGGGCTACTTGAGTGTGATTGCAATGAAGAGTTCTCTGTAAAGCATGCTACCTATCTAGTGGCATGGGAGTATGTGCTTAAGTAGCCTGAAAGTGTTATTATACTATAGGAATTATGACAAGGCTATGCTCAAGTACAGTTATTGCTAAACTCAAGTGACAGCATGGCTACAAAACTTCAGCAGTCAAAATGGCCCTCCAGGTTCTGTAATGCAAAACACAGTGGTTTGACCTATTTTAAGTAACAGACCACATTGAATTATAGTTGCTCCTGTCTTGAAGGAGGTCCATGTGGTGGCACACAGTAACCTTTCAGCAGAAGGAGATTAATTGTATGCTTGGTGAAGTTCACCAATGTCATGAGTCGGACGCCGGCGGTACACGAAAAAGAAGACGACGAAGATCGCGGAGCGTTCCGAACGGCGCGAGCCAAGGTGTGGTCGAGGCAGAAGTGAGGCGAAGCACCATTATCGACGTGGCTCTTGGACGGGAAGGTCGCTTCGTCAGCTATGCTCTGACGACGGGAGAACGGAGAACCCGGCCACAAACCCGGCCGCAAGAATCCCTCTTCCTCAGACGAGCCCGATCAACCGATAATCACAGGGACACTGGGCCGCCATGCACATCGACGGAGGGCGAAGAACGCTTCGGTAGGCCTAACCAGGCAATTGACACGGCAGCGGCGGCTACCGGGGCACCAGCCACGTACTCGGTCAGGTCAACGGAACGACGAGTCGTCGGAACTTACGGCATCAGCGACAGCCCGAATGAATACGACTTGGACCCGACGATAGGAACTTCAAGTTGACGGTCCGTAAGAACCCGCATTTCTGCTTTGCGACGCAGCTAGGCTGGGGCTAGGGTGGCCAGACTTTGATGAGTCAGGGCTAAGACTGACTTAGAGACCTAAAGACGGCTAGAAATCGAAATAGAATATTTATTGGTAGTTTTGTATTTAGTCCGAATTTTGTATTTTTCACTGAGCGAACACTTTTGTTAAATTATGGCTTTAGTTTTGTGTGCCTCGTGCTTTTACCGTCCTTGTACATATTAAATCCTTCTTTGCTGTGCTGCCCGTCGTATCTCTCCTCCCTCGAGGGTAATGCCTGTGCGCAACCCTCCTGCTCCCAAGTAAGAAGGTGACAAAAATTGGCGAGCCTGCCAGGATACGGCCCCCAATTTTTGTCACCTTCTTACTTGGGAGCAGGAGGGTTGCGCACAGGAATGACCCTCGAGGGAGGAGAGATATGACTGGCAGCACAGCAAACAAGGATTTAATATGTACAAGGACGGTAAAAGCACGACGCACACAGAACTAAAGCCATAATTTAACAACAATGTTCGCTCAGTGAGAAATACAAAACTCGGACTAAATACAAAACTACCAACAAATATTCGATTTCGAATTCGGAGCCTAGCTCCGTCTTAAAGTCTCTAAGTCAGTCATAGCCCTGACTCATCAAAGTCTGGCCACCCTAGTCCCGGCCTAGCTGCGTTGCAAAGCAGAAATGCGGGTTCTTACGGACCGTCAACTTGAAGTTCCTCTCGTCGGGCCCAAGTCGTATTCATTCGGGGTGTCGCTGATGCCGTAAGTTCCGACGACTCGTGGTTCCGTTGACCTGACCGAGTACGTGGCTGGTGCTCTGGTAGCTGCTGCTCACGTGTCAATTGCCTGGTTAGGCCTACCGAAGCGTTCTTCGCCCTCCGTCGATCTACGTGGCGGCCCGGTGTCCCGGTGATTATCGGTTGATCGGGCTCGGCCGAGGAAGAGGGATTCTTGCGAAGAGGACCGGAACCATGAGCAGCAGCAGCCTGTCCCAGGAGCTTCGCCTGGACGTCTCCGAGGTCTACAGCTACACCTGGACCTTGCCAGCGTCACGAGCTTTGTGGCCGGGTTCTCCGTTCTCCCGTCGTTAGAGCATAGCTGACGAAGCGACCTTCCCGTCCAAGAGCCACGTCGATAATGCTGCTTCGTCTAGCTTCTGCCTCGACCACACCTCGGTTCACGTGATTCAAGCGCTCGCGCCGTTCGGAACGCTCCGCAATCTTCGTCGTCTTCTTTTTCGTGTACCGCCGGCGTCCGACTCATGACAACCAAGCATTTTCTTACATTAAAACCTGGGCTAATGCTGCCTTTTTTTCACAATAATTATGCCATAACCTTACTCAATGCATTGTTGTGAGAACAATAGCTGTTAAGTTACGTGGCATAATTGTTTGGTTGTTTCGATCAAAGCAACAATAGGGACACTTGCCCGCTTCGTTGTCAACATTGCTATGTTTAGCGATGTCCATTCATTCTAGGCACTCAACCTATTTATTAACATGCAATTCATCACATTGTATTCTAAGATGTGGCAAGAACAAATGCATTTATTTGAGTTTTCCTCATGTTTAAATAAAATGAGCAGCACTGAATAGGCTCTTGGCAGCTACTGTCTAAAGCTTTTTCCAGACCATGAGACATGATCACAGCTCCCACTCAGAAATTATTGGAAGTGTCTCCTGCTTTCTTACTTCAAGGGCGCACTTGCCTGTTTACAGCGTTACTAGCAACCAGTGCTCAAGTACTATGCGTTTACATTTATAGAAAAATTGAATGGGCTTTGTAGGTGCTCATGTTTAACTCTTTGAGGATCACATATTTTCTGGAATTATGTCCCCCAATTTAAGGGTTATATTTTTTATTGTGGATTTAAGTTCTTTAGAGTGACTTTTCAGAGGAAAAAATGGGCAAATAATTTTTTACGTCACCAAGTGACAAAAGTTTCTTAGTGTCCGAAGTTTTACAGCATGTTTATTGTAGCATGCAGGACAAACTAGCATAACTACATTTTTAAATGTAGTGACTTCACAAAACATTAAACTAGGGGAAGCAGGAATACTCACAAACTACTGCGGTGATGGGCACCATAGAGCGAAGAGAAAGATCAGTTTTGGAGGAAGCCAAAGGGCGACAGCCTAATCAGGATTTTTGTAGAAGTCACAGAAGGTTGCAGAATCTGTAACGTGATGCTAGGTGACACTTCATTCTGAAAAGGCATGCTTTTTTATACGTTCTGTCGCCGCCTCATACGTATGGCCGTGACCACACGACTTGTTTCTGCCATTGTACATGCATGGCAGTGACCCTCAAAGGGTTAGCGAAGCCAGTTCACTTACATATTTCTCTCGGAAGACTGATCATCTGTTTGTATAGCTGTCATGTTCTGCCTGTGTTAGCGTAACCAGGTTGGCGCGCAACTGCAGTAAATCCTCGTTATAACCAGTATTTTCTTTAAAGTAAAGAGGCATAAGAATGGCCATTATAAGGCAAGAAGTGCACTCCAGTAGCATATGAGCTCGTAAATCAAATTCTAATATACCATACTCAATTCTGGTCGCATAACCGTATTTGGAGCAAGGAAAAGTGCAATGAAGTGCTGCGCATTTTAGTTATGAAAGTTGAGATGGATGGATGGATGTAAAACTAATGAAAATCCTGAGGTACGCGACTCAGTGAGCAGCGGGCCACTCCCACGTTGGGACAGTCAGGCCATGCCCGACTGCCACATCGTGGGCCCTCTGGACAGCCCATAGTTACGCCCCGGCATCGGGGCTCTTGATAGCGGAGAGCCACTTGTCCTCATTGATTTGTTCCATGCCTCGCAACGAGGGGCAACGCCAGAGCATATGGGCTAGGCTGGCGAAGTCATTGCAGTGTCTGCAAGAACTACTGGCATAAGTGTCAGGATAAAGCTTGTGTAATAAAGCCGGGCTGGGATATGAACCTGTTTGCAATAATCTGAGGATCAATGCCTGCACTCTATTTAACTTCTTGTGAGGAAAGGGAAAGTCTCTCCTGCCGAGATAAAGGTTCAGAGAAATAATTTTAGTTGCCAGTATACGTTTAAGTTTTTTCACGAACAGTATGAAGTCTTTTTTTCCGCTATTTTGTTCTAAGCAAGCAAAGTTCACATTTTCACATCAAGGATATTCATAAAGTTATTCTGTCACAGTGGGCTTTTTCTGTTTGCCTTCTGCATATTGTACTAAGTGGAGTCCTCCAGTGCCACTCCACTTTGAAAGCTGGTCATTCTCTCCAGTTGAACTCGCGAAAACTTTGAATAATCAAAACAAATGAAACACTTTCATTATAACAGGGTGTACTGTATGTCACACTCTTGCATGTGGAACATTGGTGTTAAACCTCATGCTGTTTTCCTTTTTTTTTTGCAGGCTTTACCTGTCACAAATTCCCCGCAACAAACATGGCCTACACTAAAAACACTCTGGCCTCACTGCTTGCAAGGGACATCAAGTGTCAGGAGGAGTCCAAAGCTGTGGACAGTGCAAGTGTGGTGCTCCTGTAGCCGTCAGCATTAAAAAAATTATTCTTACAATGTTTCACCTGAACAGCCCAGAACATTTTTTATCATACTGTTTATCTAGTCACCTGAAAAGCCCAGGTTGGATGGTTGACACACAAGTACTGTGCTGTGAATAATAATTAATTGCACAAGTGTTATGCTTAGTATTTTAGTACATTTTATGTTAATTTTTAATATATTGCTACCAAAGATAGTGCTTCTTGATTATTAGGTATTTCGGGTCATTTCATGCCAAGACTTCCATGACAGCACACCATTTCAAGTTTGATAAAGTAAAAGTAGGCACATTGAGAAATATTACAAAACATTTGGCTTCATACGTGCACCTAAAAGTGGAATGTGTTCTATTGTCAGAGTGGTTCTGTTTAAGTAAAACTACATATTAACATACGTTCGTAGTAATGATTTATTTGCTACTTCAAAACAGTAAGAATTAAGAGGTAAAAGTTTACTTAAATTCAGAGTGCAACGAAAGCTCTCGGGTCAGGCAAATATGTGCTTTGTTTCATGTGCGCATGAAATCTGATGTTTTGCAAATTCTTTCATTCTAACTTCTTTTGTGGCACTGATCAAAACTTAAATGGAACTCACATGAGGAAAAACATTTTTTAGTCTTCCAGCAGGTCACTAATGGCCACGGTCTATCACATAGAAATCTTAAGCAGTCAAAATGAATAAATCGCTTGGTATGTAATGACCTGCCCAGGAACCTAGTAATCATGGCAGAAAATGCAACTGGATCGTGCACCAAGCAATGCAGCACCCATAAACTGCTGCCATGGCACAACTTATTGTAATTTCCATGTTATTTAAAAGGTAGGTAATGTTTAGTAAAATTGGCACACACCATTTAACCAATAAATAAGAGTGTCTGCAGTGGGCTTATGCAAATTGTTCCATGATTGCTATGTCACTGGGTACCCAATAGAGAAAGCAAGTAAATTTTTAATGTTTACGGTCATGCTAGTCTGCTTGTATATTTATTTTCTATTTATTACAATTTTGACAAATGTGTTTTACTTTAGGGCCTTTACATCTTTCCGTATTCAATTTCATGATTGTATCAAGCTGCTGGTAGTTTGTAGATTACATTAAGAAGTTTTTGATCTCAACGCACACATGGCTGTACAGTTTAAAAATGTTTGGCTAAAATAAACACTTCATCTAGAAAAAATGGTTTTTGTACACATCAATTTTGAACTGTTGATTTTGTGGAGTATTGACTGTGTGTTAAGCTAATTCAAAAATGGGACAATGGTTCTGCTAGCAACTCTAGAATATGGTTTATTACAGGCTCAAGTGATTTCAATAGTGATGCTCAGCACTGCTCCAATATTTCCATGCGGTTTCAGTATTGATGAAACTGCATGGTTCAATAATACTTCAATGGGGTTTCAATATTGATGTTCAACACTGCTCCAATAATACTTCAATGGGGTTTCAATATTGATGTTCAACACTGCTCCAATAATACTTCAATGGGGTTTCAATATTGATGTTCAACACTGCTCCAATAATACTTCAATGGGGTTTGAATATTGATGTTCAACACTACCCCAATAATATTTCAATGGGGTTTTAACATTGAAGTTCAACAAAGCTCCAACATTATGTCAATGGGGTTTCAATATTGGAATTCAACATATTTCAACAATATTTCAACAGGCTTTCAATATTGACACTCAACACATCTTCAACAATGCTTCAATGGGCTTTCAATATTGACATTCAACGTGGTTTCAACAATCCAACAATGACTTCTCAAATTGAAACGACTCAATGATGTTTCTACGAAATGTCGCGGGCCAATTTTCAACACCTCTCAACAATTTCCTCAATAATGTTTCAACAAAGCCTCAATGTGGTTTCAATGCCATTTGTTGACGTTGACCAATGACTTTTCAACAACATTTCAACAATTTTTTTGTAAGGGAATGTATTGGCGTTCCAGTTAACTTTGTGCACCAATGCATAAAGTGACGTTTTATTAAGAAACTAAGTGTCTTGCATGCCGCGTCGGGTGAGGGTTGGGGGGGGGGTTAAAGAACGTGTATTGACTCTTTTCGCGGAGCAGTTTGTTTTAGAGAAACGAGATGGCGCTCACGGCGGCGCGCCATACGTCTCCTCAGCGACCGCGCACGAATACGAAACCGTTACCGCGTCTACCTTGCTTCTAGGCGATCAGCTGTCGGAAATGCAACTGAGTTTTCGCTAACACACTGTGCTCCAATCATGCTGGATTGAATCATGTGGATTGAAGACGTGTGCAATAGTTGACTGCAAAATAGTGAGTGGCATGCTAAGGAATAGAATGAATCTGTGTGGCCAAGTTCGCGGACCGCTGCTGCAACTGTCCGAACGTGTTACCGGCACTTCGTGATGTACGGCTTTCCTCGAGGATACAGAAATTTGCTCATCTGCCAGCCTTGTATCGCTAACCTTCAAAGAAAGGCCTTCATCGCCAGAACGTCGGCAAGAGTGAGTACCGTGCACTCGTTAAACAATGACAAAGGGAGTAGCGCCACTTCCTGTCAGTAAGTTTCGCGCACGTTATCTATACACATCTGCCCCAAATGGCAGGAAAACTTACGCCCACTCTATCGCCCACGTATCAAGAATAAGTGAATGGGCGCACACTTGAATATATGCGCACTGTATAGGCACAATAAATGAAGCACTACACCTATGGCGCACGAATGGTCGAAGCTGAATGTTTCGTGACGGTCTACTAGAGTAAGCCAGTCACTAGCTGTAATACATATTTGCTGCAAGGTATTACAATGTACAAAACAGCTACGCTTCAAGCCTTGTGCGCAGCAAGAACAAATCTATCGGAACTCAGCACACCCGCGAGCGATTAGGCAGAAAATAATCATATATAGTGGCAGCACCGAGGAACTTCACTGAGTCAGAAACTGACAAGCCACTGCTTCAAAATATTTGCCGAATAAAGAACAGAGCAAAACACACTAATCCTGACTGAATTCATAATCAGAAAGCTTGGAATACCTATTTACTCCCGCTTTTAGAACAAGCACCATATACGCTGCTTGCGCCGTTTGGACATAGCTTAATCAGCTCCGAAAGCGCTTTTGCATGTTCTCTGAAGCTGTGATCAAAGCTTCGTGTCGTCCACCTAGTCACCGTCTACGATATCTCCGAAAACAGAGGTTTTCTAAGCCGCGCCGGCGTCATACACTTCCATTGTAAACAAGGAGGCAACGAAGGCAGTTGAGGCAAGCAATGGACGCGTCACCACGTGATCAAACATGGCAGCGCCCACGGGACCGCCGCGAAAAGGGTCAATAATGCATGTTTGAAGGTGGCTGTGAGCAATTACGCGCGATAACTTCGCGGACATCGCCACAATGAACCTGTATGGCTCTCTCGTTGTGATAATTGAGCTCTATGGAACTCCCTGGCCATCGATGAAATGCCCCCAGGACGGCTAGCCCCCCCCCCCCCCCCCTGCCCCCCGATCACATTGCAGAAGCTGCAGCGCTTATTTTTGTACTCACGTGCAGCAGTGCAAAGAGGAGATAGTACGGTAGAAAGACGGGGCAGAAAATGCCTAAAGCCAACGCCCGGCTGACCAATTCCTGCAGTTTTGAGAGTTGGTGAAAGGAAACAAAGTTTAAAAGGCATTTTCACGCCATCAATTACTTTCTTTAGGATTTAAATTTCACACGTCAGGACGGGCGAGCTATGCCAGGCTGGTTAGCTACGTTCCACTGCATGCGCGTCGTGTATCTACGAAAGGAAACTTGCAGAATGGTTTGAAAGATAATGCACGCACCTAATGCCCCGTGCCAATTTCCGGCAGTTTTGAGCGATGGTAAAAGGAAAGAAAGTTTAAAAGGCAGTTTCGACGAAATTGACGACCTTTAAGGCGAACCTGTCTTTGCCTGTGTCCTCGACCTGTCCACAGGCATGATGCTACTGTCGTGCACGCCGCGTGGGGTGGGGGTTGGGGGGGGGTTAAAGAACGTGTATAATGCATGTTTTAAGGTGGCTGTGAGCAATTACGCGCGATAACTTCGCGGACATCGCCACAATGAACCTGTATGGCTCTCTCGTTGTGATAATTGAGCTCTCTGGAACTCCCTGGCCATCGATGAAATGCCCCCAGGACGGCTAGCCCCCCCTCCCCACCCCGCCCCCCGATCACATTGCAGAAGCTGCAGCGCTTATTTTTGTACTCACGTGCAGCAGTGCAAAGAGGAGATAGTACGATAGAAAGACGGGGCAGAAAATGCCTAAAGCCAACGCCCGGCTGCTCAATTCCTGCAGTTCTGAGAGTTGGTGAAAGGAAAGAAAGTTTAAAAGGCAGTTTCGACAAAATTGACGACCTTTAAGGCGAACCTGTGTTTGCCTGTGTCCTCGACCTGTCCACAGGCATGATGCTACTGTCGTGCACGCCGCCTGGGGTGGGGGCTGGGGGGGGGGGGTTAAAGAACGTGTATAATGCATGTTTTAAGGTGGCTGTGAGCAATTACGCGCGATAACTTCGCGGACATCGCCACAATGAACCTGTATGGCTGTCTCGTTGTGATAATTGAGCTCTCTGGAACTGCCTGGCCATCGATGAAATGCCCCCAGGACGGCTAACCCCCCCTCCCCCCCCCCCCGCCCCCCGATCACATTGCAGAAGCTGCAGCGCTTATTTTTCTACTCACGTGCAGCAGTGCAAAGAGGAGATAGTACGGTAGAAAGACGGGGCAGAAAATGCCTAAAGCCAACGCCCGGCTGCCCAATTCCTGCAGTTTTGAGAGTTGGTGAAAGGAAAGAAAGTTTAAAAGGCATTTTCACGCCATCAATTACTTTCTTTAGGATTTAAATTTCACACGTCAGGACGCTCGAGCTATGCCAGGCTGGTTAGCTACGTTCCACTGGGCGTCGTGCTGGCGAAATGAAATAACTAAATAAATCTTGTAATATTGCTACGAGAGACACATTCTGCCAGGGGCAGACGACAAAGAAGACGGTTCTGTCGGGTGCTGGTGGCTGTCCACCATCTTGGCTACTGTGTCTGTGTAGTGTAAATACAGTGTAAATAGTCCCGCCTTGTGTCGTTTTACGTAACATCTTTGTGGTGGAGGTGCTGGGTAGTTCCCTGTTTCCATCACGGAGCTCCGCAACGGCCGCTTCATCACGCTTCCGACCATGTCAGTCGGTGCAGGCACAACGTCTTCACCCGCTGCCCTTCCCGTGGCTCCGCACCTACATCGTTCTGCCTCCTGCTCGTGATCCTGGCGTCTTTTACGGCCAGGATGGGGTTGACGTCGACAAATGGCTCAACCTTTAAGAACGGATCAGCGCCAGCTACAGGTGGGACCCGACCCTTATGCTCGCCAACGTGCTTTTTTACCTCGATGGCCCACCACGGGTGTGGTTCGAGACGCACGAGGCGGACATTACAAGCTGGGACTCTTTCAAAGAGAAGATACGCGACCTTTTCGGTGACAGCACTGGCCGGCAGCATGCTGCGCGGAATGAGCTTGCGACTCGTGCACAGACATACTCTGAGTCATACGTCTCTTACATCCAGGACGTTATCGCTCTTTGCCGCCAGGTTGACGAGCACATGCCTGAGTCCGAGAGGGTTTCTCATGTGCTCAAAGGTATCGCTGACGATGCCTTTAACCTGCTCGTGTATACCAACGTTGATACCGTCGACACAATCATCAAAGAGTGTCGGCGGTTTGAACATGCCAAGAGCTGCCGTATAACCCAGAGATTCACCCGGCTGCCCAATACGGCTGCAAGTTCATCGTGCGTGTGATGCCGTTCGCCTGCCGCCAACGTGTGACCACGTTACGCGTATTGTTAGTCGCGAGATTGAAGCTGCCTGTCCTACACCTATTCCACCACCCGTGTTTACATCCCACGCCAGTGACCCAACGCCGCCATCAGTGTCCCTCATCCAAGCTGTAGTAAGGCAGGAGTTTGCCAATCTCGGCCTTCCATCGGCGTGCCCACTGACTCGTCCTGATGCTCAGCCTTATTCCTCTGGACCTACTCGACGATCCTACACCTCTCCTGTCTCCTTCCGCAACCCTGCGGAATGGAGAACGCCCGACGATCAGCCCATCTGCTTCTCCTGTCATCAAGCCGGGCACATTGCTCGTTATTGCCGTCGCCGTTGGACCTACGCATCTCGCCAGACCACCATGCACTCTACTCCTTTTAGACGTCCAGCCGCTGGTTCCCCTACTTACTACTCGTCGTCCTCCCACGAGCCTCTTCCCTCTGACGCCACTGCTCCTGTTCGCCGCTTCTCCCGCTCCCCGTCGCCGCAACGCCGCCAATCCCGCTGTCCGCAGCCTCGCCGCTTTTCCTCGCCGTCCTTCTCTGGACGCTCGCCGCCGGAAAACTACATAGTGCAGCTTATGGAGGTGAAGCTGCAATGCCGTCGTCCCCTGCAAATCCTCTGCTGACTCTCCCTACTCACCATAGCCTTCTATAAGTCAAAGTCGACAATGTTCCTGTGACCGCCCTCATCGACACTGGTGCACACTTTTCTATTATGAGCGCCCCTTTACGCCGCCGCCTGAAGAAGATTATGACGCCGTCTACAACAAAGACAATACGTGTTGCCGATGGTGTTGCTGTTCAAGTGATCGGAATGTGCACCGCCCGTGTTAGCATTGCCGGTCGTCACACTATCGTACTTTTTGCCGTCCTTGCTCACTGCCCTCATGACCTTATCCTTGGCCTTGACTTTCTTTCGGCACCTCGGCCTTAATTGATTGTTCTGAAACACTCTGTCTCGATCTTCCTCTTGTATCAGATGCCTGCGAAACGACCGTCAGCCGCTTAAGCCCCACCGCTTTTGTTCGCCTACCGCCTCGAGCCGTTACGTACGTGTGTTTGTCATCGACCCCACCCGTTCCTGACGGCGACTATATCGTCACTCCGATTACTGACGTACGCCTGACGCGCAATGTTACTGTGCCACATACCATTGCGACATTAGCTGATAACTGTGTGTTCCTCCCGCTACTAAACTTTGGTCTGACCCCTCAAGTGTTGCCCCACAAGGTGTCACTTGCCCACCTCACCGCTATAACAGACCATGACGTCAAGGTTGTCGCCATAACTGCGCCTGAAGAAGCTGAAGTTTCCCGGTCACCAATTTCTGACGACAGCATTTTTCGCAAAATGATTGCATCAGACCTTTCGCCTGACCAGGCCAACGCTCTCTGTCGGGTTTTGGCCTCATACAGCGACATTTTTGACATTCGTGATCGACCCCTGGGTCAGACTAAAATTGTCACCCGCCGAATCAACACTGGTGACTCTTTGCCCGTTCACCGTCGACCTTACCGTGTGTCCGCATCAGAGCGCGATGTTATTCATAAAGAAGTGGCGAAAATGCTTGCAAAGGACATCATCGAACCATCATCTAGTCCTTGGGCCTCCCCCGTCGTATTAGTAAATAAGAAAGACGGCTCCTGGCGTTTCTGCATTGATTATCGGCACCTCAACAAAATCACCAAGAAGGACGTGTACCCTCTTCCACGTATCGACGACGCCCTCGACTGCCTCCATGGTGCCACCTTCTTTTCATCCCTGGACCTTCGATCTGGCTACTGGCAAATCGCTGTAGACGACCTGGATCGCGAGAAGACCGCCTTCGTGACCCCTGACGGCCTTTACCAATTCAAGGTCATGCCCTTCGGTCTCTGCAACGCACCAGCCACCTTTGAGAGAATGTGTCTCTCGTAGCATTCTCGTAACAAGTCTCGTAACAAGTCTGGCCGCCTCCATCTGGACGCGGACTGCTTGTCCCGCTACCCTGTTGACCAACCAGACGGATCGGAAATCGAACCTAGCCCCTGCGTTATGTCCATGTCTCAGTTTCTCCAGATTGGTGACGAACAACGCCGTGATGCTTCTTTGCGATCGCTCATTGACCGGCTGGAATCGGCACCTAACGACGCCTCACTGCGCATGTTCGTCCTCGTGAATGGCACACTTTACCGTCGTAACGTCCAGCCCGATGGCCTTGAGCTGCTTCTCGTTGTGCCTAAACATCTGCGTTCAACGGTCCTGCATGAGCTTCACGTCGAACCAACTGCTGGTCACCTTGGAGTATCCCGCACGTACGACCGTGTCCGGCGCCGCTTTTTTTGGCGTGGTCTCGCCCGGTCTGTTCAACGTTACGTGACGTCCTGCGATAAATGCCAACGTCGGAAACGTCCTGCTGCACCCCCTGCTGGTCTACTTCAACCACTCTCCATCCCGACCGAACCATTCTTCCGTGTTGGTTTAGACCTTCTCGGTCCTTTTCCTGAGTGAAGATCCGGCAACAAGTGGGTCGCCGTTGCTATCGATTATGCGACCAGGTATGCAATCACTCGAGCACTCCCCATCAGCACTGCTACTGACGTTGCCGATTTTTTTGCTCCACGATGTTATTCTACACCATGGCGCCCCTAGCCAATTGCTCACAGATCGAGGCCGTGCATTTTTATCCCGAGTAATCGACGATCTTTTGCGCTCCTCCTCAACGCAGCAAAAGTTGACCACCGCCTACCATCCTCAAACAAATGGCCTCACCGAGCGCCTAAATCGCACCCTCACGGACATGCTCTCAATGTATGTTTCCTCCGACCACCGTCACTGGGACCTGGCGCTGCCTTACGTGACCTTCGCCTACAATTCATCGCGTCACGATACCGCCGGTTATTCACCCTTTTATATGCTCTTTGGCCGTGAACCGACGTTACCAATGGACACCCTACTTTCGGCTGCTGCCGCGCCGCCTAGCGAATATGCACGTGATGCCATCGCTCGTGCCGATCATGCGCGTCAGATCGCCCGCTCTAGGCTGTCGGCCTCGCAAGCGACCCAAAAGCGCCTCTATGACAGCCGGCATCATGACGTTCGCTTCTCACCCGGTGCCTTAGTTCTCCTGTGGTGTCCATTCCGTCGCGTGGGCCTTTTCGAGAAGTTGTTATCTCGGTACACGGGTCCTTACCGAATCATCCGCCAGGTCACGGACGTCACCTACGAGATTGTTCCCGTCTCTCCGACTTTGCCGCCTGCGATCGCTCCCAGTGACATAGTTCACGTCAGTAGACTGAAAGCATACCACCCTCCTTCTGACGACAATATTTGAAGTGCGCCGAGACGGCGCTTCTACCGCCGGGGGTAATGCTACGAGAGACACATTCTGCCAGGGGCAGACGACAAAGAAGACGGTTCTGTCGGGTGCTGGTGGCTGTCCACCATCTTGGCTACTGTGTCTGTGTAGTGTAAATACAGTGTAAATAGTCCCGCCTTGTGTCGTTTTACGTAACAATATCAATCGACAATAAAAATGATATTAGAACATTGGGGCAAAAATTGGTCTTCGGTCAAAAACAGCTGTGCCATCGTCTATGACGACGTGGAAACCTCCAAGACTGGAACGACCATACCTAAATAAGTTCAGTCACTTTAGCATTCGTTATAGAGGATGAAGGCTAAAGCCCGCGCGCTAACGAGATATTCATTAAATGACTTTGACATTGACGTTGTTACTTGTTTTCCCTTGTTCTCTTTTTTGGTTGCCTGGACACCGCCACTGGTTCTGCGTGTTTATGAAAGCACGGTAGAGCGGTCGTAACAAGTCTATGAAAACCATTAAGACACGTAAGCAGATACACTGAATAGCATTTTTTATCCATTTAATCAGCGAGGGTATAGCTACATGGGTTTGTGTGTATATTGCCACGAGACAGTGCAGGGGATGCTACTGTCGGTTGGACGAAGACGACGGCGACGAAGTGGCCAGAGGCGCGCGACAGCCTTTCATCCGTCGCTGCTGCTTGTACAAACCTTGTATACAGCCATACTCACTCCCTAAATAAACGTTATCCCCGTAACATCTTTGGTGGAAGTGCTGGGTAAACCTGTCAACGTGCCGGCTCCGTCAACCAAGCACGGAACTTCGAAGCGGTCGCCGTCTTGGTTGCTCCGCGATGACCAGTGAAGCGTCGCCGGTGCAGCAGCCACCGGCTCCTGTGATTCTTTTGCACCCACAAGACCCGGGAACCTTTTCTGGCACAGATGGCTTGGATGTCGAAGACTGGATCGACATGTACGAACGCGTCAGCAACCGCAACAGGTGGGACCCCACCGTTTAGTTAGCCAACGCGATATTCTATCTGAAAAGGACGGCACGCGTGTGGTACCGGACGCATGAAGAAGATCGTACAAGTTGGGACGCTTGCAAGGCGAAGCTGCGTGAGTTGTTCGGCAGATCATTTGACCGACAGCAGGCCGCTAAAAAGGAGTTGGGATCTCATATCCAGACTACCACTGAATCGTACATTTCGTACATACAGGACGTCCTGGGCCTTTGTCGAAAAGTTGACGCTCAAATGGCCGAAGATGAGAAGATATCGCATATTTTGAAAGGAATAGCCGACGACGCGTTTAATCTACTGGTGTGTAAGGACTGTACGACGGTCGACACCATAGTTAAGGAATGCCAGCGCTTTGAACAAGCGAAGAGTCGCCGCATCACCCACCAGTTCCTTCGGCTACCTAACACTGCCGCCACATCATCATGCGAAGACCCACCGACGCCTGTACTGGCTACAGCGTCAGAAGATGTAACGCGTATTGTCCGCCGCGAACTTGAAGCTCTAGCTCCTACGGCCGTTCTTTCAGACGTTCAGTCAGCTAACCTGCCCACCGTGTAACTCATAAAAACAGACGTCCGCCAGGAGTTCGCGAACATGGGATTATCATCGGCCGCCTGTTCCATTCGTACATCCGAACGTACTCCTGCAAATGTCACCCAGAACCAGGTCTACCCTTCGCGCTACAGAAACCCGGCTGACTGGAGGACGGCAGACGACCGACCCATATGTTTCAACTGCTCTCGCGTTGGACACATTGCCCGTCACTTTCGGCAGTAGCTGGCCGTCGCCTTCAAACTGGAGCACTGGATCTTGGCGTCGTCCTGGAGGCAACATTCGACGGTTTTCCCCTCGCTCTGATCCACATGCTTCCGATGCTTCCGATGCCGCCGCTCCACACTCCAGGTTTAGCCGCTCACCGTCCCCACAAGGCCGTCGATCTCGATCGCCGCGACCATACCGGGTCCCCTGCACGGCCTGGCACCTCCGCTCCGGAAAACTAAGCCGTGCAGCTCCCGGAGGTGACGCTGCATCAGTGACCCGATATACAAATCCTCTGTTGACTGTACCTACGCGCCGAAACCTTCTGGACATTCAAGTGGACGACGTCATCGTTACGGCCCTCATAGACACCGGAGCGCAGATTTCAATAATGAGCGCTGATCTCCGTACTCAGCTCCGCAAAGTGATTACGCCCGCAATTCAGAGCACAGTACGGGTCGCTCATGGCAGCTCGTCTGCCGTTCTTGGTATGTGCACCGCCCGAGTGCGCATTGCTGGCCATCAGACCATTGGTTTGTTTGCCGTGCTCGCGCAGTGCCCCACGACGTGATCCTCGGCCTAGACTTTCTCTCGACGCACTCAGCCCTTATCTACTGCTCCACAGGTGTCCTTCAACTGGAGCTCCCTTTTGACGCCCACGTACTATCGGACACTCCCAGCCGCTTATGTTCTGTCGAGTTCCTCCACCTGCCACCGCAAGCCTCCACGTACGTCCCATTAAGTCCCTCTCCTCGTGTGGGCGATGGTGAATACGTAGTTTCCCCGATTCTCGACGTGGTCCTGATGCACTCTGTCGTTCTCCCGCACACTGTGGTTACCGTACGCTACAACAAAACCTGCCTGCCGCTTTTGAACTTTGGTCTTTCTACCCACGTGCTACCTGCTGGCATCGCGCTTGCCACCATGTCGTCGTTGCAAGAATGCGCGATTTCTGTGTTAGCCGTCGACGGCCCTCGAACTGTTTCCGGCTCTCTCACAGCCACCTCGTCGCTATGTGCCAATTTCGAGAAAATGATATCAGCCGACCTCCCGCATACGCAAACAGAAGATCTTCGCCGGGTCTTGCTGTCGTATTCTGATATCTTTGATCTGGAAAATCGCCCTTTAGGCCAGACAACAGTTGTTCAGCACTCCATCCACACCGGTGATGCTCAACCGGTTCAGCGGCGCCCTTATCGCGTTTCCGCTGCGGAACGCGCCATAATCCAAAAGGAAGTCGATAAAATGCTGGCCAAGAACATCATCGAACCGTCCTCGAGTCCTTGGGCCGCTCCTGTTGTGCTGTTCAAGAAAAAGGACAACACTTGGCGATTTTGTGTTGATTATCGACACCTCAACAAGATCACGAAAAAGGACGTCTATCCCTTGCCCCGTATCGACGACGCACTCGACTGTCTTCACGGCGCCCAATATTTCTCATCTATTGACCTTCGCTCAGGTTATTGGCAGGTTGCTGTTGACCCACTGGACCGCGAAAAAACCACATTCGTAACTCCCGATGGCCTCTGTCACTTTAAAGTGATGCCTTTCGGCCTTTGCAATGCGCCGGCCACATTCGAGCGCTTGATGGATTCGCTTCGTGGCTTGAAATGGTCAACCTGCTTGTGCTACCTTGACGATGTCATTGTTTTTTCGCCAACATTTGACAGCCATCTTCAGCGCCTCTCCACCATTCTCGAGGTCTTCCGCAATGCCGGTCTCCAACTCAACGCCTCAAAATGCCGTTTCGGACGCCGTGAAATAACCGTACTTGGCCATCTCGTCAACGCGACAGGTGTCCAGCCCGATCCAGAAAAAGTTCGCGCCGTGAAGCATTTTCCTGTACCTTGTTCGGCCAAAGACGTACGCGCTTTTATAGGATTGTGCTCCTGTTTCCGACGTTTTATTCGTAATTTCGCCGACATTGCGCGTCCCCTTAGTGCGCTCCTCAAAAAAGACGTTGCTTTTACATGGGGCTCACCCCAAGCTGCTGCCTTTTCGGCGCTTATAGATGCCCTGACGACTTCCCCTATTTTAGCGCATTTTGATCCGACTGCACCGACGGAACTTCGCACAGATGCCAGCGGCCATGGAATCGGTGCCGTCCTCGCTCAGCGTCAGAGCGGCCACGACTGTGTTATTGCGTACGCTAGCCGCCTCCTGTCCGCACCGGAGAAGAATTACTCCATCACGGAACGAGAGTGTCTTGCTCTTGTCTGGGCTGTCGCCAAATTTCGTCCCTACCTGTTTCGCCGCACCTTTACCGTCATAACTGATCATCACTCCCTCTGTTGGCTTTCTTCGCTCAAAGACCCTACAAGACGCCTTGGTCGTTGGGCTCTGCGGCTCGAAGAATACTCGTTTTCAGTGGTGCACAAGTCCGGTCAGCTTCATCAAGATGCCGACTGTCTCTCACGGCATCCCGTGGATTCCCCTGACGTCTCCGAGCAAGACACCGACGCCTGCGTCTTGTCTATCTCGGACCTCGTTAATATACGGGACGAACAACGCCGCGACTCGGCTTTACGGTCTATCATCGACAGTCTCAACTCCGCCACACCCGACCCTTCCCTCTAATTGTTCTGCCTTCAGGACGACGCCTTATACCGCCATAATATGCATCCTGAGGGCCATGAACGCCTCCTTGTCGTGCCTGCCCATCTGCAGTCAGATGTCCTTCGCCAGCTTCGCGATGAGCCCACTGCTGGTCACCTTGGTGTCACCCGCACTTATGATCGCGTCAGGCGCCGTTTCTTCTGGCCTGGTCTCTATCGCTGCGTCCAACGATATGTCGCTAGCTGCGACAAATGCCAGCGCCGCAAGAGGCCAGCTATGTTACCTGCCGGTCTGCTTCATCCTATAGACATTCCCGCCGAACCATTCTTTCGTGTTGGGCTCGACCTTCTTGGTCCCTTTCCAACTTCGACATCAGGCAACAAGTGGGTCGCCGTCGCGACGGACTACGCGACGCGATACGCCATTACCCGCGCCCTCCCAACCAGTTGCGCTGCGGATATCGCCGACTTTCTCCTTCATGACATCATCCTGCATCATGGTGCTCCTCGCCAGCTTCTGATCGATCAAGGCCGATACATTTTGTCTCGCGTCATCGATGACATCCTTCGTTCCTGCTCTACCCACCACAAGCTCACAACTGCTTATCACCCGCAAACGAATGGACTCACAGAGCGCCTGAACAGAACTCTGACCGATATGCTTTCAATGTACGTCTCCGCCGATCACCGCGATTGGGACGCTACTTTGCCGTACGTTAATTTCGCCTACAACTCGTCCCGACATGACACTACTGGCTACTCCCCGTTTTATCTCCTGTATGGACGCGAACCTTCTCTGCCTCTCGATACTTTACTTCCTGTCAGCTCAACCACCACGTACGTTCGCGACGCCATAGCGCGCGCCGACACAGCTCGCCAGATCGCACGTGAACGGCTCACAGTGTCTCAGGCTTCCCAGAAAGCCCTGTATGATAGTCCCCACAGAGACGTTTCATACTCCCCAGGCGCTCTCGTGCTACTGTGGTCACCGTCCCGACGCATCGGTATCTCCGAAAAGCTATTGTCCCGCTACGATGGTCCTTACAGGGTGCTACGCCAAGTCACCGACGTTACGTATGAGATCGAGCCAGTCTAAGGTCCCTGTATGTTCCAAAGGTAGCGCAAACCATTGTTCAAATAGGAAAGGAGAATTTCCTCCCCGCCCTCTACCCCTCTCCTGACTTCTTCGCCGTTTTCCGCTCTCCCATTGGACGAGGCTTGGCACGTGACGAATAACCGGCGCGGCTTTCGTCATCGCGGGAAAACGGCGCCATTAGTGAGCGTAGAAACACCGGGAAACGTGTGCGCTGTGCGAGAGCGTAGCATTTTCGAAGACGCGCTCGGCTGCAGCACGATGCCGACTTGCTGTGCTGTTGGATGTTCGAATAGCATTGCCAAGGGGGGAAAGCTTTTTGCGGTTCCTCGTGGCAAACGAAACCTCAAGCGGCGAGCGATATGGCTCCCCCGTATCGGAAGAAAAAAATTTGACTGCCACCGAGGGAGGCCATTACTGAGGGGGTTTCTGATCGCTGTTATCAACCAGTTAGTGATGAACGCGGTTAGGTGGGTGCGTTCGCGAGTTCACCATCAACCAACAACTGAGTAAAACAAAAAAAAAGTCCCGGTTTATGCTCTGCGGCGAACAAAAGGGCTCATTTTGGCAATATGAATACCAGCATGACCTCTAATAAAATGAGCATAATGAAAGAGTCGACAATTAAAGAGCAAAATGCAGAAAGCGCGCGCACACACGGGAACCAAGGCATATAACTGAAGGGGGAAGAAAAGCGCGAATGCATTTTCGAAAAAAAAAAAAAAACACGTTGAGGGTATTTAGTACATAAATGTCTCTTCCGTGTTGTGTGTGCATCGTTTGATGTAGTACCTCTGTTTTCGTGAATGCGTCAGGTAAACAGAACACCATTCGATTCCGAGAAACAATCAGCAGTAGTAAAGACTGCTGAGTATTGCGTTTCACTTGTTCTACCTTTCGTTTTCCTTGTCTGAGCGATGCAAATTCTCCTAATAATTGAAGGTACTACATATCTTACGTAGAAATCTCACGTACGAACAGCCTTGTGAAAATGCGCCCAGAACAGTCGCGTTTCAAGCAAGCGCTTCAACGCGCCGCATGCGATACAATATGAAGCGGGCGGTAGCGGCCGCGCACTTCGCTCACTGGGCGAGGGGAAACGGCGCGGAGACGAGGAGTTTGCGCTACCTTTGAAAAATACAGGGACCTTAAGCCAGTCACCGCACCAGCGCCGTCTACGCCCACACCCTCTGCTATCGTGCACGTTGCGAGACTTAAGCCGTACGTAACTGGACCCTCTGGTCCGTCGTAGCAAGCACCGGGTCAGCGCTCTCGCCCCGGGGGGGGGGGGGGGGGGAGGGGGTAGTGACACGAGACAGTGCAGGGGTTGCTACTGTCGGTCGGACGAAGACGACGATGAGAGAGGCTGTCAGGCTGTCAGGCTCGATGAGGGAGGCTGTCAGGCTGCAAGGCTGTCGCGCGCCTCTGGCGCGCGACAGCCTTCCATCCGTCGCTGCTGCTTGTACAAACCTTGTACATAGCCATACTCACTCCCTAAATAAACGTTATCACCGTAACAATATATATATATATATATATATATATATATATATACATGGTGTCTTCTATAATTTATTGTAGCGCAGAGTAGGAGGGACGCGGAAAGGCAAATTAGACAAACACAAAGCGCTAACTTTCAACAGCAGATTTATTTCCAGTTCTCACAGATGTACGTATACTCCTCAAAACGTGATACGACACGTGTACATTGCTCGGCAAATATGAATAAGAGCGGAAAAACAATACGCTGTCACTTTTGTGGCCACACTGATTATTTTAAATGGTGTCCGTTCAACGCGAACAGAGATAATTGAGCTGTATTATTGGTAAATAAATGGATGGCGTACTGGCAGGCCCCGGAAACTCTCGAGTTCACCAAATAGCCACAGAGGGCGAAAAATCAACCGCGGCGCGTTCCAGCATAAGCGCGCAAGTGAAGCTACTGTAATTTGGTCGAATACTTTAGTTAGTATTTTTTCTGCAAGGGGCGCTCAACACGACTCAATATTTGAGCTATTAATGTACATATAATAACCGACAAACACAGTTACAGTGTCATTTTTTTTACAAAATAAGCAGTCTATTGTTTTTATTGGACATCTGTTATTAAAGTCCGTGCTTTGTTACTTGAATAAAGGTCTTGAGGCCTCACTGACATGTGATCAGCGGCAGCCCACTGGTATCGATTGCAGTCCGTGCCGTTTATCGATTCAAATTGTACGGCGGTTATATTCGCGAACGGGGTGGTCGTTTCCTTTGAGCAGCATCACGCAGGTTCATTTTAATTAGGTATCAATAATACCTCAGCCAGTTCATGCGTCCAACATTCGATAGCTGCCACCAAGCGAACGTGTTTAAAGACGGTGAACTTTATCAGCTGTGGCGTTTCACTGGCGGCTGCATGCACGGCTTCCGCCGTTTGTGATCTGCCGCGTCTGGCCGCGTTGCGTCTGGTTGCTCGAAAAAAAATTGCTGGCCAGCACGAAAATTCATCGCTGGAACCGAGCACAGTCTGCTTGAAGACTACCCACGAAAGCGGATTAACCTTGCAGCCCCTGGGCTTGTGCGCCGGTGAGTAAAAAAGCAGTGCTTCGCATTTTCAACTTTGAATTTCTTTGCGTGCGAGGCGGATAGAGCAGATTCCTGTCGTCATTTCTTAAAAGTATAAAATAGTAATAATTATAAAGTCATTGCCCTTCCAAAGCAATTAAAACGAGGCTCTTGCTACTTTGCCAAGTTGCTAAAATTGCCAACATGAGTACATCATAAATAATAAAGTTTTGGCTGTTTCTGCATAAATGACACACCGCGATAAGTTCACTGCACATTAGTGACAAGTGTACTTCTGGTGATACAGTTAGATTAACTGCATTTGAGACATAACAAAATGACTGTGTTTATTACTAGTATCTGGCAGAAACAATTGTCATCTAATCGAGACTTGACTAAGCACAGCCCGCACGAGGACACCACTGAAAGAAATGCACTCAAAACAGTGTTGTGTGTGTGTGTGTGTGTTTGTGCGTTTTTCTGTCATGGAGCGTTTCGTGCACTGTTCTCTGTCATACATGAATCACAAACTCACGCACACTTCCACCATAGTAATTGAGGCTCTTTTTTCTTTCGACTCCAGCCTCCAAGACGCTGCTCATATTTGGAGTCATCGCTTTGGACTCTATTGTCTCTGGACATAGAAGTCAACCGTGAACGTGTCTCCACTGGAAGTAACATCAATGGCCAGAATCCTCACAGGGTATGTTTCTGAACACTTCAACTAGAACCGTGATTTTTCTTCATTTATGGGACTAACTTTTGTTTCACCATTTTTTGCTTGCATGTGTGTCATGGCTTTGTCATTTCTCTTTTCAGGAAGACGGACAAAAGAGAGATTATTGGTCTGCAAGCTGCCCACGCTAAGCCACAAGATGCTCAACCGTCACCATAACGACAACAGGTCCTCACTATGAAATGTTTGGAAGTTTACCAGATAGAGAGGTGTGAGCCCTATTAGGAAAACAGCAGTCTACAGTTCTGTATCATACTGAGCGGGAATGAGAAATTTTACATACAAGCTTAGTTGCTTTTAAGGGCGCTTTATGACAATCGGAGAAGTAACATGTTGAGTCCCAACTTGTTTCTTTTGCAGTCATTATAGCCATGACAACCAGAACAGAAACAATGTAGCAAGCTCCTACTTGCTAATGCACAAACTCTGTCATGTGCTCTTTGCAAATCAATTTGACGGGCATTAATTAATACCACCAAGTATCACATCTCCCTCACAACGATAATTTGATACATGAAAATGCAAATAATTTTAAAATGATCAAAAGCGCTTAGTGCAATTTTAAGGAAATGACACTTCATGTTGATTGAAACTCATTTTATTTTTTTGCTTAAAGTACCCTCAGGACCACAGGCATTAAAGAGGGGAGTGGTTACAAAGTAGTAGAGTAAAACAAACAAGTGCAGTGAGTTCTTGTAACATAATGATTCTCCTGATTATACAATGTTAGCTAATGTTTTGCAAAAAAAGTTTGTTATCTGTGATGGCTACGATACTTGGTGGTTCCATTTCTGAGATGTACGGGGCATGAAAGAAAGACTTCGTGTTACATGAATGAATTCCTACCTTACTGCGATGATTGACTCAGTTTGAAATGCACTGAGGCCGCAGTATGAAGTCGTCATGAAGTGTGGTGTGACAGAAAATTTTATGAAATAGCGAAAGATGGCCGACTTTCCGGCGATTAGCTAGTGGAATGAGTGCTAGGCCAGTTTACATTGAAGTTATACTTGCGGTACGGTTATAATTAGAAATAATGAAACGGAGTAGAGTTACTGTGTACTAGTTCAAGTGAAGTAATAAGATTAACGCGACTGGCATCCCATATTGCAGATGCATATTCAAGTTTCCAGCGAATTAGTCTTGTAAAGCTGTAGTTCTAAAGTAGACAGTGCTTTGAAAAAGTTGCGCCATAAGTACCCGAGCATGTGATTAGCACTGCTAATGACGTACTCTATATTATTGGTCCAATTTAAGTTATTTGTAATGTGTACACCGAGATATTTATATAACATGACAAAATCTAAGGGAACGTTAGCATGGCAAGCGCTAGGATTAGAATTAGATCTGGAAATGCGCATGATTTTACATTTGTTGACTACAAAAGGCCCATATACAGTTTGCATGAAATTAATAACTAGGCTAGTACTGCACCATAAGAGATAGCTAGAAAAGGCAAGCTCACACAACCGGCCAGCCTATTTCACACTTCACAAACTTGAGAAATCACTAAAAGCAAGTTTTCTTTCTCTTCAAACAGCAGATGACAAAACCTGCGCACAGTGTGCTCCCAAAAATATTTTGAAATGTACTCGCAGAATAAGTTCAGCTTAACATTCAGCTAATGAACTGTGAACGAGCAAGGGAAACCTCAGCGTGGGAACTTGTCTTCGTCTCGGCCCTCACAAATATGTTTGCTTGGTGAAACGCTGGCTCCAAGCTGAGGCTTCCCCTGCTCACCTGTTACTCAACTGAAGTGTTCATCTCCTTGCAACCTCTTTGCTGTGTTTGAATACATATACCGAGATTCTTTTTCAACATGAAACCACAAATTGCATTTTCCAAGGATGTGTGAGCATTAATTGGGCTTGCTTATATGTTGATTTAGTGTCCTTGTTTATTCACACAATATTTCCAGAAGTCCTTGTAAGCACTGCTGTCTCCATAACGTTCCTTGGTTTCCTTACAAGTACTCCACTTGTGTCAAAGCCTTTGCTGCCGCACCTGAACACTATATGTGCAGCAGAAAAATATCAAGAGCAGAAAATGTGATGTAAAATTTAGCATAACGCCCCCCCTCCTCCTACACTTCGTGCCTCTCGCCAATGTGTTATGAGAGCAATGAGACATTGCAGCTCGAGCTTATCTTGCTGACAGTACATTTTTGCCGAGCAATTTTTTGTGTTCCTTCCTTTAATCTAGCTGAAATCGTCGAACGCAGAGAATATAAAACGCCAAGCAGCACTGTACGCAATACAAGTACGAGGGTAGCTACGTATAAATATCAGTCTGAACCTTCGTTCTCCCTGCTTTACGGCACGTGGAACACGATGAGAAAACTTCGCTTGATTTCAGCTTTGGGTCCCGATAAATAGATGGTTATCTGTGTTTCTGTATGTTGTAAACTCAGTGACGGACAACATTAAGTCCACCTGAGCTGTACGAAAATTGTGAGCATGTACTGCCTCATTCACCATTGACAATAAACAATGTGAGCTTACTTGTTTGAAGTGTTTTATTGCCAGTTGAGGCCTCTCGGTCACCTGGCGACATAATGAAGATATCTGTAGTCATGTTAGAGTACAGTACACACGAATACCGCCCCGAAAGCGGTAACAAAACGCCCAAAACCAGAGAGCGAGCAGCGCGACGAGCCCTACGAACCACTACCGTAGCGGCCATATTGCTCACTGCGTAATGATGATGATATTAGTTTCGGTTCTGCCAACGCCATCTCTCGGTCGCATACTTTAGTTCACAACGCCACCGCTACGCTTATTTACGTTGCACTGTGGAAGGTACAGTTTCCCTTCTCTAAGTTTGTATGGGTGTTCTGTGGTACTGGCGGATGCGAAACGTTGGGCGGTCAATTTTCCGACCTATGAGCCATCTAAACCTTTCGCCTTAAATTTATTTATATGACATGGGCTACCGAGTACCAGGCATGTAAATTGCGGAAACTGAGAAACGGTTTATTTACTAATTCGCGAGAACTTAATCTGAGTAGAGCAGCAGTTACTAATGGAAGTAACTCTTTGCCTCCAACTTTCAAGTTGTTGGCGGGCGTAGGGATAATAATATGTAGGGATCATTTGTCACCTAATTAGTTATTTAGTTGGTACACTTTCGTTACTGGAAGTGAGCGTGAAGACTTGTTCGCCATATCAGATGTTCGTCAGCAGCTTAACATACGTGAACAAAACTAAAAATCTACTACTTCAGGTGCATCCAAATATACATGACCTGAAAACAAGTGAATCAGCATTCACCTGTTCTTCACGTCAGCAGAAGTATAAGAAGCGAACGTACGCGGTTCATTTAATGATTTCTTTATTCCCTTTTACTTAAGCTACTGAGATGCTTGGCGGCGCATGTGTGAATCTGAGTCACATGCTGCAAGAAAAGAAAAATGTTTGCGTTACTAAAATCAAATTATCTTATTCCAAAGTACACTTCACTTTATTTATCCTAAAACAGTTTCTTTATTCCAGATCAACTTGTGACCCCTCATAAATAATCACATTACACAAAATTTAAATCAAGCGTTGTATTTTCGATGCTCAATATCACCGTTGGAAATGTTTGGCGCGTTGACATAGTTGCCGAAGGGCATTATTTCACCTTCCAAAAATTTTGTAGCTTCTTAAGCTTTGATTCTTTCCGCGTCATTGCGTAGCCAAGAGAAAAAATGTGTACGTATAGACATCCGACTTCAGTTAAAAGAATTTTACTTCAACACTTTCATACTATATAGTTAACAGAGAACAACAAAGTCCTGCCACGCGGCTCAGTGCAATCAGGTTTTTGTAGTTGTCTTCAGCAAACATTCGTATCAGTTAAAAAAATCGAAAGTTCAAAACTGAAATGGCATTTACGTACCTTGTCAGGCACCCATTTTCGCGCCATTTTCCATGTTTTCTACGTTATCGAGGGTTTGGCGGAATTGCGGAAGAATGATATAAGCGGCGTAACTCTCCGACAAGATTGTACTGCTTCTCATTGCATGCCGAAGTTAGCATAGAGCTCGTAGAGGGTTGGGGTTCATTCGGTAAATTACACTAAAGAGCGCGCAGCTTCGCAAACTAGTTCAATGACGATATAAAAATTTGGCATCTGTTGTTTCAAAGCTGACTTGGTCGTGGAAGTTATGTAATAATCACGGTTAATAATATGTAGGGATCATTTGCCGCCTATTTATTTATTTAGTTGGTACACTTTCGTTACTCGAAGTGACCGTAAAGACTTGTTCGCCATATCAGATGTTCGTCAGCAGCTTAAGATAGGTGAACAAAACTCAAAATCTGCTATTTCGGGTGCATCCAAATATACATGCCCTGAAAACAACTGAATCAGCATTCACCTGTTGTTCACGTCCGCAGAAGTATAAGAAGAGAATGTACGCGATACAATTAAAGATTTCTTTATTCGCTCTTACTTAAGCTACTGAGTTGCTTGGCGGCGCATGTGTGAGTCTGATGTTTTCTACAAAAGGTAACATTTCAACTACCATACGCGAATTTTTGGGTATCCTCGTCTTGTTTAAAAATAGCCTAAATATTGAGAACATTATCAGCTGAATAGTGCGTTAACGACACTGTTTTTGTGGCAGTGTTCGAGGATCACCTCATTTATAAGGGTGAAAGATGGCTCGTGTGTCGAAACCACGCCCGCGTGCTTGCGTTGTAGTGCACGTTAAAAAACCCCAGGTGGTCAAAATTAATCCGGAGCCCTCCACTACGGCGGCCTCATAATCAGAACTGGTTTTGGCACTTAAAATCACGGAAGTAAGAAGAAGAAGAAGAAGAAGAAGAAAAAGAAGAAAATTGACCGTCGGTGCTATGGCGCCAAAATTCAAGCGCATGCATGCGCCAGTACGCCATCAATTTCTTTATCAATAATAGAGCTCAATTATCTGTGTTCGCGTTGACGGACACCATTTAAAATAATCAATGTGGCCACAAAAGCGTCAGCATCCTGTTTGCCCGGTCTTATTCATATTTGCCGAGCAATGTACACGTGTCTTATAACGTTTTGAGGAGCATAAGTACGTCTGTGAGAACTAGAAATAAATATGTTGATGAAAGTTAGCGCTTTGTGTTTGACTAATTTGCCTTTCCGTCTACCTCCTACTCTACGTACGCTACAATGAAGTAGAAGGTACTGTATATGATCTACTAGGAATGAAAACCTACAACATTTGATCTTGCACATCTCTAAGTCATGTTGCCACTGTGTTGGTGCACAGGCGAAGGAGAACTATTTCACATCTCTCTCTCCGAATTTATGGATGGAAGCTACACATTTGCGGTACTTTTCATTTATAATGTTAAGCATTCTGGAAGTAATCGGGGCAGTGCAGTAAGCTTTTACTGGTCCTATATTGGTGGAGCAGGAAGATTACTATACCTGTCTCTTTATGCAGGATGAAGACAAGCCCTGCACACCGTGCATTGTTTACACGGGTAGTACTCTTGAAGCTGCAGACGAGCTCTATTTATTTGCCGAGAAGAAGCAGCTTGCTCGAGTGATTGATGCTGAAGAGGGCACCACTGTCATGATGGTTGCCTATTGGGCATTTGACTTTAGCTATGCCAAGCCAGCATACAACTTGTCATGTGTCCTAGAGCACCTGTTCCTGCATGTGAACGTATCACAGCCAAAATGTGTTGCTAGGAAGTTCATTTCCGCTCATAAAGCGGAATATGAGAGTTAATTCACAAATAAATTAGCTGTCTGTATTCTAATGTTGAAAATGACCTTTTGTGTTTACTATACCTTGGTGATCACCCAAGCAGGCTCGTGTTTCACTGTAAACAATGCAGCACGCTTCCACGAAGCTCTTCAAGACACCCTTGCACCCTTATAACACACTGTTCAAACACCCTTACATCCTTATAACACACTGCAATACACCCTCGCACCCTCAGAGAAAGCTGCTGAAAACACCCTTGCACCCTTGAGACAAAGGGTGTTATGCTGTTCAAACACCCTCTCACTTGAGGGTGTTACTTCAATGAATAATACCCAGCTTAAGGGTGTGATTGCTGATTTAAAAACACTTTTAAAGGGGTGCTAGGGGATTAGTTATAGACACTCAAAAAACCCTTAGGGGTGTAAATTATTTTACAGCGTCGCGTTTGTTCTAGTGACGGAAATACTTGCAGTAGTGGTGGTGTGGCATGACGGCTTTTGATCTCGGTGAACTGTGGTGGTGTAAACAAACGGATACTGCTCGCGTTAGTACCCGGGTTCCGCAGCGGAAGCCGCGGTGCCGCGCGTCGACGCGAAGCGGCGGTCGTTGGGCTGTGGCGAAGCGCAGCGTAGCAACACCCCAAATAAAAAAGTTGTCGCAGTTTCACCCGAAAGGCAAAGCATCAATTGCGATAGCAAATTTGTAGAGAGCTATACGGAATAAGGATAGTAGTTTTATCAGCTGTACAAACTTGGACATGCAGCAGCACCGGCAACACGCAGAACTGTTGTCGACGCCGTCGGCGTTTTGCCCGCGTTCGCACAAAACGCGCGCGGCGTTGGTGACTGTTGCAGGACCCTCTGGGGGCGGCTCGGAGGTTTTCGACGAGATTAGAACGGGACACTCGTCGAGCAGCGTCCGAAGTCTTTGCCACCTTCTCGCCTCACAACGTTTTTATATAAATAGGCATTTTGTGCCGCAGCTAAACGTCGCCTCCCTTCCCCCCTCCCCCCCCCCCCCACGGCCTTCCGCGTGTCTGAAGAAGTCGCGGTTGCTCTACATATATGGTGATTGTAAAGGAGGAAAGAGACGCTTAATTCTGCAGCCTTTAAGGGAGCACGGCGCAGAACGCGCGTTTGTTCTCCGCCTTGCGTTCACTCCCCGTGAAAGCGGGCGTCCCTCGCGCCCTTTCACTCGCACATACAGCGTTCGGCGGCGCGCGGCGACGATTTTATCTCCATTGACGTCATACGAAACCTCACGGCGACGACGACGGCGACGCCGACGGCATAAATCTGCTTTGGAGTGTCCATATAATTGCTATCGCAATAAAAAAATACTGCTCCAGTCAGGTAGTCTGCTCCCTCCCTGATAGTGAGTTTATATTTGGATCATCAAAACAGTGATGCATTTATTTGGTAATATCGTTTCTCTCTCGCACCCGCTTGTCCTCGCGCCTGCGTCCCTTAATAGCTTTTTGTGGTCGCGAAACTCCCGCCTCAGTGTATTATAGAGCGTGCGCCTGCCGCTAGGGGTGCCATAGTAAAAGAAAGGCTAAAGCCCCTATATATAAAACGTAGCGCCAACCACTTCCCTACCCCTCCGTTCCCCTGTCGCGCTCGGCACGGCCAGTGCGATCGAGGCGCGATATCGACAGTGGCGCCGCCTACGTCGGGTCTGCCATGGCAGACGACAGCTAACGCGCTACCAGAGAAAATCCGCGGAAAACTTCGATCGCGCCGTACGGAGCAGTTTTTGAGGCGCGATATTGCTTCGTCAGTCAGTAACCGGCCTTAATAATGCCGTTTTTGAAGTAGAAACGCGACGATGCGAGACGGCGCAAATACCAAGTGTGCAGCAAGCGTTTGCGCTCGCCGGATGGTACGCAAAAAAAGCATTTTGCCCTCGCCTTCTCGGTTGCGGCAACTGAAGGTGCGGCAGCGTGCCATCACAAAGAACTTCTTGTACCTAACACGTTTGATTCGTTTGTGCGTACAGAACTTTCGTCGGACATGCCCGAGAATGGCGGTCGGTGCGCGCTGGAAAGAAAAAAAAAATATAGAAAAGCGCGCGCGTGCTTCAACGTGACACGGATTGGCTAGTGGGGGAGCGGAGGGGGCTAGGGCGACAGGAGGCGGCGAGGAGGAAACGCCGGGGTGAGCGCGGTGGTGGCAAGATCTAAGAATGGCGCTACTTTTTATATATAGGGGCTCTAAGAAAGGCCACCTAGCCGATCGGCCGCCGCAGGCGGCGGAGGTATTTTTTCTTCTCTGGTCACGTTGCCGCTGAAAGCCCAGGTTCTTTTCGATTTTATTTACATTCTATTTTGTCGTAGCAGTTACAGTATCCAAACTTGAACACTTGAGAGTGTTTTTTTAACCGAAATCAAGGCACGTACAAAAAGAAAATAATCTCAAAGTCAGCTGGCGGCTTCGTGTGTCTGTAAACGACGCACATAGAATTCTTCTTGCTGAGAAATCTGTAGTTAGTTGGCCCAACCGGCTTCGATTAGAAACTTTTAAGCGACTTTTATGCGCTGTACAAGGAATAAGACATTAGTGGCGTGGCGTTGCCAGTAAACGGCAACCTGACTTCAAAGTCGTGTGCTGTTAACGAATTCCGATTTCACTCGAGCCGTTCAGGCGATGGTGACCGATTCTAATCGCACGTACCATAAAATGTTCTAGGACGTCAGAATTAGTATGGAACATGTACATCGGCAGATCGTAGACGTGAATGAAACGCTAGCTTGAAGGAAAGTATTGGCGTTTTCAAACTCGATTTTCGTTGTCAATCTACCCTATAAAAACACAAACGGATTAATATGCCTGACTGACTCAGCACTGCGCTTATTGATCTCTAACTCGCACGACCAGAGTGACGAGGATTGACGGTCCGTTGCACTTAGCACCATACCTCCCTGGCGAACTGCGACGCATAATAGCATTTGAATCGCGAGCCTTATTTGAAGCAAATGTAGAATCACGCACGCACGCACGCACGCACGCACGCACGCACGCACACACACACACACACACAGACACGCACGCACGCACACACACACACACATGCACGCGCACACACGCACACACGGACGCATGCACGCGCGCGCACACATGCACACACGCACGCACACACACACACACACACGCACGGGCACGCACAAACACGCGTGCACGCACGCGCGCACACGCACACACCCACATACACACACACACATGCACGCGCACGCACACTCTTACACACACACGCGCACGCACGCACAAACACACGCATGCATGCGCACGCACGCACGCATACACACATGCATGCGCACGCACGCACGCATACACACATGCACGCGCACGCACACACACACATACATGCATGCGCGCGCGCATGCATGCACACTCACACACACACACACACACACACACACGCACGCACACACGTACACACACGCACGCGCACGCACACAGACAATGCATGCACACACACACACGCACGCACACACACACACACGCACGCATGCGCACGCACACACACGCATGCGCGCAGACACACACACACGCATGGACGCGCAAGCAAGCACGCACGCACACACACACACACACACCCACGCATGCGCACACATGTACACTAACGCACACAAGCACGCACGCACGCACACACACACGCATGCACGCACGCGCACGCACGCACACACGCATGCAAGCGCACGCATGCATGCACACTCACACACACGCATGCACGCGCACGCACACACACGCACGCACGCACACATGCACGCGCACGCACATGCACGTGCATGCACACGCACACACACACATACACACACGCGTGCACGCGCACACATGCACGCACACGCGCACGCACACCCACGCGCATGCATGCATGCACACACACACACGCGCACACATGCACGCGCACGCACGAACGCGCACAAACTCACGCACACACACACACACACATGCACGCGCACGCACACACACGCACGCACGCTCGCACACACACACGCATGCACACTCACGCACACCCAGGCACACACACACACGCGCACACATGCGCACGCACACACACATATGCCTGCACGCGCACGCACACACACGCTCGCACGCACGCATGCACACTCACACACATGCATGCACGTGCACGCATGCACACACACACGCATGCACGTGCACGCACACACGCACGCAGGCACGTGCACGCACACACGCACGCAGGCACACACACACATCCACGCGCACGCACACAAACGCACGCACGTACTGATACACGCGCATTCACGCACACACACACACGCACGCACGCACACGCATGCACGCGCAGGCACACAGGTGCACGCAAACACGCACGCATGTACACTCTCACACACACACGCACGCATGCACACACGCACACACACACACACACGCATGCGTGCGCACGCACACACATACGCGCGCGCACGCACACCCACGCACACACACACACACACGCACGCATGCGCACGCACACACACATATGCCTGCACGCTCACGCACGCACACGCTCGCACGCACGCATGCACACTCACACACACACATGCATGTGCACGCATGCACACACACACACACGCATGCACGCGCACGCACACACGCACGCAAGCACACACACATGCACGCGCACCCACACAAACGCACGTACGTATTGATACACGCGCATGCACGCACACACATGCACGCGCACGCACACACACACGCACGCGCGCACACGCATGCACGCGCAGGCACACACGCACGCAAACACGCACACACATGCACGCACGCCACCAGGCGGCGAACCAAATCGGTCTCGGACCGATTTTTTTCGCCATGGCGAAGAGGAAAAACGTTCCGCTTCACCGGAAGCTGCACTCGCATGTAAACATCCGGCCGTAAGCATCCGGCCGTAAACTTGATCATGGCACCGAAAGTGTCGGCTGCTATGCTGACCGTCGCGATCAAGAATTACCCGGTGCTCTACGAAAAGTCACCGGCTATACAAGGACACATCTTACAAGAACGAGATTTGGGCGAAGATAGCCGAGGAGCTGGGAGTAAGCAGTAAGTACGCATACATTTTCTGCGGCTGCTAGTGATGCTTTGTGTTTCGGGAGCAGCATGAACTGAGAATGTTGGGTCAGCACCGTTATAACGAGCAAGTACCCACCGTGCTTTCGTCTCTTTTCATTTACTTGCTATTGTAATGCTTATCGGTTCCTTCCGCGTAAAAAAATTAAGGCGAAGCACGCAGAAACCGTGTTTACAGGACCTAGCACCGTGTGGCCGGACTATAATGTATAGGGTCGACGAGGATATAGCATTGTTTCTGCCGCCGCGTCACAAGTTAAGAGCCCTGTCATTTCCATGAAACCTTCGTAGCATGCGAATCTAAAACAGCTACTTTTGCAAAACCTGAAATAAATAAATGAGGTGCGTGTTGTCCGTCTGTGACGCTAGTAAGACAAAGAAAGGTGACACTGTATACCGATCTTTTTTAAAACAAATGTCGCTTCAGCCAATTAAACTGTATACCTGCAAATTCAGCCCACATAGCCAATAATGAATTCAGTCACTGTGTTTTATGACAGCTGCTCAGATGACAGAATGTGGTGCTAAAGAATTCAGCATATGCACTCATGCTAACAGCTGTCTCTTTCAGAGAGACTACACTTTGGACGGCAGAAATGTCTTGCTTTTAACACAGCATGTGTAGCCGGTTCATATTACTGCTGGCCTGTCATCTAAAATTGCAATGGTTGCGCAGGTGCGATATGCCAGAAGTAGTTCAAGAATACGAAGGATACGTTCACGAAAATAAATAATCAGATAAAAGACTCAATGAAAAAAAAATGTATGCGAAGCAGCCATGGGGTCGACTCAAGGTAGTTTTATCAGCTGTATAAGCTTGGACATGCAGCAGCACCAGCAACGCGCATAACTGTTGTCGACGCCGTCGGCGTTTTGCCCGCGTTCGCACCAAACGCGCGCGGCGTTGGTGACTGTTGCCGGTGCAACATAAGCTGCTTCGGATTATCGCGCGCGGAGCCGCAGGTGTTGCCATTCGTTGCGCAATCCGGAGAGCAGAGGAGCGTCGGAGAGGAGAGGAGGAATGCCGAGAGGAGAGATGAGACAAGGAGAGGAGAGGAGGGGCAGGAGGGAGGACAGGAGATGAGACAAGGAGAGGAGGGGAGGAGGATGCGCATGCGCAGTAGGGGTTTGGACGCCGCACGGCGGAGGGAGGGAGTGACATAGCCCCGACGATAAGCTTCTTCGCATCTAAAATTAGTGCTGGTGCCCAAGATGTTCTCTTTGTGAAGTGGAAACACTTCGAAGCGACGACCAGCATAATGGAAGCTGTGTATCAGGAGCCAATGTAAGTTCTGTCTGTATTCACAAACCTGCCTTGAAATTTGTTTGCACAGTCAGTGGGGTTGCTGAGACTAAGATACCTTACCAGGCAGCATCCTAAGATTTTGTTCGTTTGAAGGGCTGTTAATGGCTTGCTGTTACCTTTCTGGTCTGCTTGGTAAACATAATGTCGTTTAAAGTATTTACCTCTGCTGCATGTTTTGAGCTACTGCTTCCCCGAGCAGGAAATTTGACAGTACCTGGTTTTTCTGCGCTTCAACATCTTATTGCATACTTTACTTTTCGAGCTTGTACAGCAACCTTGAATTTAGCTTCTTTGATGGGTGAGTGGATAACTGCCAAGCGTATTTGTAACATCTCTACCGCATGCTAATTCACATATTCTTCAAACTGCATGACAACGCTCACCACGAGGCTGGATTTCCCGTAATTGGAGACTACTGCAGCGTCAACCAGAAGGACACACGATATAATGTGGGAATATTTTGTAGGTATGACTTTTTGTCATCCTAAATTCTGATCATTAGTGGGCTTGACTGGCATAAGGGCAACTGAGGCCCAATAGCTAGGATTCATATGTCTACTGGAAAGTAATATGTTAAGCTACCCATTTGAAATGGTAGGAACTAAACGTATGCATAACTTATAGTTACGTATGTTGTGAACATTAAAATGCTTCACATCCTCACGATACTGTGCCTATCCGGAAAATTCCGTGACTTTTGCATACAATGCCAACTCAGATTATTCAAGTGTCCATAATAATCTGGTGGTATAGGTGGTAATGAGAAAGTTCTGAAAAATTTTCTTAGTGTTAAAACGCCACACAAGATGATTGACATTGTTAAATTACATACTGATATCAGTGAGCAAGAGCTGTAATTGATTTATTTGTGATTTATGCAGAATGAACATTGCTGAAGCAACAGGAGAAGAAAGCCAAGACGCCGAGGATGCTGCAGCAACAGGTGACGCCGATGAACTGGAGGAAATGCTGGTGCCGGAAACTGTTTGCAGAGTTTCACACACAACTGGAAAGACGCAGAGTTTCACACACAACCAGCAAGAACGACACCAGAATGGTTACAGTGATTATGTTATAATGTACCCTAAAAGCAGCAAGATTTTTTTCAGGCAACCTGACAATGATGATGATTTCGAGCCAGAGGGGGTGGCTGGCATAAGTGAAACGTATGTGTGATTAGGTTCCTCTACCCATTAACATATACATTGCCAAAACTAGCTCACTAACCTTCTCCCTTATGGGCCCCAAGACCAAGAAAGGTGGCAAAGACAACGAAAAATACACAGCGGTAATGTAAAATTGGTACACTGATGGTCAACAGTAGTGAAGACATCCTTTCCTTTACAGCCATAATGCCAGTGGTCCCTCCAGTAAACAGTTGCTCAAAGCAGTAGGAATTGAGCGGCGCCAAAACGAAGAAAATCGAGACACTCCGTACCATTTTTGCATGGCAGCTGCCTGATATTCGAAGTAAGAGATATTCGAAATTATAACGTGGGAAAGGTTGAGGAAGCCGTAAAATATGGACGCAGCATTAAATAAGTAAGAAGAAAGCTTGGAATAGGACAAGGCAAGATGTATGCACCGAAAGATAAGGATGATAATATCATCAGCAATTTCGATGACATAGTAAAAGCAGCGGAAGAATTCTATACTGACCTGTACAGTACCCAAAACAGCCAAGCTACTTTCATTCGAAATTGTGATGAACCGGATACAGAGGCTCCTTCTATAACTAGCGATGAAGTTAGAAGGGCCTTGAAAGACATGACCAGGGGAAAAGCTGCTGGAGAAGATGGAATAACAGTAGATTTAATCAAAGATGGAGGAGATATCATGCTTGAAAAGCTTGCGGCCATTTATACGCAATGCCTCAGAACTTCAAGTGTACCGGAGAGCTGGAAGAACGCCAACATTATACTAATCCATAAGAAGGGAGACGTTAAAGAATTGAAGAATTATAGACCCATTAGCTTGCCTTCATTGTTGTATAAAATATTCACCAAGATAACTTCCAATAGAAGCAGTGCAACACTTGACTTCAGCCAACAAAGAGAACAGGCTGGCTTCAGGAAGGGATATTCTACGATGGATCATATCCATATCATCAATCAGGTAATCGAGAAATCTGCGGAGTACAACCAACCTCTCTATATGGCTTTCACAGATTATGAAAAGGCATTTCATTCAGTAGAGATACCAGCATTCATAGAGGCATTGCGTAATCAAGGAGCACAGGAGGCCTACGTGAATATCTTAGCAAACATCTACAAGGATTCCACAGCTACCTTAATTCTCCACAAGAAAAGTAGAAAGTTACCTATCAAGAAAGGGGTCAGGCAGGGAGACTCAATCTCTCGCCTGCTATTCACTGCATGCTTAGAAGTATTCAAGCTCTTAGACTGGGAAGGCTTAGGAGTGAGGATCAACGGTGAATATCTCAGCAACCTTCGGTTTGCAGATGACATTGTCCTATTCAGCAACAGTGGAGACGAATTACAACAAATGATTGTGGACCTTAATCGAGAAAGTGTAAGAATTGGGTTGAAGATGAATATGCAGAAGACAAAGATAATGTTCAATAGCCTGGCAAGGAAACAAGAATTCAGGATCGCCAGTCAGCCTCTAGAGGCTGTAAAGGAGTACGCTTATGTAGGTCAATTACTCACAGGGGACCCTGATCAAGAGAAAGCAATTTACATACGAATAAAATTGGGTTGGAGTGCATGCGGCAGGCATTGCCAAATCTTGACTGGGAGCTTACCACTCTCTTTGAAAAGAAAAGTGTACAATCATTGCATTCTACCGGTCATAACATATGGGCCAGAAACTTGGAGGTTAACAAAAAAGCTCGAGAACAAGTTGAGGACCGCACAAAGAGCGATGGAACGAAAAATGTTAGGACTAACGTTAAGAGACAGGAAGAGACCGGTGTGGATCAGAGAACAAACGGGGATAGCCGATATTCTAGTTGAGATTAAGCGGAAGAAGTGGAGCTGGGCAGGCCATGTAATGCGTAGGATGGATAATCGGTGGACCATTAGGGTTACAGAATGGATACCAAGAGAAGGGAAGCGCACTCGAGGTCGGCAGAAAACCAGATGGGATGATGAAGTTAGGAAATTTGCAGGCGCAAGTTGGAATACGCTAGCGCAAGACAGGGGTAATTGGAGATGGCAGGGAGAGGTCTGCGTCCTGCAGTGGACATAATATATAGGCTAATGATGATGCCGGATTTTAGCGGTCACTGCCTGCTGATGACCAGTTTGACACTATGTGTGCCATCCAAGCTGTCGTTCAGTAAAAAGTGCTGGAAGTGAGGGCTCGGAGGACTGAACAATAGTCCTTCCGTACAGACAGCTGCATAGTGAACAGTAAAAACCAGTCAACGGCCGAAGTAGAGAGAAGAGACGTGGCACACACAACGACTGTCGCTGCGTGTGCCACGTCTCTTCTCTGTACTTCGTCCTTTGACTGGTTTTGACTATTCAATATGTACCAACTGACCCAGATCGCAACTCTACAACTGCATGGTACAATGTGCTATCGACCAAAAAAGGTTACGGACCACGGGATCTCAGAAAACGCTAAATACCCGAGCAGCCTATAAACGTAGCCAGTAAAACCGTACATCACAATGTTGTTTGCATAAACCGGTAGAGGCTGGAAATTGGAATACCAGGCTGCATTTTGAGGCTGCGGACATATTAATCTTTTTGCCAGATCCCTTGGTCCGTAAACTTTTTTGGTCGATAGTACATACCAGAGTTGTTTTATCTGTGATATTTAAGTTCTATTGTTTGTATTTTAGTTCTATTGTTTGTACTCGTATTGCATTTTTCCTTATAACATATGTCATATCCGATATCCGAAAGTGCCTCGAACTAGTTCTGTATGGTAGAAAGTTACCTGTCTTTTTTTGTGATACTAAGTGTGATGCTTAAGCTCTTGTCCAAGAAGAAGTAGTTTATTGATTTGAAAATGTAGAGAAGTCAGCCGGAATATGGAGCATCTGGCCTGCTACTCTACGTAAGGGAAGGGGAAGAGGGGAAGAAAGAGGGTCCCAATGGGGGATGATAATGGGAGGAACTAGGTGAAAGGACACATTGCATAAATGATTATCACGAGCGTGAGTCCAGGCCCGTGTCGCCTAAGAAACGTGAAAAGGCACGCATTGCCTCTATTGTCTGCCAACTCTGTGGCCATGCGCCTAGCAAGAGGTCCTCCGACAGTGGTCTATTATATAAATGTCTCAAGGTGGCTGCCAGTGTAAGTCTTTCGCTCGCATACTCAGGGCACACCACGAGCACATGGTCTATAGTCTCTATAACACCCCACCCTGAACATTCCGGGGAGTCTGTTCGTCCATTGATGTGCTAATATTTGTGCATGAAAGCGACGCCTAATCGCAGTCTGTGTACCAGGCATGTATGAGGGCGTGGAATTCCACGCAGAACAGGAAATTGCATATCGGGATCCAGCCTTTTAAGGCGAACGTGACGAGCGTCTTGCTGGGCCCAGTATGTTTTCGTCGCACTCCTCATTAATTTCGACAGGAGGCATGTGACGTCCGGTCTAGAGAATGGCACTACACTTCGCAGGCCATTGCTGAGGGCGCGCATTGTTTCAGCATCGGCCATCTTATTACCATTGAATCCACAGTGCCCCGGTACCTTTGGATCACTATGCGGTGGTGTTTTTCTTGAGCGCGTGAAAGTAGCTCGGTGATCTGCAGTGCCAGAACCTGATATGCGGTGTGGCGCAGGAAGCATCTCAAAATTTGCAGCGCGGGTTTTCAGTCCGTGAAAATGCACCACTCTTGAGGTGTTTCGCCGCAGATGTGGCGAATCGCTTCCCGTATAGCCACAAACTCTGCAGCGGTTGATGTTGAATTCATGATCTGGAAGGAAACCTCGAGTCATTTGCTGGGCTAGTATCACCACAGCTGCTGTCGATGCCTTTGGTGACGCGGACCCGTCTGTGTAAACATGAACGTAGGTCTGGTATTCTTACCAGATGTATGCCAAAGCAAGTTGTTGTAGTCCGCTAACGTGAACCAATAATCTCTTTAGTATGCCGGGGACGTTCACGCATATCGAAGGTTGAATCCTCACCTACGGTGGTTTGACGGGGTCATATGGAAGGGCATAGCCTGATGTTATGTAGGGTAGATGGCTGCGGAGTGCACTTGTGAAACTGCTGCCCGGCCGCTCATGTAGAACCGACGTCAATGGATGGCAATGGTGTCGTTTAAGTAAGCGTAGATATACTCGAAGTGTTGGTGGGACAGGTATACCGATAATGGGCATACGCGGGCTTAATCAATTGGGCCTTTGTTGGAGGCACGCCGTGGCAAGCCGATGCCCATTTTCAGTGCCTGCGCTTGAACGCTCTCTAATGTCCGTAAGCAGAAAATACTCAAGTTTGAGAGTATCGGGAGGCTGTATCGAATGTAGCCTACAAATAGAGTGATTAAGTCGCAGTAGGGAGCCTTCTGTGGGGCCCCATTTCATGCCTGCTACGAAGCGAAGAACTTGGCAAAACAGAATAAGTTTTTGCTTCAACATATTCACATGCCTCGACCACGACAAACCGCGGTCAATGATAAGGCCCAAGAATCTGTGGTGAGAGACATAAGGTATTATAACACCGGTAATGGAGATCGGATAGCGGCAGACGGATTTTCGCGTCACCACACACAGCACATTTCTCAGCAGCTAAGAGCAAACCCTGACGCCGTATATATCGTGAAGCACGTTGTAATCTCGCACGTAGTTGTGGGCGTGTTGTACCGGAAGCCCAGATGCAGATGTCATCTGCATATGCACTGATTTGGATGTGAGCTGGGAGTTCGCTCACCAGGCTGATCAAGGCCACAATAAATAATGTTGGGCCGAGAACTCCTCCCTGAGGAACTCCACGGCATACCTGATGACGATTAGTCTCTCCGTCAGGCGTGGACATGTAAACGAAACGGCCGCTGAGATAGCTCACAAGCCACAGGTAGAGCCGACCGCCAATGCCCAAGTCATCTAGGGCATCGAGAATGGCTTCATGAAGGATGTTGTCGTAGGCCCCTTTGATGTCTAAGGAAACAGCGGCGCCAAGTCGCCGTCGACGTTTTTCATGTTTCACTGTCGTAACGAGGTCAATGACGCTGTCAATCGAAGAACGACCTCGCCGAAAGCCGGTCATCATGATCGGATAAAGATAATTTCTCTCCAGAAACCATTCGAGCCTTGCCAGGACCATTCGTTCCATAACTTTTCCAACACAGCTGGCTAACTCAACTGGCCGGTATGAGGTAAGCTCATAAGGAGTCTTTCCAAGCTTCAAGAGAGCAACCAGGCGGCTGATCTTCCACTGCTCCGGAACAATACCGGTGACCCATGTGTCATTGTAATAATTGAGCAGCGCAGTGTGACCCTCCCTGCCAAGGTGAGAGAGAGACGAATACGAAATGCCGCCAGGGCCAGGGGCAGATGAATGGCGACACGACGCAAGAACAGCCTCTAATTCAGGCATCGCAAAGAGCAAGTCGTAGTGGTGACTGGGGGAAGGTGGCGCAAAAACCTCGAATTGAATTGAGGCTGGCCGAGTTGTGCCCACAATCATTTTGCAGAAGTCGTCCGCTACCTCTGCATCAGTGTGGCGTTGGTAAAGGGCCAGAGCACTGAAAGGGTACCTTTCTTGTGGTGGAGAACGCAGGCTCCTGACTACATGCCAAATACGCGACAGCGGCTTGCGAGGATCTAGTGATGAACAGAACTTCCTCCAGCGCTTCCTTCCTAATTTCTCGAGATGGCGCTTTATTTGTCGTTGAGCTCGGCGACAAAGGGTGAGATCGTACGTAGATTTCGTCCTTCTGTATTTCCTTTCAGCGCGCCGTCGGACTGCGCGTAACTTCTCGAATTCCACGTCGATAGGAGACCCCGGCGTAGGTGCACATATGTTCCGCGTGGCCTCACCGAGGGCGGACGTGATCAAGCCTTTTATTTGGGTTGGTGACTCGAGATCCGCACAGCATTTCTCCACGAATGTCTTAAAGGTGGGCCAGTCTGTGCACCGCACATGAGACGAAGTGGTAGGTGCGAACCACTTCACGCAGATATACGTTGGTGTGTGATCACTGCCATGTGTTTCAACATCACTGAACCAGCTAATAGAGGACTGTAGTCGTGAGGAAGCAAACGTCAGGTCCAAGCAGCTACTATAGGACGTGCCACGCAGAAACGTGGTAGAGCCATCGTCAATATTGACGAAATCCTGGGTGTGCATAAAGTCGGACAGGGCTTGCCTCGGTTATTCATTACTGCACTTCCCCATTGGGGGTGATGAGTATTGAAGTCGCCCACAATAAGATGAGGAGCTGTACAACTCTGGATTGGTGAAGACAGGTACGAGAAATCAATGTGATCTATGGGTGGAATGTAGCCGCCGAGTATCGAGAAGACCCGTCCTTTAAGCATTAACGTCAAGCAAATGTAGTGGTTCGTGTTATGGGGCTGGAGGACATGGCGGTAGTGTGAGATATCTCGGCGTATGCACACTAACATCTTGCTGGTTTCATCAAATTCTAGAGACAACAGCAATACATATCCAGAAAGGCGGAAAGCAGAAGGCATGTAGGGCTCACATATCACAATCACAGGGAAGCGATATTTCTGGACGCGCTGTCGGAAGTTACTCAGGCGACCACGCAGACCTCGGACATTCCACTGCATAACTACACTGCGACGTATGCGCATCGACACAGAGGAGGGGCTGTGTGGTAGCGCCATAACGAATTACTGCAGTGCCGCCAAGAGCGGCTCAATTGCGTCCAAAAACTGAACAACCCTTGATGTTGGCGTATTGAGGCCTGAAAGCAGCGTGCGCATGGAGTGTACAAGTTGTTTCAGAAGAACGTTCACCTGCTGGCCTTCCGGCTTGTCCACAATGTCCGCTGGAACGGCAAGTAATCTTGGTCGCGTTCTTTCGACGACCTTGGATGACAGAGCAGGCCATTCAACGTCAGAGGAGGTGGATAATATACCTGCATCTTTCTGAACCACCGTGGTAACATGGGGCGCTGCAGCAGGCGGCGTCTTATTCTGTAGCTCAAGACGTTGAGGCAACTGGGCTGAGAGTTTCTGTGACGGTGGCTGAGCCAGACTAGTGGCGTGTGACTTTGAGCGTCGGCTTCGGGAACGACGTTTGCGGCGATGAATAGACGCGGCCGCTTATTGGTGACTTGAGTTGTCTTTTACCATCTTCAGGATGAGCCTCTCGTTCTTCATCATAGGACAGTCTTTAGCCTTCGCCTCATGAGCACCGAAGCAGTTGGTACACTTGGCAGTCTCTGTCGTGCAAGTATCATGCTGGTGTGAGCCGCCGCATCGACGGAAGGATATTTCGTGTCTGCAAACAGCACTCACATGGCCAATCTTGTTGCATTTGTGGCATTGAACAGCCCTGGGAACATACAGACAGACAGGATGCCACACATAGCCCACCATGACGTAGGATGGGATAGAGTCGGTTTCAAAAACTACTTTAACACACTGTGATCGGCCGAAACGATGGATGTCGACAATCCTGACCTTAGAATTGATGAGTGTCCACAGGTCACTGTCAGTTATTTCAGGGTCTACATCTGTAATAACTCCAGTGGAAGTCCGTTTTCCATGAGAGAGACAGGGGCGGACCGGCATACCGCCTAACACTCCAATTTATTTCAGCTTGTCCACTGACGCCTGAGATTTCACATCTACGGTTAGGACATTCTTCCATACGTTGATTCTGACCTCTTGAACTTGTCCTGGAATCACCCGGTCGAAAAGTGGGTCAACCGCTGTCTGTGAATGCGATTTAAATTAGCCGTCTCTGTTGTGGCTACGAAAGCCACAGAAAACCCGTCAGGTGCGTCAACATTCTCTGTAGGCCACTCCTTCGCTGCTGATGTCCGGCGCAACACGCCAGGTTTGTCAACAGTATTTGTAGTCGACTCACCAGCTGTTGATGTCCGGCGCAACTTCCTTTTCAGGCGGCGCGATTCAACAGGCGTGAAGCTGCTACTATCGGAATCCATCTCAGTTACCGTGGAGTCATCCGCCGAATCTGGAAGCGCCACGTCGGTGACGGCCGTAGTAAAGAAGGCACCAACTGGCCGAGCAGCAGTTTGGTCGACTGCGTCGACGGGAAGCTGCACGGGACGTGTGCCCGACATCCCGAAGGATGACACAACATTAAAAAACTACAGAAAAGTGGAACAGCCGAAAACACAGACGTTCTCTATCGCCACTTCTTATTCTTCCATCGCCACCAGTCCAAATTATTACGATAAGGGTTTGGCGTGTTCAAGTCATTCTGCATTGCACATAGCTATACAGTACAAAGTGTGTGCGTGTGATATGTATTTGTTGAAATTACGAGTGATATTTAAGACTTGTCAAAGAGAGTAAAACTAAGGGGTTGCTGTTCTCTGAACTAGGCACGTTGTGCACAGAACTGCACAGTACAATCTGCCAATTTTAAGATATTATTGTACTGCAGAGAGTACTTAGTCTGTATATGTGATAGTTAAGCTCTTGTATAAAGTTGTGAAGGAAGTGTTTGGGGAGCTCAGAACTACGCATTACATTTTGTACCCAATTTTTGTCCTTTTGATACTGTTATACACCCAGTATCGTGGAAATAAGGGCTATCATGCTGTGCACATAACTGCATAGCATAGCATTTGTATCGAGGTTTTATATTCCTTGAAAGCGCGTTTTTGAAGTGCAATATTTTTTGAATCGCAGGACTGTTTGCAATGCGGTCATGTGTAGACCTGAAATGTTTATTGCAAATAAAGACCTACTTTCTATGCGGTGGTATTGATGATGCTGTCTTGCCAGGGGACCCTGCCATCATCAGAAATGCAGTACTGGCAAAGCTTGTCCCTCACTGCATAGGCTTGCCTAAACAGAAAATAAATATGCAAGTAGCATGGTTAGACAACCAAATTGTGTGCAGAAAACCTACTGTGTTATAAATTCATCGTTTTTGGTAAAGCACTTCAATCACAGGTGATATTTGGGCTTAATATAATCTACCAATAAATTCTTGGAGAATATTGTAGCACTCTTCAATGAAGCACACTAAACAAACTGGTTTATTGTGGGCGAACTTGTGCCCAGAGACTTAACACTAAAACACATTCGCACAATTGACAAGCAGAGTTAACAGGAACGCGTTCCACAGTCAACCACGTCCGAAGATTGAGCACACGCGCAGCCGCGTTCCCGTGCACGAGAGCCGCGTTCGCGCCACGCGCAAGGCGTTGCTGGCGCTCTTCCAACGGCGGTGCGATGAGACGCCTGGAAGGATACTTCGCGCGGAGAGATCTCTGCGGCATTACTCCCCCTCCGAAAACGCATCGCCCCGATGCGCGCGAAAGAAATTTCATATGCAGAAGTGTTTTCATTGCCTGTCGAAGTACGGCTTCATGCGGACTACATGTACGACCTCTGCAAGGTTGTGGCGCTTTGATAGCTTTTGTCCATGAGGAATGACTTCGTAGTTCAGGTCACCTACTCGGCGAATAACTTCGTAAGGACCGAAGTATCGGCGAAGGAGTTTTTCGGATAGGCCGCGACGACGCACTGGTGTCCATACCCACACTTTATCGCCTGGCTGGTACTGTACTTCTCTGTGACGCAGGTTGTAGTAGCTGGCGTCCCTACGTTGTTGCTGGCGTATACGGAACCGTGCCAACTGCCGGGCTTCTTCAGCTCGTTGTAGGAAGTCGTCCACGTCGTATGGGTTGTTAGTGTCGTCAGCATCTACTGGTAACATAGCATCCAGTGTGGCTGTGACTATGCGGCCATAGACCAGTTGAAATGGAGTGACCTGAGTTGTTTCTTGAACAGCCGTATTATAGGCGAAAGTAGCGTAGGGCAAAATTACGTCCCATGTCTTATGTTCGAGATCGACATACATGGACAGCATGTCGGCCAGGGTTCGGTTTAGACGTTCCGTCAGGCCGTTTGTTTGGGGATGGTATGCAGTGCTTTTCCTGTGACTGGTGTGCGTCATCTTCATCAAGCACTGCATCAACTCTGCTGTGAAGGCTGCTCCTCGATCCGTAATCACGACCATTGGTGCACCATGTCGCAGGACTATGTTATAAACGAAGAACTTCGCAACTTCAACTGCCGTTCCTCGTTCAAGGCAGCCAGTTTCAGCATATCGTGTTAAATAGTCTGTCGCTACTACGATCCATCTCTTCCCTGTAGATGACATTGGGAACGGTCCAAGCAGATCCATTCCAACTTGCTGAAATGGAGTCTTCGGTGGGTCTATGGGTTGGAGAAAACCGGCCGGTTTGACGGGTGGTGTTTAGCGCCTTTGACATTCTCGGCATGTCTTCACGTAATGCTGCACCGACGCTAATAACTTAGGCCAGAAGTATCTGAGTCGAATTCTGGCGAACGTCCGGCTGACCCCTAAGTGACCCGACGATGGTTCGTCATGGCAAGCTTCCAAAATTTCCTGTCGCATGGCTGATGGCACTCTTCCGTCATCGTCAGTAATCCGCAAGGCAACGTGCTCTGGCTCCTCTGACTTTTGCATATCTATAGCCTGCTTCGTAGAAAAGGACACACTAGAATTCTGCAGGTTGATTATGGCACCGTTTGCTAGAAGAAAGTCCATCCCGAGTATTACATCCTTCGAACATTCCGGTAATACAACAAAGTCAGCGACGTAAGCAAAACCTCAAATTCCAATTCTCGCTGTGCATCTACCCAGGGGTGTAATGAGGTGCCCACCAGCTGTACGTATCTGGGGTCCACCCCACTGCATCAAAACCTTTTTTAGCTTCTTCGCTAGTTCATAACTTATCACCGAATAGTCCACCCCGGTATCAATTAACGCATTCAGCTCGTACCCATCAATCAGCAAAGGCGAGTCCGAAGCTCTTTTCTCATTGCTGCACTTCTTTTCCTGGAACCAGTCGTCGATGTCACCCTGGTACCGCGATGGAGGATCTTCGCATGTCCGATTGTTAGCGGCCCCGCCTCCACAGGTCGCTCGCTTCAGTTTTCCGGCTTCGGGCTAGGTGAACGATGCCTAGTCGTACTTGAAGAGGCACGCGGGCTTGGTGATCGGTAACGCATAGGGTATGGCGACCGAGATTCTTGATGGCGAGGTGCGCTAAAACTCTGCCGCGTACATAAGTACTCCTCGATGTCAGATGGTCTTTCGCTGTTTCGGGGGCATGGTGCATTCATAGAAAATCCTCTAAGACCGGCATGCCGGTACGGGCAAAATCGGTACAGATGACCAGCCTCTCCGCAGTGAAAACACAGGGGCCTACGGTTGGCGTCACGCCACACGTCACTTTTCCTGGGCCTTGTCTCAGCCATACGGGGCGCATTGTGCGCTATCGGCACGTAGTTACTTGGCCTCGCGATGGGTGCACTGTGAACAATGGACGCACTGTGAACGATCGGTGCACTTTCAACGATTGGTGCACTGTGAACGGTGGGTCGCCTGAGCATCTCGGAGTACGTTGGCGTCGGTCGTGCTGGTGCTGGCTCAGATTGTGGTTCCCGTATGGCTTGTCTCACTTCGCTTCTGACGATGTCGACGATAGACGGTTCCGGTGGAACTTCGTGAGACTGCATCTTGCGTAGCTCTTCCCTGACTACAGACCTGACGAGTTCCCGCAGTGTGTGTAGATTGTTGTCAGTACACGCAGAAAAGACATTTGCGGACGCGCAGCTTAAGTCGCGGTTGTATTGCCGGGCTCGCTGCTGAAGCGTCATTTCAATCGTCGTTGCTTCCGATCGAAACTCGGCAAAGGTGCGTGGCGGATTGCGAACGAGACCCGCGAAAAGCTCTTGCTTCACCCCATGCATGAGATGGCGCACCTTTTTGTCTTCACTCATGTTGGGGTCAGCGCGCTTGAAAAGGCGGGACATGTCCTCTATGTACATGGCTACGCTTTCATTCGTGCGCTGATTCCGTGCCCGAAGAGCAGTTTCTGCCTTCTCCCTGCGATCATTGCTACCATACGTAGCCAGCAGCTGCTGACGAAACTCTTCCCAAGACGACAGAGAAGCCTCGTGGTTTTCGAACCACGTTCGCGCCGAGTCTTCTAAAGCAAAATACACATGGCGCAGCTTGCGTTCTTCACTCCATTCGTTAGACCTTGCCACTCTCTCAAAATGGTCCAACCAGTCCTCGGCGTCTTCGAACGAGTCGCCGTGGAAGGCCTGTGGTGTGATAGGTTGACTCACTATGAGCTGGGCCGGTGTAGTGAATTGGCTGGTCATGGTAGCGCGGTCAGTTGGCTCCCTTGCCGCGAAGAGAAGAGGTCCGAATTCTGGCGAATCCCCTCGAAGACGACGGCTGGTCCGTTGGTGTACTGGCGTCAGTTCCAAGGGTTCCAATCGCCGAGGATCAGGACTAAGCTCTCTTCGGTGTGTGGGGCTCGAAATCATACCCCGCCCCTCCACCAGATATGTAGCACTCTTCAATGAAGCATACTAAACAAACTGGTTTATTGTGGGCGAACTTGTGCCCAGAGACTTAACACTAAAACACATTCACACAATTGACAAGCAGAGTTAACAGGAACGCGTTCCACAGTCAACCACTTCCGAAGATTGAGCACACGCGCAGCCGCGTTCCCGTGCACGAGAGCCGCGTTCGCGCCACGCGCAAGGCGTTGCTGGCGCTCTTCCAACGGCGGTGCGATGAGACGCCTGGAAGGATACTTCGCGCGGAGAGATCTCTGCGGCAATATCACGATGTGTTAAAATGCTAGGCTAAAAAATACCTAATATGGCTTCTGTACTATGTAAGCGATGCATATTTTTCAGGATTACTTTGTGCAAGATGCTGTGATGTAAAACCCAAATTTCTCAAATAAATTTTTATTGTGAGTTCTCTTTTGTAATGTATTGCAATAGGAATGTCTTATAGAACATAATACTTTTGGCTAAAAGATAGTCTTCCAGCAAAGCAGGTTCGAACTGGAAGTAGATAACAGATTAAAAGAGCTGTCACTAGAAAATAATTGCACCTGCATCCAGAAATGCTTTTTAAGCAAATGGGCCTTTCAGCTATTAATAGGTCACGTATTCTTTCTCAGTATGAGGTGTGCTCATGCACAAATCCGCAAAATAGACAATGCTTTGGAACACCGATGCACGAGAATGTTTGTTAAACTAAAGATACCTGGTTGAGTTGAAGCTTGTTGCGCGCAATGTACACAAAACATCCCTGCTGCCTTCTTCAGCTCTCCAGCTGCCTTCCGGCACTTGACCTTGCCAGTCCTCACAGTCAGCAATACCAGGTGGACAGTACGCAGCCCGAGATGCAGGCGACTCCTCACAGTCAGCAGTACCAGGTGGATAGTACGCAGCCCGAGATGCAGGCGACTCATGGAGCAAGAAATTGTGTAGTGTTACACAAGCACACACAATTCTATTGTCATTGCCATCTTTTGCTTTAAATGATCGTCGAAGTATCCACCACCTCTGTGCCATAATGCCAAAAGCATTCTCGACTACCCTTCGAGCTAGGCTCAGGCGATAATTAAATATTCTGCTTTGGTGCTTTTCTTCAAATGACTGATTTGAATGAGATGTGGTGACAAGCAGTGGTTGAAGGGCTGTAACAATGTATTAGATAAACTTAACGTAAATAAAAATCACAGGAAAGCAAAGCGCTGTTACAATAACACACAGCATAAATGACATCAAAAAGACTGCTGTAGCTTACTTTTGCGAGAATAAGGCCTCATCAAGAAGGTCTTCAGAGGGAAAGCATCATCTCCAAAAAATGGGTATCTTTTCAACGCTGCCCATCTCGGCGTCTTCGGGGATTCCAAGTTGATTTGCTACAATGAGCTCTTGGAACTTGCTGCGTGCAAACACGCCTCCAACAGACTCGCTGCCGAAGTGCCCGATTTCGACATGTAGAAACCTAAGGAAGCACATATAACATTTTATATTAGAAGCAAACGCATGCACAAGTGTTGTTATCAAGTACGTTTAGATATGTTCAAATATATATATCGGGCAAATCTCCTGGGAATCAGTTATATCTTGTAGCATTCATTTCTTTGCCAAAGGCTGCATTTTATTTCAAGGGATAACGAAGGATGAAGACATTAACATATTGAAATCTCACCTTCGTGCTATATTTAACTGATGCATGAAATAATTCATGAATAAAAATAATATAAAGTCCACAGTCATGTGTATATCCAGAACCAGTAATAGCCCACATCCTCATTATCGTGCCATTACCTCGGATTCTGTTAACTCTTAGTACAAGTCTCTAGGAGACCACATCATGGCTAATCTAACTTCGTTGCTACATACCAAATGCAATATTAACAATTTTAACCGCATGCTTGGCTATTTATACTCCAGCTTTGCTACCGCCCTTCCTTTCTTAAATTGATATCTCAACAGTGCAAATCATCCCTACCTTTAACTCGCATCACTTATCGCAAGCAATGATTTGCTGAAACTACTCTTGTAGTTTCTGTTTAATGTTCCTGATTGGGCGGGGCACTCAATGACGACGTGTTTGCCATCAATGGCACCAATACAATGAGGCAGGTTCCACTTTTCCTCAAACTCCTGTGCAACCTAATGAAAAAGCAGAATGAAACACTACTGAGTGAAAGCCACATCATAACGTAGTAAAGTCTGCCATTTGTGCAAAGCTGCAAACAACCCAATCGGAGGTAAATGTCGCTTCGTAGTGCAAAGTTGACAGTGCAGAACACACAGACAATATTGAGTGTTGCAATTCACGGTCTGTGATTGAACTATTGCACGTTCAAGAACCCCAGGTTGTCCAGGTTAACTTGGAGTCATTCATTACAGTGTGCCTCATGAGAAAATTGTTTTGGCAGATCAAACCCTAGCATATAATATATAATGCTACAACTCTGGCTTCTCAGATTTCGACTACACGTACAGAATCTAAAATCTGTACTGAGTAACAATATGAGAAGCTCTTCAACCTTACATTACACATGCAACATCTTTAGAGCTGTCATGCATTAGTACTCGCTATCTGTGTCTCTACAGGAAATTGTGTGTTCATCTAGTTTTGCTTACTGCAAATACAGAAGCTTTCAGCGCTCTTCCTAATTGCCTAGTTATGCAACTGCAGTAGTCTAATCTGCTCTTATCAAGTTCGAATTTATGATTAAACAAGAAGGAAAGTTAGAAAAAGCACATATGTGTTCTATTTGGCCTAAGATAATTTGGGAGTTATGGAGTGAAACTGCTGCTTACTTCTGTGGAAGAGTGTGATCCAAATTTGGTCCAGTAGAACTTGTTAAATAAATATCAAACGTATAAAAAGGTTAATTATTAGCAAGGCATGATTCAGGTGCGTCTATGCATGTCAGAAGCTAAGAAAAAGAACGCAAGAGTAAAAAAATGCCGAAATAAAAAAATGGAGACTTGAAATGACTAGAAGAAGTGTAAAGACAAGACAGTACTGTGCTTTTATTCTGGTTAGACGTCTCGGCTACAATTAACAGGCGTCTCGGTGTTTGTATTGTGATCGTTGACGGCGCATGCGTCACACGTAAAGAAACGCATACTGGGCTCCGTAACAATACTCCTTCGCATTCTTAACGTGCTTCACTGCATGGCATTATGCTTCGCTGCATGACAAAACTGTACCACGGCAAAGGTTAATGAAAGGCGCCATTCATGACACTGAAAAACCAAATACTAATTTTTGTTTCGAAGTGAACATCGAATTGCACAGGATTTGAATATTCGCACAGTCAAACTGTTTGGAGACGCTACTTACCTTGAGCAACTGAACTGCGGATGACGTACATTTAACATAAAGTGGACCAAGGATTTCCCCATATTGCTTGGCAGACCTCGGCGGTGATCGTGCAAGCAGTCGAACGTCCAGCCAGGAAATTAATTGACGACGACTTAAGTGTCTCGCCAGCTGCCAAAATCTAACCGAAGAACAATAAAACACGCCAACCTAATAGTGATCGAATTAACCCGTAACTCTTCCTTCGTATGCATGAAAATACAGCAGATGTGCTTAAATCCGAAACGATTGTGCAATCAAAACACGGACATGACAGTGTGCTTACCTCACAGCCAAACCAGGTGGTGGTGTGGCGAATGGCCTTGCGGAACCTCGTATTCGCCTTGGTTATTCTAGGCCCCACGAGTTCCAAGAGTGTGTCGAAACTTCGCGGCGGCATCCTTAAATAGCTAGCAAAAAAAAAAGAATGCATAGCGTGAGCACTTAGCAAGACGCAAAAACTGTCAACAGTATCTTAGTCGCGGTAGTATTCAACGTCGCGGGACCTGAGGTGCGGCAACAAAGCGTTGGCGTGGCCCAACTTCTCGCGCTCTTGCAAAGCCGGACGAAGCCACCACCGCCGCTTCGGAGGTGGCCGTTCCTTCCGCTGTTCATTTTCCATTGCCAGATAGCAACTGGCTAGAGGTATCCAAGTTATTTCCACTTGCTCGTCCATGGCAGCAATGGCAGACTACTAAAGTTGCAGCGATGGCAAACTACTAAAGTTACGGTGATGGGAGACTACTTAAGTTGCCGACGACACGCACAGTTGCGCGAAATGATCGCTTATAATGACACATGGGTCAATAAATGAACACACCGCTTGAAATGGTGCGATGTAGAGCACCACCACGCGGACAAACGTACGCAGACTAGATGGATGTGAGCGAAAGCGGAAGTGGTTGCCGCTGCGGTGGCGAAACAAATCTGAACATCTAGGGGATGCGCGGAAAAGATTTTCCGGCCGCTTTGGTCTTTCCGCCCGCTTGCCGCTTCCAAAGTGTGAACGCAGCCTAGAGTGACGGCGGAGTTTCATGACCAGAAAAAGTATTGAGGGACTATGGTGATACTCAGATTATTTTTAACAGCGAGAGAGAGAGAGAGAGAGAGAAGTTTATTAAAAATGTACTTGTATTAAAAGGAAAACGGCAGAGCTGTTTAACCTGGACGGTTGCCGTTAGGTGTAACGCCGAAATGTGGATTGTTCCTGGTGGCAGTGCAGAAAGGGTCCAAGCGCAATGGCAAATACCCCTGTGAACTAGCGAAACTGCTTAAGCTCGAGGATGGTCCGTCGCGTGTACGCCGCCAAACCTCCGCCTGGCGATGACGTCACCATGCGCCGCCTAGCAACGCTTCGCCCCAGCCGCGCCGACCGCGCTAGAGCACTGCACGGACTCGGGCTTACCCGAAAGCCTGGGCCCGACCCGGCCCGTGGGCCGGGCCGGGCCGGGTAGGGCAGTTTTATCCCGGGCTCGGGCCGGGCTCGGGCACGGCATGTGCTATTTGACCCGGGCCGGGCTCGGGTTTTTTGACGCGGGTCCAGGCCGCGCTCGGACTGTGGTGGTGTGCATATAACCTGAAGTGAGCTATCCTCGCGCGTCTCGAATCTGCAAAACATGTCTTTTTTGGTCTCGGGCCGGGTTCGGGCCAGTTTCGAACCGGGCTCGGGCCTAAGGTAAAGGGGTGGCGGGCCGGGCCAGGTGGGTAACGAAGAATGTTTTCGGGCCCGGGCCGGGCCCGGGTCTCACCATAAATCTTTTGGTTGGGCTCGGGCGGCAAACCCAATGTAAAAACGGGCCTGGGCCGGGCCCGGGCTGAGAAAATTGGCCCGTGCAGTGCTCTAGACCGCGCCGAGCCTCGCCACAGCTGCGTGAGCCGCGACGCCATCGCGCGCGCCGCATCGCTTCGGGTGCGACTGTTTTCACAACAAATCCGCGCAGGGCGGGGCCTCGCGCGGATTTGACTGAAACCGAAAAATAACAGTTCAGTTATTTTTACATTTTTCAAAATTTCTGAGGGTCGGGTCCAGAACCAGAACAATACTCCACTCAAACCGCAATAAATCGCTGCCAGGGGAACTCTGAACCGCTAACCAGAACAATGACAACCCGATCTTCAAAACGGCGAATCAAGATAAATCTATTATCCAGTCTTGCGCACTAACCGCAACTGAAAACAAGTCGTTCTGCCGGGTTGAGTCCCTGGTTAAAATTACTACTGCGTTTTTCAATGATAAATCTACGCGCAGAGCGAAAGATTAAGAAGCAGTCGATACATACTTACATTTAGACGGCTTGTTCAGGTCTCTTGATTGGTTGACGGCAACCAAGGACCTCTCAAAAAACTTAAGCTCATCGTCTGACTTCAGGTAACCGTGGGAGTAGCCGTCTTCATGATGATGTAACCCTTGGGGGTACTTTTCGATCACCTTCTGTCGGTCAGAAGACTCGCTCATCGTTGCATTCCGCGCTTTCACAAGCGAAACAAAACAACGCACGCCGCGAATATGATACGCGTGCCAACTTCTCGCTCACGTGGATGAGCTGATCCGAACTGAGACGCCGCACACCGACCGCGCCGCCAAACAGAGAGGAAAAAGAAGAAAATGGTGATACGTCATTGACGCGAAGCCACGTCATCGAGGCGAGGCCCCGCCCCTGCACGAATTTGTTGTGAAAACAGTCGCACCCCATCACTTCGCCTAAGGTTTGCCAAGCCATGACGTCACCACGCGATGCGGAGTGGTTGCCGCGGCCGCGCAGAATCGGAGCTAAGCCGTGACGTCACTCCGCCAATCCACGGGATATAAAGCTCCGCGTCATCGCCGTGGCGGCACAAAAGCCACGCCGTCTCCGCACCCAGTATAGGCGCGAAGATGGGGCGGCCGAAGAAGAGCGTCACTCTCGAAGAAGAGGAAGCACGGTGCTCAAGCCACCGTGCCGGTACTCGAGAGCGAGTGAGATGACTTCGGTCCGACCCCGAGTATCACGCCGCCAAAGCGGCGCCGAAACGGCAGCAATTTGCAGAAGATCCGGAGTTACGAGCCTGCGAAACCAAGCAAAAACGTTTGAGCGGCCAGAAGCGTTCAGATACTTTAATGACAGTATTCGTTGATCCTTTGGCTGTCGATGATTCCGGGGTGATCTTGCGCTAAACTTGGCCGAGTCTCGAAGCATAACCTCGCAAAAACTTGGCCAAACCGAGATAAATCTAAGTGGGGTCGCCAGCTTCGCTGTTTGCCCAGTCTTCGCGCCACTAGTGCGAAGCTGCCCCTAATTTTTTTCGTTCCGCTTTCTTAGAGAATTAGTCTTAAATTTATTCGACTTCTCAAATAAAATAATTACACGAAAAGTGTCAATGAGAAAATCGTAGAGCTATGTGAAAGACTCCCGATACTGCTTTCTGCTACTCAATACATGCTACATAAAAGCGTTTTTCTGAGTGGGAAAGAAGCCCGCGAATACACGCAAAATTGCGGCGCGACTGGCCGCTCGAGGTACTTTGCGTTACTCGTGGACTTCTTTCACGCTCGGGGAAACACTTATATGTAACACGTATTGAGCAATAGAAAGCTGTATAGGGAGTTTTTCACGTTGCTCTACTATTTCCTCATTGACACTTTTCATCCAATTACAATATTTGAGAAGCAGATTGATTAATTAGATAAGGCTGATTATGTTATTAGGCGGAATTAAAAAATAATCTTAGTACTAACGGCAAACAACAATACCCTGCTTCTGTGCAGGCACGTGGCATTTGCATATTCTTAAATCTTGGTGCATGATAGTTCGGACATCCTGTATTAGTGTGCAGCGGCAGTGCATGGCTGGCGCGTGCAGGTATTTTTACAATCTCCTTGAGTCCCCTTGTTGGGCGCGGTGGTGGGTGGCCTACTACCACCGCCGAATTTTCCAATGTTCATATGGCAAACGCTACGTGACCTCCGCCCCCCCCTCCGACACCATCTTCGAGATTGTGCCCTAAAAAGAGGGCGCACCGAAGCAAGCCTTTTGAGCCAAAACAGACATCTTCCCGAAATATTATGTCCTTCATCACGAAGGCAACAATACCTTACGAAAACTGTCACCTTTCCTATGAGCTAAATGCCGAGTAAACACGATTGGACATAGCTAAGCCCCAAATATAGCAAGCGGTGACCTCCCTCTCGAACTGACAAAGGCAGAACAAACTGAAAAGCTCGCTGAACTCTCCAGTATCAGTTACATTAGCATGCAGGTTTTTGTATGTCGCTCACTTAACACAAGCAGGGAAGTGATATCAGATGAATGTTTCCTGAGCCTCAGTAAAGAAAAGCTCCTTGAAGGATTAGAAGAGCAAAACGTTATGAAAGCACAAAGAAAGACGAACAGGTCCCCATGAAACACGAGGTACTCATTCCTGGTACCAGTGCTGTGCCCAGCTCACATGACACAGGATATATGAAAATCAATGTCAGACCATACGTACCGAATCCGAGGCGATGCTTGAAGTGCCATCGGTTCGGGAATGTATCGTTATTATGTAGCGGCAAAGAAACGTGCGCTACGTTTAGTGCCAACGACCATCCTCCTGAAAGCTACAATGCTCCTGTACAATGTGTCAATTGCATGGGGGACCAGTCAGCTTACTTACGAAGCTGACCTTGCTGAAAGAAAGAAAACGAAATCAATGCAATCACCGCAAAGGAAAAAAAATTGAAGAACGCTTAATCTTCGCTTTGAAGAGTGGAACGCGATAGCATTCAAGCATCCCTGACTGCTTCTCATGGTTCCCGACGACTGCAGCTTAGGCAAACGTAATGGTTACTGGCAAACACTGGCGGCCAACGCTATACACGTAGGCGAGATGATGCACAACCGCGGCAAAGAAATTACATAATTTTCAGGTTTCCGTATTTGTTTCGCACTTTTAACATTTCAGTCTGGGAATATTTTACATAAAAGGCATGCGCTGTGGGTGTTTTGTTTCATGACGTTTGTGGATTGTCATTCTCAAAATTCTGAGGAACAGCTTTGTCAAGTATATGAGACAAGGGATGAGCAACATTAGTGATAGAATGGTGTGGCAATATAACCCGCATATAACGCACTTCATATAAGAAGGCGTACGCTATGCATATACCTAAATATATTCGGAGGCCCTGCGTGGTTGAGGATGATTTTCTCTGCCGCGGACGCCGGCACCAACGCTGACACCGACGTCGACACCGACGCCGACACCAGATTTTCTGCGACACGGGGCCCTTAACGCTGTCGCTTTAAAAATATTTCATTCTTTGAAGCGATGAAAAGGCTAGCGAACTTACCTCAAATAAGCTGTACTAGTGCGGCGCAGCAAGGGGCAGCGCCACACCAATTTCAAGCAGGGTCCACGTACAGTAGTCCTGTAGCAACTGCATGCGCGCCCTTGGTGGCAGCAGCCAGTGTAGGTCCATCATCATCGAAGACCGGCCTGCAGACCGCAGTGTACTAGAATGGGGGAGTGGGTCCAGCGGACGCCTTAGCAAGCGCCGAGGGTGAAGCAAAAAACGCGGAAAATGTGGCGGCGCTGGCGTCGCCCTGTTCTGAATCTCCGGCCAATAAACGTTGGCTCCGGCTGTTTCGGCAGCGCTCATTGGCTGAGGCGAGCTCGCGGGCTGAGTAGCTGTCTTCTGCTCGACGCACCGTCGTTGTTGCGTCGTTTGCGTTCTTTCCGCCGCTCTTTTCCCATTTTACTTACAATAGATCGGTGAGGAATAATCTCAGTGTGACCGCGACTATGGTGGCTAGAAGGGGGCAGTGTGACGGGCAGCGTATCTGCGCCGTGCGCGGGAGAGGCGCGATGAGTGATGGAATTTCCCGGCGCCGCTAGGGGCGCTGCAGCGCCCTGGTGTGTACTGGTGTGCAAGGACAAGCCAACGCGGCCATTCGCAGTGTAGCGCCAGCGAGGTCTGCCGGGCGAGCGTAGGCGTGTAGACCGCGCTTGTTTGCACATTGATCGTGATCAAAGCTGGGAAGCGTCGCTCATGTGCCACTGTGATTATTTTGAGGTACGTAGTGCGTGACATTGTGTTGTTCCTGTGTTACGGTGTGTAGGCATGGCGTCGAAAGCGCGAACGTGTTTTGTACCCGGGTGCAGAAGCGGCTACAGAACGTGCAAAGCCAAGGCCTCCCTTTTCAGACCGCCTAATAACGCAGTTAATTCGGCGTGAATTGTGGTCGCGAAATATCAAACGCGCTGACAAGGAGCTGACGACAGAGTGTGTCGTTTGCGAACGGCACTTCGGATTGAAGTACATCGAAAGGACCTTTCGGCATGTGATTAATGGGGAAAGTCGAAATTCCACGTGATAGTCCGCAGCTGACTGAGGACGCTATTCCTACTGTCTTTTCGGATGCCCCCAAATACTTCACCAAGAAAGCGCCTGTCAAACGGAAGGAGAGGGACTTGTGCAACCAAGTTAAACTGCCTCCAAAACGGAAAAAGATAGTCACGGCCAATGACGCGCAGCCGGCGCAGTCATCGGACCTGCACGACGTAGCTCACTGGGCCAGTCGCCAGTACAGGACAAGACCGAGCCAAATGTAGAGCGCATTTGCCAAAATCTTCAGCTGCCTGAGAAATCCTGGAGTAAACTGAGATTCGCAGCAGAACCGCACGTTGCTTTCTTCGGCGTTTGCGAGTGAGAAGGAGATGGGATCTGTAACATATGGCTGCCAAAAGCGGTAACGTTCCAAGAAGGTAGCAACCAGCGAGAGCCAGTGCAGTGCTTTGTCTATGTGCGAGGTGTAAAACAGTCTGAGCGCATTGTTAAATCCTCTGATGAAGCACAAGCAGTCCTCGACGCTACTCACTCGCTTGTGATCTGCACAGATTGTGGACTAACACCAGAAAAATCTAGCAAGTATGCATCGTTTGGTGGCGCCCACTTTTCTACTAAATGCACCCTCACATGTGAAGTGCCGGGACCCTGTATCCACTGCAAATACTTAAGGAAGCTGATTCAGAATCAGAAATCGAGGAGAAAACGGCCGCGTGTGGCAATTAGTCGGCTAAAATAACACGCGAACATACGTCGCCGCTTGCAAGCCGCACAAAAAAAGCTTTGCAACACGACGAAGTTGCTTGAAGCTATGAGGCAGGCAAATGAGCAAATGGGGGATGACGTGCTCAGTGATCGCATCAAGGCGTTGCCTCCTAAACAACAAAAGGCCATTAGGACCTGCTTCAAAGCAGCAGGAAGGAGGTCAACATCTGGCATGCGTTATGAGAAAGAATGGATTCTTGAATGTGTCCTCTTACGTATGAGAAGCCCTAAACTTTATGAACAACTGCGAAAGCACAAGATCCTGATTTTGCCCAGTCGAACCTGTCTGCAGAGCTATGTTCAAAAGTTTAAAAGTGGCATTGGCTTCAGTGAAAATGTATTCAAAGCTATCACCGTGAAAACTGAGGATATGGACATGAATGCACGGCACGGCGGCATAGTCTTCGATGAGATGAAGTTGAGCGAGCACTTCAGCGTCAACGCTCCAGGTAAGCACAGGCAGTGGGGCTACCTCTACCACGATTATTGGTACCTCTAGCATGGTATCAGTGTAAATAAATATGTCATGCTGGACTGTGTAGTCATGGGAGTTCTATAATTTCAGGTGCAGTACAAGGTTTCGTGGACCTCAGGAAATATACGCCTGAAGAAGACAAAACTGTTCCATCCGATCATTGAATGGTGATTCTCTTCCAACCATTTCAAGGTGTGTAATGCTGTCTACATTGTATGCACTAATAGGCCTTGTGTGCCACTGTTTTTTGTTTCATATAAAGAGAAGTGTATTCCCACTCTTCCCGTACTTATAGCAGTGCTGTATTAATGAATTAAGCACTAGCTACATACATAAAAAAGACGGTATAAGCAGAGACAAAGTTCTGCATATGCTCGATTCAATAAGCATGCACTGCCACTGACTGAATATACAAGCATTGCTGTTTCCTTTAATAGGGTATGCCTGCTGTCTGTGTGGCTCTCTTATTGTGCAGGCGACTGGACCCAAATACTCGGCGTGTTTGCATCAAGAGGCATCAACAAGCCTGAAATGCTGACAAAGCTTTTGCTGGAAGCAATACTGATAGCAGAACGGGCTGGACTGTTTGTTGGTTTTTTTACTTGCGATGGTGCTTCATGGAACCGTATAATGTGGAGATCATTTGGAATTGGTGGTAAGAAACCATTTGGTGTTCAGGTTATCTAATTGTTTTTTAAAGGCATTGCCAATTGTCTCATTATTGAATTAACACAATGTGATGGGTACTTGCAGTCATGTGTGACACCAAACGGCTAGAGGGGGTGCAGTAAGAGGTGGCTCTAAACACCTTTCATTTCTCTTTCAGCATCCTCAAGCCATGTCCCATTCAAGACATACATCCTGTAGACTCCACAAGAGAGCTCCACTTCTGCTCGGACTTTCCACATCTAGTGAAGTGTGTTCGAAACACGTTTGTAACCACTGGTTTCACAACTGCAGATGGTCGTGCATGTGTACAGCACCTACAACTAACATGGGAAAAGGACAAAAGCCCTTTGATGTTGAAGGCAATGCCACATATAACCAGTGCAAACATCAGACCCAACTCTGTGAGCCATACGAAATTGTTCAGTGGCCCGCTAAGCGCCGCCACTGAAGAAACAGGCCCAGCACGCCTATAGTCTTAATGAACTCACATGTTTTATTGTGTCTGAACGCCGACTACCACGGCCACTTATCACTTGCCCGCTAGGCATGGCGCAGTAGCAACACAAAAAGGCAGCTCTGCTTGGGGGCGCTGCATTGAGGCAACCTATACATTGTATCAGCCTGTTTCTTCGGTGGGTGCGCTTCGCGGGCCAACATGGTTGACATTCACTGAGCCTTACGCAATTGTATAAACTGGCGACGAAGATGGGATAGTTGATACAATTTCGTATGGCTCAGTGAATATGAACCATATTGGCCCGCGAAGCGCAGCCACCGAAGAAACAGGCCATGCACGCCTAGTAGTTGGCACGCTAAGCGCAGCGACTGAAGAAGCAGGCCGAACACGCCTAGGCTTGATGAACTCACATGTTTTATTGCGTCTGAAGGCCGACTACCGCGGCCACTTATCACTTGCCCGCTAGGCATGGTGCAGCAGCAACACAAAAAGGCAGCGCTGCTTGGGGGCGCTGCATTCCGCAACTTAAACATTGTATCACTCCTCCCCTCCTAAAATACATGCTATGGGGAGTACGTGATAACAGGTTTTCCAGTTCTTGTGCTACGCTGCAACTTTGGAATGCAAGGTGCAGCTATGACAGGTTGTCCACGGCACAGCTACTTCCAGATACACTTCCAGGCGATCGTTCCTCATGTAGCACGTCGGGTGCAGCTGGGAGATGTATGGCTGGTTCTTTATCATGAAGCTCATGACAGCTGGAGAATGGATGGGTGACTGCTCCAGATGAGGAAAGGCTTCTGCGCCAGCAGGACAAAATGGCGCTGTCTGCGCAAGGCGCAAATGGTCATTGTGCTGGTTCCATGTCGAACCGTCGTGACAAAGGACATGGGACGACGGTGGATTGACATCCAAAACACTGGCAGGTACGCATGGTGCACCTGTGCGGAAGTTTCTTGCATACACTTTATCTCCTGGTGGGAGTATTGGTGCCTGCCGTGACCCTGTCAGCATTCGACTTTTGTTTCAGTTGTTTTAAGAGCACCGATGCTTGTAGACTAGGCCACAGGACATCCAACGGAGTCTAGAACACTGTCCCCATTAGGAGCTCACATGGTGGCCGACCAGTTACTTCATGTGGGGTTGTCCGATAATGAAATAATAACCAGGAAATCTGTGTTTTGAAGTCGTCAAAAATGGCGCTGTCTGAGCAAGGCGCAAATGGTCATTGTGACGGTTCCATGTCGAACCATCGTGACAAAGGACATGGGACGACGGTAGATTGACATCCAAAACACTGGCAGGTACCCATGGTGCACCTGTGCGGAAGTTTATTGCATACACTTTATCTCCTGGTGGGAGTAATGGTGCCTGCCGTGACCCTCTGTCAGCATTCGACTTTTGTTTCAGTTGTTTTAAGAGCACCGATGCTTGTAGACTAGGCCGCAGGACATCCAACGGAGTCTTGAACACTGTCCTCATTAGGAGCTCACATGGTAGCCGACCAGTTACTTCATGTGGGGTTGTCCGATAATGAAATAATAACCTGGAAATCTGTGTTTTGAAGTCGCCAGAGCCATACTTCTTAGGTTTGTTCTTTACGGTCTGTACCACTAGTTCTGCTGCACCGTTCGAGGGGGGGTGATATGCTGGTACAAGCATGCGGCCTATTCCGGTCGAGTTAGGAACTCAAGGTACTGTGCACTAGTAAATGCAGGGCCATAGTCAGAGAATAATACGTCAGGGAGGCCGTGCTGAGGGAATGCAATTCTCAGGGCAGAAATGGTAGCTTCTGCAGATGTGGATGACACAGGGAAGACTTCTATCCACTTCGAGAAAGCATCCACGATGACTAAGAACGTGTGTCCTAGAAATGGTCCCCCAAAGTCAATGTGAAGGGGTGACCAGGGTCGGTGCAGAAACGGTCATGGCATCTGTTGGACTGGCTGCGCAGCCCGTTGTTGAGCCTGGCATGTAGCGCAGCTTTTCATGCAAGGCCACCAGACATGGCTCCTGTCAATCATTTTGTTTCTTCAATACCAGGGTAACTGGCGTGAAGTACTCCAAGTACTTGGGCCTGCAGTGATTTTGGAACCACGACTCTTGATCCCCAAAGTAGGCATCCTTCATGGAGACTGAGTTCTGAGCTTCTTCTGTTGCAAGGCTTCCACTTTGGCCCAGCTGGGAGGCTCTCTCCTTTCAATACAGAATGCACAACGTGACCCAGAACTGGGTTGTTCCTGGCGGCTCGTGCCACCACAGCAGGTGAAACAAGTCGTGGATAGGCCTCCTCCAACATGAAAATCTCGGCAGGGTCAGGCAGTGCGCTGCTGTCGTTCGGTAGTGGCAGTCTGCTAAGAGCGTCAGCATGGCCAAGGTCTCTTCCAGGCTTGTATACAAGTGCATACTTGTGCGCGGATAGCTTGAGAGCCCACCTGACCAACCTTGGTGATGCTTGCACAGGGACAGCCTTGTTGGCACCGAGCAGTCCGAGAAGTGGCTTGTGGTCAGTGTATACTTCAAACGGTATGCCCCACAAGTACTGGTGGAACCGATCTGCACCAAACACGAGTGCCAGGGCCTTCCTGTCAAGTTCACTGTAGTTTGGTTCTGCTTTTGACAAGCTCCGTGAGGCAAAAGCAATGGCATGTTTACGGCCATGAACATCTTTGTGAGCCAGAACTGCACCTATGCCATAAGGTGACGCGTCACAGCTGAGACACACAGGCCTGTCAGGGCGGAAATGCGCGAGAATTGGAGCTGAGGTCACCAGGTGCTTGCCGGCTGTGAATGCATCTTGCTGATCCTGCCCCCACTCCCATTTATTTCAATCACAAAGAAGAGAGTGTAGGGGAGAAAGAAGTGCAGAAAGATTAGGCAAAAAACGCCGATAGAAATTGACTGGTCCCACGAAGCTCTGAAGTTCTTTCACGTCTTTTGGCACAAGGGCATGCAGAATGACAGTCACCTTGTCGACGTTCGGGGAAAGGCCTTCCTTGCTGATGACGTGCCCAAGATACTCCACTTGTGGCACGAAGAAGGGACACTTCTCGAGTTTCACTTTGAGGCCAGATTCTTGAAGCTTGCGAAGCACAGCACGAAGGTTGTTGAAATGCTCAGCATCATTAGCACCTGTGACAAGGATGTCGTCGAAATAGACGGCCACATGTGGTAGTCCTCTCAGTAAGTTCTCCATCTCACGTCTCAATATAGCAGGCGCTGACGAAACTCCAAAAGGCAAGCGGGTGTACTGAAACAACCCCATGTGTGTCGAAATTGTGACGTACTCTCTGGAGGCCTCATCAAGCACTACTTGCTGATACGCGTCGCGCAAATCCAATTTGGTGAATTCCTTACCCTCTGCAAGGACAGTCCACAGGTCCTCAATCCTTGGAATTGGATATTTGTCCACTGTCACTACTGGGTTGATGGTGAGACTAAAATCTCCACAGATTCTGATGCGCCCATCCCTTTTTACCACAGCAACAATAGGTGCAGCCCACCTTGATGTTTTCACTGGAACAAGGATGGAATCTCTCCTTAATCGTTGCATTTCTTGTGTGACTCCATCTGTCAAGGCATATGGCCGAAGGCGAGGCTTGAAGAACCGAGGTGGGGCATCAGAGGGAAGATGTAATGACGTTTTGGCACCTTTGTACGTACCAAGGCCTTCTTCGAACACTTCTGCAAAGTCTTGGTCTAGGTGTTTGATGTGAGAAAGTGCATGTACATTTACTTCAACATTGGAGAGGCCGATGCCCGGCTTGCGCATCCAGTTGCGTCCTAGGACGGGATGGCACAAGCTAACCCTAACGGCACCTTTTCGACCCACCGCGTCTCGTCAGGCTCCGTGGCTGTCACCTGCTATCGCTGCGGGGGTGGACACCTTGCATTCGAATGCAAGCATGTGAAGACCGTCTGCAGTTACTGCAATTAACGGGGTCATCTGGCAAAAGCTTGCAACACGAAACGAAAGGACAGCCAAGCCCGAAACAGCAGTCCTCACAAGCAAAGTTCGTCCACTCCACGAAGTTCGCAGTCGTCAAGCAACCGCTTTCGTGTGCGCACTGTAAAAGATGAAGATGCCGCTACAGCTTCGCCTTCAGAAATCTACGGCATGTCGCAAATTAACTACGCCGAACCGCCTCCGCCATTCACCGTCACCGTTGACGTTTGCGGCAAGCCGCTCTGCATGGAAGTGGACACGGGGGCAAGCGTCTCCGTCATTGCAAAGTCGCAGCTTCTATAGTTTCTGCCTTCGGTTAATGTCCAGCCGTCGCAAGTGTTTCTGCGAAGCTATTCCGGGGAATTGAAAAATGTTGAATGCAAGGCTGATGTCCTTCTGAAGTTTCATTGGCAGGAGGCGGGTCTACCATTTTTTCTCACTGGGGGCAGTTCACCTACTCTGCTAGGACGCAACTGGATGCGCGAGCTGGGCATTGGCCTCTCCAATGAAGTACATATACATGCAAATTCTGACATCAAACACCTAGCCCAAGACTTTGCAGAGGTGTTCGAAGAAGGTCTTGATACGTTCAAAGGTGCTAAAGCCTCATTACATCCGCGTACAAGTAGGCACTTGTATACAATCCTGGAAGAGAGCTTGGCCATGCTGACGCTCTTAGCAGACTGCCTCTACCTAACGACAGCACCGTACTGCCTGACCCTGCCGATATTTTCATGTTGGAGGAGGCCTACCCACGATTTCTTTCACCTGCTGTGGTGGCACGAGCCACTAGGAACGAACCAGTTCTGGGTCACGTTGTGCATTCTGTATTCAAAGGAGAGAGAGCCTCCCAGCTGGGCCACAGTAGAACCCTTTCAACAGAAGAAGATCAGAACTCAGTCTCCATGAAGGCTGCCTACTATGGGGATCAAGAGTCGTGGTTCCAAAATCACTGCAGGCCGAAGTACTTGGAGTACTTCACGCCAGTCACCCTGGTATTGAAAAAAGCAAAATGATTGCTAGGAGCCATGTCTGGTGGCCAGGCATAGACAATGGCATTGCCAACAGTGTGAAAAGCTGCGCTACGTGCCAGGTTCAACAACGGGCTGCGCCGCCGGTCGAACAGATGCCATGGCCGTTTCCGCACCGACCCTGGTCACGGCTTCACATTGATTTTGGGGGACCATTTCTTGGACACCGTTCTTAGTCGTTGTGGATGCTTTCTCGAAGTGGATAGAAGTTTTCCCTGTGTGATCAACATCTGCAGAAGCTACCATTTCTGCCCTGATAGTTGCATTCGCTCTGCACGGCCTCCCTGACGTAATAGTCTCTGACAATGGCCCAGCGTTTACCAGTGCACAGTACCATGAGTTCCTAACTCGAAACGGAATACGCCGCATGCTTGTACCAACGTATCACCCCGCCTCGAACGGTGCAGCAGAACGAGTGGTACATACCGTAAAGAACATACCGTAAGAACAAACGGCGACAAGTTATCTTTTCGTCCACTTTCATTTCCCTTTTCTTCATTATTTTCTACATTCCAATTTTAACTGCACTTGATTTCGCCGATGCTTTCCTTGGCTTCGTTGTCTGTTGGGTTTATGTGGTTATGCGTAATAAAATCCAGCCCCTCGGTTCCCAATCGTCTTTCGTATTTCATTACGAGGGTCTCGAATTTGGCAGCCTTGATGTCATTAGGTAGCATGCGACGGTTTATTAGCCACGTGCCTGCTCTCCCAAGATCACGTGTATCATGACGCCATCGGGCTAAAAAGGATGTTCCACATCCGCCCACCATGGTTCTGAGTGGCGCTGGCTAACACTCCTAGGGCTAGATCTAGTAAACATAAATACCCAAGTTAGTGGACGAATTGATAGCCCTCGCCGTAGCAGAATTGGTAGTGCAACGCACGCGTAATGCGGAGGTTGCGGGTTCGGCTCCCACCGGCGACAACTTATCTTTTCGTGCACTTTCATTTCCCTTTTCTTCATTATTTTCTACATTCCAATTTCAACTACACTTAATTTCCCCGATGCTTTCCTTGGCTTCGTTGTCTGTTGGCTTTATGTGGTTATGCGTAATAACATCCAGCCCCTCAGTTCCCAATCGTCTTTCGTATATATATATATATATATATATATATATATATATATTTAGATAGATAGACATGTGAATTCACGACCATACAGTACCAGTAGACAGAGAAACCCCTTGCGTTAGCACTAGAATAAAAAATTGGAGGACGCCTAAGCTTCGAGTGGAACGCGATAGCGTTATCGGGACCCGTTCGCATCGCGTTTTTCTTTGAGTCAGTTTCACTGCACCAAAGAACATGGGAAAGCCTGCTTACAAAGACCAAGCTTACACCGATCCCTTTAAAGTTGGCTTCACTTTTTAACAGCAACGCATTGATGGGAAGACGTCTTTCCAGGGGCAATATCAGTCGTCTTATAGTCAAATGTGAAGGCCCTAGCACCTTTATTATTTTATTCATTGTTTGCTATTGCCCCAACGCGCGCGTGTGTCTAAAAATTGGACGACGCTTAAGCTTCGCCTTTAAGAGTGGAACGCGAGAGAGTTATCGGGCACCGTTCGCATCGCATTTTTGTTTCAGTGAGCTTCACCGCAGCACTGAACGAGGGAAAGTATGCTTACAATTGCCAAGCTTAAACCGATTCCATTAAATTCGGCTCCACTTTTAAACAGAAATGCATTGCTGGGAAAACGTTTTTCAAGGCCCTAGCACCCTTTTTTATCATATTATTAATTGTTTTGCTATTGCCCCGACACGCGCGCGTGTCCAAAACGCGTTAGGCAGGCGAAGTCCCAATTTGACCTGCCGAGGATGTGAGCGCCATCTGGATGACACCGTCGCAAGTATACTTCCCGAGCGCACCGGGTTGGGATGGTAGGAATGCTGGAAAAGGGGTTTGTATTTGAGTTTCCTCGTAACAGAATTATGTTTTCTCTGCACATTCAAATAAAAGTCCGACACCACCATTTCTGTAGGTTGTAGTTAAGTCGTACTTTACAATTTTTCTGACGGATTTCACAGTGATAAATTCAATTTTTTTTCACTAAAACCCTGCACCACGTGGAGGCCCTGCGCGGTAGGGGTGCTTCGGGATTTTCTCCTTCGCCGACCCCCTGCGCCACGCAGAGGGCGTGCACGTTAGGGGTGGTTTGGGGCGTTTTTTTCCGCCATGGATGCCGACATTCACGTTGATACTGACGCCGGATTTTCTGCGACACGGGGCCCTTAACGCCATCGCGTTAATACAGTAGTGTCGACAGTGGTAATAATGCAATCGCAAAAGCGGAAACAGGGACACAGTTTGAATAACACTTCCTTGTTGCATAATTTATATTTACTAACACAGACACACTGTTCATTTTTGTGGAAAAAAAATGAACTGTTTTCCTATTTTCTGTAATAAGGTACAGCTGCTTGCAGGTGTGACTTCAGCTTGGCACAGAATGCCTAGAACCATGCAATGCATAATGTTCGCGTGTGGTCGAAGGGCTAACTGAGGCTTTTTAATGTGCAGGTTCTAGTCCCCACCGGGCCCGGCCCGAGCCCGCGGAACAACGTGGGCCGCGGGCCGGGCCTGTGCAGTGCTCTAATCGAGACTGCCGTCTCTGTGGAACTGCAAGGTGATGATTTCATGCCAGATACGCCTCGATTTTCTGGGGGTGGGGGGGGGGGGGGAGGGCTCAACGTACATTCGCAGGTGAAGTGACCAGCTTCCCCAGATTGCTAACATAGTGGACGAGTGTGGACTGTGCGCCAAACGTTTGTCTCCCTCATGTTCAGACGCAGGGCTGTACATAGCCGTGCGGGAAGTGGCAGCGCTTGGAAACCGCGGCGCTGTCTGTCCCGTCGGAGACGAGAAACGCGCTGTAGTTGGCGCTGGCGCACGCATCGCTTCGCAAAAGTGATCAAGGGGGGTGCGAAAGTTAGCATTACCTTGCATTACATTCGGTTGGGGTCTCTCTGCTTGCAACTTTTGCAGTTATTCCCTCACCACACGCCGTACGAGGTCTGTGAGATTTTCATTTTCTTTTCCTGTCGTGATGGAACAGGCGGTGGCTGTGAGACGTTCATACTGCGATGACCGCTGCCGAAGCATCCTCTCCATGGTTGTTCCCTCACGAAGAAACGCCGCTACATTAGCAGGGGGATTACGTACAAAGGCGGCAAATAGAAGAGACATTTCTGCGACAAACATAGCAACGGCCTGCTTTGGCCTCTGGTTTCGTGACGCGAGGGTCAGCTCGGCTTGTTCCTTCCTTTCAGCGATGCTATAGGTGTCACGAAGCTGGCGCCGAAATGCCTGCCAACACGTCAGAGAAGGTTCGTGGTTCACATACCATATGCGCACTGAATCCTCAAGTGCAAAGTAGTACCAAATCTTCTTGGTGTCCCAATCGTTGAAGCTGCCGACTCGTTCAAAACATCCAACCAATCTTCAACGTCTACGAACGAGTCGCCGTGGAACGATCTTCGCGTGCGCGTAGTTTGAGCAATTCACGGGACAGGAGCAGTTTCGTTCTCGTACGTCTGACCTGACGTAGTGGTGGACATTTTTCTTGATGGACTTGCCAGCAAATCGAACTCAGGTGGCAATCCTTGCATGCGACGGCTTCTTCGGGTGACTTGGGGTGAGAAAGCTAGTGGAGTTAGCAGTTTCGGGTGAAGGTTGCCAGGGTGTCGCCTGGGCCATTACCCCGCACCTCCACCAGTTTTTCACGACGGGAAAGGTGAATGAAGTCCACTAGCAGTGAACGGCACATTTACTGAAGCAGCCACAACAACCAACATCGTTCATGTCGTCTACTACACACAGCCAGTCCGAAAATTGCCCCCGATCTGATGATTATTATTATGAAGTAAGCATACGCGTAGCAATATACAGGGTGTTTCAATGAACACTTCCAAAACTTTTTAGATTGCCTGTGACAGATGGCACAATTCTAAATCATTAGCTGGTGTACTCGTAGAGGCGAACATTACTTGCACAAACCCTTGAAATGCATATTCGACTAATTAACAAAATTCACTAATAATTAATTATTCAACTAATTACCTTATGACCAATGTGGCAATTTACGAAGTCTAGCGGCGCAGTTCGCAAGGCGGATTCATTTGTAATGAATTCTCAGGTTGACACCAGTTTCGAGATATAAATTCCCATAATTCGCGGAGAAATGCATTGGCGTCGCAGTCTTTTGTGCTTCGATGCAAAATGGTCTTTTGGTAAGAACAATGACCCTAAAACAACATCAATGCAAATCATTTATAAATGATCTTTCCACAGATTAGTTCTACACAAACCGGCCTTTACACGCCCTGCCATTCCCGTTAGCAGTAAAATCTGTTTGAATAACCCTCACAGATCTTAGGGAAAGTGACTACGCTTAATTCATCCCGCCTTGCGAGCAACGAACAGTTACTTGTGACTTGTCCTTTAAAGAACATACAAAGAAAATTTCTTTAAGTGCCCTAATTCAGTAACATTTCTTGGTCCTTGAAGACGTGCATATATCTATTACTTTTTACACTGATGCTTCAAAGTCTGCATCTTCGGTGTCATGTGCAGCCCATGGCCCAAGTTTCTGGAACTCTAAAACCTTGCATAGCTGAGCAGCATCTTTACATGGAAGCCTACTGTATTCTGATCACTGTTGAGCCCATTCTGCAATGCAAGATACAAACATATATAGTATAAACTGGTTCTGTAAGCATTGTCACAGTCCTGTTCTGTGTCACGACTAGCCGAAATACTAATACGAAGAAGCTTATTGAACACATTCATGCAGCATATAAACTAAACCTTTCTCACTTGTGCTGGGTGCTATGCCACACTGGGATCGCAGGCAATGACACGACGGACAAAAATGCTGGGGAAGTCTCCCATCGGGACACAATTAACGTAAGCACATTACCTTGTGTAGACACGAAACCAGTTGTATACGTAGGGCGCTGGCACTGGCAACTGAATGAAAAAAGGACATGTAAAACAAGTTGCGACGACAAAAACCTGAATTAACGAAAACTTTCCTCCTGAAGCTCAATAGAATTAATGAAGTCACCCTGGCACGGCTCGGAATAGGACACACTTGTAGCGCGCATGACTGCAACTGATCCACCGACGTGAACGAACTGCGGAGAGAGCCTAACCACTCTGCATGCCCTCACTGAATGTCCCGGACTTCACCAGACTGAGCGAGTGGATCATTTTAGGCAACATTGCGGGCACCATAAACCCTCATATCTCATTACTCGTATCAGAACATTCACTTTTTAACTTTAAGAGAGTGCTTATTTATCTTGCACAAGTAATTTTTTAATTATGTTCTTCCGTCCTAGCCGTGAGGTTCCACCTCACAGATGAGGTACAATCTGAGCCATTGCGCCTTTTGCTTAGACAAGAACTGTGCAGTGATACATTCGGACTTTCCATAAAGATTTCACACGCTTGGTTGTAGCCAATGCATTTTAGGCTCTGCATTTACTTTACCAATTATTTTACAGTTGGTCAATTAGAATATATTGACACGCGTGCTCTATAGGCAAACGACGACGACGATGGAGGCATTAACGGACTCCGTCTAGTGTGTCAGTGGGATTCTTAGAGGAAGAAGACGTGTCTCTGTTCTGTTTTGTTGGAACAGGTCGTCCTGTGCTGTTCTTGAAGAACGTCTCCCTGTCTTCTGTTCGCGTTGTACCGCGACACTGGTGGAGGTGCGGGGTATTGACAGCGCCTGATGCCCCGGACTCCTTCTGGGAGTCGTTCATCTAGCCCGGACACATTGTCACCAGTTACGACACCCGTGCATCGCTTCAGTCCTCGACTGCTAGGCCTTGCCCCGGAGTTCTCCCCTCTTCAACCACCTCACAGAAGCTCCACACATATGGCCGAAACCAGCCCACCGCAAGCACCCCAAAGCAGCCGGTCTCCCGGCCCGCAACAGGTAACCATTCTTCATCCGCTGGTCCCCGATCCCTATCGCGGTGCAGCATTCGAAGACATTGAAGACTGGCTTGACAAGTATGACCGCGTCGCACAGATTAACCAGTGGACAGAGCAGCAGAAGCTCTCTTACGTCTATTTTGCCCTTGACGATAGTGGCCGTACTTGGTACGAGAACCGCGAAGCTGGCCTAACGACATGGAATGATTTTCGGCAGTAAATCACAGATACTTTTGCAAGTGCCGACCGACGCGACCGCGCCCAGCAGTTGATGGAGCTACAGGTGTAACAACCCAATGAGTCGGTCACAATGTTTGCCGAAGACATGGCCCGTCTCTTTCGTAGAGCCGACCCGAACATGACCGAGGATCGAAAGCTGCGCTACCTCATGCGAGGTGTAAAAGAGCAGCTGTTTGCGGGGCTTGTACGAAATTCTCCTGTCACTATCGCTGATTTTATCAAAGAGGCTGCGGCTATTGAGCGCGCTCTCCATCAACGGTGCAGACAGTACGATCGACTGTCCAACAGCACCGCAATCAATGCCGCCGCATTGACTCCACAGAATCAGAGCTCCTTGCGGGAAATGATCAGAGAGCTCGGCAGAGAAGAACTTCCCAGAATTATGACACCGACAGTGGATAGACCCGTCGCGCCAATCGCCGAAGTGGTACGCGACGAACTCAGGCAGGCGTTCCCGGCTGCCGATCTTCAAGACCAACAGCGTCCCATGAGTTACGCCGCCGCCGTCCGATGTCCCCCACTCGCTACAGCCACATCGCCGTACCACCAGCCTCCGACATCCGCTCCTTGGTCGCCGCCAGAAGAGGAGGCTTTGAGGCGCGCACCCGTGATGCCGATGCAGTCATACCGCCAGCCGTCATTCGCCGCGCCGTGGACCACGCCGCAAAATGACCCTTCGAGACGGCCACAATATCGGAGATCCGACGCGTGGCGCACCGCCGATAACCGCCCTCTCTGTTTTAACTGCGGGGGTGCCGGCCATATTTCGCGCCATTGCTGGCATCGCGACTCATAATTTCGACCCCTTCGTCCGTGGTCTGACGTTCGACGTGCAAATGACGACTCCATGCTACGCCGTGACGACGCTGCTTTTCCTCCCATAGCGCACCCGAATCAAGCATCTGCGCCCAATAATCGAACTGATTTCAGCCGTCGGTCACGCTCTCCAACCCCTCCACGCGAGATGCCTGCTGGACGCAATTTTGCTGACGTTCATAGACGAAGGTCGCCCAGTCCCCGCCGGGGAAACTGAAGGCGGCGACCTCTGGGGGTAAGGTTGCAGGCCCGCCGCAAGACCATAAAAAGCCCCCAACTCTCCCGCTGCAGAACGCCGAGAAGCCGATAACCACTGACCCCGAAGAAATTATGAGCGTCGACCTTGATATTTTCGTGGATGCACAGCCGGTGACAGCGTTAGTCGACACTGGTGCCGACTTCTCTATAATGAGTCGGGACCTCGCCCTCCGCCTGAAGAAAGTACAGACGCCAAGGACGGGACCTCACATAAGGACGGCAGGTGGACAATTGCTGATGCCTACTGGAAGATGTACTGCTAGGCTTAACATTGGAAATTCGTCGTTCGTGGCCGCTTTAATTGTTCTTCCCGTGTGCTGTAAAGATTTGATTATTGGAATGGATTTTCTAAGAGAATATGGCGCCGTAATTAACATCCCAGACCGCATGGTGACGTTTTATAAGAGCCCTGGTTTAGGTCATTGCTTATCGCCGCAACACAACTCCTTTCGTCTAACAGAAGACGACGTCGTAATCCCACCTCGGTCATGTATCCTTGTTTCCGTGGCATGTGACGTACCGTTTCATTGCGAAGGAGTTGCCGACCAAATAACCATTTTGTTGTTTACTCACTGAATCTCTGTCGCACGAGGAATTGTAAATGTCACCGACGGGCGCACGAATCTATTGCTAACAAACTTTAGCACAGAGCGACGGCACCTTCCAAAAGGCACGACTGTGGCTTATTTTGACGGTGTTGCGGATGTTCGCGGCTGCTGTTCACTACTCGAAGAAGCGCCTACACAAGCCCCAGCTCCTGTACTTGACGTCAGCACTGTCTTGCCGCAGCACGAACGCGAACGGCTTCTTACGCTACTAGCCAAGTTCAACGACTGCTTTGCGTCGACGTCAAGAGTCGGTCGGACGCCTCTAACAAAGCACCGAATAATTACAGAGGATACGGCAAGACCCATTCACCAAAATCCTTATTGTGTGGCTCCCAGAGAACGTGAAGCCATCCAACAGGTGATGAAAATGCTTGAAGACGACGTGATCCAACAATCAACGAGTCCCTGGGCATCCCCTGCAGCTCTAGTCAAGAAAAAAGACGGCAGCTTGCGTTTCTGTGTGGACTACCGAAAACTAAATCAGGTGACGAAGAAAGACGTGTACACGCTTTGTTTGTTTATTAATACTGTTAACCCCCGAAGGGTCATTACAGGAATGGAAATACAACTAGTATTTGCAATACAATAAATAATTACACGCGCAACAATAAAGACAACAACAATAATAATAATAACAATAAAGACACACATATATTTACGGTACTAATATGCCGAACACAATCTGAAACTTAATCACCCGAATAAACAAGAACATGCAGCTCGTTTAAAAATGCATCTATGGAAGAGGAAGAAACCAGTGATGATTCGACCCCCGTATCGACGATTCCCTCGACAGGCTTCGACACGCACGTTACTTCTCTTTCATGGACTTAAAGAGCGGATATTGGCAAATTGAGGTAGACCCGAGGGACCGTGAAAAAACTGCTTTTGTCACGCCAGATGGCCTATACGAATTTTAGGTTTTTCCTTTCGGCTTGTGCTCTGCCCCTGCTACGTTCCAACGCCTCATGGATACTTTGCTTTCGGGTCTGAAGTGGAAAACCTGCTTAGTGTACCTCGACGACGTCATCGTGTTCTCCGCAACGTTCGAAGAACATCTCGCATGGCTTGAAGCGGTTTTGCAGTCCATACGTTCCGCCGGCCTCACCCTGAAGCCGGAAAAGTGCTACTTTGGCTTTGCAGAACTACAGTTTCTTGGTCTCGTCGTCAGCCACTCCGGTGTCCGCCCAGATCCTGAAAAAATTGCTGCCGTCGCACAGTTTCCCGCACCATCCGATAAAAAGGCTGTCAGGCGCTTCCTTGGTCTCTGCGCCTATTACCGGCGCTTTATTGCAGATTTTGCTCACATTGCATCGCCGTTAACTCGCCTCACGAGAGACGACGTTGTTTTTGTATGGGGCGACGAAGAGGAAAGTGCATTTAACGTCTTGCGGCAACGTCTCCAGACACCTCCTGTGCTGGCCCACTTTGATGAGACCGCTCCTACATTGCTCCACCCTGATGCCAGCAATGTTGGCTTGGGAGCTGTTCTTGTGCAACGGCAGGAGGACACGGAAAGAGTGATTACCTACGCAAGCAGAACGCTCTCACGCACAGAGGCAAATTATTCCACAACTGAGAAAGAATGCCTCGCCGTGGTATGGGCGGTTATGAAATTTCGCCCATATTTGTATGGCCGCCCATTCAAAGTTGTCAGCGACCACCATTCACTGTGTTGGTTGACGAACCTTAAAGATCCTTCTGGACGATTGGCGCGTTGGAGCCTAAGGCTGCAGGAGTTTGACATGACAGTCATGTACAAGTCGGGGAAGCGACATACGGATGCTGACTGCCTGTCTCGATCACCGATAGAGTCGGCTTGTTCACTCGAAGAAGATGAAACAGCATTTCTTTGTGTTCTGGACACCTCCGCCGTCGCTCAACAACAACGGGACGACCCTGAGTTGCTTGGTCTAATCAGTTACTTAGAAGGAAGATCTGCGAAAGCACCTAGAGTTTTCGCAAGAGGATTGTCATCGTATTGTTTACGGGCCAACGTCCTTTACAAAAGAAACTTTTCTTCGACCGGATCCCCCTATCTGCTCGTCATTCCTGCAGCTCTTCGTATGGAAGTACTTCAAGCCTGTCACAACGAGGTGACTTCTGGTCACTTAGGCTATACGCGAACATTGGGCAGAGTGCGGCAAAGCTACTACTGGCCGAGACTTACCACCGCCGTGAAACATCACGTTCGCACTTGTCTCGACTGCCAGAGGCGCAAGTCGCCCCCGGCGAAACCAGCCGGCCTCCTACAACCTGTTCAGGTTCCACGAACACCATTTTATCAAATCGGAAAGGATATTTTGGGTCCACTTCCTACTTCTACTGCGGGAAATCGCTTTGTTCTCATCGCAACTGACTACCTGACACGTTACGCTGAAACAAAGGCCATCCAGAGAGGCACAGCAGCTGAGGTGGCGCGATTTTTCATCGAGAATGTGGTGTTGCGACACGGTGCACCGCGCGTCGTAATAACCGACCGAGGAACCGCTTTCACAGCTGCGCTTTTAGATCAACGTCTTGCTGCTAAGTGGAACGGCTCATCGGAAGTCAACTGCCTACCATCCACAAACCAACGGATTGACGGAGCGCCTCAACAAAACAATTGAAGACATGCTTTCAATATACGTGGATGTCGAACATAAAAATTGGGATGACATCCTCCCTTATACCACGTTTGCGTACAACACCGCGAAACAAGAGACGACGTGCATGACTTCGTTCAGACTTGTTCACGGCCGGGATGTACGAACGATGCTGGATGCTATGCTTCCGCACGAATTTGCCGACACTGACACGGACGCCGATGTGTTTACCCAACGCGCCGAAGAGGCTTAGCAGCTCGCGCGCATGCGGATCTGCCAGCAGCAAGACTACGACGCAGGCCGCTATGATGCTCACCGTAGAACCATAACCTATGAAGTCGGCGACCTAGTGTGGGTTTGGACACCCATACGGAAACGAGGCCTCTCCGAGAAGCTGTTAAGGCGATACTTCGGCCCATATCGAGTATTGCGGCGACTCAGTGATGCCACCTACGAGATCGTCCCTGATAGTCCCAACTGTACGCGGCGCCGCCCGCACCGCCCTGAACTTGTGCATGTTGTGCACATGAAGCCGTATGTGAGCGAATGACTATGCGAGGGACCCTCACTTCCGCAAGTGACATTTCCGGTCTAGCATCGGGGCGATGCTCTTTTAGGGAGGGACAAATGACACGCGTGCTCTATAGGCAGACGACGACGACGATGGGGGCATTAACGGACTCCGTCTAGTGGGTCAGTGGGATTCTTAGAGGAAGAAGACGTGTCTCTGTTCTGTTTTGTTGGAACAGGTCGTCCTGTGCTGTTCTTGAAGAACGTCTCCCTGTCTTCTGTTCGCGTTGTACCGCGACAATATAGACCTACTTTACGCGTATGCCTCTCTACAGGTTTTATTTTAAATAATTACTTTAAACGTGCAGTTCGGCAGAATCATGAGACATGCTCTGGTGCTATATGTTCCGAGATGCCCTTGCACAAATAAAATCCTAATAATGATCAGCCATTGAGAAAGAGAGAGAGAAATAATAAGATTTTATTTATTCATTCAGTTTATTCACCAAATAGTACTGAATGGCTACCTGGGTCAAAAGCTATGTAGGCAGGTTGAGAGAGGCCCAGGTAGCCGTTACAAGGGAAATACAGCGAAACAGCAAAAACAAGATACTTAGCAACAATACATTAAGTGGAAATGTAAGCATATATGTTGATAAACAAAGCCAACAAATAAAAATAGTATAGGATCAAAATAAAAAGAGTGTCATCAATACACAAGAAAGAGACAAAATAAGAGGATTTCACAAAAAATAAAATGATACAACGAAACATTTATTAGAACACTTACAAAAAATGCGAGCAACTGAGATTTCGATATGTATTTCGTTTCTTTGTATTTGCTCAGAAGTAATGGAAGATAGTATTATAGCATTTGAAGTTTGTAATCTGTGCGATAACGTGGCAGAAACCCCATGCGCAATCGTGACAGAAACCACAAGCTTAATCATTCAAGCAGCGACATCGAACACGTGTCCCGTTACACTGGCTACTGACGCTGCTGGTTTCGAGTGGATCGGCGGTGCCACTGTCGAAGTACAGGAACTCGGACGTCACGGATGGACCACGGGACCTTCACTTCGCCGTATAAAGTCGGAGCCCTTGGATGCAACTTTCAGTGGGAAAAGTGGCACGCTGAAGGCCATGTTATCTAAAAATCGACTTCTGTTTCTTGAACAGGTGCTGATGATCAGCGCAATCATTCAAGCAGCGACATCAAACACGTGTCCCGTTACACTGGCTACTGACGCTGCTGGTTTCGAGTGGATCGGCGGCGCTACTGTCGAAGTACAGGAACTCGGACGTCACGGATGGACCACGGAACCTTCAACGCGCCGTATATAGCCGGAGCCCTTGGATGCAACTTTCAGTGGGCAAGGCGGCACGCTGGAAGCCATGGCAACTAAAAATCGACTTCTGTTCCTTGAACAGGTCAGCTATTACTCCTTGTGTAGTTATACGAGCGACAATCGGTTTGTTATAGCGCTGCCTTGCCCAAAGGTGTTGTATTCTGTGTTGCCTTGCCCAAAGGTGTTGTATTCAGCAAGTTGGCATCCTTTGCTTTTTGGAGACGTTGAGCAAAACCCGGGGTCAAATACACAGGCTCTCCTAAAAGCATTATGTGATGGCCAAAAAATCATTCAAAGCGATCTACAGGGGCTCTGTACGTGGCTTAAACAGGTCGAAAACAGCCTACAAATCGCCAAAGAGCACGAAAAAGCCATCTCTCAGCTGACGAAAACAGCGAAGGAATTAGATGCAACTATTCAAAGGCAACAGAAAAGGCTTGTTAGCTTCGAGAATAGGAGGAGACCGAACAATTTAATGATATTTGGAATATCGGAGGAGGAGAGTGAGACACCTGATAACCTGCGCAGACAAGTGCTAAAAGATGTAATGGAAAAGAAGGTTCACGTTACTCTGAGCACTGTCGAGCGCCTGCACAGAATTGGAAAAAAGCAAACCGCGAGGCCTCGCCCCGTTGTCTTAAGGTTATATGATTGCAGAGAAAAGGCAGATATCTACAAGAACTGTGGTCATCTGAACGGAACTTGTATTTGAGTTTCAGTTAACTTCTCAAGAGAAACCTTGGCTGAACGTAAACTGCTTTGGAACTCCGCTGCGAAGGAAATAGAGGAGGGACAACGCGTTTGTCTTGACTACGACAAACTACATATTGTACTGAAGGCGAATGACCGCGCGTCGATGTCTGGGAAAAGAAGACAACGATGAGTGTGGTTGTTGTTGACGCTCTAGCTCGCGCTCGCCAGTAACCAGACCTGCCTTTCGAATAGCCTTCTGCAACGCCACGTCCAGGCCTGCTTGAAGACCAACAGCCACATTTTAAGTGGTGGAGGTGGGGGGTATTGTTGATCCTGGAACTTCGCAGCCGGACGCTACCATCAGCTTTCGCCAAGACTGATCCTGGGCCATCGCAAGCTGCTCCCGTGCCAACGACAATCCACTGTGCTGGCGTGCCCCGACAACGCGACCCACCTATATTTCGCGGCACCGACGACCAGGACGTCGAGGATTGGATCGTCGAGTACGAACGACTGAGCTCTTTTAACAAATAGGATGACCGCGCCAAGCTCACGCACGTTCACTTTTACATCACTAATGTAGCCGGCCTCTGGTTCAAAAACCATGAAACCGAAATAACGAACTGGTCGACCTTCACGGCAGCCGTCGCGGAGGTCTTCGGTCGTCCCGCCGTGCGCCGGCTTCGCGCGGAACAGCGCTTGCGCAGTCGAGTCCAACGCAGGGAGGAGACGTTTACAAGGTACATCGAAGATGTCCTCTCCCTGTGCAAGCGCGTCGACCCATCTCTCACCGAAGTAGAAAAAAATAAAGGAAATCATGAAAGGAGTCGACGACGACGCATTTCAGATGCTTGTCGCTAGGAACCCCCAGACGGTAGCCGATGTGATACAACTCTGCCAGACTTACGACGAGCTGCGAAAGCAGCGTGCGTCGACGCGCCGTGCTGCTCAAGATACAGCAGACATTTCCACCCTGGCCAGCGACGCCACTGCCGATCACACCGTTTTGCTACCACACATAAAGCAGTTCATCCGCGAGGAAGTTGCACGTCAACTTTCCCTTGTCGCCCACACACCTGAGCCAGCGCCGTCGACTTTAGACCCACCTCTTCGTCACGTCATTGAGGCGCAAGTTCCCCAGGCACTACCAGCTGCCCCTCCGGTGTTGCCAGTCACTACGCCACTAACTTACGCTGCCGTTCTTGCCAGACCACAGGCCCCATCTCTTTCTGGCGCCTACCGGGCCATCGGGTCCTTCTACACGTCGCCGCCACCCTCACGCACGGTGCCCCATCCTTCTTCACCCACCGGACCATCTATTGTGAATCCGTGGCGCACCATTGATAACCGGCCCATATGCTTAGCATGTGGTCTTGCCGGCCATATAGCCCGCCACTGTCACCGTCGCAGCTTCCGCTCTCAACATGGTGTGGCTTCGCCAACCTACCAAGGTGCTCAGCATTCACCAGGAGTTCCTTCTCCTGTCGCCGATCCGTTTTCTACACGCCGCCCGTATGACTCACGCCGGTCATCTTCTCCCCGTCGCCGATCCATATCCCCGGTGCTTCGCCGACCTAGCCCCGCGAGAGGAAAACAATAGCCGCAGTTTCCGAGGCAAGAACTGCGCCGTCATCGAACTCTCCAAGATCTCATTTTTACCCACCTAACGAAATTGATTTATTGGTAGAAGGTATCGCCGTACGTGCACTTGTCGACACAGGAGCTGTTGTTTCTGTAATTAGCGAAAAATTGTGCCGCGATCTGCGAAAAGTGACCACCCCGCTTACCGATGTTTCCCTGCGTACGGCGACCTCGCATCACGTCAAGCCTACCGCTCAGTGCACAGCCCGTGTAATTATTCAAAATGTTATGTATGCCGTGAAGTTTGTCGTCCTGCCCCGATCATCCTACGACGTAATCCTAGGATGGGATTTTCTGTCTACTCATCAAGCCCTCGTGGACTGTGCTCGTGCCGAACTCACATTGCCGACGCCGTGCCCTGACCTCGACGACCACACTCCCCCTAAAGTGTTTGCCGCGGCTGACGTCCACATCGCCCCTTTGTCCGTCGTTCTGGTGTCGGTGTTTTCGCCTGCCACCGCCAACTCACCTGCTTTGTTTTCGCCATCTGCAGCTCCTGCTCGGCGCCGAAACTTCCTCCTCCCGTGGGCTGTCATCAATTTCTGCAATAGTTCTGCGGCTATCTACGTGTGCAATGTATCTGCATGTCCGTCACTTCTACTACGCGGCGAGTGTCTGGGGAGCTTCGAGAGTTTTGCCTGCCTTTTCGAGGATGCAATGCTTAGAGATAAGGCATCACTACCGATTTGTGCCGTCGCTCCTGCCGCTGGCACCGATGATCCTGTCGACATATTCTTAAATGCCGTCGATTCCGGCCTCACACCTGCGCAGCACAAGGAGATGGTGCAACTCCTGCAGCGTTTTCGAGCCTCGTTCGACCACAACCAGTCTTCCTTGGGTCGAACATCAGCAGTTGTTCATCGGATCGATACCAGTCAACAAGCACCATTGCGCCAGCGCCCCTATCGTGTGTCGACGTCAGAACGCCGTGTCATCGATGAGCAGGTAGACGATATGCTGAAACATGGAATAATCCCGCCGTCCAGCAGTCCCTGGGACTCTCCAGTTGTGCTGGCAAAGAAAAAGGACGGATCCATCAGGTCCTGCGTGGATTACCGACGTCTTAATCGAATTACGCGCAAGGATGTGTACCCTCTACCACGCATCGACGATGCCCTGGACTGCCTACAGGGAGTAGAATTCTTCTCGTCCTTAGATCTGCGCTCGGGATACTGGCAGGTACCGATGGCGGAGGCCGACAGCGAAAAAACGGCTTTTGTGACGCCCGATGGCCTGTATGAGTTCACAGTCATGCCCTTCGGCCTCTGCAACGCGCCTGCTACTTTCGAGTGCATGATGGACACGATCCTTCGAGGCCTCAAGTGGCATATTTGCCTTTGCTATTTAGACGACATTGTGGTCTTTTCCTCCGATTTTGCGTCCCATCTAACTCGCCTCGAACAAGTGCTCGCTTGCCTCTCAGCTGCAGGACTGCAACTGAACTTGAAAAACATCACAGCATATCCACGGGGTGAATGATGATGAGCGGGCGAAGCTCCGGAGGGAATCATCGGATCTCCCGCTTAAGGGTACGCTAGCACAAACGCGTTAGAAACGTGCAGTACTCTCTAGTAAGGGGGAGCGGCCACAGCGTCTTACGCAGCCATTTACACATGCCGGAACGTGCACCGCGTTTGCCGACGCCATCACATGACTGCTGAGAGAGTATACCCCCCGTATTCATAAACGCTCCTCGACTTGAACTTGACTTGCCACCGCCTTGGGCAGCGCGTTCGAAACGCGTTGAAGGTAAGGCGGAGAGGCCACAGCGTCTTACACCAGCTTCGTACACGGGCCGTAACGCGCTAGCACAAACGCGTTAGAAACGCGCTAGAAACGCGGCCTTTCGTTAATGTTGGGTATTTATTGCCATCGTGGTGCATGTGTCTATGTGCGCTTCGTGGCGTAGTGGTTAGCGCCGCGCGTTCGGAAGCGAGGGGTCCCTGGTTCGATTCTGCGCTACGGACACAACTTTCGGAATTGTTTTCTCATAAAACGCCGGAAGCGTTCTCTGGAAGCCGGAAGTGGAAACGGAACCGGAAGGGGAACCGGAAGCGGAAGTCGGCTTCCGGTTATACTATACGTATACATATATATGTATATATGGGTACACATACATATACGGACACACAACGCCATGTATTGAGCAATTCATAAAACCAGACGTGGCTACCTACTACGACGGGGACGAATGGGTGCCGCTATAAGGAGCTTCGCCCCTAAAAAAATCACAGCATATCCACGGGGTGAATGATGATGAGTGGGCGAAGCTCCGGAGGGAATCATCGGATCTCCCGCTTAAGGGGACGCTTGCACAAACGCGTTAGAAACGTGCAGTACTCTCTAGTAAGGGGGAGCGGCCACAGCGTCTTACGCAGCCATTTACACATGCCGGAACGTGCACCGCGTTTGCCGACGCCATCACATGACTGCCGAGAGAGTATACCCCCCGTATTCATAAACGCTCCTCGACTTGAACTTGACTTGCCACCGCTTTGGGCAGCGCGTTCGAAACGCGTTGAAGGTAAGGCGGAGAGGCCACAGCGTCTTACACCAGCTTCTTACACGGGCCGTAACGCGCTAGCGCAAACGCGTTAGAAACGCGCTAGAAACGTGGCCTTTCGTTAATGTTGGGTATTTATTGCCATCGCTTCGTGGCGTAGTGGGCTAACGCCGCGCGCTCGGAAGCGAGGGGTCCCTGGTTCGATTCCGCGCTACGGACACAACTTCGGAATTTTTTTTCTCATTTTTCTCAGACTGGTTACACACTACTACTACTACTACGACGACGACGACGAACGGGTGCCGCTATAAGGACCTTCGCCCCTAAAAAGCCACTTCGCCGCTCGCAAGCTTACGTTTCTAGGTCATGTTGTTTCCAAGGACGGTATTCTCCCAGACCCTGCCAAACTTACAGCCGTTTCAGCGTTTCCCAAACCAAGTACTATGAAAGATCTCCGCAGCTTTGTCGGCCTATGTTCTTATTTCCGACGCTTTATCCGCAATTTCGCTATGATCATCAGCCCTTTGACCAAGCTCCTCGCTGGCAGTAATAACCTTTCGGCTTGGTCTCCTGCTTGCGACGACGCCTTCAACGAATTGCGCCGCCTCCTTATATCGCCTCCTATACTGCGACACTTCGACCCCTCAGCACCCACTGGGATCCACACGGACGCCAGCGGTGTCGGGATAGGCGTTATTCTTGCTCAACGGAAAGATGGGTTTGAAGAGTACGCCGTTGCCTATGCAAGCCGAACTCTCAACAAAGCCGAAGGCAACTATTCGGTGACTGAAAAAGAGTGTCTTGCCATAATTTGCGCCATAGAGAAATTTCGTCCTTACGTGTACGGGCGCCCATTTGACGTAGTGACCGACCACCACGCCCTGTGCTGGTTGTCGTCACTGAAAGATCCAAGTGGTCGCCTCGCTCGATGGGCATGGCGCCTCCAGGAACACGACATCCGCGTCATGTATCGCTCTGGTCGGAAACATTCGGATGCAGACGCCCTCTCCCGTTCACCCTTGCCTCCCGACCCTGTCTGCTTAACAAATACTACCCGCGATACCACCGCTCTTGCCATCTCTGACATGCCATCTGAGCAGCGTAAGGACCCGTGGGTGGCTTCCATTCTAGACTTTCAGTCTGGCCGGACTTCTGCTCCCACTTCTCGGACGTTGCGTCGGGAGGCTGAGCACTTCTACACTGGTGAAGACGTGCTGTACCATCGGAATTACACCCCCGGTGGCCGTAAGTGGCTCCTCGTCATTCCCCGCCACCTCTATCTCAAGCAGCTACATACGCTGAAGAAAGCCGCCAACTTGCACGTTCATTCACATCACAAGACCAGTGGCGCCAGAAGCAACACCACGATGCCTCCGCTACTCCTACGTACTATGCTCCTGGCTCGCTAGTCTGGCTGCGTGTCCCGTCCACTACACCTGGCCTTTCAACGAAGCTGGTCTCTAAGTACCAGGGTCCATATCGTGTACTTCAACAAACATCTCCGGTGAACTATCTCATCGAGCCGTTAGAACCGTCTTCTGACCATCGTCGTCGCGGCCAAGAAATTGTCCACGTGTCCGGACTCAAGCAGTGCTACGATACCCCTGTGTTTTCTTGCCCCTAGGTCGCCAGGATGGCTCCTTATTCCGCGGGGGGTAATTGTACTGAAGGCGAATGACCGCGCTTCGATGTCTGGGAAAAGAAGACGACGATGAGTGTGGTTGTTGTTGACGCTCTAGCTCGCGCTCGCCAGTAACCAGACCTGCCTTTCGAATAGCCTTCTGCAAAGTCACGTCCAGGCCTGCTTGAAGACCAACAGCTCCATTTTAATATCAATAAAGAGGTGTTTTATTGGGACTACTCAAGAAACCGCCGAGTCAAGGTTAAGCGTAGCACACACCCACCAGTGCAAAGAAACCAGGACTGAAGGTGTGCGCACAACAAAAAAGACGACTTCCGCCTTGTCAATTCAAATGCTACAAGCCTCGTAAATAAAATTGGCGACCTGCAATACATTCTAGCCACCTATGACCCACACATTGTCACAGTAACTGAAACGTCGCTACATCCTGACATACGAGACAATGAACCGGTTATAAGATAATGCGGAATGACCGCGAATCCCGAGGAGGTGGTGTTGCCATAATTGTTAAAGAAGATGATGAATGCATACATTTGCAAGGTATCCAAAACGACCAGAGTGTGTGGTGCAACGTTACGATTGACAATGCCTTAGTCCTTCTCGGGGCAATATACAGAGCGCCTAATAAGCCAGCTTCGTACCTACAGAATATCCAGAGTTATTTAGATGAACAAAACCGCGAAATGGGCATAGTATTCTTTCAGGGGAATTTAATTTACCAGGTATTGACTGGGAGTCTTTCATTATAAGCTCGCAAGAGCGCGCAGAATGTGACTCACTGATTGATATAGGTTTTTCACATGACTTATCACAAATATTTCAGGAAAGCACATGCACGGCAGGCGCAGCCGAGTCTATCTTAGATTCAGTATTTCTCGACGGGTACTTGGATAATTACGAAATAGCAATTGACAAGGGAATATCGGATTATAAATTAGTAATCGTTCAAATAAAGCACGACACTGTGCGTACTAAATTCGAAGAACTTGCTGTATATGTGCCAAATTTCTCGAAAGCTGATGACACTAGTATAATTGATTATCTGTCATGCTCCTTAGATCTTTCAGCGCTGAAGCTGTTGTCAAGGTAATGTGGGCTAAATGTAAAGCTATTATCTTCCATTGCATTGACAGCTTCATACCAGTTACAAAGAAAAAGACAAACAAACGGAACCCATGGATTACCCGCGAGATCATCCACCTTAAGCGGAGGATCAGTCGCGAAAGAAAGAAAACAAAAAGGGATCGTCAGAAAATATCAGATATGTCAGGGCTACTACGAAACATGCTAACAGAAGCCAAAAATAAATATCACGCAGAAACCCTCACAAATTTGATGAGATCATCCCCGCAACGTTTTTGGCGCTACTTATCGCGAAGTGATAGCAAATCTTACAGTGTAGTTGTAAACGATGCGCTTGTGACTGACCCCACGATGATATCGTCCATGCTTCAATTCATATTTTCAGTCAGTTTTTACTGTTTCAGATCAAGTGGGTTCATTGCCCCTTCCTCGATATCAGAGCCATTGCACACTAATGTCTGACATAACACTTACTTACGAATGAATTTTGTCTGCTATTTTAGACATAGATGAAAAGAAATCTGTTGGCCCGGACGAAATACCTAACAAAATTTTACGAAGACATGCGGAATGGGTAGCCCACTACTTGGAAATAATATTTACTGCATCAATCGCTCAAAAACAACATCTGGACGATTGGCTAGTGGCAAAAGTAATCCCAATACATAATACAGGTGACAAGTAGCAAATTGGAAATTATCGTCCCATATGACCTGTGTTGGCTGCAAACTACTTGAACATATAATATCCAAATCCATATACACTTACTTTGAACATAACAAAATCTTCTTTCCAAATCAACATGGCTTTAGGCAACGCCTTTCTACCACTACGCAGCTAATGGAAACCATCAACGACTTTTCTAGCGCTTTGAAAAACAAAAGACAACTTGATGCGAATTGCTTAGACTTCGCTGAAGCATTTCATAGAGTCGTTCACTCTCTGTTAATCAGCAAATTGGCACAAATGGGAACTAATCTCAATTTTTTAGAATGAATCCTCGGATATCTGTCCAGTAGAACGCAGTATGTAGAAGTAAATGGCATAAGATCGAGCACCTTAGCGGTGAGCTCAGGCGTGCCGCAGGGGTCTGTTTTAGGTCCTGTTTCATTTTTGGCATACATTAATGATATCAGTTACGGTATTAGTGAAGACATCACCGTTCGTATGTACGCAGATGACTGTTTATATTACCGGGAAATTAATGAAGTTAATGATCACAAATCGCTGAGCGACGCTCTTGCTGCCATTGAAATATCGTGTGAAAAGTGGAAAATGAAGATAAACAGCAAAAAACAGTTGTCTTCAGGGTATCAAACAAGATAAAGAATGTCCTGGATCCCAAATACTTTGTGAACTCCCGAATACTCGCTACAGTTGATACAATGAAATACCTAGGGATAACTATCACCAAGAACCGAAGCTGGAAAATGCATATCACAAGTATCACGAGCACTACCGAAAAAAAAAACTTTGGTGTCTGCTCAGAAAGTTGAAGCTTGCGCCTCAATCAGTCAAATTAACCGCTTTTCTAACCTATGTGAGGCCAACGTTAAAGTACGCAAGCACTATATGCGATCCGTTCCAAGTGGGTCTAATAAACGAACTCAAAAGGGTACACAGAAAGGCTGCATGGTTTATTTTTTCCAAATATTCCTCCGCCGACTCGGTAACAGAGATGTTAAATCAGCTTCAACTACCCCCTCTATCTCAGCGGCGTCTAGTGGCAAGACTAAAATTCCCATGCTTGCTTTCTAAACACCATTTTAACATCAATATTTAAGATTACGTAGCTCCTCCAAAAAAGCGAACTCTTAGGAAACAACATGACTACACGTTTGTTTCGCTACAGCTACATATCGACGCATATGCAAATCAATTCCTACCCCTAACCATAAAAGACTGGAACGCACTGCCATCATCCGTTATGCAGTGCACCTCAGTTGAAACCTTCGAAAAATGCTTAATGAGATCATTACAAACCTGAATGTTTGTTTGCTTCCATTCTTGTGCATAATACACATGCTTCTTTTTTTCCCTTTTTTGTGAACTGCTACCATATATCATGTATGGTTTGTTTTATGACTTGGAGTGTTTTTTATGAATTTGAGGCTACAAAACTGATTGCCGAAGTGTTAGACTTGTGTACAAATTGTCGTTCTACCTGTTCTTTTTTTATCACTGACACTTCGTTGATGTATTTTACTGTTGTAACACCCAGCTTCTATTTTGATAACTGCTGTTCAAATTATGAGTTTACTCGTATTCTATGACTGACACTTTATTGAGGTATTTTACTGTTGTAACGCCCAGTTTGTATTTTTGATAACTTATTATTGTTGTAACACCCAGTTTGTATTTTTTACAACTTATTGTTGTAACACCGAAATTATCTTTGTGATGCCTTAAACCCCACCATGTAACGGCCTTATCGGTAACAGTATCGTAAATTTAAAAAAAAAATATTCGTGCTGCGCGTATTTAACAGAGGCCTGTGTACATGTAAGCTCGCCGTTGTTCCTAAAGACAGCCTAAATATGTTATTTGAATGATAAAAAGACGACACAACACGATGGTCATACATATCTTTTACGCGAATTATGTTGAAGATTTGAGAAGCGCTCACACTAGCGCCGACAGAAAGGAGAGAGCGGAGTTCGCGATGCAGGCAAGAATTCAAGCCCCTAATGAGAGCGTCACGACGTATATTGATGATATGGCTCTGCTCTTCAGATGTGCAGATACTTCAATGCCCGAAGACAAAAAAGTTCGACACCTAATGCGAGGCCTAATGCAACACCTAAAGCAGGAAATCTTTGCCGGCTTTATCCGCAGCCCACCCACTACGCTTGCGGCCTTTCTCACTGAAGCCACTGCAATGGAAAGGGCACTACAACAGCGGGCTAGGCATTACAATCGAAACGTGACTGCAATTTCGAGTGGCGTCCCCAACGTGACACTGAGAAGCGACGTCAGCGACCTGAGAGAATTTATAAGAGCGGTCATAAGAGAAGAGCTCCAAAAAATGCAGGCAGTCGAGCCCCCGGTCGCTCGACTTTCTGTGGCGGAGGTGGTGCGAGACCAGATCAGGCAAGCAATCGAAGTTCCTGAACGCTTCGGGGCACTACCACAGCAGGAGCAAGTTAGGATGATTTATGCGGAAGCCGTACGACGTCCGTCGCTGTATAATACCTCAAAAGTCGTGCGCACCACGGAACAGACAGAAGTCGGGTTCAGCCGTCGTAATACGCTGCTTATCAACGAGTCCAGGGCAAGAAAGAGTGATGTATGGCGCGCTCCTGACCACAGTCTGCTCTGTTTTCATTGCGGCGAAGCCGGCCATATCTACAGGACGTGTCCGTACCGACGCGTGGGTCTCCGTGGGTTCTCTCCGAATGCGCCACGTCCACAACCTGGTGAGCGTCCGGTGGAGATCGAGAGCTTCCTGGCGAGTCGTCCAAATTTCTTCGAACAGCCAAGGCGCGAGCCTCGCTCTTCGTCACCGGCTCCGTCACAATACCGGTCGCCAAGTCCTGATTCCGTCGAGACGCCCCTAGGCGTCGTTCGCTCAGCCCTGCGCACGGGGAAAACTGAGTTCAGCGACCTCCGAAGGTGAGGCCGCTGACGCCGAGTGTACCGAATATTCTCCATTACGACGCAAGCGACGACAGCGACGACAACAGACCGACGTTTAAACGCACTCGGGTGATCCAAGGCACGTTGTAACATCGGATATACCAGTCAGCATAGACGACGACTAAGTCACAGCTTTAGACGACACTAGCGCGGACACCTCTGTTATGAACCGAGAACTTGCCGCTAAACTGAAAACGTTTACACGCAGTGGACTAGGTCGCAGGTCGGTAGTTCCGGAGGACACCTCTTAAATCCCGTGGGCAGATGTACGGCACGAGTGAATATTCGCGGCTTTACGTACGTCGGAGATTTCATTATCCTGCCGAGTTCTTCGAGAGAGCTGATCCTTGGAATGCACTTCCTGCAGGCTAATGGAGCCATCATTAATTTGCAAGAGTCACGGGTAAAGGTTTCGACGGCGCATGCCATAGAAAGCAACAAGTACGACAGCCATGACAACGCCTTGCGCATCGTCAACGACAATGTCACGTTACCGCCGAGGAGTAGCGTATTAGCCCTTTTAAGCTGCGACGCGTTCGACGACAATGGGGGCATTGCCGAGGCAAACATTCCGTTGCTGCTCGAACGGTATATCTGAATAGCTCGAGTCCTTGTTCAGTTGCAGAGCAAACGGTCACTAGTTCTTCTGACGAACTTCAGCAACGAGTTTCAGCACGTCCCTCAAGGCATGGCTGTCGCCTTCCTCAACAAAATTGAGGACTTCTCCGACGTCGGCACTTTAGAGGTGACTTCACCGGACGTGACAGATGCTACCACGCTTAGCAGCCGCATTCACATGAATGCCGGTTTGTCGGAACAACAGAAGCAACGACTATTAGGCCTCGTGAACGAATTCTTTAGCTGCTTCTCTACAGAATTTAAAGTTCAGCGCACCTCCGTTTCGAAACACCGTATTTTCACCGAGGAATTGGCGCGTCCAGTTTGTCAGCATCCATATCGCGTGTCGCCAATGGAAAGAGAGGCGATTAAACGCCAGGTTAAAGAAATGCTGAACGATGACGTGATTTAGCCTTCGACAAGCCCGCGGGCGTCCCCCGTCGTTCTGGTAAAAAAGAAGGACAATACACTACGCTTCGGTGTCGACTACAGACGCGCGGTGTTTACCCCCTGCCAAGGATTGAGAACGCCTTGGACCATCTACGTCATGCCCAGTTCTTTACCTCATTAGATCTTAAGTCAGGGTACTGGCAGATCGAAGTCGACGAGCGCGACCGCGAGAAAACTGCATTAGTGACACCTGACGGGCTATACGAACTGAAAGTCCTCCCATTCGGCCTGTGTTCCGATCCCGCCACATTCAAGCGAATGATGGGCACTGTACTCTCTGAACAGAAGTGGCAGACGTGCCTCGTCAACCTGGACGACGTCGTTGTCTTTTCAAGCACGTTCGATGAACACCTGGCACGGCTGAAGAGCGTTCTTGATGCTATCCGCAAGGCAAAACTCACCATCAAGCCTGAAAAATGCCACTTTGGTTTTCAGAAACTCAAGTTTCTGGGACACGTGGTCAGCCCCCAGGGCGTTCGGCCAGATCCTGAGAAGTTGGCTGCCGTTGCTGAGTTCCCTCGTCCTACAGATAAGAAGGCTGTTCAGAGGTTTTTAGGACTCTGCGCCTACTACCGTCGTTTCGTTGAAGGTTTCTCAAAAATCTCTGAGCCTTTGACGGGATTAACACGCCAAGATGTGCCCTTTCTGTGGACGGAAGAACAAGAACAGGCGTTCACAGAATTACGCCAACTACTGCAAATAGCTCCGGTGCTGGCGCATTTTGACGATGATCCTGAAACTGAAATCCACACGGACGCCAACAGCATTGGTCTCGGAGCCGTTCCTGTTCAATGGCAAGACGGCACGGAACGTCTAATCGCTTACGCAAGCCGTAGTCTCACAATGGCAGAGGCTAACTACTCGTCCACTGAAAAGGATTGTTTAGCAGTCGTTTGGACCATCAGTAAGTTTCGACCCTACCTGTACGGCAGGCCATTTCGAGCGGTCAGCGACCACCATTCACTTTGTTGGCTTGCCAATCTCAGTGATCCATCAGGCCGCCTCGCTCGTTGGAGTCTCCGCCTAAAGGAGTATGACATAACTGTCGTCTACCGATCTGGACGAAAGCCCAACGACGCTGACTGCCTGTCACGTGCTCCGATTCCACTGACATCATCAGACTTGGAGCAAGATTCACCGTTTCTTGGTGTCATTGACACGGTGCGGATGGCTGACCTACAACGTGCGGGCACAGACCTGCTTGCTCTTATCCAGTATCTTCAAGGAGTTGACGTTGTTGTCCTACGCCCACTGTCACGAGGACTGTCATCGTACTGTCTGCGGAGCAATGTACTTTACAAGAGAAACATTGAAAACAGTCAGGAAACGTTCCTTCTCGTCGTCCCTACGGCATTGCGCCAAGAAGTTTTGCAGGCATGTCACGACGACGACCCCTGTGCCGGACACTTAGGTTTCACAAGAACAATAGCGCGCATACGCCAGCGATACTACTGGCCACGGCTATTTTCGTCTGTTCAGCACTATGTGAAAACCGGTCGTGACTGCCAGAGGCGTAAAGTACACCCGTCAAGCCCGCCGGTCTGCTCCAACCTCTGGACCCACCTCCAGCACCGTTCCAACAAGTGGGCATGGATCTCCTAGGTCCGTTCCCTACGTCATCTTCGGAAAACAAATGAATAATCATCGCAACCGACTACCTAACCCGTTACGCCGAGACCAAAGCTGTACCCCGGGCAACCGCTGCTGAAGTCGCCAAGTTTTTCGTCCTCAACACTGTACTGCGCCATGGTGCACCCGCTGTTCTCATTGCTGATCGCGGTGCAGCAGTTACTGCTGATTTAATACAAGAGGTGGTCACGCTGACCCACAGCAACCATCGGAAAACCACGGCTTATCACCCCCTAACTAACGGATTGACAGAGCGCCGTAAAAGAACATTGGCCGATATGCTCTAGATGTATGTAGAGCACAAGAGATGGGACGAAATTTTGCCATACGTGACAGTTGCCTATAATACAGCTCTGCAGGAGACCACCCAGCTCACTCCATTTGAACTTGTCTATGGACGTCGCGTCACGACACCTTTAGACGCCATGCTTCCTGTAGACGACGGCACCACGAGAAGCGAGGGCGCTGATGACTTTATCCAGAAAGCAGAGGAAGCAGAGAATTACCGCACGACTGGCCGTTCGAGGCACTTTGCGTGTATTCGTGGGCTTCTTTCACGCTCGGAAAAACACTCTTATATAGCACGTATTGAGCAACAGAAAGCTGTATCGGGAGTTTTTTATGTTTCTCTACAACTTTCTCATTGACACTTTGATAATTAGGACAGTACTTCTCAAGTTAGATAATTAATTACAATTAATTAATTAAATCTCAGTAACGTAAAAAATACTAGCGTATAGTTATAGGTATAGGACACCCTGTATAGTGAAGTTTACCGTGGAATAAATGTTAATTGTGCTATGTAAAGATTAAACAGAAGCGGTCCCAATACACTTCCTTTCGGTACGCCTGTCGTTATTATTAGTAAGGATGCTTTGTTCGCGCCGATACATTCATACTGGCTTTTGTTTGTAAGGTAAGATTTAATTCAAGATAAAGGTTTACCACGTATTCCACAGATTGATAAGTTATGTGTTAAAATTTTATGGTCAAGTGAATCAAACGCCTTGCTGAAATTTATGAATAAGGCTAGACTTATCATTTTCTTTGGAATGTTTATTAGTACATGTTCTTTCAATTCTAATAATGCTGATTCGGTTGATCGTCCCTTACCAAAACCATGTTGTGATTCTGAAAAAAAGCTGTATCCTCAGAAAAAAGTTGTTGAGCCGATAATGCAGGATTTCTCCAAAGTCTTTAAGCAAAGATAGCTATGATAGATGTTGGTGGGAAATTTTTAGGCACGTTTTTGTCTCCGCCTTCATATACAACAGACACTCTGGATCTTTTCATTGCGTCTGGGATTTCACCTAATTCTATCGACAAATTATATATGTATGCAAGTACGGGGACTATGTATTCAAGTATTGTTTTGATTGGCCTAATTTGGAGGTTATCCACGTCTAGTGTTCTCGTATGCTTTAAAGACATGAAGCCCTTTAAATTTCAACTTCATCTGCGGGATGAAGGACCAAGCGCGGCCTCCACCCTAGGTGGGAGGCCTCGTTCTTCCAGGTAGCCGTGGACCGTGGCCATCTCCAGTGTCCGTTCCACCACGCTGCGCGGTCTCCGCGGGTCGGAGTCCTCAAATTTGCCCTTCCACTGCTCTTCGGTTAGCGTTCAGTTGTCTGCGGTGCCTTTTTTTCTTCCGCATCCCCATACAATGTGGCATACAGCGTCCGGGATACCACCGTACATGCAGACGTATGAATGCTGAGTGGGTGAGATTCGGTGCTCCTTCACGTCCTCCAAGATGTCCTTAGTCGGTATGTGGGGGCGGAATCATACATGGTGTCGGGCATTTACCCGTTTTTCTTCATACATAGAGTTAGTCTGTTAATGACCGTATTTTCGTACAGCTTGCCTGTGGATTATGTCAGTGATATTAGTCTCAAATTCCTTATTCCCAGGAGCTTCCTAGGATATCCCAGGATAACTGGGATTTTTTCACTTGCCCAGCTTTCGTTGATGTTTTTAGGAGGTATTCTGCCGTGTTCTTGCTTAGGTTAGGCTATCCGGTCTTCACCTGGGGCTGTGTTTCAGGTGAGCTTTGCTTGTGCTGCTTCCATTTCTGCCTGTGTGAACGGGCGACCCAGTTCTTCATTTAGGTTGCCCGTGTAATCTAAGTGCATTCCAGAGGTTGCTGTGGCTTGTATGCCGCCTGTCATCTTTTTCTTGACTTCCACGATTTCGCCTTCTGAGCCTCCGTAATTGCGGAGGAGCTTCGTGAGGTTCTTTCTTGACTCGTTTTTTTTTCGTAGTGCTTAAACGCGACTTGAGAATGTCTCATGTTTTGCGGTTGCTCGGAGTTACATGAAGTCTGTAACACACCTGGTTCCAGTTTTGCCTTTCTAATTGGTCGGCGTATTGTTCGACTTGCTTGGTCAGCTCCGCAATGCGTTTGTGTTTTTTTTACCATTTCTGAATAAGCCTTCAGCGACCTTCACAAAGGTGGAGAACGTGGGGGTAAACAGCCGCAGTTTCCCTGTTCAGTTGAATTACCTTGGTGTACTTCTTTACCTTTTTTCAATGACAGTCTACTTAGTCCCCCATGTTGACGTTGGAAAGGATCCAAGTAAGCATATCCCGATATGTTTAAACTGTCTTTGCATGTTTTAACGTAATGGGCGACGAAGGCGGTAAGACGCGGCCTATATTATTTCTCTTGTATCCTTGCGAACGTACGGAAAAACCCTAGGTGTCTAGCTGTGTGATCGTTATGCAGGGCAGGCATCCGCTCCTTTGAGCTTTAGGCCTTCTGCTCGGTGAGAGAGGCCGAAATCACATCCGAGCGTACCGCGCCTTGGTGGTGGCGATGGATCCGCATCGGCGTCCCAGACGCCGAAGGATCGGCACAGCTCCCCGGAGGGCGCCAAGAAAGACAAACCCCGCATCACGGGGCCTGGAAAGGGCCCGGTGGGTTAAAGGGGTACGGAGTACGGACACAAAAGTTGGCGGGTGGTTTTTCGCGTCAGAACAAAAGTTGAACTGTTTGGAATACCGAATACAACAAGCTGCGTTGAAAAAAAGAACGAGAAACGTCTTTTTTTTGCGATTTTCCATTGCGCCTTGCCTCCAATCGGCCGCCGGCAGAACCTGAAACTTGACGTCATCACACCCTCCGCGCGCGCGCGAGGCCAAGGTCGGCCGCAGTCGTCGCAGTGTTTCCGGTGGTTGCGGTCCCTTGCAGCGCTTGTTTATCTTCGTCGGCGATCTTCGCACATCGTCCGTCTAAAACATTGTCACCGTCGGCGCTCCATGCAGGTGGCGCGTATTATATGTGCCTTCCCGCAATGCCCAGGCATTGCTGCGCCCAAAGCTGTTATAACAGCATCGTCGGTCGCCACACGCCGTCGCACACGTTTCCCAGGGACGAGAAGGTGCGTAAACTTTGGATACGTGCCTGTCAGCCATCATGCCCATCCTGGATACCTCTAAAAATGACTTCGTTTGCGGGGACCACTTCGTCGACGATGATTACGTGACCCGCCCGGCTGTGCTGGAAAGCCTCGGCATGGCGCTCAAGGGGCAACGCCTAAAATCAGGCGCTGTGCCCTCGGTTTTCTCACGAAAACGCAAGGCCGAGAAGATCAGCGGTGCGTTTGAAAAGAGGAGGCGAAATGAGGTTGGTACTGTTTTCGTTCACTTGCAGCCTTCTTGAGCAGTGCTCACGCCGACGGCAAAACTACTATTGAGTCATCCACGAAGTGCTAAAGTACCCCGCAGCTGCCTCGCCTGCATGCGCTCTTGAAAAAGCAAGTGTAAGGGGAAATGTCAAATAATTCTTGCACAAGTGTCTGGTGCAGAGCGAAATGTACGCGCTATGGTTCGCGAAAACGCTGATCGCGCACTTGTGAAGCGTTCTGTAGGCGAGGTTTAGGGTACCAGAAAGTCATCCCCCATGAGGAATTCGTTATTTTATTTCCGTGCGTGAGAGCGTACCTCAAAATTGGGGTTTTTCTGTGTGCCAATGACACTGCGGCGCATGGAGATTTTCAGTGTGTTCCATGACTGTGCAGTGGTGGTTACGTAGTTCTAGTCATTGCCAAGTTCACCATAAAGCATGTCGAGCTCTTTCGCGTAAGTTCACCCGCGCAAGTCAGCACGGGTGTCTCACGTACAGCTGGTTACGTTGTTTGTGGAGAGCCAGTTTTTTAAAGTAAATTTTGATGTGTACTTTCTCCGCATTTGTTTAGTTGACCGCAGCGGGGCAATAATCCATTCTTCGTCCGTTTTGAGAAGTGTACGTTTACATGTTTTGCAATAACGGAGTAATTATCCATTAGCATCCACCGAAGCCTTATGGCTACAAAGGAAAGCTACACAGCTTCCACAAACTTCGCATTTGAATAAAAATTAAATTTCGTCCCTGTATATTCTATATGCGTTTTGTGCCCAGTTTTTGTGTTACCTCTCATATTCCATTATTGCAGATAATTGATGAAATATTGCAAGGACCAACCACAAGAGAAGCTGTTCACATCCAAGGAACGCAGTGTGATGCTTCTGAAATGCATACCCCTCCAATTGAGCAGGATCCATTTGAAGAAGTCACCCAAGCAGGCACATTTCATATTTCACCAATGCCCAACTTATTTCAGATTTGTCAATGCAGCCTTTTATAAAAAATTCAATTTTCTTTGTGTGGGTGTACAGGGAAAAATGCATGTCAAAATCTTGAGCTCATGTTGATAAAAATTTATGCTTTGATGTGTGTTCAATAAATTCTTCTGGCAACTGTTTCCCTCTCTTTCAGTTTCCTGTGAACGCAGTGCAGAAGCATCTACAAATTGCTCGCAAAACAGTGAGCGTGAGGAACATAAAGAGAAATGCCCTGCAGCAATACACCAGCAATTTGCACCAGAACCTCATGCCGCCAATATAAGACAAATTACCCCAAAAGCACTCCAGGCTGATGCAGCTGTTCAGACATGTTTAATCTGCAGCGACTGGGGTAGGTGTATCAGAGAAACCAATCTGCATCGTTTTGTGACTGCTCTCTTGTAACTAGCCTTGCTATGCATAGCATATATACGTAACAACAACCAGCATCAAATCTTTGCATAGGCATTACTGATCAAAGCACCTAAAGTTTTTTACTCTGTAATTTCTGAGCAGGGTGAAGCATTGAGCCAGATAGTGCAGGTATGTCATTTTCCACAGCACTAGGAACAACCTGAACACAGACGAGCGCTCTTGCGCGTCTCTTCCTTTCTGTGTCCGGGTTGTTCCTGGTCTTTTTTTGAAACTGACATATCCAAGCAGTTCTACTGTTGCTGCTAAATTGTTTTATTTTGTTGTTGCTAAATTATAAACAATATTTTGGCTTATGCTATTTTCTAGGGACACTAGTTAACATCAAGGGAAGTCCTGTAGTATTTCAACTAACTGCTTTATGTCACCATGGTCTTCGACACCATTGCCAGATTTGACAGGTGCATCTGACGCGGAAATTGCTGAGAATGAAAACAAGAACCGAAATGATCCTTTATCTTCTCTGGTGTCAGTTTGGCTGAGTATGTATTAGACCGTCCTGTAATACTGACAGTGCTCACATAGATGTCGTTTTTTTTTTCAGAGACAGCACTGAGCACACAGCCGTGCCTCTTTATGAAGAGAGTAAGTTCCTTGTTTTCGAATCTAGTCTGCATGAACTACTCTCGGTCTGCCCTCTGTGTTCACATCCATGCAGAGCAATTGATAAAAATGTGAAAGGCACATTATTGCAGGTGACACGCATGTGTATAAACCACCATGCTTCTAAATGGGCAACGCAGCCAATAATTAATTGGAAGGCAGCTGGTAACTTGCTTCTTTCTGCAGCAGTATTTTTTTAAGGCTGAAAAGCTTCGAAGTTTTTTAGGGCACTCAGGAGTGTGGGTGTTGCCTGCAGCAGTGACTAAACACACTTCAGAGTCCAAAATGCATTCCTCATTCCTGCAGTCACCAAGGTACGTGGGCTCATCAAACTGGTTAGGCCACGTAACCAACCTTACGGTGTATGCATATAGATTCATGAGCATTACATGTTTACCACTTCAAGGTCTGGACACACCAACAAAACGTCCTTTTCGATGAAGCCATTCGCCGTCCACTCTGGGTTGCTGGGGATGGTAGCGCAGATTCCCCTGGACATTCCGCCAAGTATGAGACATACTCTCTTCTAGACATCGAGCTGAACAAGGTGCTGCACATCGAAACTCTCCAGGTATTCATTATTTTTGCATGAAAGAGTATGCGTATAGTATAATGTGCAAGCTTGCTTGGGAAGTAATGGTGGGCTAGTGGGTTGTACACAATCTTTGAGAAAGGTTGCATTATTCATGACTACATACACATGTGCTTGGTTTAATATTGGTTATGTTGCAGTCAAATGAAACCAAGGGCAGCAACCATATGGAGCTAGAGGGCCTCAAGAGGACACTCTGGTTACTGGACAACTCTGGTTAACTCTGGTTACTGACCGTCACTCTCAGATAAAGGCATTTACATCAAAGGAGAGCCGCATAGAGCACAACTCTGATTGCTGGCACGTTGCCAAGAGTGGGTTCTGCCTTATTAATTTTGTATAGGCACAAGTACCAGTGAAATAACTGGGCTCTCAAATTTTTATTCACGATGCATCTCATTATCCCAATTTTTAGTGCTCAAAAAGAAGCTGAGAGCAGCAGCGAAGCTTAAGAAGTTTCAGGAGCTGGCTCCATGGATACCTGCTGTCGTCAACCACCTGTATTGGTGGGCTCTCTCAAGCCGGGTGCAACCTGAGCTAATTCTCGCGAAGTGGCGCTCTCTTGTCCGCCATGTCGTCGACATTCACGTACATGATGAGAGCCTTTATCAAAGGGGCGAGCATGAGCCATTGGCTAAGAAGAGGTGGCTGGAAGAAGGTATGTGGCGTTGAAATGTTTTTTTTTCAGTATTCTTGCATTATTTCCAATGCATTCCTTTAGAATCACCAGCGCACCAAAAACTGAAAGCCATCATCCTAAACAAGGCTTTGCTCAAAGACATTCCTCGACTATCCACGAGCTCACAAACATTTGCTGTTGAATGCTTTCACAGCACCATCACTCAGTTTGTTCCGAAAAATACCCATTTTGGGTATTCCAGTATGGTATCAAGGTAAAACTTTTTGTGCCTAAGCTGTTTTGGTGGCCTGTTGTGATGTGAACGGATATGGTTCTGTTTCCTTTCAGAACACGCCTTGCCGCACTTCACTATAACGAAAATAGTGCAAGGCAGCAAGCAACCATTGACGATGGGACAAAGATGGCTGGTTAAATACACGAAGGCAAAAATGGCTGCCGTTGTCGCACCAGTGAAAGAATCTTGCACATACCGTACTCAGTTTGCATATTTTTGCACACACATTACCATTTACTACGCTTTGTTGTTCCAGGCTATGGGAACGACTTGCTGAAGTGTGCTGTGGACCTGTGCCAGAATGAGAGTTCCTACACGAAGGCAGAATGAGAGCTCCTACACGCGCACACATGTATGAAAGTGCCTCCTCCACTTTCAAGCAACTTCGAACGTGCTGACAAAGAAGCTCTCGTGGCAGTACATACAAGGCGCTTTAATATTTGACTAACGTAAGGCTACTTTCCTTTCATGTTGCATCTTGAATTGAAGCTTGTGTAACCTCATATTTTCCTGTCTCTTGTTGCAGACAGCAATAGTTCACTGAACAAGACATGCCATTTTGTCAGAAAACACGGGGTGTTTATTGAGGAGGAACTGCCACTATGCGTCCAGGTAGCCAGTGTAATGCCCTCCAGGCGTAGGAAACTCTTTCCTGATCCTATGGACTGCACAGCTTGGTAGAACGACCCGGTTACCTTGACCAAGTCGCTTGTACACCCACCAAACAAACTGTCGGTAGGCAGTGTATCGGTATTGGCTGCAAAAAAATGAATACATAAAAAAGCACGATAAATTAGATTGAGTAATGGTCTGTGTGTATTTCTATTACATGCCATGCACTGTTCATTTGGTTGTGTCTAACAAAAAAAATAAATGAAAAACAAGCCCTCGATCCATTCCCTTTGTCTCGTTCATTACATGCACCAGTAACACAATATATGTAGCCGTAACTGGCCTTCAGGACTTTTTCTGGCCTATTTGCTGGATAAAAACTTGATTTCTTATTGTAGTTACTCATTCAAGGTGCGTTGTCCAAGGGGGTATGGGCAGTACTGCTTAGCTTGAGATACTCCAGGTCGAGTATATGCCTGTTGGGGCAATACAATTCAAAGAGAGGGTGCTTAGTAATGCATTCGTAACTCTCAGCTGTGTTCGCCACATTTTGTTGCTCTGTGCAACAGACCCTCTATCTTTCTGTAGGCATGTCGCCACAGCGGTGACCGAAGGAGCACCTGTTGAAAGAAGAGAAATTACCCTCACGAAGAGAAATTACAGGCATTGTGGGGTTGTTACAGAAATTGTTCCCCTGCGAATGTATGTTTTTGTCACAAAATAGAATTGTCATGGTGGTTACAATTACGCTGCGTCTGATATCGAATGAAAGCATATCAGCGCTATTTTATTTCATAAATTATAATAAAATATAAAAAACGCAACCAGTTAATGAACGCCACACAATAGCATGCATGTGTACTGGTATAGTATGCAGAGCGCATTTATGTACATTGTTGTTTCACCCGTTGCTTTTTACCTTGAAGCAAAAAATGACGCATTTTCATAGGTCTCTGCCTGATAATGCGTTGGGTTTCATGAATCGATAGTTCACGCAGCATTTCCCTATTAAATGCCACAGCCAGTTTTTCCTTTCTCTAAGACCACACAGTCGATGTAGCTAAGTGATCTGGTCGACGGGGCGCTAGAGCGCCCGCCCATATAATAATGATATTAATACTTTATTTCACAAAGTTACAAATCACGAATTCAGTAAGTAAATGGTTTCTAACGGCGTGGACGTGACAGTAACCGTAAACACAGGGCTATGAAACAGCTGCAAAATTCCTCACATGCCATGTTTCGTCGCGCAAGACTGAACTGCGCAGCGGTCGAAAGCCGACCGCGTAGGTAAACGCAAAGCGACGAGCTACGATGCTACCTACGATTCAGCCGTAACAGCTGTCTCTGCCTCAACGTAGCTCACGAAACTAGGCATTTTACATCCTACGTAACATCACTTTACGAGCTATTGCCGCTGCACGTTAAGTTTGTTAGAGAAAAAGCTTACCATGTTGCTGGCCCGGAATGCCTGACCGGCACGTCCACGGCCGCCTGCTCTTCGTCGCTTGACGCGGAAGGCTCGTAACCGTAAGCTGTAATATTTCTCGCCAAGTTGGAATGGTCCTCGTCTTTAGACGTGCACTCATCGCTGGTAGAGGCACCAGAACTCGAATCCATGCACGCGACGGCGGCGTCGGCGCGCTTCGAATGACTGCGGCCGGCCGGCTGGCTATCCGACGTGGGTTTCGTGATGTCACGCATTCCAATCCGCGCGGGTCGGGCAGCATGGCGCGCGCTCGCAAAAACGCCAAAAATAAAGCCATCCGCTGAAAAATGAGCTAAATGACTGCTTCTTTTCGGTGTAATCGCACACTGAGGATTCATTTTCAGCATTTTCGTAAAATTTTCAGATTTCGTGTCCATATCGCTTTAACATAGTTTTCCGCTCTTAGAGAGCAACAAACACCAGCACTATGGCAACGCAAATATTACATTGAAATGTGACAGGTATCGTCCAACATCTCGTTGATATTAAAGAACTGCTGCATAAACATAATCGAAAGTCGCTGTGTATTCAAGTCACACAACTGAATTCCACTCACAAAAACTTTCTTCTGCAATACGTCACCTTCCGAAAAGACCATGATGAAGCTCACGCCTCACCCAGCGGTGTAGCGACCATTGCAGAGAAGTTTGTTTGTCAACATGTAGTCCTTCGGACGCACCTTGAGGCAGTGTCAGCAGGGGCCGGAAGCTTCCTATACCTCCCATAGGACACTCGGTCCCATGCCGATACTAAAACCTCTTGAGGTTAGAAAGTAGCGGCACTCTTTGATCTACGCCGGGACACCCTCGCCGGCACGGTCAACCTCCTCTTTTCTCCCCCTCTTTCGTGGAGACAGCACATCCGCCACGCTGAATGGCTGCGGCGCGCGATACTACCCCGGCAGGTGACCCTGACGTCACGGAACGGCGCGAAACTTGCTTTCGCACGCCTTTAGTTTCTCCCGCCTGTCATGCGCTGTCCAAGTGGTGGTCGCCCGGCCGCTCCGAACGTGTTTCCCAAGTTTTTACATTCTTCCGTAGGAATCTGAGCTTCGTTCTCCGTGAAAATGGCCTGCTGCTGCGCGTTTCAATGCAGCAGCAGGTCAGAGAAAGGGCCAGCCTTATTTTCCATCCCCCGAGGTGAACGGAATGTCGTGCGCCGGAAGCAGTGGCTCCATAACATCGGTAGAAGGAATTTCGCCCCTTCTGAGCACCCCGTTCTTTGCGAGGTGAGTGTTACAGCTTTACTCATATTTGTGGGTGAAGTTGCATGAAGATTTTAATGCTCTTTGCATAGCTTGACTCTTCGTTCAGTTCAATGCAGAACACCGATAACTGTGCATATAGTCATTTTTTTAAAGTGAGTCATTGACATTTTCGTTGACTCTTCAAGCCGTGACACAGCTTTTTGTGTTTTGGCACGTGCGTTAGTTTTAACATGCGTGTAATTTATGAGTGAATGCCTGTAACTCCAATGCTGTAATTGTGTGCGTGTGTATGGGCGTGTGTGTGCGTGTTTGTGTATGTGAGTGCGTGTATGTGTGTGCGCGCGTGTGTGTGCGTGATCTTTGCGCCTGATACTTGTCAAGCCAAAGAACTCTTTACTCTTATTGCGTGCTTATTGTATATTTACAAAGTTTCAGTACGGCAAGCATTTTTTTTTGTTTACGTACACTTTATGTTGCGAAGACATGCTCCGAAATATATAGGTAGATAAGTAGGGTTTCCTTTTAGTTCCATGTATAATACAATGTGCATTCTTTTGCCGTCTTCCTTTCCAAGAGTGCAAACAAATTCAAATGGAAGAAATTTGCTTCTTACCACGCGTATACTCAGAGATCACTGTTCATGTTTCAGCTCCATTTTACGAACGATCAGTTTGAGCCAAAAGTATTCGAAGCCTATGGAAAGAAACAAATTGAAGCCCAACGCAGTTCCTACTTTGTTCTCGCATCGGCCGCCACCAAAAGAACGAAAACCCCCGCGAAAGTAAAATAAGTCAATTAACAACCGCTAAATGATATCTTGTCAGCCGCTATGAAGTAAATAGAGCATACGCACGGGAGCAACCCTTACAAAAAATTCTAGTAACTTTCAATTAAATTTTTTTAGACAAATGTTACTAAAACCTACCAACGGTCTATTGAAAGTTCTGAAACCGTTTATAAACTTCCTCAATACTTCATACCAACATCCTGTCGACTATTGGCCACCGATACTCAATTAAAATTTTATTTACAAACTTTCCTTAAACGATGAATGAACATCCTTCAAACATTAAAAGCAGGGTATCTTTTTACTTCTTAGAAACATCCTAGTAACTGTTTTCCTACTTTTTGCTGTTCGCCCTAGAAACATCCTTGTAACTTTTTTCCAGCATTCTGTTGCTGGACCTAGAAACATCCTAGTAACTTTTTTCCTACTTTTTGCTGTTCGCCCTAGAAACATCCTTGTAACTTTTTTTCCAACTTTCTGTTGCTCGCCCTAGAAACATCCTTGTAACTTTTTTCCAACTTTCTGTTGCTTGACCTAGAAACGTCCTAGTAACTTTTTTCCTACTTTTTGCTGTTCGCCCTAGAAACATCCTTGCAACTTTTTTCTAACTTTCTGTTGCTTGCTCTAGAAATATTCTTGTAACTTGTTTCCACCTTTCTGTAACTCGCCCTAGAAACATCCTGGTGACATTTATCCACTTTTTCCAGCATTTTTAAAAATTGTCTGGTACTGTTCTGATGCAACTTTGTACATATAAAAGTATGTACGTGTTGGCGAAACACACCAATCTTTTCAAACACTGATGTTTATTTTCCAACCCTTTCATACATGCCCTCAGAAACCACAAGCAAGCAGTGACTATAATGTGGTCTTGACATCTCCCGTGTTCTTGATATCCCTCTTGCTGCAAGCCTAAGGGGGAAAAATGCAATAATAGTTAGCCTTATGAATTGTATCTGGACGAGATAGCATGATGCAGTCATCCACAAGAATTTGACTTCAAATGACCCACAATCAAAACGAAGATTTCAACTCACTGCCTTGCCACACATACTTAGAATGGCATTCACACCTCTGGGGTGCAAAGCTTCTTTTTGGATGACGTCCTGGTGGGTATTGGAACGCCACCCAAAAAATGACTGAAGTATTGCTGAAGCAGAACTGCTGCACATAATATGCATGTGTTACATGTAGGAATCGTACACTTGTGTAAAGTAGCTGTAAATCAGTTGCAGTAAAGATAGTCAAAGTTTTTAGAACGGCTTCCACGAGATATGCCGAACTCAATAATAGGATGACATGTGTAATGCACTTTTTGCCTAAACCATGTCTTAGGAGGTAGAAAACATTTTTATAAACCCTCTAGTGTGCATTATTCACAGTTTGAAAACTCAATTTGGTAAAACCACAACAAATTATTATATTAAAAAGTGACTATTTCAATATTTCCACCAAGTACAGGGCAGCTTGAGCATAAAGCAAGCTTCCTTGTGACATCTCAGTAAATCCGAGGTAGTGAGCATGTGGTACCACAAACCACAGATGCACACATGTTCTGGGCAGTAGTCAGCACTGTTACCATGTCACCGGAAGCTTGTGTATTAGGCAGCTGACAAGTAATATGAAAGAAAAAGTAAAAAGGATTGTTTGCATTTCAGATAAGTGACAGCAAAGAACAAGCTTTATCCAATGTCAACTGTAGAAGGGCAGAGACACGCTGAAAAAAAGCTAATGTAAAGGCGAACGCTCAGCGTTCAGCTGCACTGTCGTGGCTTGCAACTACTGCCCACAAAAAAAAAGTGCCAATGTAACGATGAACACTCAGCGTTCAGCTGCACTGTCGTGGTGGCTTGCAACTATACTGCACTGTGCGGATTGTTGTGATTTAGCAGTTTGTGTTACCACCTCAAATTTCTGTAAAATACAAAGGAGACCAGCTTCCTGCTTGAAGCCAACCTGCACTTCCGGTGCATATTGAACTTGTCACATTAAATGGTTATAGGTTTGTTATATGCTTGAGGAATTACCTGCTCATACAGTGGCTAGGGATTCAGCAGCTACCTAATAAAGAAAATCTTGCTTTTTGTATGCTAATTTTAAGAGATGAAGTACGGTACGCAATACATAAGTGTTACCGATTAGAGGGAACAATATAGGCGCACAGGCAATAGTGTGAGAAGTGAGCTTCACAATACTGCATAATAAAATTGACAAAAAGATAAACATCTCAAGACCTCATGCTTCTCAACGATTATCTTAAAAAGGCAATCTGACTAGATTAATATACAGTCTGTACAGAGTATATCATGCAGTTACTCAAGTCAGAGTTATATTTAGCTCAGAGGAGGCTAGTTAAAGGTAAGTTCATTAAACTGAGGGCCCTCCAGATGACCAAAAGTGAAATGCAAGTGATTTGCCACTAGAAATCATGAAAATGGCACACACAGTAAAATGACTGCATATTACAGAAACATATCCTACAACACACAAGGCAATGACAGTTTTGTACGCACCTTTGTAAAAGCACGCAGATCAGGTGCTTTATAGTGGTGCTCTCCAGCTTGCAGCAGTGCTGCAGGTTCCTGTGGGATGCCTCCAGAATCCGCATAGCCTTCAACTGCAATGAATTTATTGCAATGTGAATCTGGAAACCTGTCATATCAGTGTAATACTGAATTGCAAAGAGCCTCACACTAGCAGCTACATTAATGTGCGTCTCGTACGAATCTCTCCGTTATATCTCAGGAGGTTACACGGTTATGTTGTAACAAGTGCGATTCAATGTTGGAATGCAGCAAACATAAGACTACCAGGAAAATCACCGAAACTCAAATATTTAATAAAGCAAAAAGAGCATTGGATTATGAAAAAAAAGATATTGAGCACATGAAAAGTCTTTTGAACCCTAGGCCGTGTTTGTATAGCGATGGTATTCCTTCTCGCTCTTCGTCAGAGGTTTGACCGACGCGCCGCCCGTGTTATGAACTGCAATAGCCGGCCGTTCACGGTGGGTGGTAAGAATGAAGTAGGATACAGCGCAAAGTATCGCCGCGAAATCGCAGCCCTTACTTTATTACTGCAAGGCACAGTCATTACCTATGACTGGAAGAGCTGGCATACTGTTCTTTAGATGAATATGTATAGTAAAAGCCAGCGTCTGATTGAGAGGTCTCGATTAAAAAGAAACCTCGTCACTGCAATATCGGCGTATATCTGCCTCGCAATATAGAACACGACAGGTTCTATAGTTCAATATAGAATACACACAGGTTCTCGCGACGCGGGCCTTCAAAGTGAACTGTATACAAAAAAAAAGTCTTCATACAAGCTAATATGTAGGCAAGCGTCAAACATAGCTATCCTGTGCCAACGCGTGAAGCCCATGACACATCGACGTGTACACACCTGCAGTGTACTCGCAGAAATGCTTATATAAGGAATAATTATTGCCGGGAAACTACCCAACAAACAGTACCTTTCAGTGTTTCCATAATTGTGTTCCCATTCAGTCAGAGCAATCAGACGGGGTAGCATACTTCACAGGAAAATGCAAGTACGCGATAACATCAACAGAAGCTTTCGTAAAATTGCTTACTAAATGTGCACAGAAACATGGACAACTTACGCTCAGAATGCGCTCTGCTCTAGTTACACAAAGCTCATTACATGAACCATAAGCTACAACAACGCGCACAAGCGCCAAACTTGCTTACCTTTCAAGACGTAGTCAGCAAACACTCCTCCGTCCCACAGGTACCGTGGCACCAACTCTCTTTCGGGCGCAAACACTGTAGAGCTGCCGATGAACTACAGCACCACGAACGCACAACCTACAACAAATTCTTCCATACACTGTGATGAAGCCCCAGTACCAGGCTTTTCACGAGAGAGCGCAGGCAGGCGGGAACAAAAGCAGCTCGGACGGGCGCTGTAAGACACTGTTGACACTGGCGTATCGCTCGAAACACACGGCGAACACACGGTGTTTCACGAGTCCAGAGGTTGTGCGATCGTTAATGCACACGATAAGAAGCACATTTTGCCTAGGCACTTCTAATATAAAATTCAACTACCGCCTCACTGCAACAAGCACTCGCGCACAGCCAACGTGGTCCATAAACTACAGCAACTTGGATTGGATTGGATTTATTGAACAAAACACTGCAGCAGCGCCACACTGCGGTTAACGAAAAGGAACCTACCTCCCCGATTCGTATCGCTTCAGGAGCATAGCCTTCGAGATTCGCATTTGTCACTCAAGGGAAGTCGTAGCTGAAGCATGAGCCAATCCACACGCCGCCCGTGCGGCTCCGTCTGCTTGAAATGACGGACGGTCTACGGGCTAATGTGACACTTACCGAGCACATATCCGTGATCACCGCCCACATACACGTTAATTATGGCGCCAAGTGTAATGTTTTCGAGAATATGTGCCCTCATCTTGAATTGGTGAGACCATATTTCCTCTTAGCGTCAGGAATAAAGCTAACAAAACGTGGCGATGGCTGGCGTGCTACTGCAGCTGATGCTTCGGCTGAAGTGCAACAGGCGTACTGCTTGCACGCACGTGTAAACAAACAGATACGGCCATGCCAGGTACACAATTGACTACTCAGTAAACTGACAATCGTAAATTATTCACTTGTGTGCCTTAGCAAGCATTTACGGAATCCTTGCTGCCGTATGAATCCCGCCAATATATTGACACGTATACATGTTTATCTTTCACCGGTGGCCGCTTTCCACCGGTTAACAAATGTTAAACGTTATCGCTCGGCGCAGGACGCGCCTGCATCGGAAGCTTCTAGAACGTTATCGATGCTTCTTTCCGTTGCCTGTTTTCACCGACGCTTATGTTATCTGATTGTATAACCGACGCGAATTGTCTAGAACTTTCTGGAAGACCCGCGGGCATCAGGGATTAATCTGCAACCTTCGATGACTCAGGTATAAAAGCCGACGCGTTTCGCCGCTGATGAGATTTCGACGACCGCCGACTGTGTTCGCCGCTTTCGTTGTGCTTCGAGTGTAGCTTGCTTTTGTGGGCACATGGTTCGCCCAATAAAGAACTAGTTTCGTCATACACAGTTTTACGACTGTTGACTTCAGCGTCACTACTACATGACAATATCAACACAACAATCACCCGCAGTTTTGAAAAGAAAGGCTCTTTTAACAGTGACCGCAGGTACTGCATTTGCGAGCGTTTTGTGTATAGTTTGCATAAAATCGCAAAGGAAAGGTTTCTTAAGAAGCCGAATTCCGAAAAAAAAGGTAAGCGTCGTGAAAACAAATAAATGGCCTTACGACATGTCAGAAAGTCTAGGCATTGTATAGTTTTGTTAGTGCTACTGTAATATGGGAGTAGTACTACTCCCATATTACAGTAGCACTAACAAAACTATACAATGCCTAGACTGAAATTTTTCATGAAACGGTACCACGTGGTACCGTTTTCGCCTCACACGCAGAGGTCCCGGGTTCGAGTACCAGTCAGTGTAGAACAACCTTTCTTTTTTTTTTTGAAGTAGGAAAGCGTTATATACATGCAATTTCAATGGGACAGGCTAAGATATTTTACCTTAGCTTCTGCTAATTATATATGCACGCATAATAACAAAAATTATTCTGTCTCCTCGCTTTCTCTTAAACTGCAGGAAGCAATTGTCAGTATGACACTTAGTTTATTCGTACTAATTATTACCGATATTGCATGTTATGCTTCTTTATTGCGGTGTTAAATGAGCAAATGAATGAAACAATTAAATACAGTTGTTATAATTTTCTTTACACAAAAGTAAAGACAGAGCCTACCAACTTTCCTTAAACTTCCTTTAAACTTTCTTCAAACGAACTTGCTTCAAGTGAAAACAAGAACGGAGCCTATCAACTTTCTTTAATGTTGCTTTAAACAAGCTTTCTTCAAACGAAAATAAAAACAGAGCCTACTAACTTTTTTTAAACTTTCTTTGAACATACTTCGTACAAACAAAAGTTAAAACACAGCCTACCAACTTTCTTAAAACTTTCTTTAAAGAAACTTTCTTTCAACCGAAGTAAAAACAGAGCCTACCAACTTCTGATAAACTTTCTTTGAACAAACTTCCTACAAACGAAAGTTAAAACAGAGCCTAACAATTTTCTTTAAACAAACTTTCTTCAAACCGAAGTAAAGACAGATCCTACCAACTTTCTCGTAACATGTGTTAATAGAAAGTAAAAGTACATAGAGTGTTACTAAAGTTGATAGAAAGTTGGTAAGAGTTCTAAAGAAAGTAAGGAAGTATTTTTGTATGGGAAGGTTGCGTATCTGGCATCTATTGTTTGCCGATGCTCGTAAAGTACAATCCCCGCGCTTTTCATGATCTCCCTGAATTCTGATAAACTCTACATCTTCAATTTCGTAAGTTAATTATCAAGTGCCATATTAGAAGTTTCCGTGTGAGCAATCAGCTTTTTCTTTTTTTTTCTATTTTTTTTTAAACTTAAGGTAGTCCCAGAGGTGATGGAATACAATTTCTCATCGTTTCATCGTGACGGAATACAGGCACGTGCGTTAGAAGGACAGTAAAGAGAAACAGGAAGTTTAGCTGGGATAAAAGAGCGACCTTAAGGAATGCATGCAGTTTTTGTTGGGTGCAAAAATATGAGTTATTAGCGGAGAAAATCGTAAACAAAGACCAAATATCTCTTCCTCAATTTCTCTCACCCAAGATTCGGCGCTGAAGCAGTGTCGTCACGGATTTCATTGCTTTCAGCGAATCGGAGGGCGCCATGATACGTCACCGCTTGCGTAAGCAGCCGAAGCGCTCGCTCTAGAGTGTTTTAGTTGAGCGTCTTTACGGTCCGCTCCGCTCCGAGCTGCCCCGCTAGGCCACAGCGGAGTGGCGGGCGATTTTCACGTTTTAGTTATGCGTGTAGCGTAGCGGAGCGGACCTTTCGTTGTTACAGCGCCCTCTGGCCAAATTCAGCGTAGTGAAACAAAATAAAAAACCGTTTTGTCACTTTTACAAAGTAAGGAGAATATATATATCCAAAAGCTAGCTCCAGGACGAGGCGAAGGATCTCAGCAACCTCCACCAAATGCGACGAGGTTTATTGTCGTCGATAACGTTGTAAGAACGCTAGGTACTGGTAGGCACCGCAAGGACTGTTTGTTGCACGGGGTTCTCTCGCGATCACGGCACGGTCCTTCGTCTTCCTCCTCAGTCGGCACATACCCAGGGGCGCCTCTGCTTCCTTACAATATAAACTATTTCTTCATGTAGTATCAGACGGGTGGTTGTAATGCGTTGCCGGCCCATTTTATCGAGTTGGAAAGGAAGCGTCGACTCAGTGAACGCCACGTGATAGCCAGCGAGGTTGCATTTCGAATCCAATCCAATCCTTTCTAACGCCAATGCGCTGGCGACGTTTTTGTTAGCTGTGCTGTTCACTTTATTGCCTTAAACAACCAGTTGAAGGTGTATTACACAAGTTATTCGCGCTCGCGCGACTAGTACCTCGATGCAAGATGCTTCGATATACGCGCGAGAGAGGGCGCGTGCATCGACCACACTCGCTAGCGGAAGACGGCAGCAACGCTCCGCGCTCCGCTTAGGCAGCTTGTAAGCGGACCGTGTTTCTCGCTCCGCTAGCCCGCTTACGGCTAAGCGGAGGACGCATGCGCATTCGTGCTTCCGCTCCGCTCAGCGGCTAAGCGGAGCGTAAAAACGCTAAACTAAAACTGTCTTCTATCATAGGCTGCATGGCCAGTGCGTTTGCGTTCGCTGCGACTTTTGCTTAGGTGTTCTGTGGCCGCGATGGATACCGTTGCTGACGCTGAACCTTGTAACGAAGAGCTGGCAAGGGAAGCAGGACTGCATTTGAGCGACTTCAGTGAAACGGAGCCCGAAATGATGCTCCGCGCTCGCGCGGTAGGTGTTTCCGCGTACGATGGCGGTGACCAGCCGGAAACCGAAGCCTCGTTTTCGTCGACGGTAGGCGAGGCGGCCGGTCCGCCACTCAACGATGTTCCCGACAGAACAAGCGTAGAAAGTTGCGCGCGTACTCGGTATGGGTTTTTCGTGTCTTTTTTTAATGACATTCAGCCCTCACCGAGCCGCCAGTTTGCTGCTGCAGGGGCATCAGTAGGAGATTTGATGAAGGCGACATTGATGGGGCGGCTGCTCGAACAAGGACTGGCCTCTGGGACACGCAAAGATACTTTCCGAGGGCAGGATTATATACATAATTCGAGGGCGAGAAATGCAGAGAGCCATCGGTTTCTCTGGCTCTTTTGCCATTTTAACATCGGCAGAGCACTGAGCCATTGCGAACGCCGGGGCTCATCGCGCGGCACCACATCAAAGGACACAGTCGGGATAACACTGCCGCTACCCCTAACAAGCACCTTGCGCCGTTTATACAGCCCTCGACACTACACACACGAGGCATTTTCTGGCTGTTTCCCGCGAATTCAACGTTTTTCGAGCCACGCAACACGCAACCAAACCCTGCGACACTGTAGAACGGAACAGGCGCGCGCGATGATGCATGGAGTAAAAACGAAACTACGAAACTATCACGACCGCAAGTAGCGCCACACCAATTTTTCTTACTACTTATTTAATTTTGCGCTAAACCCGTACGTCCTCGCTTGAAACGGCTTAAAATGTTGGCAAATGCTGTTTATGTACGTTTAAGGTGTATTTCATTTAGCGTTTTATTAACAGCGATAAATCGCTCTCGACCAATCGCGGCTGGGCTGCGTTTGTGATCTCCGACGTCACCAAAGTGTAGTGCGGGTAATTCGAAGGGACGTCAGCACATATCCTTCAGCGTTCCGCTATTTTCTCGCTTATTAAACCTCCGTTCGCAGTGAGAATGGTATGTCTGTGATCGTAATAGAATAATGTACCAGTAAAGCTGAACTTCCGGTTTCTCTTAAGTGTCCCTTTAAGTTATATATTGGCTCTTTCGCAAACAAAGCATGCATTTTGCTCAGTGTCATTGGTACAAAGGCTCTCAATTGGCCCACACATTTCGGCGAATTCCCTAAAAAGGGCTATCACATTTGTTCTTGGGGACCTTCTTTGACCTTTTTAAGAGCCACGATTATGAAACAAATTCTCGTGTATATTCTACGCTACTTACATTATATGCGCTCAATACACCTCCACGGAGAGGCAAACGGCACAACCACTGGTTGGTACTCATTTTGTAGGAGCGCTTCTGGCTTTTTTTATCGAAGCGTCTTCAAAAAAATGTCATGACGTTCTATCGGAAGCGTACTAACGTCATGACAGTTTCTCAACAGATAAATTCCCATATAACGCGTCAAAGTGCCGAATAAACAAGCGCGCGCATTAATTCTAATGCGGCTGCAGCGAGTCAAAGGAGGGTTCAGCGTGCCGTGCGCACCGCGCCGGCCCGAGGAGGGGGGAATTCCGCGGAGAATTGAGGAGGAAAGCGCACGCGCGGAGGAGAGTGTCGCTACTTTCGAGATCAAGGGGTTTTAGCCGATACGCGGCGGAAGCGCCGCTTCCACCACTGGCGGCTGCCGGTTATCCTACTAGAAATAATTCGCAAACAAAAGAATGATTCCATGACGTCACTGATGAGGTCAGAAGGTAGAGGGAGAGGGCGCGCCGCCGGGAGGAGGAGGGTTGGCGCTGAAGCCCTACTTTCCCTCTTCGCATGCAAGCGGACTGTGCTCGTGCTCTCTTGCAGGTCCGCTGGCCGTGCGGCGACATTGGCCAAATCGCGGAGCAGAACCAGCTGAAGTGTGTCGTGTATTAGAAAGCGCTTTCTTCCTACCAAGTTTACCTTGCAAGCTGCTATTCATTTTCTAAACCACTGGGACATTGCTCGTACACACCAGTGCCAAGCAATTATAATGAAGAATTTTTATATTGCGAACCGTTGTTAATTACGAATGTTCGCGGTTAATATATTACATTCCGTCATTTCGTGAAAGTGGTCGCTTTGAAAGTCCTAACTTGCGGTTACGTTTAGGGCTACACTTCAACTAGTCCACAGATATAGTGGGCGTACCCTTTAACTATAGTCCACAGATATAGTGGGGGGTACCATAAAGAAAATAACTTCATGGCACCATCAATCGCTAGTTTTGTTCGCGTGTTGTGAAGTGGATCAACTAAAACTAGATGATTTCTCGGCCAGCCAAAACTCAACACAAGTAAAAGATGACGATTTTGTTTTTATTCACATATTCGGTACTGGAAAAAGACTGACCTCCACGCAGTGTGAAAGTGACAATCTATAGAGGCAATTTTTATTCATAACGGAAATTTGTACATGATGAGTGAAAATAGATTTCAGAAGATCCAAACCAGTGCGAAAATTAATAACCACCACGGCTGCGTCTTTCATTATTTTCTTTTTTTAACGTTGGCTGTGCATGTTGACAAAGAGTGAACAAAATGTATAGCCCAACAAACATGCAGTCAAGCCCCTGATTACAAGTATTTCACCGGCAACAGATGGGCTGCCGTCATGACGAATGAGCCGAGCGACACTGCTCTTATGTCAGTCAACTCAGGCTTGCACAGAACTGGTTTACTCATGCAAAATGAATACCTGCTCGGAAAATAGAGTGAAATACTTGTGCATACGCATGGTCATTAGGAAACCTGAAAAAGTTCGCAGAACTGGAATTCCCGGTGTTCGAACACCACAGAGCCGCGCAACAGATGTGATTGCCCGATTAAGCCAACTTCGTCAATACTTGGTCGACCTAAAGTCCCTATATAAGAAAAGTACCGCCATACACTCTTTCCTCCGCCGCCTCCTCTCCTAAAGCGCTTGCTTTTTTCTTTACTTTTTGCTTGCGAAAGCCAAGTCGACGGTGGCGCACCTAGAAAGTCCACGTTGAAGCTTTCAGGCCGGGCGCGCGCCGCCGCCGCCGCCGGCGACTGCGACTGCGCAGAGGACTTTCAACCTGGCTCTGAGGCGAAAAAAAAAGAAAATATAAAGAAGTGAAAAGCGCGCGCTATCATCGTCCAATCGGAGATACAGGAGAAAGAGAAGCCGCGTTTATCAAAGGATGGCGGTACTTTTCTTATATAGGGACTTTAGGTCGACCTGGTTTTCTGCGTCTTCGGTTCGTTGCACGCCTGATCAAGCTTCTCTGTGTTATCTTGCCCGTCTTCACACTTGGACGACGACCGAAGCAGACGACCAAGCGCGATCTGGCTTCTGATATCGCTGAGCGAGTGGCAAGGGTCAGCGGAGGCACGCTCGACGGATGTACGATGGCGACCACTTCCCGCGCTTCGCCCGATTTAAAATTCACAAAAAGAGAAATAAGAAAAATAACTTAGGATGTCCGGCAACCGCTAGGAGCGCGCATGTTCCTGGAAACCGAAACTACCTTCACTTTCCGGGGGCTGGTGCCAGTGCGGGCAGTTCTTTTTAATTATTTGGTGATTGTCTCTTCTATATATATATATACATGATGCATATCATGTATGTCTATATATATATATATATATATATATCATGTATATATATATATATATATATATATATATATATATATATACATATATATATACATACATATATACATGATGTTTCAGCGAACACTGTGAAAAATTCTGAAAGGTTACCTGTGGCAGATAGCCCAATTCTAGTTCATGAGCTGGTCTATTCGAAGAGGCGGACATTACTTGCACAAAATTGCAATGCTTAATCGAATGATTAACAAAAATTTACCATTTATGTTTTTAACTAATTACCTGATGGCCCATATTGCAATTTACAAATTGTACCCGTGGAGTTCGCAGGGCGGATTTTAGGGATGACACCAGTTTCGAGATAATAATTCCCGAACATTGCGGAAAAATACTTTGGCGCTACAGTTAGGTTCTTAACAAATCGTCGCTTTATGAATTGAAGCACAAAATTAACTGGAAAGCCAATTCATTTCTCCGCAAAGTTCGGGAATTATTATCTCGAAACTGGTGTCATGAGAATTAATTCCAACTGGATCCGCCTAGAAAACTCCACGGCTACGATTTGTAAATTGCAATATGGACCATCAGGCAATTAGTTGAAAATATAATTAGTGAACTTTTGTTGATTAGTTCATTACGGATTTCAATTTTTTGTGCAAGTAATGTCCGCCTCTTCGAGTAGACCAGCTCATTAACTAGAATTGGACTATCTGCCATAGGCAACCTTAAGTAATTTTTCAAGGTGTTCGCTGAAACACCTGTATATACCACCTAGGTATCAACTCAGAAAAAAACTTCAGATTTTTATAACCTCATAGATCAACTGCCGGAACCCTAAATACTCTTGGGTGATTTTAACTCTCCTAACACTAGAAGTCGACTCATTGAAAATTTTCTTCTTACCTCTGTGCATGCCTGTTTAATTAGAAGGAGCCCACCTATTACAACTTCCATCAGAACTCGCATTCATCGATAGGTCTAGTAATTGGCTCTTCCTCTCTTCTGCTGGACCTGGTATGACATGTGATCAACAATTCTTTTGGATGCGATCACTTCCCTGTAACTGTAAAGTGAATAACGCAGCGTGACAACCTCGCCATAATCCTCGATGGAAATTAGCATCGGCTGACTGGGAGAATCTTAAATAGGTAACGATTTCTTACGAGGTTTTATAAACACTTTTAGATAGATGACGCTGTAGCTTATTTTAGCGCTTTTATAATTGATGCAGCTGAAACGTGCATACCACAAACGAATGGTGTCTCATTTAAAAGACGCGTTCCCGGGTAGAACGAGGACGGCAGAGATGCGCGAAAGAAGCGGATAGGGCATGGCGCATACCGCGTGTGTGAAGCTGAATTCATTCTTGACAAGTTTTCCTGAAATACAAACAAGTAGAAGAGTGCAAGCCATCCATACATAAATACCGGCAGAACAAGCCATATAACCGTCCGTTCATTATTTCCGAGTTGAGAGCCGCCTTGATCGCATGCAAAAGCTCTGCACCAGGACCCTTCAGAGTTATGTATGCCATGATTAAGAATACACACACTCATACACAAATGACACTATTCCCACTTTTCAACACTATTTGGGCTGCCGAAAGGAAGCGATTCTGGTCCCTGTTTTAAGCAGGGTAAGGACCCTTCATCAGCGGCAAGTTACCGCCCGATAGCTCTCACATGTTGTTTTTGTAAGCTGCTTAAAAAATGATTATGTGGTGACTGATACATTTCCTTGAACTGAGGAAAATGCTTGATTCTTATCAGTGTGGCTTCAGAGAAGGCGGTCCACAACTCATTTTGAGCGCCTTGAAGGAAATATGTGTGACGCATTTGTACATAAACTCTTTTTATTATCGATATTCCTCGATATGAAGAAGGCGTGCGACACAACGTGGCGTTACTGAATCTGGCAACACTTGTCGGAAATGGGCATCCGTGGAAATATGATAACCATACTAGAAATATCTTTTTGTCTAATCCTAAATTTCGCGTCAATATCGGCAATGTATTGTCGCGTCTATTTATTAAGGAAACTGGTGTACCCCAGGCAGGCAAGCTCAGCTACACAATATTTATTCGTAAGATGAGAACGCTCCGTGCTTCATTCCCGCCAGCTATTTTTTATTCCATCTACGTAGACAACCTGCAATTAGGCTTCAAATCCTCCAACCTTGCAGTGTGCGAGAGACAAGTACAGCACGGCTAAGAGGGCAGACGTAAACTAGTTTAAAGTTAACCCCCACAAAAGTGCTAGTGTTCTTTTTACAAGAAAGAGAGGCCTGATTCCAGATCATTGTGTGGAACTGTATGGACAAGAAATATCTGTAAAAAAAGAGCGTACATTTTTAGGAATTATACTTGACGCTAAGCCTACTTTAATTCCACAGAAAATATTTCAAGGCGATATGCCTAAAAACTACGAACTCACTGAAAATTTTATCTCGGACAACATGGGGCAGCGACAGGAAATGTTCAATTAACCTTTACAAGAGCCTAATTTGATCACGACTAGATTATGCTGCCGTCGTATATCACTCTATACCGCTACGAGCGCGCTAAAAGTGATAGATACCATCCATCATCTAGCTATCTGCCTGGCCACTGGCGCTTCAGAACAAGCCCTCTTGAAAGTTTGTACGTGGAATCGAATAAGTGGTTACTCCATCTGCAGAGAACATACATCAGCTTCACATTATTCCTCAGAGTGCACTCTAATCATGGACATCCGTGTTCTAAAACCGCTAATGATCTGACATGTGCTACACTTTTTCATAAAGGACCCACTGTGAGACCGCCTTTCTCACTGTGTCTGAGGGAGCCTAGCGTGGAAATGAATTTCCCACTCCTCTAACCCCGCTTAATGCCTCCAGCTAAGCTGCTGCCGCCTTGGGAGTGGCAGGTGACAGAATGTGGTATATCTCTTGCAGAAGTTAAATAGCACGCTCCAGAGCTCGAAATTCCGAATGCATTTCCTTGAACTTCAATCGATGTACTCTTGCTCTGGAGTCTACAATGGTGCATCAATGTAACATGCGGGCGTATCCTACGCGGCTGTTGGTCGCTCTTTGAATTTAACGCATTGAACCCCCAAACAAGCATCTTTACTGCACAAGACTATGCAGTATGCTCCGTGGTGAAAAACAGAGAATTAAAATTAGAGAAGGCAATAGTATTCACTGGCTTGTTAATTGTTGTAAAAGCACTAATGTCTTTAGAAAATCACAAAATCCTCTTTTTATTGAGCTTCACACAATATTGTGCAACATTTATTTATCTCGCAGATGGGTGACAATCTTCGGGGTTACTGGCCACAGAGGCATTGAAAGTAATATGCTAGCTGACCAAATTGCCGCATCAATTGCATCGCAAGCCATCAATCCTACCGCTGTTGTCTCATTCATAGATTTGAAGCCTTTCCTACGAAAGAAACTCAGAAGCCATCGGCAGCGCTCGCGGGACGCTGAAACAAATAAAACCTTTCACGCAAATAAGCCACCATTATGTTCCTGGTCCCACACAAGGAATAAACGACGAACTGATTCCATCGTCCCAGAATATGACACACATATGGCACCCACCGATTTTGCTGACCGGTAATGAACCTCAAACGAGATGTGTTGAGAGGCTTACCATCCTCCACGTCCTGCTGGAGTGTCAGGAAGCAGAAGCTGAGAGAAAGAAACAGTATCCTTTAGCATAACGGCAGCACACCCTTCTTCACCCGGTAATGTTTCTATAGTCCAGCACCGTTTTTGTACACCAAAGCAGTTCTAGGTTTCTTGAATGATGTTGCGTTGCATGTTATTAGCCCAATAAATTCGTAGCGCATCCTCTCTCCAGAGAATGCCGCTTTGATAGCACTTTTGTGTAGCAAATAACTGCAGGCCCATGCGTTTTCAGGGCGCTGTTAATGCAGTAGCGCTTCTTGCAAATATCTGCCTATGACATATTTTAATTTCTCATCATACTTTCACAATGTATCTTTCCTGTCTATAGTACACCTTATTTCCCATTGTCATAATATTATTACACATAGGTTTTGCGTACTTTACAGTGACCGTGTTTAGGTCGCTTTACAGCCATCTCACATGTACCTTTCGCAGTTCATCACTCCACTGCGAACTCATTAGCACTGGTCTGGCACTCTTTGGCCATACTTGACCGTTGCACCACAGAGTACCACATTCATCATCATCAAGACATGGTGACTCAGAAAGCTCTCTCCGGTGGTGTCGCATGGTCTTCGGATAGCCTTATCGACTTAGACTTCAGGTCGATGATTGCACCGTGTTGGTTCAGAAAATCCATGTTGAGAATTACGTCTAGCGAGCCCTGTCGTAGAATAACGAAGGTCGCATTGTTGGTCCGGTCAGGAACCGTAATTCTTCCCATACAAATTTCAGTTGGCCTTGTCAGGTGTCCACCAGCTGTCGGTATTTCGGTGCTAACCCATGCAGTCTTCAGTTAAACTTCGTGGCGAATGATCCATTGGTCACGGAATGGTCGGCTCCTGTGTAAACAGGAGCTGTGACTTCGTGGCCGAGAAGCACATCAAGGTCGGCGGTTCTCCGTCTGGCATTGCAGTTAGGTCGCGCCGTCGAGTCATGGTTGTGTCGGATCGTCCTGCTGATACGCCTCGTAGTCAGGCCTTATGTAGGCGGCGTGGTCTTGTCTTCGAGCGTCTGGGTGGCGGCGTGTCGTTGCTTCGTAGTCGAATTGGTCTTCGTCGTCGTCTTCGGCGGCGGCCGAGGATCTTCATCATTTAGACGACCTGCAACTGCACCTTCATCAGTTGCTGCTTTCAGTCTTCCGGATATAGGCTAACTGACCCGACACGGCTTGTGCCAGTGTACAGCCAGCACTGCGGCGAAAGGTAGCGGCCAGGCCACGGTGAACAGGAATGTCGTTATGGTCTCCACTCAGTATTTGCCAGGTAGTCGGCGATGTCCCGTGGTCGTACTCCTTGTCACGGGCATGGCGTGTTCACGCTGAATCGTCGTTATTCCATCTGACGGTATCGACGTCGGTGGAATACATGGCTGGCTTATCCGCAATGGTAGCAGAGTGGTCCGGAGCATCCGGTGTGGTCTAGGGTGGTCCGGAGCGCCCCATACGTTTATCTTCCTAGGGAAGCTGCGATGGGCGACGAGTGAGCGTGCTGTTGGTGGCAGCGGACGGCAAACTTGCAGCGTTCCTGGGCCCTGGCGCACGCGCGGAGAGGGACCCTTGTGGCGGGCGACGGCCACTTACGTCATCACTTCCAACTGGGGCTGTGGTGATTGCGGCTGCACCCCAGGAACTCCGAGTGATCGGGAAACTTCTTTGAAGATACTGGCGATTCAGGCCACCTGAAGCTGCGACCCTGGAAAGAGCTTCGGCAATTCCTCGTGAACAACTACTCTGCTGGTATCGCGCATGTCGTCGTTGCGTAGTGCTTCAAGATCGATGTAGTTTATAGTCAGCGTTCGGTGGTTATATTGCCTTGTCCGCATATCGATACTTGTGGCCTGGGGAGCAAATTTAGCAATGGCCTTGGGCGGGTTGCGTACCAATTCAGCGAAGAGTTCTTGCTTGACACCCCTCAACAAGCAGCGAACATTTTCCTCATCTAACATGTAGGGGTCCGCATGAGTGAACAGGCCAGTCATCTCCTCCGTGACAATCGAGATGTTCTCGTTGGGTAGCTGCACTAAGGCATCAAGCAGAGCTTCGGCGCTTTATTTTCGCACGACGCTCTTGAAGGTGTTCAAGAAATTGCTGCGAAACGGGTCCCATGTTATCAGGATTAACTCTAGATTCTCGAACCACGCTCGAGTGGCATCCTTCAAGGAAAAGTGGACATGGCGCCGCTGGTACCCGTTGTTCCAGTTGAACAAAGTGACCATGCAGTACGTTTGACGTAGGAAAGGGTTGCGGAATGACGATTCGCGGAAGATCGGTGGCTCCCTGAACTGTTGCAGCACGATGGTCGCTGTGACTGTGGTTGTTCACTTGGCCTTGTTTTCTCGGGTGTTCTTGGGGAGAGGTCAGTGTATCGGTAGCAGTCCTTGCAGCGCGCGGCTAGCTCGCTGGTCTTTGACGACGTTGGTGTTGTCTTTGCGGTTCGGGCTTGGATCACGGATTTGCGGTGGCGTTCGCTACATTAAAGCACAAGCACCTCCACGAGATGCCACATAGTACCGACGGGAAGTAACACAATAGCAAAACTGTGAATGACGAAACTAATATTTTCTTGGGTGAACTTGTGCCCACAAAGGCATATGACGCTCGAAGCACAACGGTCGCGACGAACATATATGGCGATGGTCGAAAATCTGATCTGCGGTCAAGCGCGTCGACTTTTGTACATGGCTCATCAAATGTTCAAGGGTAATCACTCGTGCCTATGTGTTTTCGAGAAACTAGTACACAATTCGTGTCGCGCATGCAATCTGATTATACAAGGCTCTGCGAGAACATCTACAATAGACGGAATCAACGATAACGTCCGAGTAAGTTCCAAATCACACAGGCGCGTCTTGCACTGGGCTATAACGTTTACCATTGGTTAGCCGGTGAAAATCTGTCACCGGAAAAAGATAAGCAGCTACGTGTAGCAATATCATGTACACTATGACTGGCTACTACCGTTGAAGTTGGAGTTGCATAAAGGGTAGCAAGGTTTTCAAGTTTAATATCCCCATCATCTTTAATTAACTTGACCGTTATTCCACCTTCTCTGACCTCTTTCTCCAGGGCATACCTTGCGGAGCTTTTTAACCTCATCGCTGGTTACACATAGAGGTTCCTGTAACTAGTTCATAATTACTTTCAATTAAGGTTGCGTGGCTAGCCGGGGTGTCCTACACATCCGCATGAAATTAATAATTCAGGAAATGTTTTTGTAGTGAGTTCTAACCTAAATTTCACATTTTTCACGTCACATTTTTATATTAGTTTCACATCAAAATTGATTAGAGATACGCCACACCTCCTAGGACTACCCCATCAAGCAGAAATAAAGTTATCAGCATACTCTGATATTTGCACATCCTGTTCCAGAGATGGCCAGCCAAGAGGCATTCATGAAAATACTTTAACAAGGCGCTAAACGCAAGCAAGCACAATACAGATTGCAAAGAGCGGCCTTGCGGGAGTCTCATTCTCACAGTCATATAGGTTATCAGCTCCTTTTGTGTCCAAATGTGAAACATACTTTGGTGGGGTGGCCGAGCGCAATATTTTATGTCATGCTTGGGAACTTGTGTTTGTCGAATCTTTGATGACGACTAAACGCAGCCCTTGTATTGCTGGAGTAGGCCTTTGAGCTGCACTCGCTTTTGTCTGGGAAAGCTCAGATTATTATAAAGCACTGGTATGAAAAACTTCGACCGTCGCGGCAGTTGGGCAAGACTCCGAGAGCACAAATGCATTGCTGACAGCAGCAACTTCCTCCATGCATGTGATTTCCGTGCTTTTGTTGAGGTGTTTATTCTCCTGGTTGAAGTTACCTGCGTTTTTCCTCGGAGCGATTCCACGATTCCCCTGGCGATGACAGTTTCTTTGCGGATCAGCAGATAAAAAGAACATTAAATTATGGGGTTTTACGTGCCAAAACCACGATCTGATTATGAGGCATGCCGTAGTGGGGGACTCCGGAAATTCGGACCACCTGGGGTTCTTTAACGTGCACCTAAATCTAAGTACACGGGTGTTTTCGCATTTCGCCCCCATCGAAATGCGGCCGCCGTGGCCTGGGATTCGATCCCACGACCTTGTGCTCAGCAGCCCAACACCATAGCCGCGGAGCTACCCCGGCGGGGAGGGAGCAACAGTTGCTGATCGTTCTCGACAAGGACATGAATGACTTTGGCGGTTCTGTGCCGATTGAAATTATGATACTTGAGCGAGGCAGATACTGACTTGATCTTCAAGCACACTCAAGGCATGGTGACTGAAAGTACTATCCGTCGGTATAGCTTGTCGGCCGTGTTATCCGTGGACAGCGTTATCTACACGAACTTTAGTTAGGTCGATGCCTGCGTCGTGTTGGCTCACAATATCCATGGAGAGAATTACGTCTCGTGAGCTGTATAGCGTAATAATAAAGGTGGTAGGGCAAGTCTGGACATGAAGTGTCAGTTTGACTGTGCAGATTAGGTTACTTTCAGCTGTTTGAATTTGAGGGTCATCCACGCAGTCTTGCAAAAGCACTGTCAAGTGTTGTTAAAGCTTTCATGACACAACAAAAACACTTTTTATTGAGCTGTAGGCACTCTTGTGCACTATGTATTTATCGCATAGTCGTATCGTATCGTATAGTTTATCGTATAGCACTATGTATTTATCGCATTCCTGGGCCCAGAGTCATAGAGGGCAATATGCTTGCTGACGAAACCGCCACACCAGTAACAACAAAAATGCTAATCCCTCTGTTGCTGGGTTTCTCCCGCTAGGGGACTAAGCAGTGCTGGCGCACTTCTCATGGGCTCCTGCTTTTTTCGGCAATTTTCCAGATACTTGCTTTTATTCATCGAAACTGTGGCATCGACGGAATCGGCAAGAGAAGTGGAACCGCGGGATATCAAGTTTATGAGCGGTACGTGGAATTACCGTCATTTATTGCCGTTTGAAGGTTTCACGCCGCGCTAACGGAGCTAACGCTACAAGAGTGAGGGCTCGTTCACACAGCCGTCAAACGCTCCGTCGCGTCACCGTCACGGCACCGTTTTTCGTCAGGGGAGAGGGTTTCAGAGTCGTTTTCTCCTCAAAAACGGGTTGACGGCGACGCAGAGCAGTGCTCTACGTTTCCGTCGCCGGCACGGGGACGGAGCCCCGCCCCTAGAAAACGGACCAATCAGAAATTAGGAAGCCGGCCTCTAAATATGGCGATTTTACAAAGCAAAAGCTGGCAACAGGGGTGCTGCCCAAAAATTGGCTGCGCAAAAGTCCCTGTCGTATCCGAATCCACAACTGTGTTCACCAGCCACGCGCGTTTGACACGTGTGGCACGCCGTGTTGTTGAGCGAGCTTGTGCGGTGCCACTATGTCGGACAACGAGAACCGCGAGGGACGTTTTAATGCTGAACTCCTGATCGAACTCGTGAGACCTCACAGGTTCCTGTACGATAACAGGGCAGCCTGCTTCAAAGATGTGCAGATGAAAGAAAATAGGTGGGCCTTGATTGGGAAAGAACTGGGCATTTCAGGTGAGTGATTCATTAAGCTACCAGTTCGGAATAAACCGCTAACAAGTTAAGAAATTACGAATTATTGTTTGATGTTATCGCGCTGGGGAGCTCATGTTGCATCGATTGTTGCATAACGATCTGTCATCCATGTGCTTCCAAGTTTTGTTATTATCACGTATGGAACAAGTTTGGTGTCTTCGTCAGCGGTGATTTACTGAATTGTTTTGGCTCAAGCCACCACAATGCACTGTACTGTTTTTGTACTGTTTCATTTAGGAGAACTTGCTGGCAAAAAATTCCAGCACCTGAAAGATCGGTGGAGAAGATTAAAAAGATTTACGATGGCGCCAAAAAGTCAGGAGCAGGGGCATCGGACATCCCCAAGGTTACTTGGCGCTTTTTTGCTGTCATGGACAGCCTCATGGCCAAGGAGCGCCTCGGGACGTCAGTAAATCGTGCATTCCAACGACCTGTCTGTAGCTCGCGTATAGCCAACTTACGCTTTACAGTTCTCCACAGGCATGCTTTTAGTATAAATGCAGCTCTAAGTTTGTGGTTGTGCGATAACAGAGTTACTGGCGCTGTTATTTTTGCAGGGTCATTTCAAATTTGGACCTTGAGCCAGATAGTGCTGACATGTAAGTAATGGTTACGTTATGTTGTAAATTATATGTTCTGATGTTTCATTCTGTTTGCTTGCAAAAGAATGCTAAACAGTAAGAGAAATGTACTTGCAATTTCAGGAGTGTCCCATCAGGAGTCAATGACACTGCAATTGCTGAATGCACTGCCAGGTATTGTTTATTATTGTTCATTGATTGCTTTTGCATTGGGGGAAAGACTGAAATATGAGAAACGAAATATGAAATATGCATCATAAAAGAAGGCAAGGCATGCAAACAATGGCACTAGAGAACACCACACAGACGCCATGTCCGTGTCTGCATGCCTTAGATCCTCTTTTCTTTTTTGACAAAGCTATACAGACTAACTGAGCTTTCTTTTGTGTTAAAATGCGTCACTGGTGCTCTATGATTTGGTAAGCATTGTGTTTGCATTACTTTTCTGTCCATTTCATGAATTTGTTTAAGTATTTTCACTTTTAATTGCCTGCAAAATGGTAGCCAAAAGCAACAGCAGGTGCAGTGGTGGCAATGCATAAAATCGAGAATGGTGCTAAAACATGTTTTTCCTGCACAGGTAAATAGATTGCATTCAACATAATTATTCAGCTGATGCAAGGCTAGACTAGTTACCAAAGATATTGGCATTGTGTGTTCGTTTTTTTTTGTCTTTTCATTGAACTGTACCGGTATAATAAACCGTTTTTTTTATCTGAAGGGAATCAGACAAAGATTTTGGTGATGACTGGGAACGGTACGAACATCAACAATTCATTCCCATGTTTCACTGTTGCTGGCCTTCCTTGAATATGTGTTGATGTATTTCATGGTTTCTAAAAAAATGTTGCTGCTGTCTTGGCATTGCATTAACAGTTTTGATGTTAACCCATGAAAACTATACGTTAATGTGCATTCTTCGGTGCTTCATTTTAGTACACATCGGTCACTATTAGAAAGGTATCTGTAAATTTCACCCAAATCTACCCCACTGGAAGCAAATTTGTAGACTACAGAGTAGTCATTGGATGGACTTTGGCATATTTGATAGTGGGTTTGACAAAGTAATCATGGACTAAAAACTTTAGATTCAGTTTTGTCGCTACTGTAAATAGTATGAGGCTTTTAATAACAGTGACTGCCTCCAATAGCCTGCAGTGTTTATTATTACATCATTACGAGCTATACAGCTACAGCAAGAAAATGAATAATGTGACAACATTGATGTGCGACTCCTTTCTTTGGGAGTACGACTGAAAAATGTATGTCCTCTTCAGCAATCTTTCAGTTCCTCCCACAAGTAGCAACAATGCTGCCTATATCCATGTGGGAACGCCGCCCGAAAGTGTTGGGCAAGCTGAACCACCACCCTCAACATCTGCTTCGAAGAGGACGTCTGCGCACCATAAATAAAAAAAGTATGATGGAGGCTATTCGATGATACTGTTTCATTTAGATTGAAGCCTCAAAACAACCTTCAATAGCCTCTGACAGTGAAGCTGATCCAGACGGGCACTTAAACGAAACCTTTGGCATGGATTTTGTTCGCAATTACTACACGCAAATCATGAGACAGTGACTAGAAACGTCCAAGAATGTGAAATGAAATCTTTATTGCAGGCACAAGACAAAGGATGCTAACGAGGAGGACATGAAGCAGGTGACGGGAGCCTTTATGCAAGCTGTCAGCGCCACAGCGCAGAAACAACCCGTGCATAGATGCAACTCTTTTTTTTTTTGATTTTATGGCGGAATCAGCCAAGGAATTGACGCCTGTCCAGCAAGATAGGCTCATGCACGCTTGTCACATGGCGTTGCTTGAAATTAAAGAAGTTTAAATGCGAGTGAATGTTTATTTACATACAGTAGGGCATGCTACCACTCTTCAGCATGTGCTCATTGCCTTGGAGCATTCCTGTGTATATAATCCAACTGCCACTCCACTTGTCCCGGTCCCATGAAATAGTTCTTAAATGTCTGACGAACTTTTTGCGCTGTGCGGGAAGGTCTGTTTGAGCCTAACTTTGACGCTTGTCTAAACACTGGCACTGTTTTACCATCCTGTCGCCACTCGCCGTCAATTACCTCACCAGTCCAAGATTCTGTGTCCACTAGCCTGGAAGGACAGTATTTGTCTTTGTCCTCTTTTTCAGTTAGCAGGAAATTATGCAGTGCCACACATGCAAGTACGTATCTGTTGACATTCTCGTCAGTGGCCTTAAACCTCCTTCTCAATATGCGCCAGCGACTAGTTAGTATGCCGAACGCATTCTCAATTACACGCCTTGCCCGAGCATGACGGTAATTATAAATTCTCTCACTGTCTGTTTTTATGTAACGCCTTGGATAAGGTCGCATGAGGTATTCTTTCAAGGGAAATGCTTCATCCCCAAGAATCACATAAGGGGCAACATGTCCTCCTGGAATTGCAGTGGGTTGAGGAATACCCAGCTTTCCCGTCTCAAGGGCTTTGCAAAGCGTACTCCTTCCGAAGACACCCCCGTCACTTTCTCCACCAGAGCGACCAACTTCCACGTAGAGGAATTTGTATGCAGAATCACACACAGCCATCAAAATTTTGCTAAAGCTTCCTTTGTAGTTGAAGTTCTCAGATCCTGAATTACATGGGGCTTCGACTGTGACATGTTTGCCATCGGTACTGCCTGCAAAAAAAAGTGAAAACTAAGTTGCCATGAATTTAACAGAGAGAACAGCAGCATGCACACAGGTGGCATCATGCAAGATATTCCTTTATACGATAAGCATCTACGCTTTAGATACTGTACTTTCATATCGCTCAGTACACTTATTGATGTGTTTCCCTGTGCTTCATCATCATCATCATCATCAGCCTATATTTATGTCCACTGCAGGACGAAGGCCTCTCCCTGCGATCTCCAATTACCCCTGTCTTGCGCTAGCGTATTCCAACTTGCGCCTGCGAATTTCCTAACCTCATCATCCCACCTGACTTTCTGCCGTCCTCGACTGCGCTTCCCTTCTCTTGGTATCCAACCTGTAACCCTAATGGTCCACCGGTTATCCATCCTACGCATTACATGGCCTGCCCAGCTCCATTTCTTCCGCTTAATGTCAACTAGAATATCGTCTACCCCCGTTTGTTCTCTGATCCACACCGCTCTCTTCCTGTCTCTTAACGTTACTCCTAAGATTTTTCGTTCCATTGCTCTTTGTGCGGTCCTTAACTTGTTCTCGAGCTTCTTTGTTAACCTCCAAGTTTCTGCCCCGTATGTTAGTACCGGTAGAATGCAATGATTGTACACTTTTCTTTTCAACGACAGTGGTAAGCTCCCAGTCAGGATTTGGCAATGCCTGCCGTATGCACTCCAACCTAATTTTATTCTTCTGTAAATTTCTTTCTCATGATCAGGGTCCCCTGTGAGTAATTGACCTAGATAAACATATTCCTTTACAGATTCTAGAGGCTGACTGGCGATCCTGAATTCTTGTTCTCTTGCCAGACTATTGAACATTATCTTTGTCTTCTGCATATTCATCTTCAACCCAATTCTTGCACTTTCTCGATGAAGGTCCTCAATCATTTGTTGTAATTCCTCTCCATTGTTGCTCAAGTAGGTAGTTAGGTGCTTAGGTAGTTACAAAACGTTTTAAATGCGAAATAATTGTAAATAGGCAGTCACATAATACATTTCTAGCCTGCAACGTTCACTGATACAGTGCTCCATAGAGCCCTACAGAAGTGTTTGTATCGAAATTCTCATTTGTGCTCTAGTAAAAAAAATTTCTTGCACCACTTACCGACGGAGTTAGGAAAATTCCACCGCTGCTCAAAACCTCTAGCAATATCGCGCCACTCCTCGGGTTTCGTAGGGCACTTAACGTATCTTTTTTTCAGGGTTTCCCAAATCACTTGCGTGGTTTCTGAAATAATATCAGAAACAGTCGATCTTCCAATCATATATGAAAATGACAACGAGCGCTGAGTGTCACCACTTGCAAGAAACCTGAAAGAAATCGAAAAAATGCATATAGAGTGAGGAAAAATAAACACACCAAGCTTTAGAAAGCCAAGAACCTTGATGAGCATATTCATTAAATTATTTACCTAAGTGTTATTTCGAGTCGTGTCCGCGCCGGGATGGCCGTTCTCCAGTTGGTGTCCAGTCGCTCGATCCCACTTCTAACCAAACACAGCAACTTCTCGAACGTCGCCGGAAACATCCTCACGTAACTGCGCGGAAATTTGTACTTATGTATAAAACATATTTTCTAACGCTAGTCCATTCACAGTACTGCAGTAATGAATAATTTGAAAAGAACGAGAAATCATAATTTATTACGCTCTAACAACAAAAAAGGTGCATCCTAGCCTCGGGCGTTGCTCGGCTACCACGAACTGCGCGCACTGTGGCCACAGTGAACAAAATGACAACGTACGAGTTGCGTCCGAAGCAGCTATGATAAGTGAGTAATAACACCAAAAATTAGGAAGTACTATTCTACACGAACATACCATGCCGTGTATACTTACTCGAAGTAGTATTCAGGGTCCGACCGGCGCAGCAAAGGAATGAGCAAAGATGAGTGGCCGAACTTGCGATTTCTGCACATGTTTCGCATCCACGTGCTTCTCGGTCGCCGCACTTTGCGCGCTCGTTGCTTTCTTCGCTTGCATAGCAAAAACATCAGCATATAACCGCCAAGCATCACGACAGCAGATGCGTTGTTGCTGTGGCTCGCCATTTCTAGAGTGGCCAGTGTTGCCAGTTGCAGTGATCAACACCGTTCAATTTCTTGCTTTACGAAAACATCCATATTGCGTTCATAATGCACTATTAAACCGTTCATTTTTTGTTTACATTAACATTGTACCGACAAAGGTTCATTTAATTCATTTACTGAAAAATGCTGATCTTATTTCTCCACGTTTAACCGAATATGAAAACAGTCGGTCAACATTGCACAAAAACGTGCTGCTGTCGACGCTGCAACCGCCGTCGTCTGTTCGTACACTGCTACGTCGCGTCTGCTGTACGTTTTTTTGACGCGACGGTGACGCGACGGAGCGTTTGACGGCTGTGTGAACGAGCCCTAAGGGGCCAGCCGAACGCGCGTGACCCGTGTCCCGTGGCTCGTGAGCGCTCGTGAGCCGCCGCTCGCTCTCTTCGAGAGCGACTCGGCGCTGCCGCCAAGTATCAATGACTGACGCATCCGACACAGCAAGAACTGCACGGGAACTGAACCAGGAAAATAACAGCGTTGAAATGCATGTGGAGACGATACAAGAGCAGCAACAACTGGAAGCGGAGTGGACGTATGACGAGAACAGCGGGAAGGCAATAAACATCCAGGAAAAATGGCACACATGGGAGAGGAGAGGAAAGACGACTCAGGTGCATATAAAACCCACAGCCGAGGAAGCAGACCAACAACGAACGCAGCAAGCCGGAGCAACAAAACCTTTTGCGGGAAACATGCCACATTACAGGAAACCGAGACTTCCACCTTTGCCAGTGGACGACACGAAGATCATCTACAGACCAAAGGCGGGATTACAACTCTCCAAATGGACATTGGTGGCAGTGACACATGCCATCGGCCGAGCTAGCAAGTTGTCCCAAAAAGACTTCTATGACAACATCCGGATTCAAGTGCAACATGTCGAGAATATAACCATCGCAAGTACACCAAACAAAGACATAGCGTACGACATGCTCCTCAAGGTCACCAACATCCAGTTTGGAGGATCCAATTACAAAGTTAAAGCAAATGTCAAGACACCAGATGGCATCAGCAAGGGCGTAATCTACAACATCGCGCCAGGAACGAGCGAAGAAGAACTACTTCAAGGGCTACGAGTATCCGCAAGATACACGGTTCTCGCAGCACGCATGCTGGGAAGACCGTCAACAGCACTCATCTACTGCGACGGACCGCACGTCCCATACAACATCATATATAAATGCTGTGACTACCGCTGCAAACCATACAGGAAATCCGTGCAATACTGCAGAGCCTGCGGGGAACAAGGGCACCGGCAAGATATCTGCCCGAAACCCCTTATCAACTTCTGCTATATATGCGGGATGGAAAATCGACAGGAAGATCATGACTGCCAACCAAGCGGTAGAATCTGCCAACAACCCCATGAGACAGCAGGAAAGGAGTGCCGACATAAACTCAAACCAAATCCACCACCGTACAAGATCAGATTGCATTGGGAAAACAAGAACCAAGAGCAGCAACGCAGATGGAACTCAACTTCCGACTCCGACTTTCCGGCACTACCCGAATCAAGCAGTACCTCACTACAGAGTCCACGAAGATCCAGAAGTGACTCCAAATCAACAGGCGGTCAAGCAGACGAAAGAACCCGGTCAAGATCACGGTCCGGATCACGTACCCGCAACCCACAAAAGCGAGTTACGTATGCAGACGCTGCAGGGGGAAACACACGAGCACAAGAACCCACGAAAACCGAACGAGATCTGCGAGCACAACTCCAAAATCAACAAGCCCTCATTGACACGCTCATACGAAGGTGCAAAGAACAAGACACCGCCAATCAAGCCTCGAAACCTCAAGGAATGCCCAAAATGCCACCGCCCCTTACGGAAGAACGAATCAAGGAAATTGTAACAATGGAGGTCCGGAAGCAGATACAGGAGGCCATGACCACTTTTGCAAAGGAAATAACCCAACAGCTACAGCAACACATCACCACTCAGCTTGCCCCTATCCATGCTACCCTCCAAGACCTCAGCAACTTCATGTCCTATGCCAAGCAGAACCACGTAACGAAAGCCACAGTAGAAAAGTTGCTCAACAACACCGACACGGCTCGCAAGAAAGCACGTAAAGACCTCCATAATGCTGCCAGACCGGAATCCATGGCCTGGGGCGATAACAACTATATTGATCAAGATGGCGAGTAATCCCAAGAAGAGATTCCCACAACTTCCAATGAAGTTGTGGTAATGGAACTGTCGCTCTATACGAACCAAAAGAACAAACCTCCAGGAGCTGACCAAACAGGAACAACCAGATATCAACGCTATACAAGAAACTTATCAGACCAATCTACACATACAGGGATATGATACACACACCGGATCTCCGAGAACAGCCATCCTGACGAAGAAAAATCTCACCACGCAAGATCACACAATCCAGGGAACAACCGTGGAACACACCATAGTGGAAGTGCTACCTGAGAAGAAGACACACCAAAGTCTATATGTCCTATGCTTATATAGTCCACCCAGGGATCCGTTATCTGACTTTGTAAAGTTCATCACGGAAGCCAGAAGGCTATCTAAAGGCCATAAACTTGTAATTATGGGGGATTTTAATGCCCCCCACACAGCATGGGGTTACCAGCACACGACCAAGAAAGGAGCGCGAGTGCACGATTCGGCACAACAGAATCACCTCACCCTCTGGAATGATCCTAAACTAAAGACTCGAATAGGCAACAGTGTATCCAGGGATACAAATCCCAACCTCTCCTTTAGAATAGGTATCTCCAAGGCCGAATGGACCCGACTGGAAGAAAATCTCGGCAGCGATCACCACATCCTTCAGCTAGAAATCTTGCACCATAAGAAGCCGAGCAGAAACGGAACGGCAAGGCTGACGGACTGGAAGGCCTTTAGAGAGCATGACATAAAAGAGAACATCAAAAATATTGAAGAGTGGCTCACCGAAGTGGTCAAGACGGCGGAGAAGCACACTAAAGTCATCCAACTCACAATGGACACACCGGCCGTAGACTCTCATCTCCTACATCTTTGGGATGCCAGAAGAGGCCTACTGAGGCGGTGGAAAAAGATGAAACATAACCGCAAACTGCAGAAACGGATCGCCCACATAACAAAGCAATCAGAAGAATACGGAGATAAACTCAGCAGTCAGAACTGGCATAAGCTGTGCGACCAACTTCAAGGCACACTCAGCACAAAGAAGACCTGGCATATACTGCGAGCCCTTCTAGCTACCACCAAAACCAAGACACAACAAAGACATGACCTCAAGAAAATCATTCACTCTCATCCAGGAACTGAGAAACAAATTTTGGAAGAACTCAAGCGTAAACTTGTCGGAGACAATGCCCCCAAGGTCTCGGATCCCCGACCGTACAAAGGCGAACCAAACCTGACCCTCGACAGCCCTTTTACGCTTCCTGAACTCCACGCTGCTCTTGCTAAATTGACCCGTAACACGTCGCCAGGAAATGACAAGGTGACCAACAGGATCCTACGAAACCTCCCGGACAAGGCCCTAAATGGGCTCCTCGACTGCATGAATAACTGCTGGGAAGAAGGTAAGCTCCCGGCAGAATGGAAGCACGCAGAAGTCATTATGATTCCAAAACCCAACAAGCCACTACAAATCAGCAACCTACGGCGCATCTCCCTGACTTCCTGCGCTGGAAAGCTTCTCGAACACATGGTTCGCGATCGCCTCACCACATACCTCGAAGACTCAGGACTCATGCCTGACACAATGTTCGGCTTCCGACAGCTCCTCTCAGCCCAAGATATACTCTTACAGCTCAAGGAAGACCCCTTGGACTACCTAGAACGCCACAAAAAGTTCTGTATTTAACAATAGATGTAAAAGGAGCCTTCGATAATGTGAAGCATGATGCAATCCTCCAGAATCTCCAAGACACAAACTGCGGAATCCGGACCTACTAATACTTACAGGACTTTCTCAAGGATCGCACGGCTACGGTGGGCATCGGCGACATCCGAAGCGACAAATTCGAAATGCCCAACAAAGGCACTCCACAAGGGTCAGTCATTTCACCTTTGCTATTCAACCTCGCTATGATTAAGCTCCCGCAACAACTCGTTACATCGAAGGTTTAAGCCATGAAATATACCCCGACGATATAACGTTATGGACAAAAGCGTCGACAACCGGCCGACAGCAAACTATCCTCCAAGAGGCAATCGATCTGATAGAACAGTACCTATCAAGATGCGGTCTCCAGTGCGCCCCGAAAAATCAGAGCTACTTATACTCAAGGCAAGGATCCGAGGAAGACCACCAGCCTACGTCGACCCAGATCCCAACGTCACACTCAATGGAATCGATATACCTCAAGTTGACTCCCTCCGCGTCCTTGGCCTCACCCTACATAAAGATGGTTCTGGCGCAGCTACACTTCCGAAGCTTCAGAAGACCCTAACATAAGTAACTCATCTCATTAGGCGTATAACCACTCAAAGAAGAGGACTTAAAGAGCAAGAAACCGTCCAAATTATCCAAGCACTCCTTATAAGCCGGATAACATATGGCACCCCGTATCTACTCCTCAAGAAAGCTGAAATTGAAAAACTCAACATCGTCATCAGAAAGGCAATCAAGAGCGCACTAGGACTTCCCAGTACGACCTCAACCACGACACTACTCAAACTTGGCCTCCATAACACCTGGGAAGAAATGAGTGAAGCGCACAGGGCCAGCCAGCTGGAACGCCATAAGCTGACTCAAACAGGAAGAGCAGTACTTCGCAAACTCGCATACAGCGAAAACTTTATAGCAGACTCGGACGTGAAAGCCCGATTGCCGCCACTTCTCCGTAACTCTACTTCAGTCGCTCCAATACCTTGAAACATGCATGCAACACACCACAAAGACAGAAGACAAGCAAGAGTGCGAGCGCTAAGCAAGAAATACTCAAGGAACCCCAACACGAGATATACAGATGCGGCAAAATACCCAGGTAGAAGAGCCTAGGCAATTACCGTGACCAACAACAAAGGGAATGAGCTAGTCGCTGCCACCATAGCGGCAAGAAATCCAGAAACGGCGGAGGAAGTGGCCATCATCCTCGGCATCGCCACATGCAAGGACACCGCAATCAGCTTGAGCGACTCGCAAACGGCATGTAGAAACTTACAAAAAGGCCGAATCTCTGCCGCAGCCATGAAAATTCTAAAAGAGCTATCAAGACGCCATGAATTACCCGAAACCTACGTCGTATGGACCCCAGGCCACGAACACCTGGCAGGAAACGAAGCAGCACATGCTGTCTCCCGGGAACATACCAGCCGGGATTTCCTGCCGCACGGGATCCGGAAATCGACGAGAGTGGAGGACATTCCCATCAACTACGCCGTAATACTGCAATATTACCGACTCGAAAGAAGAGAATATCCTTTACCACATCCAAAATTAAGCAAGGAAGAAGCCACCGCCCTCCGTAGACTACAAACAAATACATATGTCCATGGAATTATCATGAACCGGATGCATCCCACTAAATTCTCATACCTATGCCGATATTGTGATGTACCAGACACCCTACAACACATGGTGTTGGTGTGCCTACACCGCGAGAAAAACAGCCAAGACGATGCCTCAGAAACGATACAAGCCACCGAAGAAACGTGGGAGGCAATGTTAACGGCACAGGACCTGGAGGATCAGCGAAGTCTGGTGCACCGGGCCCGGGCTGCGGCATTAGCCAACGGCTTTCTGGACTGAGAGAGCCGCACACCTATAGGCGAAGAAAGAACACTTTCTCGCTGTTTCTAGCAGTAAACGTTCATTCCTCCTCCTCCTCCTCTGTAGCTGTCCATGACACAGACTTGAAAAATTTGCTACTAAACGCCATTAGGTGCTATTGGCAACACTTTTGGAACACTGAAACAGCCAATAAGCTGCATGTAATTAAACCTTCGTTTGCCCTCCCATAGGAAAAATGCGACGAACCGAGGTCATCATCAGTCGACTTCGAGTTCGCCACACGGATGACACACGCTCGTTCCTGTTGACTGGTGATTCGTCACCTATATGTGGTAAATGTGGCGTGACGTTGACTGTCGACGAAATTTTGCTGGAATGTCGTCAATTGGAAACTTACAAAAATACTTTCCTTTACCACCCCGTCAGAAAGTACCACTACATTCAGCAATGTTACCAGGCAACGACCCTCTCCTTGACAGCAAACTATATTCTGGTACAAATTTAGACGGCAGCGGCATTGGCCCCTGTTCTGCGTTAGCTGATCCCAATATGCACCTGCAAATTTTCTAATTTCATCACCCCACCTAGTTTTCTGCCGTCCTCGAGTGCACTTCCCTCTCTTGGCACCCATTTTGTAATTCTAATGGTCCACCGGTTATTTGCTCTACGCATTACGTGGCCTGCCCAGCTCCATTTCTTTCTCTTTATGTCAACTAGAATAACCGCTATCCCCGTTTTCTCTCTGAACCACACCGCTCTTTTGCTGTCTTTTAACATTACGCCTAATACGATTCGTTTCATCGCTCTTTAAGCAGTCCTTTTACTTGTTCTCGAGCTTCTTTGTGAACCTCCAAGCTTCGGCCCGATATGTTAGCACCGGTAGAATGCAATGATTGTACACTTTTCTTTTCAACGACAGTGGTAAGCTCCCAGTCAGGATTTGGCAATGCCTGCCGTATGCACTCCAACCCAATTTTATTCTTCTGTAAATTTCTTTCTTATGATCAGGGCCCCCTGTGAGTAACTGACCTGGATAAACAAACTCCTGTACAGACTCTAGAGGCTTAATGGCAATTCTGAATTCTTGTTCTCGCTCCATGCCAGGCTGTTGAACATTATCTTTGTCTTCTTCATATTTATCTTCAACCACACTCTTACGCTTTCTCGGTTAAGGTCCGCAATCGATTGTTGTTATTCGTCCATAGTGTTGCTGAACAGGACAATGTCATCTGCAAACCGAAGGTACCAGAGATATTCTACGTTAATCCTCATTCCTAAGCGTTCCCAGTCTAAGAGCTTGAATAGTTCTTCTAAACATGCAGTGAATAGCATTGGAGAGATTGTGTCACTTTTTCATGACCCTTTTCTTGATAGGTAACTTTCTACTTTTCCTGCGGAGAACCAAGTTAGCTGTCGAACATTCGTAGATATTTGCGAAGATATTAACATATGCCTCCTGTACTCCTTGATTACGCAAAGCCTCTATGACTGCTGGTATTTCTACTGAAGCAAATGCCTTTTCATAATCTATGAAAGCCTTATAGAGAGGTTGATCGTACCCCGCCGATTTGTCGATTACTCATGAGGTAATCTGATAATTTGAGCTAATCTGAGGTAATCTGAATATCAGTCCGCACCAAGCATTTGATGGCCATAGCACACATCATTTCTCAATGTCATATCGTGGTAGATATACCGGGCGTTCCAGTGAAGACTTCCAAAAATGTTTCAATGTTGCGAAGTGCTGTTCTACTCGAAGAGGCGGACATTACTTGCACATTAAACTGAAATGCATAATCGACTTCTTAACAAAAGTTCACTATTTAAGTTTTTAACTAATTGCCTTATGGTGCGTATTGCAAGTTACAAGTTCTAGCCGTGGAGTTTGAAAGATGGATCTACTTGGAACAAATTTTCAGGATCACACTACTTTCGAGATAATAATTACTGATCTTTGCGGAGAAATGCATTGGCGTTCCAGCTACTTTCTTACCAAAACGTCGTTTTATGAATTCAAGCACAAAATTGACTGGAACGCCGATGCATTTCTCCGCATTGTGCAGTTAATTCATTGCATCATGGGTTTGGCACTCTTTGGTCAGAACAGGCCCTTGCGCCATACCAAGCCAATAATCAATCAGTCACGAATGGGTTTTGACGAAAACGTAGCGTAACAGAGTGCAACATTTCTGCCTTCATGATATAAACTTTTATGAGTAAGCATTAGGACTGTCAAAATGGACAAACGTATATATGTGTTAACTGCGTGAAGTCGGTTCCAGGTGTGTGAAGCCGGTCATATGGTAGAGGTAGACAGAGTTGAAAGAGCTTGCAAAAGCATACCAATGGGTTAGCTTATAATGGCGTTGCCAGTCTAGAAGCTTGTCGGAGCATTGAAGGAAGGAGCGCGAGTAGCGCAGTTGCGAATGGGAGCTCGATAGAGGGAAATGGTGAAGGTCGGTGCCGATTAAATGCCGCCGCCTCAGCTTGATCCGGACCACCGTTAGTAGCACTTTGCTCCTTGAACAGGGAGGATGTGTGCCTATTGAGCTAATATAACTGCGAAGCTGAAGAAACGCGTCGTAATGCCAACGTATTTCTCTGGTATTTGCTGTTTAATCGCCCCTGACTTCTTTTTTATGGAAATCCACAAAGTTGAAGTTCATTTATATGCAAAACATAGGTACGTCAATGTAATATAGAAACGAGGGTCCCAATGTATTAATACTGAAAACGCGACCCTCGGTTAGAAACTACAAAATTGTAAACTTGTTGGCAGCATAACAGTGGATACCATAATAGCATATTAGTACCAAGAAAAGCAAGTCATAATAATAAAAGGAAACCCAACAAACAATGCTTTAATCAATGTAGTATAACAGAAATAACAACGGAAGTGACAAAAATTATACAGTTTCTACAGGCAAAAGAAAAAAAAAGAAAGAACAAAGAGAAAAAGAAACGTGGCACAGTACGAACATTGCAAAAAAAAAGAACAGGTGATACATATTAGGTGACTATGAAAATACAAAAATTTATTAGGGTAAATTATCAGAGGTTAGCAGAAAATCTTTAGTACAGCTTTGAAACGCTGAAATGTGGGTAGTATTTTAATTGAAGCAGGAAAACGATTCCAAAGTGTAATGGTAGCGAATGTAGATGTTTTTTTACCATAGTTAGTGCGAACTGATGGTAACAAAAATTATAATTAGAAGCGAACCTAGTGGGGTTGGTATTTCTAAGGGAGCTACTTTTAATATATTGGAAGGTCAGCTGGCAATCAAGCAATTTATCAAACAGTATTGCAAAATAGTAGTTGAATACTTTTTTTATACATAAAATTTTGTACTGCTCAAGCAGGCCGATAGCATTAGAGCGCGGTGATCTGTGGGTGATGATAGGTATTGCTTGATTTTGTATATGCTGAACTGAAGACAAATAACATAGATATGTGTTACCCCAAACGATTATTCCGTAGTTAATGTGTGAATGAACGAACGGAAAGTAGAGTGAAAGCAAAGCACAACGAGAAAAATAGTGTCGTGCCTTGATAAGCGCGCGGATACCAAAAGCGCACTTCCGCTTGACATGGTTGATGTGCAGGTGAAACTTGAGATGGCTGTCTAGGATAACACCTAGAAATGAAACGGAGTCGCTAATGGGAATAGAACAATTGCCTAAGGTTAACGAAGAAGGAATAATTAGTGACTTTTCGTGCGAACGGAAGACTAAAAATTTCGTTTTAGATGGATTGATGACTAGATGGTTGTCGTTGCACTATTTCAATAGGTGGTCAAGAGTCTTACTTAGTTTGATTACTAGAGCAGAGATACACTTATCAGCTATAGATATAGTTGTATCGTCAGCTTATAGAAAGTAATTACTTAATTCTGTGACGTCTGGCATATCATTAATGCAAAGAGAAAACAGCAAAGGCCCCTATATTGAGCCATGTGGTACCCTTTGTTAAGTCTTTTAGAACGGGAAAACGTTTCGCACGCATATAGAATAAATTCCCTATCACACAAATAACTTTTAAAGAAGGCTAGGGCAGGGTCAGTTATTCCATATGCTTCAAGTTTACGAAATAAAATCATATGATTAATACTATCAAACGCCTTAATAGGGTGTAAGAAAACGGAACCGACGAATTCATTATTGTCAAGACTATTCTTAATAAAATCAGTTAAGCAAAGTAGAGCTAATTAAGTTACTAGAACTTCCAGACCGAAAGCCGAACTGGCAGGATTTAATTATACGGAATTTTTCCAAATACTTGCTTAATCTGATCAAAATAATTTTCAATAATTTTACTTAGGGAAGAAAGAATCGAAATTGGACGATAATTTGGAATTAATTCTTTATTAACTTTTATAAAAACTGGAATAACCTTTGCATGTTTTAGCAATGGCGGAAATTCACCAGATTTAAAGATCAGGTTAATTACTACGCTCAGGGGCTCACATATCGCTTCAGCGACCAGTTTTAGGCGGCACACTACAATACCATCTAATCCTGGACTTGTGTTACGAAGATTACGCGTAATAGAAAGCACTTCATGCGGCTTGACAGGATGAATGAAAAATGTATGGCTCAGGTTATTTTAGATTATTTTAGAAATTCAGATTATTTTAGGCTCAAAAGTTGTTAGCTCGATTCTCTCAGGTAGTGCGAAATGATCATAAAAAGCGTTTGCTGTCTGAGTAGGCTGACAAAAGGTAAGATTGTCGCGTGCAATTTTAGAGATAAACTTGGGCGGCTCACTGTTCAAAAAGTCATTCAGCAACTGCCATTGCTTTTTAGGGTTGTTTCTATTCTGCAGGAACGCTGTTTCATAGTACAGCCTTTTGACTTCTCTGAGAGTCCTGTTAAGAACGTTGCCGTATGTTTTGTACCGATTTATCAGAGAAAAGTTAAACGGTTGTCTTTTAGTCTTTTTATACAAATTATCTTTTTTCCGCAAGCTCTTCAGGAGACCATCTGTCATCCAAGGATTATGGGGGCGTTTAAATCGATTTTTACATCGCAGAGTTCGAGAGCTTACTACTTTAGTGAATAAATTGCAGAAGAAATTAAGAGCCTCTATAGGGTCTTCAATGAAATTCAGATTTTACCAGTCAGTGGAGCTAATGGCAGAAATGAATTTATCTGTGTCGAGTACCGTAATGAAATAAGAGGTGACAATGTTAGCCACACGTATTTCGAAGATTGCAAAAATCGGAAAGTGATCAGTGAGGTCAGTGTTAACAACGCCCACAAAATGGGTACGTCTATGTTTGTTAAAACATGATCAATTAGTGAATGAGAACCCTCACCAACGCATCTTGTAGCGATGTGATGAGAGATTCGAGGCCATATCCACTGAAGCAGTCAGTGTAGGCTATATACAAACTAGAATTAGCATCCAGGAGGTTGATGTTTACATCACCCACAATCATTACGCTCTTATTTTCCGACAGCAGTTTGTTAAGTACGTTATGAAGAGCATAGATTAAATCCGAAACGTTAGAGCCTGGTGACCTATAAACACAACCGTGAACAAACCTTTTAGTGCTGCATGCCTCGAGGGGCTCGTTCGTTTCCACCCATACCGTTTCGCAGCAATTGGCGTGAACGTTTAAATCATTTCGGCGAGTGTAACTGATGCGGGGAGAAACAATGATGGCAGACCCACCATGCCTACTGTTTAAACGGTGAGAGTATTCAGGACTGTACGAATGGAACCCATACATGTTACTATCCTCACTAGAAAGCCACGTTTCTGAAACACAAATAAAAGAGAAATCATGAGAAATTATTTATCCCCTCGTGATTCTTTCGTAGACTGCGTGCATTAAAATGAATCAACGAAGGGTTAATGTGACAAAGTAAAGAACGAAGTTCATAAGAATACGTAAGGGCATTGCGATGAAAAAGCTATCTGGCACGTGTAATCAGCACAATAGGCGCTCTTACGTGAATATGCGCAGATCCGACTCGGCTGAAATACAGAACACCCTTCTATCACTAGCTATCCGTGCTTTGATCTGTCTGTTTTCAGACCAGAGGTACTGCCACTTTTTTGCCTTCTTCAGCGCAAGTGCCTTGGCAAACAGCATTTTATTACTCATTGTCAGGTGGCCGTTCACGTAAACAACCATGTCGTTTGTGCCAGAAAACCCAAGGTGGATCACACGGAGCCGGGCCTTGCGGTCCCTCTTTACAAATTCATTTTTCTTGTCTCTTGAAACAAAACGAGCAATTAAATGTTGATCGGATGATTTGGACGGAACACGATGAACAGTCTCAATGTCCGTTTGAGATACAGGAGACTCAATGACATCGCCCATACGCTTCAGAATGGCTCAGTAGTCCTCCCCCTTCGTCAGAGGAATTCCTTTAACTTCAATGTTGTTTAGCCTAGATTATTGCTCCAAATCAGCCACCCTTTTCATAAGCATTTCATTTTGGGCCAATAAGGACTTGTTCGAAGTCATCAATTCATCCTGCCTGGCTTTGAACTCATGAAACAGGTTGCTCAAAAAGTCAATGCTTTCGCGAAGCGAGGCATCTTCAGACAGACCAAAGTCATTCAATTTCAGTTTGATCTTAGAGCCCATTTCTAACATCAGGGATTACATCCTATCGTTGAAATGTCGTTCCAGCTGTTCAATTTTTTGGCAAGTTCTTGACACGAAGGCATGACGTAACAAACGTGTGCACAAGCAAGAAAAAAATTCTAGAAAATAAAAGTGACAAGCCAATGATAGCAGTTGCGGCTAAATAGAGTTGAAGCAGCTAGAACAAAGATGCAAACAACCAACCTGAAAGTACAAGCGCAGAGTTAAGGCCTTGCACAACTGCCGCAACTGCCACTGCCAAATGATCCGAGACGCTGCTGAAGCTTCCTTATATGCCTTTCGAGGTAGATCGCAACTATATTCCACGCAGCCGCAGCTATGACCGTCGATGAATTTGCAGCACGTGCTCAGTCCACACAAGCTCGCCCGTCGCGTCCAGGAATCTGCACTGGAAAACCTTTAAATCCAATGGCAAGACGGCCCAATCAATGGTATGGCTCCTGAAAGTACAAGCGCAGAGTTAAGGCGTTGCACAACTGCCACTGCCAAAAATGCCAAAACGGAAAGTCTGCTATGTTTGACGTTGTAGCACCGCCATAAGGCGAATAATCAGATATATAACGCAAAATTATTTACCATTCAAGTTTGTCCCTGATCGACGGTGGTTCTGAAGCAAAAGCACACGACCGTGATCTTGGAGCCGCTGTAATCCCTGCTGTATGTTGCAGGAAGTGAAAGCGGACGTTGTTGGCTTCAGCGGTTTTAAACTTGTAAGACAGTCCGGCGAATCCTCCACCCTAGTGCTTCCTTTCAAAAACGTCCATCACTGTTCTGAAGCACAGCACAAGAAGGGGAAAGAACAAGACAATGAAAACAGTGAGTTGGAACAGGACACAAGCCGAGATTCTACGGTGCGTCATAAGCACGGTACCACGCTGCGCCGCCCACCACTGAGACAAAGCCCTGAAATTAATCTGCCAAGTGGAACAAATCACTGGATAAGTCCCCATAACATAAAAGCTGCAGAAGGAGCCGAGAGACCTCCCTTTTAATATCCGGTGCCCACGAAAATTCAATAGGTTGAGCATCCTAGATTTTGGAGAGCCTAGACGCTGGAGTGCGCCAAAAACTTTTGACTTCGGTGGTAAATTTCCATCGTCGGGTTATCACTGCCTCAAGTTTCTGACGCACCGTCGAGCTGCGTACTGCCGTTTTGACGTGTCGCACTGCTTTGTCACTAAAACTGCTCAATGCAGAGGCACAAAGTGACACTGGTGAATTAATTCCGATCATTGGCATCGCTTCTGCAAACAACTGTTCCGTCGTACATTCATAGGCCCTGTAGGATGAGGTGTATGGCAATCGAGATGCTTTGCATTGCCATAAACTGTGAGCTGCGAAAACTGTGTGCTACTTCTTTCACTGCCGAAAGGAGTTCAGCAAGAATAAATTAAAATTGAGGGCTGCTCAAGATTTCATATCACAGGCACTCTTGCTTAAAAACCACTCTTCCGGTTACCTATTACCGCTGTTCTTTCAAATCTCTGAGGCCTAGCTAGAATAAACGAATTCGTGATTTCAATATTTATAATATTATTTTTGTCACAAGTAGCACACTACTGAGCAACACTGGACGCATGCTTACTGCTAAGAACTTCAATTTGGAAATTTACAGATATGTTAGAATAATGTTGAATTTAGTAAGAGTGTTCATTAATCACTTCTCTGTCAGGTCTAGTTACTGAAAGCTCAATTTTTTGGGCTTTCGAAAAGAAATACTCACACACGGTTGTTATAGATTGTTAAATCCAGCGTCATATTGCAACCAGCAGTAAAGTAGTCATACTGATGTAATATACAAAGTTCCTGAAAAACAACTTATGTAACAAAGATTCAGAAAAGTTTACAATCACCTATAATTTTTGCACAGAATGCTTTCTTCCGAGTTAATCTTTGTTATAGTGTCTTAAACAACAATTTGTGGAAATATTGTTTAGGATTTCTCTATATTGGCACGTGCCGGCACATATGAGCCATCCGATGTGGCACGTACACGCTTTGGGGTTGGTAGAAGAGTACGTTTTTCCTTGTTCTGGTGCCGGTAAAGACGTGGACTACTGACTGCAACAACAACTACTGGCTGCCTCTGTTGTTTCGCTCATGAGATTACTGGTGGAGAGTGCTGGGTAAATGCACCTTCGCTCCCAAGTTTCCGCCGTCACTCCCAGCACCTTACAGACAGCCACAGCACCCACATCAAGAAGCAGCCGCCGTCTTCAAAGACTGCCACCCGAATTCGGTCCCTCGCCATCGAGAATGGAAATAACGATGTCAACGACCACTACAAACCAGGCGAGCCAAACCCACGATGCCCAGTCTTCTCTCCCGCATGATTTCATGCGCCACCCCGGCCATTCCACGAAGACACTGGCTCGACCACTTAGATCGGGTTGCCAGCATCAACGAGGGGGATGATGTACGCAAGCTGCAGAGAGTTTACTTCGCGCTAGAAGTCTCTGCAAAGACGTGGTACGAGAACCATGAGGGTTCCTTTGCGACATGGCACGAGTTTAGCCGACAGCTCCGCGATGCGTACCGCAACGCCAAAAGGAAGGAGAGAGCTGAACAAGCCATTTCTTCTAGGAACCAGCGGCCCAACGAGAGAATCTCGATGTTTGTCGAGGACATGCTTTTTTAAAGTTGAAGTTACGTTTTTTTATTTTTTGTTACAGAAAGAGAAACAAGAGCTAAAGGTCACGTGGCCAGACAAAGGCTCTTGCTCCTAAGTGCGTTCGGCAAACATGATATTGAAAGCAAATACAGCACAAAAAACGAGTGAGTACAATGTAGAAAATACAAATAAACAAGATAGATTTATACAATTGCTACATGAATATACACTATATGCTTAAAAAATTGGTATGTACTTTCACAGTACAGTGCAGGATAAAACATACATATACAGTGCATAACAAAATGTTAGCGCAATAGCATTTGATTTATAATGAATTTGAGAATGTAAGAGAAAAGTTTTGATTCATTCTTTAAAATGGGATGCATAAAAATCAATTTTAAAGCGAAGCTTTGTACCTCTACCAGCCAAGGGTTCTGTCGTGTCCGTCCCGACGAACCGCTAACAATTGCAGGTATAGCAGTATAGCTTACTTGAATTCAGGCATTCAGCGTACAACTAAGCACTCTTTTTCGCAAGATAAACCACAAAAACAAGCTTCAAAGTGATGAGCCAACATGATGGATGATAAGGGCTGCGGGCAAACAAAGGAAACAGGCTCGGCGCGGTACGTAAGATTAGATTGCAGCTGTTGCAAAGCTTATGCAGCTGCTTGAAAGAGGGTTGACGTCATTCGAAACCCTTCCAGCCTAGTAAATGCTTCGGTTCATTTTCTAGACTACCCCACTATGGGCTAGTCTAGTAGTGTATATCACACCGATCATAAAGCAGTAGTGAACACTGTTGTGAACTAAATAATGATGAAGGCCGTGGTTAAAGTTACGTTGTAGTGTGTGAAATATCAAGTGCGCCGCAGTCACCGTGAGGGTGGCGTAAAAAGCTTCGCTTTCCAACCACCTTCACAGGGTGGATTGGCGGGCAATTTTTTTTCAACGATGTTTAGTAGCTTAGGTATTTCATAGTTTAGATCCTGACGTCCATAGTTAGTACGCGTAAATGGTGTTGTGATTTGTTTGCGTAACTGGTATCGAGGAGAAATGGGTAGGCTGACAACATGGAGTTGCTTCGTCTTCTCAGACGCGCAGACCCTGCAATGTCCGAGGAAAAGAAGGGGCGACATTTAATGCGTGGAGTGTAAGAACAGCTTTTTGTCAGACTCGTACGCCATTCACCAACAACCGTGGCCGAGTTCGTGAGTGAGGCAACCACGATGGAGCAAACTCTCCAGCAGCGGTCGTCACAGTACGAACACCATGACATCACGGCTAATACATGCTCTCTTGTGTCCGCCAGCGAGAAGAAGGCCCTTGCAGACTTCATACGAAGCGTTGTGCGTCACGAACTGCGGAACTCCAAGCAGTGGCACCAGTGGCACCCCAACAACCTCTGACAGCACTTGCGGACGTTATCCGGAGTGAAATCAGACACGTGGTACAATCACTCGCACCACCGAGATCTGAGGTCCCCTTCCTAACATATGTGGTGGCATTGAGGGCTCCTGCGCCACCATCTACAGGTCCCATCATGCGGACAGTGGACCAGGCACACATCTGTTCCCGGACACCTCTTCGCATCCGCTACCCGGCTCAAGGTAACCGAACGTGCCTACGTATCGACCACCTGGCTCAAGACAGAGTGCTACTAAGGAAAGTGTAAGGCGCTCGTCGGATGACCGTCCGCTCTGCTACCACTGTGGTGAAGCGGGTCACGTGTACCGCGAGTGCCAGTACCGCCAGCTAGGTCTCTGCGGCTTCCACCCAGACGCGCGAAGCCCCTGCTACGGCGAACGTCCCCGCGAAATCGAAGCGTATATGACTGGCCAGCAAATTCCTTCGACTGTTCAGCGCCGCTAATCACGATCACCATCCCCTCGTTGGTCCGTGTCACCTGGCTTGCCTCTTCGTCTTACGCTCCCCTAAGGAACCGGTCACCGAGTCCCCATAGGGGAAACTAGGCACCGCGAGTTCTGGGGGTGAAGTCCCTTTCCAACGAACATTCAAAGAACCTCCCTCCACGCAACGACCCGACGATGGCCGTTCCGGTTTTTCTTTATTTTACGACACTACTAAGATTATTTATGCCGACATCGCCGTAGTTGTTGATAATCATGCTCTCACTGCCCTCGTCGACACCGGTGCCGATTATTCAGTTATGAGCGGCGCACTGGCACCTAAACTGAGGAAAGTAACCACGCCATGGCAAGGGCCCAAGTTGCACACTGCAGGTGGCCATCTGCTGATGCCAACTGGAATGTGCACGGCACGTGTTCTGATCCGTGCGTTGAAGTTCACAGGATCTTTCCTTGTATTACCTGTGTGCCCAATCATCATTGGAATTCACTTTCTTCCTGAATACGGCGCAATCATTGACCTACCTGAGTTGCTGGTGTTGTTCGAGGACCTTTTTCCTTCTGAAGCTGACAACACCACCCTACTACCGAAGACCGCGCTACGTGTGTTCGATGAATCCGTGACTCTGCCTCCTCGAAACAGCTTTTTTGTCGGTGTGCAATGTGAACAGGACGTCCCCGACGCTGTAATTGCGGAGGCAAGTTTGTCTTTCCTTCTTGCACGACAAATATGCGTTGCCCGAGGAGGGATTCAGCCTCGAAACAGACAGGCTCACCTGCTAGTCACAAACATCAGCGAGGAATATCGCCATCATACAAGACGCACCGCGATTGCATACTTTGAGGAAATTGCTGACGTAAACGGTTCGCCAGTATTAGCCATTCTTTTGCCGTGTGACCGTTCTGCCAAGGCATTCGCGAGCACTCTCGATGTGAATCGGAGCCTACGATCAGCACAACGAGAAAGGCTTCTAGATGTACTCGAGTCTTTTCAAGATTGTTTCTCTACAACGACGAAGGTTACTCAGACGCGCTTGCCCAGCATCGTATTATTACCGAACCTACCGAAAGGCCCGTTCGACAAGATGCCTATAGGTTGTCACAAAAGGAACAAGACGCTATACGTCACCAAGTTCAGCAAATGCTTAAAGACGACGCCATCCAGCCATCGACCAGTTCCTGGGCTTCGCCAATTGTGTTAGTAAAGAAGACAGATGGTACCTTGCGCTTTTGCATCGTTTATCGAAAGGTGAATCAGATCACGAAGAAGATCACGTTTATCATCTGCCCGAATAGATGACTTCTTGGATCGTATGCGCAACGCTCGCTACTTTTCTTCTATGGATTTACGCAGTAGGTACTGGCAAATCCAGTTGACGCGCGTGATCGTGAAAAGACCGCTTTTATTACTCCTGACGGCCTCTGTGAGTTCAAGGTCCGTCCTTTTGGGTTATGCTTAGTGCCAGCTACTTCTCAAAGAATGATGGACATGGTTCTCTTTGGGCTGAAATGGCAATCGTGTCTCGTTTACCTAGACGACGTGGTGGTTTCTTCGGACACGTTTTAAGAGCACGTCCAGCGCCTTCAGATAGTTCTTCAGGCAATTCGAACAGCTGGACTTTCTCTAAAACCCGAGAAATGTCCTTTTGGTTGGGTACGAAGAACTGAAGTTTGTAGGTCCCGTTGTGAGACATGCCGACATGCGCCCGGACCCCGAGAAAACGAGCCCCGTGCCAAAAAATAAGCGCGTCTACGCCGATTTCGGAGGCTCTGTGCGTTCTACTGACGCTTTGTGAAACATTTTTCTAAAATCGCTGAACCCCTCAACCAACTTACGAAGGAAAGCATCCCGTTTGTTTGGGGTAATGATCACGGCCTCGCCTTCGATACCCTCAGAAATATTCTCCAGGCCCCACCTGTATTCGGGCACTTTCACGAAAACGCTGACACATAGTTGCACACAGACGCCAGCAAAGTCAGCCTTGGAGCTTTCTTGGTTCAGTGGCAAAATGACGTAGATCGTGTGTTTTCCTATACGAGCTGAACGTTATCCGCTGCCGGAAAAGACTAGTCTGCAACAGAAAAAGAATGCTTAGCCGTTGTCTGGACCATAAAAAAGTTTCGGACACACTTGTACGGTCGCTCACTCAGAGTAGTCAACGACCACCATTCTATTTGCTGGTTCGCGAATCTCAAAGATCCCTCAGGTCGCCTGGCTCGATGGAGCCTTTGACTGCAAGAATTTTATGTCACCATCGTTCGCAAGTCAGGACGCAAACACACCGACGCTGTCTTTCACGTGCACCAGTCCGAAGTGCCCCCGCTGACCTTGGAGAGGACGACACTTTTCTTTCTACCGTGTCAGCTACTGACATGGCTCAACAACAGCGTGACGACTTGGAGCTCAGCCCTCTCATTGACTACCTGGAAGGACGCATGTCAAGTCTTCCTCGAAGTTTCCCACGCTCACTAGCTTCATTTTAACGGGATAGCGTTAAAGGCACCGTGTCGCAGAATATCCGGCGTTGGTGTTGATGTCGGCGTCCGTGGCGGAGAAAATCATACCGAACCACCCCAACCGCGCAGGCCCTCCGCGTGGTGCCACATGTTAGTGAACAAACAATGAATGTCTCACAGTGAAATCCGTCAGAAAAAATGGTTAAGTATGACTTAACCACAACCTACATGCATGTTGGCGTCGGGCTGTTATGTGAATGTACGAGAAAACATAATTCTGTTACGAGGAAATTGAAACAGAAATCCCTTTTGTCAGCATTTCTACCCGAGCAGGTTGAAAAAATAACACCCTCCTTCTTTCTAGTATACCAACAGCGGCGCGCTAGAGTATGCTACCTATTCAGATGGCGCTCGCATCCTCGGCAGGTTTTTTTTGTCACATCTACGCCTTGTTAGTACAAGATGATGGTTGGTACTAGGGGGAACCCACGCGTGCGTTGTTCTGAGTGCCAGCGTTCTTACGCGTTGGAAGAAACGCGGTTTAAGTCAGCGCGCGAAGTGAAAGGTGCAGATTTTATCTGTAGGATGTGTGTGCTATAGGTCGCGGCTAGACCGTCTAGAGCAGGAGAAGGATAAACTAGCTAAGCGGGTTGGATAGCCAGAAAATGAACTTAAAAGCGAGCAGAAGCAGAGGAAAGATGTACAAGAAAAGCTAGCTAACGTAGAAATGCAGCTGAGGGCCACCATTCCAGAAAGCATTGGCGAACGTATCGAGGCGAGCACCGCGAACGAACTGGCTCCGATGCGAATGCAACTAAGACAGCTGAACCCGCCACGCCGGGAAGCAGTGGCGGAAACATCAGTGATGGTCACGAAGGGGATACCACTGACGCGGCCGCGGGAGAAAACAAAGCCAAGGGCAAGGATAAAAGTTGTCGCAGTTTCACCTGAAAGGCGAAGCATCAATTGCGATAGCAAATTTGTAGAGAGCTATACGGAGTAATTATATTAGCTTTATCAGCTGTATAAACTTGGACATGCAGCAGCACCGGCAACACGCAGAACTATTGTCGACGCCGTCGGCGTTTTGCCCGCGTTCGCTCAAAATGCGTGCGGCGTTGGTGACTGTTGCCGGAGCCTCTGATATAAATAGGCACTTGGTGCCGCAGCTAAACGTCGCCTCCCTTCCCTCCCCCTCCCCCCCTCCCCCTCCCCCAAGGCCTCTCGCGCGTCGGAAGAAGGCGCGTTTGCTCTACATATATGGTGATTGTAAAGGAGGAAAGAGACGCTTACTTCTGCAGCCCTTAAGCGAGCACGGCGCAGAACGCGCGTTTGTTCTCCGCCGTGCGTTCACTCCCCGTGAAAGCGCGCGCCCCTCGCGCCCTTTCACTCGAACATGCAGCGTTCGGCGCGCGGCGACGATTTCATCTCCATTGACGTCATACGGAACCTCACGGCGACGGCGGCGGCGACGCCGACGGCAGAAATCTGCTTTTGAGTGTCCATATAATTGCTATCGCAATAAAAAAGGAGGTGAGGGCATTGTGACCTCGGGGGCAGCTTTCGGCGGTGAGGGGGAGGAAAAGCGTCGAGTTGTTGGGGATACCAACATGCGTAAAGTAGAACTGGCGATAACGGATAGGGTAGGTGCAGGCGAACGAGTCCAGGTTAGTGCGCTTCCGGGAAAGCTGATTAGAGAGGTGATAGCGAAGGCCACGGAACGCATGTGGGCGGAGTGATTGACGTATTGCGCGGACGAGGGGCAGGGATCACAAAGCAAATAGCCAAAGGGGTCACCGACCTGCGGAATGTTTCAAACAATGTGCAAATCGCGGTGTGCACGATGCCAGAGGTTGAAAGGCAGGGATATGAAATTGAAAGGGCAGTTGCAGTAAACCGGGACAATTGGGACTCTAGCTAACGCAATAAATTTTACGGTCATTGACATGAACCGAGAAGTGCACCGGGCAGGCCGCGAAGGCGCTGTTGTGCGTGACGGGATACATATTAGTGAAAGTGTAGCAACACCGGTCGGACGTCGATTCGCGGCGCGAGCTGTAGCTTTTTTAGGCGGGCGCCAGGTAATCAGGAAGCAGGATTAATGATTGAACGTAGCGAAACACTAGTAAAGGGCAGAATTAGACGACCAGGAGTCAGGGAAAGACGCAAAAAGTATAAGAATAGAGAAGGTAAAATTTTCTACATTAACATGCAAGGTGGTCGCAAGCTGGAAAGTGGCTGGAAATTCAAACGCAGCTGAATGATGAAGCGATTAGCGTGTACGCCTTGACTGAAGCGCATCTACGAGATTTGGAGCAGCCGCCTGTTATTGACAATTTTGTATGGGAAGGGTGCAACAGAATGACCGGGTCAAGAATCGGCGGAGGCGTAGGCGTACTAATTAGGCGAGGTCTGCAGTGGCGAAGGGTAAACGATACATGTAAAAAGCATTTATGGATTAGCGGTACATGTCAAGGTAAAAAGACGTGGCTGGAGTAGCTTACCTATGGACAGGTAGTTATAGCAGAGAGAAAAATAAGGAATTGGTTGATTGCATTAGAAGCGATATTTATGAGTTCAATAAATCTGGCCAGGTGATATTAGTGGGAGATATGAACGCACACATGGACGATTTAGACGGATATATTGATTACAACGGCTCTCTAGTGCTGGATCTGTGTGATGAGCACAACCTTATAGTAGTTAACAGGGAGAATAAGTGTCATGGACAGGTAAAGTGGCAATGCGGAAACAGGCAGTCATGTGTCGACTACGCCTTAGTCTCAGAAATGGTCTACGAACAACTAGACCAAATGATAATAGTCGAAAATGGAAAAAATAGCCTGGGAAGCGATCATAGACGTTTAGCATTAAAGTTTGGGCGAGATACGAACGCGGAACATGAACCAATAGCCTCCGAGTTTTTAAAAATGAATGACGAGCAAATAACAGAGATTGCAAACAACATAAGGAAGAAAATTTAGGCTATTCCTCAGTCTGGGAAAATTTCCGCGTCGGTATTCGTGCACAAGTGCGCCCTTGCACCGACAAAGACGACGAGCGGGCTGCTCGAGATTCCGGAAGGCATCTAGAGAAGAAGAGATTCTTGTTGTTTGCGCCTCTCTGGTTTTATCATCATCTTCTCCCGAGTACGGCGCGGTGCTTTTATAATAAAGCTCCTGAGCTTTGTGTATCGCGACACTGGTGGAGGTGTTGGGTACCATCGCCTCATGATCGGCACTCCTACGAGCAGCCCTGCATCTAGCCCCACAAGACACTCACGCGTCGAGACGCCTGTTCACCGCACGAGCCGCCGCCTGCAAGGTTTTAGCCCCGAATTTGGTGTCTTGCAAACATCGTCTTCATGAACGGCCGCCACCCCAGCCCCAGCAATGGCACTTCCAAGTAGCCCAACTCAGGTAACAGTTCAAAATTTTCGGATTCCTGAACCATTTCAGGGTGACGCGCATGAAGATTCGGTGGACTGGCAGGAGAAGTATGAACGGGTAGCGAGATCGAATCACTGGCGCCCGGACCAGAAGCTTTTCAACGTCTATTTAGCCCTCGAAAAAAGTGCAAAGACGTGGTTTGAAAACCGCGAGGAAAGTCTGACAACGTGGGAGGACTTTTCGCGTCGGTTTCTAGACACATTCGGGGACACAAATCGACGTGAAAACGCACTGCGACTTCTCGATACGCGCATCCAAAAGCCAAATGAAGGTGTAGCCATGTTTGCCGAAGACATGGCGCGTTTGTTTCGCCTCGCAGATCCCAACATGCCGGAGGCTAAAAAGCTCAGCCATCTCATGCATGGTGTCAAGGAGCAGCTGTTCGCTGGCCTTGTGCGCAATCCGCCGACAACAGTGGACGAGTTCATTAAAGAGGCCACAGCAATCGAGCGGGCGCTGCAGCAGCGGTACCAACAGTACGATCGTCTGATTGCTGGAGCACCGACAGGAGCCGTAGCACTGGTTACGGACGATGAAACCTGCTTGCGCCAGTTGATACGCTCGATTGTGCGCGAGGAAATTGCGAAGGAGAACGCTAGGCTCGCACCGCCACACGAGTTTCCGGTTGCCTCCGTCGCTGAAGTGGTATGACAGGAACTCCGACAGGTGCTTGCCCCTTCCGAGTCTCGTACCGAGCTGTCATACCAGCCGAATGGATACAGCTACGCAGACGCGGTCCACCGTCCGTCGCCGTCTGAGCCGCTGTACTAGCCGAACACATACAGCCATACACACGCTGTTTACCGTCCCTTGTCTTCCCCGCCGGTGCCAAAATACCGTCAACAGCCTCGCCTGGGCCCAACAGGAACCTGTCAGACGGCCCCAGCTCCGTAGGACCGATATATGGCGCACTGAAGAACGGCGACCATTGTGCTACAATTTTTGGCGAACCAGGACACATCTATCGTTTCTGCCCTCATCGCGCAGCTGGCTACCAGGGCGGCTGATATGCCACTACGCGTCACCTGGCTGATGAAAACCGTGTCCCCTTCGACGACAGCCGCACTGGCCGGCAAGTGAGCTCTTCGAATCTCCGGTCGCGCTCGCCGTCTCCAGCACGTTTCGCCTCGCCGAACAGCCGCACTTTTGCTGACGTCGTGAGAGGTCCTTCTCCCAGCCCACTGCGGGGAAACTGAAAGCAGCGGCCTCAAGGGGAAAGGTTGCAAGTCCTCAAATTGTCGAAAATCCCGCTTTGTTGCCGAGAACGGAAGACGCCGATCAAAACGTAAATAATGCCGACAAAACTGTGACTGCCGACCTGGCTTTTACGATTGACGGGCACGAAGTGACGGCCTTAGTAGACACTGGCGCGGACTTTTCAATTATGAGCGAGCCGCTGGCAGACAAACTCAAGAAAGTCAGGACAATATGGACGGGCCCTTATATTCGCAATGCTGGCGGCCAGATTATGACTCCTACAGCTAGGCAAATGTACTGCAAGGCTCACGATCGGGAACGCAGCTTTTCTCGCCACATACATGATTCTGCCGGAGTGCTGCAAATCACTGATTTTAGGCATGGACTTCTTAAGGGAGTATGGCGCCGTTGTCAACATACGCGACGGCGTAGTAACGTTTTCCCCTGCTAATGACACGACCAATGAAACAGAGCGAGAACGCCGCGCCTTACGTATTATCGACGAGGACGTCTGCATACTGCCACTGTCTTGCAGCCTTGTTTCCGTCAATTGTGGCATACAGCTCACCAAAGAAGCGGTCGCGGAACATGCAACCACCCTTGTCTTCCGCCAAGGAGTCGCCATCGCCCGTGGCATCGTCTCCTTAGTCGACGTGCGTACAGAGGTTCTATTGACAAATTTCACAAACGAAGGTCGGTATATCAGTAAAGGCACCGCTGTCGCGTATCTCGATGAAATCAACCACACTGAAGACTGTTTCGCTATGCAAGGAGAAGCCAAGGCTCCTACAACGCCATGCACACCCGCCGTCGACATTGGACCGAGCTTAACACCTGCAGATTGACACCGGCTTATGGAACTGCTTGAACAGTTTAATGACTGCTTCTCGTCTACGTCGCGAGTTGGTCAAACGCCGCTGACAAAGCATCGCATCATCACGGAGGAGACAGCAAGACCCATCCGACAGAACTTGTATCGTGTAGCTCAGAAAGAGCGCGAGGCAATACAGCAGCAGGTTGAAAAGATGCTACAGGATGATGTCATCCAGCCGTCGAACAGCCCATGGGCATCACCTGTGGTGCTCGTCAAAAAGAAAGATGGTGGCTTGCGGTTCTGCATTGATTATTGCAAGCTGAATCATGTTACAAAGAAAGATGTGTATCCGCTGCCGCGGATTGACGACTCTTTAGACAGGCTACGGCATGCGCGCTACTTCTCCTCTGTGGACCTTAAGAGTGGATACTGGCAAATAGAGGTAGATGAGCGTGATCGAGAGAAGACTGCATTCGTGACGCCTGATGCGCTTTATGAATTCAAGGTTCTACCTTTCGGCTTAGGCTCGGCCCCAGCCACGTTTCAAAGGCTCATGGATACTGTCTTATCCGGTCTGAAGTGGAAGACATGCCTGGTGTACCTCGACGATGTGATTGTTTTTTCCGCCACTTTCGAAGAACGCAAAGCGGCTGCTGTCAGTTCTCCAACCCATACGGTCCGCGGGACTCACATTCAAACCTGAAAAATGTCACTTCGGGTTTGAAGAGCTTCAGTTTCTAGGTCATGTTGTTACTCAAGAAGGAGTTAAGCCTGACCCCGATAAAACTGCAGCAGTCGCAAAGTTCCCTCGGCCTACGGATAAGAAGGCGGTCAGACGCTTCATGGGTCTCTGCACTTATTACCGACGATTTATTGCCAATTTTGCGCATCTCCCCTCTCCACTCACCCGCCTCACGAGAGGCGACGTTGCGTTTGTATGGGGAGAGGAGCAAGAAGCGGCGTTCAACGAGTTACGGCAGCGTCTACAAACTCCGCCAGTACTCGCTCACTTTGATGAGGATGCGTCAACAGCGATCCACACCGATGCCAGCAACGTGGGCCTTGGAGCTGTCCTTGTTCAGTGGCAGGATGGTGCCGAGAGAGTAGTTGCTTATGCAAGTCGAACATTGTCACGTGCCGAGTCCAACTACTCAACCACGGAGAAGGAATTTCTGGCCGTCGTATGGGCAGTCATGAAGTTTCGCCCATATTTATACGGTCGCGCCTTTCAAGTAGTAAGCGACCATCATTCGCTTTGCTGGCTGACCAATATGAAAGACGCGTATGGACGTTTGGCATGCTGGAGCTTACGGCTTCAAGAGTACTATATGACAGTGGTGTACAAATCAGGAAGATAGCACCTCGATGCCAACTGCCTCTCCAGATCACCTATTGAATCACCGAGCGCAGATGCGGATGAATGCGCAGGCTTTTTAGGGATTGTTGATGCGGCCGCCATATCTCGGCAACAGCAAGCCGACCGAGAGCTCAACACCTTGATCGAGTTCTTGGAACGGCGAGCTACGAAGGTGTCGAGATTATTTTCACGGAGTCTACCTTCATTCTGTTTGCGCGATGGCGTTCTCTATAGGAAGAGCTTCTCTCCAACAGGGAAGAGCCATGTGCTAGTCGTTCCCGAAGTTCTCTGCCGCGAAATCTCGCAAGCCTGCCACGACGAAGCCACCTCGGGCCACCTTGGTTACACGCAAACACTAGCACGAATCAAACACAACTACTACTTGCCTAGGCTCGCAGAAGAGGTAAAGCACTACGTGAGGACATGCCTTGAGTGGCAGCGACGCAAAGCACCACCGACTAAACCCGCTGGGCTATTGCACCCCGTTCCGGTACCCCAAACGCCGTTTGCTCAAATTAGCATAGACCTCCTAGGCCCCTTTCCACTATCTGACAGCGGCAACAGATGGGTCATAGTCGCGACGGACTATCTAGCCCGATATGCGAAAACCAAGGCAATTCCGAGCGGCACGGCAGCTGAAGCAGCACGATTCTTTATCGAGAACATTGTCATCAGACACGGTGCTCCAGCGATTATCATAATCCACAAAGGAGCCGCATTCACAGCTGAGCTTCTGCGCATTGTGCTCACGCTGAGTGGCACAGCCCATAGGAAGACGACGGCATATCATCCACAAACAAATGGGCTTAACGAGCGCCTCAACAAGACTATCGCAAACACGCTTTGCATGTATGTCGATGTGGAGCACAAGAACTGGGACACAATCTTACCATACGTCACATTCGCTTACAATACGGCACGCCAAGAAACAACGAAAATGACGCCGTTTGCTCTAGTCCATGGTCGATAAGTCACTACAATGCTTGACGCTATGCTGCCTCATGACTGCAATGGTTCAGATGCAGATGACGCAGATTTCACTGAACGCGCCGAGGAAGCACGACAGCTCGCCCGCGTCAGGATAACTAGTCAGCAAGAACGCGACGCACGACGCTGCAATCTCCGCCACCAATTTGCCGCTTATACGCCCGGGTTAAGAGAGTGGATTAGGTCTCCCGTCCGACGCCGAGGGCTCTCCGAGAAACTTCTACGCCGGTACTTCGGACCATACAAGGTTCTACGCCGTATTAGCGACGTGACCTACGAGGTGGTTGGTGACGGTTCATGCTGCTCGAAACGCCGTCAACAGGTGCCTGAGGTAGTGTACATAGTGCGCATGAAGTCATAACATTCAGAGTGAAGTGGACACCGCCAAGCTATTAGTTCTATGAGTCTTTCCGCCACAATTTGATCAGTATCGGGACGATGCTCGCTCTGGAGGGAGGGTAATGCCGCATCGGTATTCGTGCACAAGTGCGCCCTGGCGCCGACAAAGACGACGAGCGGACGGCTCGAGATTCCGGAAGGCATCTAGAGAAGAAGAGATTCTTGGTGTTGGCGCCTCTCTGGTTTCTTCTCCCGAGTACGGCGCGGTGCTTCTATAATAAAGCTCCTGAGCTTTGTGTATCGCGACAATATAAGGAACTGGTGGACGTTATGCAGCATGAAATAAGGAAAACACGGCAAAACAATTGTTGGATTGGAAAGAGGAAACCACGTAAGTGATGGAACAAGGAAATAAAACAAGCTATAGAAGATCGTAAAGAGGCATCTTGGGCTCATCGAGAACCAAAAAAGTTGGGATTACATGAAGAAGAGGTGCTGCTTAGATGGAACACATACCGAGAAAAGAAAAGGGTGCCGAGTGAGCTCGTGCAAGAGAAAACTAAACGCGCAAGTGAACGTTGGGTGCATAACAGTCACAAAAGAGACAAAGGCGCCCCAAAAAGATTCTGGAACCATATAAAAGCACTCGGAGCTCCAACTAAAAACTAGCAAACGGCTATAAGGGATGAAGACGGTAACATCTACGAAGGAGACGACGCGCTGCGGTACATCACAGACGTTATTAGGGATAACTTCGACACAAGAAAAAGCGTAGTTCAGACAACAGATCCAGCAACAACAGAGAGGCCTGAGAGATGAAAATTTAGCATAGAAAGCTTTTATTGGAAAAAGGCAGCAGAAAGTGTCCCTAACAACATGGCAGCAGGACCCGATGAAATCCCAATACAGCTAATCAAAAACATCTGTCCAAAAAGCAAGGCACTGCTGACTAATGCCGTAAACCAAGTGCTTAGAACAAAGGAAATTCCCGTTGGATGGCGTGAAAGCAAGGTGAATCTCATCTACAAAGGCAAAGGAGCTAAGGGTCAGACGAGCTCGTACAGGCCAATTACAGCTACGTTGGTGATATATAGAATGGCAATGCAAGCCTAAAAATTAGAACTGTCGGAGTGGGTGGAGAAAGACGATGTATTGGGGGCACTACAGAATGGGTTAAGGCCAGGCAGACGCTTAGAGGATGTTGTGGAATGGTGGGGATTCACCAAAGAATGAAGGGAGGATGCCCTCTGTCCCCATTGTTGTTCACGTTTTACGCTAAGGGTATAGAAAGACGACTGGAAAACAGCGAATTAGGTTTTGATTTGTCTTACATGCGTAATGGACAAATGGTGCAACAGAAGGTCCCTGGACTGATGTACGCAGACGACATTGTGCTACTAGCGGACAATAAAAAAAGATTTACAGATACTTGCGAATATTTGTGGGAATGCAGCGGCAAATCTAGGCCTTAAGTTTAGCACAGAGAAATCAGGAATTATGATCTTTAATGAAGAGACGAGTAACTTCGTGGTGTCAATTCAACAGCAAGTAATGCCCATTGTGAAGCAATATAAGTACCTCGGCGTACACATAAACGAAGGAAAAAATTACGCAAGCAACCACCAAGATAATCTGAAAATAAACGGGAAGCGGAATGCAGCAATAATGAAACACAGAGCACTGTGGGGCCACAATAAGTATGAGGTGGTGCATGGAATCTGGAAAGGAGTAATGGCGTCAGCGCTAGCTTTCGCAAATGGCATTTTATGCTTAAAATCGGATATCTTGTCGGGTTTGGAAGTTAACCAAAGATCAGTAGCCGGTTGGCTTTGGGAGCCCACTGTGATACCACAAATGAGGCAGTGCAGGGTGACATGGGTTAGGCCTCTCTTGAAGTCAGAGAAGCACAGAGCAAAATTAGTTTTGAAGAAAGGCTCAGGAACATGGATGAAAATAAATGGGCGGCTAAAGTGCAGAAGTATCTCCACATGAAAAGCGTGGACAAAGAATGGAGGAAGAGGTCAAGGAAGTTGGCAACCAAGTACAGGAAAATCGAAACTGTAAATAGGCAACCAGGAATCATCAGAAAGAAAGTGAGAGAAATGGAGACCGCGAATTGGATGCAAATAATGGAAACAAAAAGGACGATGGAGATTTGCAAGAATGAGAAGAAAAATTAGAAGGGAAAATCTGTACAATAACACAAAGGGCAGTGCCTTGCTATTTGAGGCTCGAGCCGGTTGCCTAAGGACCAAAACATACCGGAGCAAATATTCGGAACTAGATGAGGCATGTGTAGGCTGCAGTAAAGATCCAGAGACCACTCAGCACATCCTATTGGAATGCGACGGGATCCACCCAGCGAGAACCGTAGGTAACGTGCCACTCCCAGAAGCGCTTGGGTTTAAAGTGGATGGAAACATCAACAGATCAGCCGTAGACATAAGCAAGAGACGATTAGAGTACTGATGAAAAAAAAGCAGGGAAGAGATGGATACGACCTGATCTATTAAAATCATAGGTAGCGGGACAAGGTAAATTTTTCAAAAAAAATGAATAATGAGAGGTATACAAAAATGCTAGATAAAGAACATGTATAGTATACATGTATAAATCAAGCAGGCTAGGTGACTATTTGTCGCCGCCCCGTTACAAAGGGAATGCCAATAAATCATCATCATCATGGTCAAATTGGGACTTGGCCTGCCTAATGCGTTTTGGACACGCGCGCGCAACGGGGCGATATCAAACAATTCAAAAAATAATAAAAAGAGGTCCTAGGGCCCTCACGTTTTTCTATAAGACGACTTATATTGCCCCTGAACAAACGACTTCCCAGAAATGCATTTCTGTTTAAAAGTGAAGCCGACTTTAAGGGGATCGGTGTAAGCTTGGGTTTTTGTAAGCTGGCTTTCCCAAGTTCTGTGTTGCAGTAAAACTGACTCAAGGAAAAATGCTATGCGAACGGGTCCCGACAACTCTATCGCGTTCCACACTTAAAGGCGAAGCTTAAGCATCGTCGAATTTTTGTGTCCGGGACGGTGTCCTTTATAAGAAGAACTTTGACCATACGCAAGCTACATACCCGCTAGTTGCGCCGGCCTCGCTTCGTGACGATATTTTACGTGCCTGTCACAACGAACCATCGTCCGGACACCTAGGCTACCCACGCACGTTGAAACCAATTAACCGCTCTTATTATAGACCACATCTGGCCGAGACTGTGAAGCAGTGCGTTCGCACATGGCATGACTGCCAACGACCTAAGACTCCATCTGTGAGGCAAGCAGGACTGCTACTACCAATAGCAATACCGCAGATGCTATTTCATCTGATTGGTAGGGATTTGCTGGGATCATTCCCCACGTCTTTGTCCGGCAATCAGTTGATTGTGGTCACTACCGATTACCTAACACGGTACTGCGGAACAAAGGCACTCCCAAGATCTACCGCAGCAGACGTCGCCCATTTATTCGTGCAAAGCATCGTCCTCCGTCACGAAGCGCCAGCCGTCGTAATTACTGATCGTAGGAGAGCTTTCAGCGCCGAGATGCTACAGGAAGTCTTGATGCTAAGTGGCACTGCACATCCCAAAACGATGGCTTATCCCCCCCGAAACAAACGGACTGACTGACGCCTGAAAAAGACGATTGGGGCTATGCTATCAATGTATGTAGCCATTGACCAGAAGAACTGGGACGATATCCTCCCTTACGTCATTTTTGCGTACAACACCGCTTTTCAGGAAAGTACAGGAGTCACCCCTTTTCGTTTAGTCCACGGTCGAGAGGTCACTACGATGCTCGAGGCCATGCTCCTTCCCGTCAACTTCGAAATGTTTCACACGCGGATGCGGCCTTATTCTCATCCGCGAATAGGCCCGTCAACTCGCGCTACGAAGTATTCAGTGTCGTCAAACGACCGATGCACGCCGCTACAACCTTCGCCACCGAGAGAATATTTGCAATCCTGGCGATGAAGTGTGGGTGTGGACCCCATCCGACAGCGCGGCCGGTCAGAAAAGTTACTGCGTCGCTGCTTCGGTCCCTACAAGTTGTACGGCGACTCAGCGACGTTACCTACGAGGTTCGCCCAGAAGGCACCCCAAGAAATTCGCGTCGGCTTCCTCAAACTGAGGTCGTTCATGTTTAAAGACTCGAACCATATTTTTCGCGCCGTGACTCGACCTTCGAGTGACTCTACTGCAGAGACGACTTAGCGTCGTTCCTTTTGTTGTTTTTTTGTTCGTTTTTGTTGTGTCCTGCGTTTTTTTGCTTTCGTTACTTCTTTCACAGCAGCAGATTGTTATTTCGAGTTACGACACATTTATTTTGCTTATATTGTCCCAGGTGGCGCGTCAGCTCGGACCAACGTTCGATACGTATTGGCACTTCCTAGCCGAATGATGGCCTAAGATTAACAGCGTGGTTTCAATATAGGCTGTGCCGTTCTGATTCCTGGCCCAATCATGGCCTAAGAATAACAGCGTAGATCAAATACTGGCTGGACCATTCTGATAGACATCGAACGCTGGCCCTCTTTGCACATGCATAAACAATATTAGCACCGCCGTTCATCAAGGCTGGAATTATTGGACCGACTTTCCTGTGGATTCGCCAACATGGGTTACCAACTTGGCTTTCTTGGAACAACATAGGGCTTGTAGTAAGCAATTTCTTGTTCCCGATTTTTAAAACGTATTTTTGTACCATGTGGTAAGCTTAACTGACGTATAAAAAAAGTCCATACAAACTTAATATCTGGAGTTGTAGGCGCCTAAACCACAATATGATTATAATGCACGTCGTAGTGAGGGGCTTTGGATTTATCCTAACCACATGTGGTTTTTTTCCCGTGCACGTCATGCATGGTACACAATCGTTTTGAGACTTCGCTTTACCAAAATGGGCATCCCTAAAAAAAGCCATTGCACAACGTAGCAAGGAGGGGAGATCGTATATCGGGCAAACTAGCCGCTGCTTTACGGATCGTGCAATGGAATATGAGCTTTCGATAAGAAACAATGCTGTTGCGCATTTGCCGGCGCATTGTACATTTCGCATGTGCGCTCCGCGGCTTCGGAGGATCAAGATTCTGGGCAGAATCAAGAATTGCACTGCCAGAGAGCTGATGGAATCGTTTTTATTGCCTCTAGATGGAACGTATGTGTTAGTGAAACTTCTATTTCTTTGTTTAGCAACGGCATGTTGCGGTGACGTAATAATCATGCTCATATGTCAATGGGTTTGTTTAATGCTTCGTTGCGCATGTGTGGTAAACTCCTTATAAAGACACCTTTGACTGAAAGAAAATTTAGTTAAAAGTTTGCGTTTGCCCATGACGATACCATCTCGTCCTTGCCTGTCTTGGGTGCATCACGGAGAGCGAACGCACAGCGGAAGGCAAACGCGACCGTCGCGCGAAAGGCCGTGGGTGTATGGGAGGGAGGGAGGCGGGGCAACGCTGTGCTGCGGCACCAAAGGCGTATCTTACAACCGGAGTCAATGGGAACTTGCCACTTCATCTTCCACGCGAAAGCAAGAAAGCGGGAAGGCAGCGTGGGAGGGAGGGGGGGGCAGCTTCTACTCTGCCAAAAACTGCGCTCGTACTTTGCCCGGCTGTGGCGCCCGCAACGTCTCTCATCTCCACACGGCTCTTACCTTTGTATGCGCTGTGCATTCGCCGCTCAGTTTCCGTTGAAGCGATAGACTGCACGAACCTTCGCCCGCAGCGGCAGCTGCGCTTGCTGCCAGCGTTTTGACAGTCGTTGTCTACGGTCATCCAATGTGATCAATTCATGTTTGCTTGTGCGCGCTGACACCACGCTTGTTAATTCAGTTAGTAAGCGAATGTGTTCAAGTTTCTGCAGCCGATAAAACCACTATCCCTACTCCGAATAGGTCTCTACTAATTTGCTATCGCAATTGATGCTTCGCCTTTCGGGCGAAACTGCGACATTTTTACATTCGTTTTGGTCTGCGCTGCATTGATTTGTCGATTTTGAACGGCCTAGATCACAGTGTCCCGTGGCTGCTATCATCTTGGGGCAGCGAAGTGCGGATTATAAATTTAGGTTGACTAGGAATTTAAAACAGCTATTTATGTATAGTGATTACATTTAAAATCTGATAATATATATTTTTCCTGCTCCCTATACCGCTCCAACTCCAGGGACAGTGACTAAGAGAGGGCCAAACACCAAAACCACATCAGCAATAGAGCAAGAAGAAGCATAACAAGGAAGCCAAAAACAAGGTGAGCTGGGCAGCAATCGCCTTCCAACCTCCGCACCAAACAGCAATACAACTCACGCGCCTAGAACGTGAACTTGATCAAATTGGAGTGCGAATAAGAGACCTAGAAGGAAAAAATAGGTAATTGAAAAAGCAACAAACGCAGCAACCACATCAAGGACTTAAACCAGCCCAGACAGGAAAGAAAGGGCAAAAACTACCGAACTTAGAATGTGACACCGTAATTACCCAGTCGATATTGAAAGATACAATAGAAGAAGTTATACCCACAATCATGGAGCAGGTGATGACACAGGTAGATCGAAAACTAGAAGTTCTGGACAAGAAAATCCAGGCACAACAAATAGAATTCACGAAAGCGCTGCGAAAGCATGCCACAGGCAGTAACATAAGAGAAAAATAAGAGAATGTTTACAACAGGCCAGGCCTGTTGGCCATGACCCAGGCGACAAACAATGCCTAAACATCAAAAGCACGCTTCAGAAGAGTGCGAAATATGGCAGTGCAATTGCCGCGGGTACCAGCGTAAAATTGGACAACTGTCACAGCTGGTGATGATACAACAAAGGTTCCCAGCTATCCTAGCATTACAAGAAGACGGAACAAACCCAAAATTACAGGGACACGAGACCTTGTGTACCGAAGATGAAAACTGGAAGGTCGCAACATTGGTGCACAAAAAATTTGCAGCAAAATGTCATAAACCCATAGAAGGAACGGACTTTTCGCATATAATAACAGAAATCGCATATAAAGGCACCAGAGGAAAGAATGCCTTCATAATTAATATCTACAGCTCCCCTAGTAATAAAAGGGCAACGTTCGATCAATTGCTTCAAGAGGCAAGAAAAATGGCCAAAGGGAGCCCTGTAGTGATAGTTGGGGATTTTAACGCCAGGCACTCAAGCTGGGGGTATCCAACCCAGGACAATAAAGGCTAGAATATCACAGGACAAATAGAAGCATTCGGCACGACACTTCAATAACAGACCCTGCTATCCCAACAAGAACAGGAAGCAGTATCTCCTCGGACACAAGTCCGGACCTAACCATAACCAAAAGTTGTCCAAATGTTCATTCGAAACTGTCGAAGCCAGTCGAAGCTGACGGGAGAGTTGACGGCTGAAGAGGTATCCGATGCAGAAAAGATTTGGCAAAGAGCCTGTCAATTAGACACATTCAGAAACAACGTTCGCGCGCTACGTGCAACCAGGCTGCTCGACCGGGGCTCGTCAGTGATAGCTTTAAACCCATTCTTCGACGCCGACGGTAAGATGCAAGTTGGCAGGAGGCTTCTGTAAAGCACAGAAGAAACCGCTAAGCATCCTGTATTGCTGTCACCGTCTCATCCGCTCACACGCTTGCTTATTTCTTGGAAGCATGGACGCCTACTGCACGCAGGAGTACGGGACACCTTATGCCAACTTTGAGAACGCTGTTGGATTATTCGAGGAAGACAGGCAATTAAATCGGTCATTCGACGCTGTTTTCCATGTAAGAAGCAGAGTTGCCGAGCTGCAGAAGAGCCCAGTGCCCCGCTTCCTCCCTACCAAGTCACCCAGGCTGATCCATTTGAAACAACGGATATCGATTTTGCAAGGCCCATATTCTACATCGACAGCGGGCCCAAACACAAAGCTTATATCGCTTTGTACACTTGTGCGACGACACGAGCCCTTCACCCCGAGCTTGTTAGGGACCTCTCTACGAAGTCATTTCTGATGGCGTTCAAAAGATTCGTGTGAAGGAGGGGAATATGCAAGGCTGTGTTGTCCGACAATGCGCTGATATTTAAGCGCGCATCTAAAGATCTGAACTAAATGTTTCATGCCATTAAGGGAAGCGAGGTTCAGTCCTTCCTTAGTGCGCACAGAATCAGTTGGAAATTTATTGTTGAGACAGCGGCGGGGTGGGGTGGCTTTTGGGATAGAATGGTAAGAACCGTGAAGGCCACCGTTCGTAGAGTACTCGGAAGGAGCTGCCTTGACTATGACAACCTCTCCATGGTTATAAAAAAAAAGCCGGAGCTGCCGTAAATTCTCGTCCGTTGACTTTCGCCCAGTTCCTCGTCGGTCCCAGGCTAACGAGCTTGCCTCCCTTGAGAAACCGCTCAAGTGAAATCGACAGCAGAGATACAAACACGGCTATGGAGGCGACGCACCGGGCTTGTGGACTCGTTCTGGCAACGGTAGAGACGCGAATACTTGCTGCGGCTTCGCTCAGCGCATGTCACCAAACCAGGCTGTGGAAGAGGCATCAGTAAGGGTGACATAGTTTTCCTCGGCGACGATCGGGCTCCTCGCCAGATGTGGAAAATGTGTCGTGTCTCGAAAACCTTTCCAGGAAGAGACGGCCGAATAAGCGCTTGCAAAATGGTTCTTTTAAACCAACGGGAGCTGCGACGACCCATACAAGATTTGTACCCCCTCGAGCTCAATGAATTTCCAGCCTGTGTGTACAATGGTGGCCAGGAATGAGCCGGCGCTCTTGCGTAGGGGGATGTTAAGACCTTCAATGACAACAGTGAAGACGCTACTGAGAGGCCAGAGCGGAGGCAGGGGCGCCTAACAAGACCTTCGATGACAACCGGGAAGACGCTACCGAGATGCGAGAGCTGAGGGGGACCCCTAACAACACCGTCCCAGCAAGTTAATTGTGAATACCACCATGTCCCGCGTCACCGCCCAGGCAGTGGCCACTGCACCCTCTCCACGGCACTGCACGTGGCTGACTCATACCCTTTTACTGTGTTTCCTTACATCTCTCTTTCCACTTTCCTTTCCCCACTCTAGTCATTTGCTGCTGCACAATAAACCAATCTCGAAACGGATCCCAAAGAGTGAACTTCTTCCTTCCTAGCTCCTGCGCACGCGGCCGACGCCGTCCAGCTTAGGTAACACGCAGCAAAGATTAGCAGTCGTTCAAGGGCGACAATGATTAGATTAAGCCCATCGGCGCGAGTATTCGTCACAAGAGTGCTGTGGATAGGTTGTAAAGACATAAGAACAGCAGAAATCACTATTATTAGCTTCATTGTATTTTCGTGATCTTTATCGGTAAAGTGAGACCAACATGTCAAAGACTGTCCACACAGCTTTTATCTGCATCCTCTGCCACACATACCATGCTGAGAATTTTTTTTCTGTGCTGCACATGCTATGGGAGTGCAAGCATCAATACCCAGACCTTAATCCCGTGGCCCTCTCGTCGACATGGCACGCCGCCCTGCGCAGCTCCCATCTCGACGACCCACTCTGGGCTACCCAGCAGGCCTACGAAGCAGCGAAGAGGCAAGACCTGGACGTCCCATCGTGGGAGGCCTAGGCCCAGCCGACTAAACTGTTGGTTCTCAATAAAGTTCACTCTCGCTCTCTCTGTGCTGCACTGTGCTGTTCTAATTAGGTCTCATGGAAAGCAGAGGTACCAGAGGAATAACTCTTTTGTTGCGCTTGTGCCACACAGCAGCTGTATGGCATAGAACCATTATACAACACATTCTTATGAAGGAATCAACAGTTTTTATGCTGTACCAAAATATGCCACGGGGATGAAAGTAGCCAAAAGGAATGTGAAATTATATTTACAAGATATATACACAGAGAGACAGCTGCAGACAATATGGCAGAACAACACCACGAGCGCTGCTATGATCGTCATCTTCACCGTCTTTCTGGAGCATTCTTCCATGCTCGGCAGCATGCGTGCTTGAGCGCGCGGGAACAGCACGTAACATAGAACCCCCGCCGTCGAGAGCGCCGCCTCGGCGCTTAGGGAGCAGTAGGATCATGTCCAGCAACATAAGGCTTAAGTGGGGAGACATGCACGATATCAGTGGTGGACATGGTAGCTGATTGACTGTCCAATGGAGTGATCTCGTACGTGACGTCAGTGATCTGGCGTAGAACCTTGTGTGTCCCGGAGTGGCCGGAAAGATGCTTTGACGACAAGGCAACGTGGCGGCAAGGCGTCCAGAGGAGGACCAAAGAGCCCGGAGAGTAATGAACGACTCTGTGATCGCTATCGTAGCGGGCCTTCTGGGACAGCTGGGAGGTCTAAAGACGAACCCTTGCAATCTGGGGAGCTGTTGCAGCCCGAGAAGCTGCATCGCGGGCATAGTCGGTAACAGGGCGCACAAGGGATAGGAAAATAGTCTCGAAGGGGAATGTGGGATGACGGCCAAACAATAGTTAAAATGGGGAAAAGCCAGCGGTGTCATGGCGTGACGAGTTGTAGGCAAATGTCACATAAGGTAAGGTGCTGTACCAATCACGGTGGTCTGAGGAAACGTAAATGGAGGGCATTGTGGTCAGCGTGCGGTTGACGCGCTCGGTTAGCCCATTGGTTTGCGGATGGTAGGCAGTGGTTAGGTTGTGACGGATGGAACACGAACGAAGAATGTAGTCGACGACTTTGGAATAAAATGAGCGACCACGGTCGGTCAGCAGCTGTCGAGGAGCGCCTTGGTGAAGAATAACGTCGTTAAGGATAAATTACGCCACGTAAGTGGCACAGCTTGTCGGCAGTGCCCGCGTGATAGCGTATCGTGTCGCGTTGTCTGTAGCTACGGCAATCCACTTGTTCCCAGTCAGAGATGTTGGGAGTGGCCCGTTGAGATCAAGGCCGACGCGGTAGAACGGGACACCGGGAATGTCGATGGGATGAAGAGGACCAGCTGGCGACAAGGATGGATGCTTGTGGCGCTGGCAGGACTCACGAACAGCAACGTATCGGCGCATAGAGCGGTGGAAGCCTGGCCACAAGAGCGGACGCCGAACGCGATCATACGTGCGAGTTGCTCCGAGATGTCCAGCGGTTGGAGCTTTATGAAGCTGTTCGAGAACAGTGGAACGAAGTGTTTCGGGAAGTAAGCTCTGGGCCATCGGAGCTGGTGATGCCGTCACGACGCACGAATAATTGTAGGGACGGGACAGAGTGATGAGAGCGTAGACGGTGGATAACTGACCGCAAATTGGCATCGTTGAGATGTTCACTGGGCATGTCCGATAAATTCAATATTGACAGGCGTCCGAATCATGCGCTGACAAGTCGGGAGCCTCCACTGGATGACAGGATAGGCAGTCTGCACCCTGGTGCAGTCTGCCAGACTTGTAAGGGACGTCAAAGCTGTATTCTTGCAGTTTCAGTGCCCAGCGACCAAGTCGTCCAGTCGGATCTTTGAGGGAAGACAACCAGCAAAGCGCATCGTGGTCAGTGATGACCGAAAAGGTGCAGCCGAGCAAGTATGGTCGAAACTTTCCGACAGCACAAACTAGTACGAGACACTCGTGCTCAGTGATCGAAAATTTGCATTCTGAAGAGGAAAGAAGGCGACTGGACATAGGCGATGACGCGGTCGCGTCCTTGTTGCTGCTGGGCAAGAACAGCGCCGATGCCATGCCCACTGGCGTCGGTGCGAAGTTCAGCGGGGGCTGACGGGTTGAAATGGGCCAAGATGGGTGGTGACGTAAGTAAAGTAGTGAGCGTGTGAACTGACGTGGCCTGTTTCAAGAAAATGACCCTTCCTTCTTCAAGAGTTGCCTGAGTGGACGGGCAACGTTGCGAAGTTCTTGACAAAACGTCGAAAATAGGAGCACAAGCTGACATCTCCGGACATCTTTAGAGGAACGTGGCATTCGGAAGTCTTTGAGAACGCGAATTTTTTCTGGGTCAAGTTTCACGCCTTCGGCACTCACAAGGTGGCGAAGCACAGTGATTTCGCAGTGGTCAAAATGGCATTTGGCAGAGTTGAGCTGAAGACCGGCTCGCCTCAAAACTTGAAGAACCGCCGACAAGCGGCTAAGGTGGCTGTAAAATGTCGGTGCGAACAAGGTGACATTGTCAAGGTAACAGAGACAAGTTTAGAATTTGTATCCACGCCGGAGGGAGTCCATCATCCTTTCAAATGTGGCTGGGGCATTACACAATCCAAAGGGCATTACCTTTAACTGGTAAAGTCCATCGGACGTACCAAATGCGGCCTTTTCACGGTCTTGATCATCGACGGATATCTGCCAGTATCCTGACCTCAGGTCGATAGAAGTGAAGTAGGCGTCATGAAGTCTAACGTCTGTCAGGTTCCATCTGATCTGCAGTGTGGTAAGAGGATTTAGCAGACGGGTCGTCGATGCAGCATCACCTCAGGGGGAGACTCCCTCGCTTTAGTTTTACCTAGGGAGTCGTTCAATCCGCGACGTAGGGCGGCAGAATTGGTGCGAGCGAGATGATTGGCGACGAGGGAACGGCGAACGGGACTGGTGACAACGTGGGGATGGTAAACGACGATACGGCATGGAGGGAGTGTCGTCACCGGTCGTTTGGGGAGGCTCGTGGTAGGGGTGAAATCGGCCATGATCCATGTCAGGGCGACGGTTGTATCCACTGGGCGCCTGATACCAATATCACTGGCTGTTGCAATGGCGGGCTACGTGTCCAATACGACGGCAGTTGAAGCAAATGGGACGGTCATCAGCAGTCCTCCACTCGGCTGGGTTGCGAGTACGGAACGGCGGCCTTTGAACTTTGGCGTGCGAAAGTGAGGGATGGCGGTCGGTCAGCTGGGAAGGAGTTGCGGCGCACCAATAGTCCAGGTCAGCATTGGAGAGCTCCTGATGAACGAAAGCTTGGACTAGTGGCACCATCTGGGTGCTATGGTCACAGGTGCGGCCGCACGTAGAAGCAGGAGACACAGCGTCAATTTCACGTCGGATGATCTTCTTCACGTGTTACACGGTGAGCGGCGCCGACGCCTCAGGTACGTCTTCTCAGGACCACGTTGCTGCCATGTTCGGAAGTCGAGGAGCGAAATTATGGGCAATGTGTCGACTTTTGGCGGCCTCAAAGCTCTTGCACTCTTAGAGGACGGCATCAATGGTGTCGCAGTCTTTGCATATATGCAGGTTGAAGGCATCATCTGCTATGCCCTTTACCACGTGCCTACTTTCTCAGACTCCTTCATGCCGTTGTTGGCTTTGCGGCAAAGGGCAAGCACATCCTGTATATAAGTCAGGTATGACTCTGTCGCTGTCTGCGCACGAGTTGCCAGCCTCTTCTTTGCTGCGGCCTTTCTGCCTGCAGATTTTCCGAACAGGGAACGCATCTTTTCCTTGCATGCATCCCAGCTCCCAATTTCGTCTTCGTTATTGTCAAACCAAACCTTCGTGGTTCCTTTGAGGTAAAATATTATTGCCGCGAGACAGAAGAACAAGACCGGCACTGAAGCAGAGGTCAGTATTAGGCCGGCACCGAAGAAGAGGATGTAGAGGTTGCTCCTGGCCATATTGGCTGGTTGCTGCTACACGTGTGCTACTCGCCTGTAAATATTTGTAAATATACGTTTTTGTGCAACATTTTCTGGTGGAGATGCTGGGTACGCTGCCTGTTCATCCCCATAACCCAAGCACGGAACTTCGAAGTGGTCGCCGCGTTGTTCCCTCGGTGATGGCCACTAAAGCACGCACCGCGCCGGAACCTACCATGCAGCAGCCGTCCCCGCTGTCTGTCATCTTATCGCTTCCGCAAGATGCGGGCACCTTCTCTGGCACAGACAACGTGGACGTCGAGGATTGGATTGCATGGTATGAGCGTGTCAACAAACAGAACAGATGGGACGAAACGCTCATGCTGGCGAATGTGATATTTTATCTGAAAGGAATCGCGCGCGTCTGGTACGAGACGCATGAACACTATCTGACCAGCTGGGACGTTTGCACAGAAAAACTGAATGACTTCTTCGGCAAACTCTTGGGTCGTCAACTAGCCGCTAAAAGAACTTGGCTCCCGTGCGCAGTCATCTACTGAATCATACATTTCGTATATTCAGGATATTCTAGCGCTTTGCCGTAAAGTTGACAGTAACATGTCCGAAGTCGACAAGATCGGACATATACTCAAAGGAATCGCCGATGACACATTCAACCTCTTCGCAATCAGGAACTGCGCCACCGTGGATGCTATTGTGACAGAGTGTCGGCGATTCGAACAAGCCAAGTCCCGCCGTATGGCCCAGCAATTCACCAGGCTCCCCAATACTGCCGCATCGTCAATATGTGAGGAACCACTACCTACGTTACAATCGCCGGTTTCGAATCCTTTGACACGAATTGTTCGTCGGGAACTAGAAGCAATGTCACGAGTCCCTCTCGTGCCCGATGTCTCGACTGTCAACCAGCCTATGATATCATTGATTCAAGCCGTGGTTCGACAGGAGGTCGCGAATTGGGAACTCTCCTCTGTGTGCACTGTTTGCGGGCCACCAGTCGCACCAGTCACACCATCATTTTTACCAGTTGCGCCGCGGAACCAGCCCTTTTACTCGCGATACCGCAATCCCGCTGAGTGGAGGACGCCGGATGATCGCCCAATATGTTTCGCGTGCTCTCGAGTTGGACATATTGCGCGACACTGCTGGAGCCGTCAGACGTCACCGACTGGCTGGAGCACCCGGAACCCTCGTCCTGAAGGCTACTCCCGTACAACATTGTCGCGCTCTCCACCGACTGACACGCCCGACGTCGACACTCGCACCAACGTGTAGAGCAGGTCACCATCACCGCGCGATCGCCGATCTTGCACGCCGCAAGCCCGACGATTCCCGTTGCCGCAAGCCCACCGTTTCCCATCGCCTGGCAACTCTGGACATTACGCATCGGAAAACTAACGACTGCAGCGCCCGGAGGTGAAGCTGCATTCTCGACCCGGTCTCGAAATCCTCGCCTGACTGTTCCTACCCGCTCTAATTTTCTCGAAGTCCAACTCGACGGTGTTACTGTTACGGCCCTTATCGACACTGGTGCACAGATCTCGGTGATGAGCTCTAGTCTTCGTGAGCAGCTGAATAAAGTCCTGACACCCGCCTTGCTACGTACAGCGAGAGTTGCCGATGGAAGCACACCTACTGTTGTTGGAACGTGTACTGCGCGCGTTACTATATCTGCGATAGGACGAGCGCTCAGTTTCTTGTGCTTGAGCATTGCCTACACGTCGTGATATTGGGCATTGATTTTTTGTCGACCCATTCAGCCCTCGTCGACTGCGGCACCGGTGTCCTGCTACTTGAACTCTCTTCTGCCACCGAGACTCTTCCTGCTAAGCCTACGCAACTGTGTTCTTTAGAGTTCGTGCGATTACCACCCCAATCCACTACTTATGTTCTTTTGACACCCTCTCCTGCTGTCGCTGACGGGAATTACGTTGCATCCCCTATTACTGACGTTGTCTTGGTACACAATGTGACCCTACCCCACACGCTTGTCGAAATTGTCAACAACGAAACTTATCTGCCTGTGCTCAGCTTTGGCTTATCCGCGCGTGTTCTAGCATCCGGAATTGCGCTTGCAATGTTGGCATCCCTCAACGACTGTCAAATATCCAGGCTAACATCTGAGGCGCCTTTGAGTCCGACGTGCTCAGCAGGATCCACCAGCTTGCCCACCAGTGAATTCAACAAAATGATAGCCGTGGACCTTTCACCTGCGCAGGCTGATGAGCTCTGCCGTGTGTTAGCGTCGTACCGGGACGTTTTTAACTTCGACAACCGCCCACTTGGCCAGACAACGGTTGGCATGCACCGAATCGACACAGACGACGCAAACCCTATTCATCGCCGTCCGTATCGTGTTTCTGGTGCTGAACGGGCGCTAATACAAACAGAAGTCGACAAGATGGCGGAAAAAGACATTATAGAACCTTCGCCTAGCCCATGGGCATCCGCAGTTATCCTCGTCAAGAAAAAAGACGGCATCTGGCGTTTCTGTGTCCATTACAGACACCTCAACAAGATCACTAAGAAGAACGTATATCCGTTGCCACGCATAGATGATGCCGTCGATTGCCTCCACGGAGCGAGTAATTTTTCGTCCATCGACCTGCGGTGTGGCTATTGGCAGGTTGCCGTAGATCCTATGGACCGCGAGAAGATCGCTTTTGTGACACCTGACGGGCTATACCAATTTGAAGTTATGCCCTTCGGCCTATGCAATGCGCCAGCCACATTTGAACGCATGATGGATTCGCTCTTTCGTGGCTTCAAATGATCGACCTGTTCATGTTACCTAGATGACGTTATTGTTTTCTCAACGACATTGGACAGCCATATTCAGCGCTTGTCTGCCATCCTCCAAGTGTTCCGCAGCGTCGGTCTTCAGCTTAACTCATCCAAGTGCCATTTTAGTCGCCGCGAAATAACAGTGCTCGACCACCGTGTTAATGGTGTAGGAATCCGACCTGACCCAGAAAAGATTCGTGCCGTGAAGCATTTCCCTGCACCTTGCTCAACCAAAGACATTCGCTCCTTCATTGGCCTATGTTCATACTTTCGTCGCTTTGTCAAAAATTTTGCTGACATCGCTCGTCCGCTCACCGTCCTTCTCAAGAAAGATACGCCTTTCTTCTGGGGCCATCTAGAAGCTCATACATTTTATGCGCTTATCCACCTTCTAACGACTTCTCCTCTGTTGGCGCACTTCGACCCATCTGCTCCTACGGAAGTTCGGACGGATGCCAGTGGATACGGAATCGGTGCCGTCCTTGCCCAGCGCCAACATGGTTGTGACTGCGTCATAGCGTATGCCAGCCGCCTGCTTTCTGCCCTAGAACGCAATTACTCAATTACCGAGCGAGAATGCCTTGCCCTTGTTTGGGCAATCTCCAAATTTCGGCCGTGCTTCTTTGGCCGCCCATTCACAGTAGTCACTGACCACCATGCTATCTGCTGGCTTTTCTCGCTGAAAGATCCTACAGGCCGTCTCGGACGCTGGGCTTTGCGATTACAAGAGTACATGTTTTCCGTCATCCACAAGTCTGGCCAATTACATCAGGACGCGGACTGCCAGTCCCGTTATCCCGTGGATCCACCCGACAGCGCCAACCCTGACACCAATGCCTGTGTCCTTTCTATATCTCAGTTACTTCATTTCGGCGATGAACAGTGGCGTGATCCGGCGTTACGTTCCATCGTCAATCATCTCAGTTCCGGGCCCTTTGATGAGTCACTCTGGATGTTTACCTTACATAATAGAACTTTATACAACCACAGTGTATACCCCGAAGGCCCTGAGCACTTGCTGGTAGTACCCTCCCACAGGGATACTACTGTCCTCTATCAGATGCACGACGAACCTACGGCAGGTCATCTTGGTGTAACGCACACTTATGACCGCGTGCGGCGTCGTTTCTTTTCGCCTGGGCTTTATCGCTTCGTACAGAAGTATGTTGGCCGCTGCGAACTCTGCCAGCGACGCAAGAGACCACCGACGATTCCCGCCGGCCTTCTTCAGCCTATCGATGTCCCAGTAGAGCCGTTCTTCCGCGTCGCCCTCGATTTGCTCGGGCCTTTCCCTACATCAGCATCAGGGAACAAATGGGTCTCTGTCGCGACGGACTATGCCACGCGTTACGCTATTACGCGCGCACTTCCAACCAGGTGTGCTACCGATATTGCCGAGTTCCTCCTTCACGATGTTATTCTGCATGAGGGAGCGCCTCGTCAACTGCTCACCGATCGCGGTCCTTACTTCTTGTCCCGTGTCATCGATGACCTTCTACGCTCATGTTCCACAAAACACAAAGTCACCACCACGTATCATCCTCAGACAAACGGCCTTACCGAATGCCTGAATCGTACCATAACCTACATGCTGTCCGTGTACGTTTCCGTCGACCACCGCACTAGGATGCTAAATTACCCTTTGTCGCATTTGCCTATAATTCGTCACACTACGATACGGCAGGTTGTTCACCGTTTTATACCCGCCGTGGTTGCTCAGTGGCTATGGTGTTGGGCTGCTGAGCACGAGGTCGCGGGATCCAATCCCGGCCACGGCGGCCGCATTTCGATGGGGCGAATATGCGAAAACACCCGTGTACTTAGATTTAGGTGCAAGTTAAAGAACCCCAGGTGGTCCAAATTTCCGGAGTCCCCCACTACGGCGTGCCTCATAATCAGAACTGGTTTTGGCACGTAAAACCCCATAATTTAATTTCACCGTTTTATCTTCTTTTTGGCCGGGAATCGACACTACCTATGGATACTTTACTACCAGCCACTTCACAAGAACCATCGGAGTACGCGCAACATTCCATAGAAAGGGCGCACGCTGCGCGTCATATCGTGCGCGACCGCCTTCAGATGTCGCAGGTGTCACAAAAGAACCGTTACGATTGCCGTCACAGGAATGTATATTACGCTCCTGGATCCTTAGTGCTCCTCTGGTCGCCAACTCGACACGTTGGTCTAACCGCGAAGCTTCTACCACGCTACCATGGTCCTTATCGCGTTCTGCGCCAAGTTACCGACGTGACGTATGAGATTGCACCGGCACAGCCAACGTTATCTTCTGCGCCGGTCAAGACTGACGTAGTTGATGTAGCCAAGCTAAAGCCGTATCACCCGTCCGCTGATGCTGCACTCTGACCTCCCCGGGTAGTGCGCGTGTTTTCGCCGCGGGGGTAATGCCGCGAGACAGAAGAAGACCGGCACCGAAGAAGAGGAAGTAGAGGTTGCTCCTCGCCATCTTGGCTGGTAGCTGCTACACCTGTGCTACTCGCCTGTAAATATTTGTAAATATACGTTTTTGTGCAACAATATGTTTGTAAACATGATCGTCTCATCCAAGTGATAATTCTTACTTGCGCGCTCGTACAGGAGTAGCCAGTCCTCGATGTCGACGTTGTCAGTCCTGCAGAATGTGCCTCGGTCTTTTAGGTGAGCAAGGACGACCGTTGTCGCTGCACACGCCTCGGTGGGCGCAGACACCTCTTTAGCTATCGTGGATAAACCCAAGCGTCGGCCGCTGCAGAGTTCCGTTGTACCGTTTGGGTACCCCGCTCCTCTAACCAAAATGCCACGGGGATGAGAGTAGCCAAAAGGGATATGAAATTATGTATACAAGATATATACAGAGAGACAGCTGCAGGCAATATGGCAGAACAACAACACGGGCGCTGCTCTGATCGTGGTCTTCACCGTCTTTCTGGGGCATTCTTCCATGCTCGGCAGGATGCGTGCTTCAGTGCGCTGGAATAGCGCGTAACAATATTAATGATGATAAAAATCAAGTGCAAGCATGACACAAACTTAATTGAACACACCCAAAAATCCATTCCACAATGCTGGTCAGCACCTACCAACAGAGCTATCTCGGAACAGTGGCATCGTCTGAAACTAAAGACACCAACTGTTGACTTCTGCTTCACACCCTTGCCCAAGCTCTGCATGAAACAGGAGGCACACTGATGTATGTATGCGTGCCTCCTTTGTCGTGGAGTTGGACAGGTGGAGAAGTGGAGTTGGACAGTTTATACAATGGAAAGAGCAGATAATTGGCACTCTTATGTTAACAGAATGTCTGCCAAGGGGATGAGAACGTAGTCGAGGGCAGCAGAGGCCATAGTAGCGTAGTACTAGTAAGAAATCTGCAGGCATAGTATGGAGCTGGTTTACACAATGCATGATAGTTAGAGATCGGTGTTATCTTATAGTTTTCCTTACAAGAGAACCAACTGTTTGTATAAAAATTATGAGTAGGATGGGTTTTCAATATCTGCAAAATTTATCACAACACTATTGTTCTTCATTTGCATGAATACGTTACGGTCAAAATATAGCTTTAATATTGAAGATGTCGGCACCAATCGACGCCTAAAGTCACAAGGATTACGACGATACCAAGTTTTCAACGGTGGGTGGACATTTTCCGAATCTTCGGAGGACTTTTCTGCGCGACCACCGGCAAAGGCTCGGAGGGCGAGCTCTGCGCGGCGATGCTCGCTCAAGCCATGATGTATACGGCAATGCAAATCGCCATTGAGGGTGAGGACATCTCTCCCGACGACATCAGTGAAAGTGCTGGGTGGACCACGGCATTATACAAGCGGAAATCCATCAGCAAGAACCAAATCGAGCTCCTGATCGAGGGCGGCCGAGCTCTCTACACGCCACGTGGCTGGAACATAGCCCGGCTCCGGCGAGTGTTAAGAAACGGCTCACCACTGCTTCCAGACTGCCTCCACTACCGAAAGAGCACGTTCGAGTCATAATCCGTCACCGTAGAGGACTGGACATCAGGTAGATAGGCCACCTCAAAGTTGCCCAGGCCCTCACTACCGCCGCTAGGCTTACGGAGGCGGATACGGCAGAGAATATCATATGTCCGAACATGGTGCAAAACATATTGGTGGCAAGCACACCATCAAAGCGCAACGCCATGGCCAACGCCGATGTGAAAGCGATACTTATTGGACAAGCAAGTTACGAAGTCAGTGCCTATTTCGCTGCCCCAGAAAACTCGTGCAAGGGAGTTATTCACGACATTGATCCAACCATCGAGCGGGAGGAGCTCAAACGCCTCATTATTCAGCCCAAGAATCCAAGCGCCCTCGAGGTGAGAAGAATCAAGAACACAAGCACGGTAGTCATCCTGTTTGAGGGACTCAAAGTCCCGGACTAAGTAAAATGCGGTCCCAGTTTGGTCAAATGCTCACTGTTTCGCAGACAAACTGACGTTTGCTATGCATGTGGAAGGCTCGGTCACAGAGCCGACGTTTGCCCAGCCGCTGAAAACGCAATCTGCCGCGGCTGTGGTGGAGCAACCCGGACGATAAACACGAATGTACACCAAAGGGCACCCTCTGCGGAGTCCCTCATCCCGCGGCTGACAGATTTGCTGGCAGGTGCCAGCAAAGGTATCAAATTCCGTTCGTCGTTAGACAACGGAGAAGAGAACGGCGCAACCGTGACCAATCCAACCTATCAACTAGGTCGCCAACCCCTCTCAAGCCGGCCCTAAGCAGCTCGCACAGATCCAGGAGCCGATCCCAAGACCCCGGCGGGGACGATGAGGGCTGAAAGGACCACGCCTCTTCTAGGGGATGCTCCATGGCACGCTCGTCTTCCAGGGGCCGCAAGGCTTCCAGGACCTGCTCCCGCTCAAGCGGCCGCTCCCGTTCCAAGGGACCAGGAGTCCAGATCCAGGAGCAGGCTGATCGTGGTGCCAAATGGGCTGATCGGGTCAAGGAATCGCCGAAAAAGGTAACGGGGGGTCAATCGCTAGAGCATAATAGGATAGCACAGTTGGAAAAAGAAAACGCATCGTTAAAATGCGAAATGGAGCAGCTTAGAGCAGAAACTGCAGAACTCAAAAAGGCTAGCAAGCGAGAGACGGTTCAAGCCGCTCCGGCCCCTGTGGCAGAAACTCCCATGGAGATCCCAGTAGTGGAACCGACTGCCAATGGTCTACCCAAGAAGAGGGCGTTGGCGGTTCAGGCCTTAGGGAAGAGCGGCAGTGTTCGCAAATTGGAAAAGACGATAGATAAAATTGACGAATCGCTCGAAAAAGTTTAAATTGTAATCGACAAACTCGCGCAGGCGGTCAGAGCACGGGGGGCCAGATGCGATAATCTGGAGCGCCAGGTTTCGCCAATGGCTCCAATTACGTCGACGGACAAACTGAATACTACCGACACTGAAAGGTCGGCAGCGGCTGCACTCCGCAGCACTTTATAAGACAAGCCAACCAATACGCACCACCATGGCGGCACATCACAGGGCAATTAATGTCTGGCAGTGGAACTGCAGGGGATTCCATAGTAAAAAGAACGTCCTCCAGCAGTTCATTCGCTCCTACCCGGGAAAGCCGCATGTGATCTTATTACAAGAAACGCTCACGAATACGGTCACCCTACCAGGCTATAAATCGCATACCCGGTATGGAGATGGAAAAAGGGGCATCAGCACGTTAGTCACCAACAAATGTACGTTCATAGTCCACGATCTCAATCTTGAATCCAATAAGGTTGAACACTCGCTCGTGGAAATAATCCCCAGCGGCAGTTCAAGACAAGTGTATTTATACTTAACATATACAGTACACCCAAAGACCTCAGGCAAAGATTCGCAGCAGTAATCAACAGGGCCGTCAGCAGGGCCAGAACATTCCCACTCCTGGTGGCCGGAGACTTCAACGCTTCACATCAAGCATGGGGGTACCCACAAGCTAACCGCAAGGGCGTCGACCTATGGGACGCCACCGTCAATAACAATCTCACACTTATAACCGATCCGGCTTTTCCGACCAGGATCGGCAACTCTTGCTCTAGGGATACCACGCCTGATTTCTTTTTCATACGGAATGTAGAGTCGGCCTCTTGGTCCAACCTACACCTGGACCTGGGCAGCGATCACAATATCCTGGCCACCTGCGTCAACGTGAGAAGCGGGAACATCAAAGAGTTCACTATTACAGACTGGGACTCCTTTCGCAAGATTAGGGAGGAGCGAGGAGAAACGCAGGACTCAGCACTTAGGCTAGAGCAGTGGGCTGAACTGTTAAAAGAGGATATCAGGACGGCCACAAAGAAAGTCCAGACCGAACTGGAGGTGGACAGGATGGATAGCCGCCTCGCTCATCTTCTAGAAGCTAAAACGTCACTGTTAAACAGATGGAAAGGGCAGAAACTCAACCGAAGGCTCCGAAAAAAATCGCGGAGCTCAACAAAACTATAGAATATCACTGCCAAACCTTGAGCAGACAACAGTGGGATGAGGTCTGCAATTCAGTAGATGGTCAGATGAGAGTTGGAGCTAAAGGGAACCTACTGAAGCATTTAATCGATGACACCAATACCAAGTCGAACCAAAGACAAGTGATAGCGAAGGTTCTCCACGAGGCATCACACTCAGAGACGGTAGAGACAGTACTCGAAAGACTCGCTCGCAAGTACCTACCACTGGGCAGCTCGAGTGACGAAGACTATCCGCCCTACAAAGGCTCATCTTGCCCCGAACTAGATGTCCCATTCAAGTCATGCGAAGTAAGGGAAGCCCTCCAGAAACTAAATGGCAGGTCAGCTCCTGGTCCTGATGATATCCCCAACCGGCCCCTCAGAAACCTTGACGACGGTTCCATAGAACGGTTGACAGAAGAGATAAATGAAACATGGGAACGAGGGGTTGTCCCATAGTCCTGGAAAATGGCCTCGGTCATCCTCATCCCAAAGCCTGGAAGACCCCCGAGTCTCACAAACCTCAGACCCATTTCACTCACGCCCTCCGTGGGAAAGGTGGCGGAACATGTCGTATACAACCGCATCTCCAAGCACATCGAGAAAAAAGGATTGTTCCCCTACAGCATGATCGGCTTTCGTCCGGCCTTCTCAACGCAGGACGTGATGAAGCTTCTCAAGTGTCAAATCATTGACCACATCACTAGCGATATAAGAGGCATCTTAGGCCTAAACCCGGAGAAGGTATTTGACAATGTCTCCCATGCGCACATTCTGAACTCCATCTCAGAGCTAAATTTGGGAGAAGCCTTCCACAGATACATAAGCTCATTCCTCAAGGATCGCAAGGCCACGCTCAAAATTGGAGACCTCCAGTCTGACCATTCCAGTTTGGGCGCCAGAGGCACGCCACAAGGAGCGGCAGTCTCACCACTACTTTTCAACATTGCTATGAAGAAACTATCGGAAAGGCTTTCCAACATAGAAGGGATCAATCATACGCTCTACGCCGATGACATAACAATATGGTGCACCGGAGGAAGGGAAGGAGATGTTGAATTAGGCTTGCTAGAGGCTGTAGATCAAACAGAAATGTACCTGGAAAGTACAGGGCTTAGATGCTCCCCGAGCAAGTCTGAGCTCCTGCTCTACAGGCCAGTCAGGAGAGGTCCCAAACCTATAGGCTGGAAACCGTTGTCTGAAATAGACATAAAACTCTACACTAAAAGCGGCTGTACCACCCCCAGAGTAGACACCATTCGGGTCCTGGGCATGTTCATCGAATCAAATGGCAGTAACAATACAACGTTCAACAAGCTCACAGCCAAAACCGAGAACATGATCAGGCTCATCAACAGAGTCTTTACTTGCCCCGACTGTGCGGCTGTTAGCAATCTAGAACACATGCTCTGGCGATGGCCCTCGTTACAGGGACCCAATCGAATCACAGACGAAGAATGGAGCTCTGCCATCCTGAGCTCAGAACTTTCACTCCAAACTTGGGCTGTCCAGAGAGCCCACGATGCGGCGGTTAGGCTCGGCCTACCCGTCCCCACGTAGGAGCGGCCCGCAGCTCTGCCCTAGGGCAGGGCTTCTCAGGACCTAGTTAATAAAGTTCTTTGTCTGTCTGCCTGCATGAATACGTTTATCACTGTACAGTACCTTGCACCATTAGCTCGCTACTCATAATTCTCTTTCATTGCTTCCAGTTTTATTGTGATAGCAATTATGTGGACACTTCAACCGGATGTCTGCCATCGGCGTCGCCGTGAGGTTCCGTATAGATTCCAAGGGCGATAAAATCGTCGCCGCGCGCCGTATGCGCGAGCGAAAGTGCGCATGGGAGGTGCGTTATCACGGAGAGCGAGCGCACGGCGGAAAGCAAACGCGACCGTCGCGCGAAAGGGAGTGGGGGTATGGGAGGGAGGGAGGTGGGCAGGGCGACACTGTGCTGCTTCACCAAATGCTTATCTTGCAACCTGCTGCAAGGGGAACTGGCCACTCAATGTCCCACGCGAAAGCATGAAAGCGGGAAGGCAACGGGGGAGGGAGGGGGGGGGGGTCTGCCAACAACTTCTCCTCTGAACTTTGCCCGGTCGCCCGCACCGTCTCTTATCTCCACACGGCTCTGACCTTTGTATGCGCTGTGCATTCGCTGCTCAGTTTCCGTTGAAGCAATAGACCGCGCGAACCTGCGCTTGCTGCCAGCGTTTTGACAGTCGTTGTCTGTGGTCATTCAGCGTGATCTATCCATGTTTGCTTGTGCGGGCTGACACCACGATTGTTAATTCAGTTAGTAAGCCAATGTGTCTAAGCTTATGCAGCCGATAAAACTACTATCCCTACTCCGAATAGCTCTCTACTAATTTGCTATCGCAATCGATGCTTCGCCTTGCGGGCGAAACTGCGACATTTTTTATGACGCTTTCTTTACCGCTTCCCCGGGGCATGGCATTTGTCGTCATCTTCTGGCCATATACATTCATGAAAACTTGGGCCACTGGATATATACACTAATAGACAATCTGCTGCTGGCTACTGTCCTGCATAGTAGACAACTTCAGCAAAGGGTATGTGATGCTGGGTATGCACACATTCTTGGCTAATCCCCCGGAATGGACGCACCACCGTGACACAAGCGGTATGAAGCCTTAAATGCATTTGGATATGATATCTATTCTTTGTGCATACACCTGTCAGTACTGGACCTTCTACGTATGCTCTCTTTCGTTGCCTAGCTACGGCCCAGCTCAAGATTGCCTGCTAGGAGTTTGAGGACGTGCTCGAACTAGGAATAGTGCTTCTATATTCCAGCCCATGAGCACGTCCATTCCACATGGTACTCAAGAAGACTGCAGGTGACTAGCACTTGAACGAGAACTACCCGTGTTTGACGCCAGCGTCCGCGGCCGCTACCCAGCGACACACATTGAGGACTTCGCAGCAGCATTGCACGGAGCTGCTATCTTCTCCAAAACCTCTCATCTCATCCTCTCAGCAACATTTTTTCCTATGACAAGCATCACACGTCGCGTTCATCTTTGACCCAGAGAACTAACAGCTACAGGCAATGATGCGGTACTCGCGTGGCTTCCTGTTGCTTCAACCTCACCAACTCGGAGAAGCTTCGCGGCATTTCGATTTCAACACTGTGCTGGATCTGCATGTTTGATTGTGATAACATTTTTAACCCTTATAGTGCATTTAAAAAATGTCACAGTTTCGTCCTAAGGGCGAAGCAATGAATGCGACAGCAACACAGCAATGTCATACGAAGTAAGGTGAGCGGCTTTGGTAGCAATATGAATTGTAGTAAACATGAGCTGATTAAGTAAGCAGGTGTGCTGCGGCTTAAGTAGACCGATGACCACGAGAAGGCGCGTGTGAAACGGTGGTGTTGATGAGAAGCGCTTCCCGTGGGCAGCGCGTGTGAAGGGACACACCTGTAGCGCTGCACTGCCGATCCGGGCAGCATTGCATGTGTAGCGTGCGTTGTTAAATGTGGCCCGACTATTACTAACTGAATGAACAAGCGTGGTGTGAGCGCGCACAAACATGAATAGATCACACTGAATGACTGCAGACAACGACTGTCAAAACGCTGGCAGCAAGCGCATACGCCGCAGCGGGCGAAGGTACGTGCGGTCTATCGCTTCAACGAAAACTGAGCGGCGAATGCACGGCGCATAAAGGTCAGAGCCGTGTGGAGATATGAGACGGTGCGGGCGAGCGACGAGCGCGGTTGTTGACAGCGTAGAAATGCCCCCCCCCCCCCCCCCGCTCCCTCCGGCGCTCGCTTCCCGCTTCCTTGCTTGCGCGTGGGAGATTGAGTGCGTTCGCTCTCCGTGATAGCGTGCGTCCCCGCACGCTTTCGCTCGGGCATACGGCGCGCGACGAAGATTTTATCTATACGGAACCTCACGGCGACGGGGACGACGACGGCAACGGCGACGGCGACGGCAGAAATCCGGTTGTAGTGTCCATATAATTGCTATCGCAATAAAAAGGTGCATGGAGAAGCGCAACTGATTATATATCTTAACAAAATTTCTTGCTTTCCTTTTGTTTTCGTGAGGCTGCGCACACTTACATGCATTTTCTTGACAATAAAATTCTGTTTGCAGACAACGCAGACATAAGTTAATTCAAGGTGTTCCTTCCTTGCCCTAATTCAATAATAACGAATCTTAGGAGCTGCAAATTTAGCTAACTTAAGATTTTGCTGTCTTTAGCTACTTCTAGTAGCTTATTGCTTGGCTTATTTTCTAGTTGCGTGTCGTGGTGCAGTGAAAAACCGTTTACTTGAGAGGCATGACAAGCTCCGTGTTTAAAAAAAAAACTTTGAAGAATTCTCGGAGTAATATTAAGTGAGCACTGCTCTGAGTGAGCACTGCTTTCGTCGGAAAATGTGGCAACTAGCTAGGCAGATGCTGAAATGACAGCGTAATGTTTAGGTTGCAACGAGTATAGAAAAAACAAAATTGCAGTTGTGAAGTTCAAAGCCCTATGGCTACAGTCTCTCTTTACACTGCTGACATTTGAGAGCTTTAGATTAAAGGACGCAAGCAGCATGCGTGAACAAGAACCCTGTCTGGGTATTGGTAGGGCCCATATGACTTACAGAACACAAGTTGCATGCATCGCCTTATCTGATACCGTTATTTTTGTAGCGAAGCGTTGGAACTCTGAAGTGGGTCGTCCGCTCCAGCGCCTTGAAGTGGGTCTCCTTCTCCTGTACCTTCTAGTGGGTCGTTTTCTTATTTTCTTCGGCTCTCGAGCGCCTCTCGTGTTGAGAGTCCGTGCTGCGCTTTTTGGACTGTCGCCCTTGCGCTGCTTCTAGTGCCGTCTAATAAACATCCTTATAAATTGGTGGAGAGTGCTGTACCCTCAAAACCGCTCCGAAACGCCTTCAATGCCCCTGGAGCTTCGATCCCGTGCACTACTATCTGCCATGCAGCAAGACGCCTCCAAGCAAACGGCTCCTCCCGCACCACCCGCATGTCCCGGTGCCCCCGTCAACGCGACCCACCTATCTTCACTGGCGCGGATGGCACCGACGTGGAGGAGTGGCTCGCTATCTACGAGTGCGTGAGTGTACCCAACAAATGGGACGAGGTAGGAAAATTGAGTAACTTGGTCTTTTACCTGGCAGGAGTAGCAAGTCTGTGGTACAACAACCACGAATCCGATTTCCCGACCTGGCCCGCTTTCAAGACTGCCATTATCGACGTGTTTGGCCGCCCTGCTGTTTGTAAGCTGCAAGCAGAACTGCGTTTGCGCGAACGAGCTCAGAAGGCCGGGGAATATCTCACAAGTTACAAAGAGGACATTCTGGACTTCTCCAAGAAGACCAACGCGAGCATGTCTGAGTTGGATAATATCAAAAATGTCATGAAAGTCATCGACGACGACGCCTTCATCATGCTCCTCGCCAAAAATCCTCGCACGGTGGCAGAGAGAATAACGCTGTGCCAGAGTTATGAGGAACTACGCCGGCAGTGGTCATTGAACCGTCGGCCGCCAGCGCGGGACGCAGATCTTGCTGGCTTGTCAACCGTTTCTGACCACACCAATTTGCTGGCAGAAATGAAGACATTTGTGCGCGAAGAAATTGCATGCCAGCTCTCTCTGCTGCCCTTTGCTCACCCGCAGTATGTGGAACAGCCATCAACCACACTCCCGCCTCCCCTCCGCCGAGTGATTGAACAGGAAATTGCCGAAGTCATGCCCGAATATCACCAGCGCCCTCCGGCACCCGCGCCACTTAGCTACACTCAAGTTGTCGCCAGGCCAGCCCAAGCGATCTCTGTGACTGCCCCGTTTAGTTAAGCCGAAGCTGTCGCTGGACCTCAGTCGTTCGAATCGGTTGTGCCGCCTGCATACGCCGATGTCACTAGGCTTCGCCTGCAGCCCACCATGCAGCCATATCAGCAGCTGCTACGTCCATCGCGTCCTGAGCCATGGGAGGGACCCTCTCCGGCAAACCGTTGGTGCACTTCCGACAACCGCCCCACATGCTTTGCGTGCGGGTACGCCAACCACGTTGCACGTTTTTTGCAATCGCATTAGCCGCCTCGAGTCGCATCACCCGTCATGAGCCAGTCCAGCCACCCTAATTACGAACAACCGCCGCCTATGTCACCGACGTTACGCCCAGCTCCATCTACCCGCCGTTCACTGTCTCCACGACGTCGCTTACTGTCGCCGATGAGGCCACGTCAGATTGCAGGAGATCGGGAAAACTAGTCGTCGCAGTCCACGAGGCAAGGGCTGCGACGCTATCGAACTGTAAAAGCCCTAAGCAGAGACCATCGAACATAATAGACGTGTTTGTAGACAGTGTTCGCGCATCTGCCCTTATAGACACTGGAGCCGCTGTTTCCGTTATGGACGCCAAACTTAGCCGTTTCCTACGAAATGAGACGACAAAACTTTCGGGGCTATCCCTTCGTACGGCTAGCGCCCAAAGTATTCACCCAACAGCAGTATGCACAACTCGCGTTGTCATTCGGGACGCCATGTATACGATAGAATTAATCATCATTCCTGCATACTCGCACGACATCATCATGGAATGGGATTTTCTCTCCCGCCACAACGCCGCCATTCATTGCACACCCACCGAAATAGAACTCTCGCCGTTCTCAGAGATGACGCCGGCAGACAGACCATCGCTTTCGAACAAGATACTCGTCACGACGATACCCAAGTGCCTCCGAACGCGTCAGCGGCTGTGTCAGTGTACTGCGACGGTCTCTGCGACACCATTGCACTCCTTTCGCCATCTGACCGCGTTCGCACTATGAAATGATTCTTGGTGCCCTTTGCGACAGTTCACATCACTCACGGTGACAGCGCTATTTTTGTTAGCAATCCATCCCCTTGTACTGTCACATTGCCGCGAGGGGAATGTCTCGGCAGAGTGGAACCCCTCGAACACGCGCAAGTTGTGGACGTACCCGAGGACACGAACTGGCCCAGCTCCTGTACGCTCAGTGCTGTGTCGAAGTCTGATTCGTCGCCCGAAGATGTATTTGGCTCCTCCATCGATGAAAACCTTACGGTGATCCAGCGTTCACAGCTTCTGTGCCTGTTGGAAGAATTTCGCCTATCTTTCGATGTCGCGCAGACTTCCCTGGGCCGCAAGTCCACTGACACGCATGGCATCGACACTGGCTCCCAACCGCAACTGCGGCAACGTCCATATCACGTATCTCCTGCAGAGCGTCGTCTAATTAACGAGCAAGTCAACGACATGCTTCGATGGGATGTTATTCGACCATCAAACAGTCCCTGGGCGTCTCCGGTCGTTCTTGTTATGAAGAAGGACGGTTCTGTATGGTTCTGTGTGGGCTACCGATGGCTCAACAAGATAACACGCAAGGACGTCTATCCGCTGCCACGAATATATGACGCGATTGACAGCCTCCAAGGAGCTGACTTCTTTTCATCGCTCGATTTGCGCTCAGGGTACTTGCAAGTCCCTATCGCTGAGGACGCTCGACCGAAGACAGCCCTCGTCACGCCCGACGGCTTGTACGAATTCAACGTCATGCCGTTCGGACTGTGTAATGCGCCCGCGACCTTCGAGCGCATGATGGATACCGTCTTGCGCAACCTGAAATGGCACACGTGCTTGTGCTACCTCGACGACGCCGTCGTTTTCGCTCCACACTTCTCCACGCATCTTCAACGCCTCCGCCATGTTTTCACGCGTTTGAGCAACGCCGGCCTACAGTTGAACCTAAAGAAGTGCCGATTTGCAGCATGGCAGCTCACAATACTGGGCTACGTCGTGTCCAAGGATGGAATTTTCCCACATCCAGCCAAGCTTCGGGCCGTAGTCGAGTTCCCCAGACCTACTTCCGTCAAAGAACTGCGCAGTTTCGTAGGACTGTGTTCCTACTTTCGACGTTTCATTCGAAACTTCGGCACTATTATATCGTCACTGACGAAGCTCCTTGGCAGTAAGGGGCCCCTTGACTCGGGGTCGTCCGTGTGCGAGGACGCGTTCGCCAAGCTCCGTCGTTTGTTGACGTCTCCGCCCATACTACGCCACTACGACCTTACGGCCCCTACAGAGGTGCAAACGGACGCCAGCGGTGTTGGCCTTGGCACTGTCCTTGCGCAGCGCAAGCCAGGGTTCCCTGAATATGTCGTGGCGTATGCAAGTCGTAAGCTTACTAACGCCAAGGCCAACTACACCGTCTCCGAAAAAGAATGCTTTGCGATCATCTGGGTCCTTACGAAGTTTCGCCCTTATTTGTATGGTCGCGCGTTCGATTTCGTGACTGACCACCATGCATTATGCTGGCTGTCGTCATTGAAGGATCCATCAGACCGTCTCAACCGTTGGGCGCTTCGTCTGCAGGACTACGACATCCGCGTGCTCTATCGCAACGGACGCGAACATGCTGACGCCGACGCCCTCTGGCGCTCCCCCTTACCCGACGACAACGCTCGCTGCTCAAGAACTGAGCTGGCCGTTTCTTCCATCAACCTTCACACCATCGCTACAGAACAGCGCAAGGACCAATGGATTGTCTCGCTGATAGACTTGCTCACTGATCCGTCGGAAACACCACCCACTCACGCATTGCGTCATCAAGTCCACCATTTCGCCGTTCGCGACGAGCTACTTCACCGACGCAATTACAGCACCGACGGCCGCCAGTGGTTACTGGTAGTACCCCGCTGTCTCCCTTCTCAAATATGCGAATCGTTCCACTCTGATCCGCAGTGTGCACACTCTGGGGTATACAAAACTTACTACCGAATTCGACAATCGTACTTTTGGCGGGGAATGTACCGGTACGTGCGGAAATTTTTTCGCTCCTGCCTCGATTGTCAGCGCCGAAAATCTTCGCCGAACCTCTCGCCAGCAGGTCTACAACCTTGTCCTAACCGGCCGTTTGGGCGCGTTGGTATCTATTTATACGGACCTATTCCTCTGACATCAGGTGGTAACCGCTGGCCCACCGTCTCTGTTGACCATCTCATGCGATACGTCAAAACTGCCGCCCTTCCAGTGGCTACAGCACATGTTGCCTCCTTCCTGCTCCACTGATTCATACTGCGTCACGTCAAATCTAAGTACAAGGCGCCGGATGGGCCAGCTATGCTTTACTTGTTTGAAGCGGCAAGCAGGAAAGTTACATAGATGTTGCTTCGTCTGCGTTTCGCAAGACCTACGGATAGAAAACTATATGCGCAACAATACACACGAGAGATACATGCTATTTGAAGAACGAGAAACATATTTTTCTCCCAAGTGAACAGTGCAGTAACATAGTAGAATGAAAGCCGACACTGCGGCCGCAATGCACGCGCAATCACCGAGCGGCATTAGAAAACAATAAAAAATAAATAAATAAGAGAAAGAAAAGTAATTTATTCTTAAGGCATAAATACATGTCATAAGCAATTATGAGGCCCATTTGATCGGTCTGAACGCAAATACCAGCGCGCGAAGTAGTACGAATGACACTGCCGAGCCGTATCGCCAGCAGTTTCCAACGGCGCCACCTTGATGCGGCCCAATCCACCTCACTGCGAAGCATGCGCCGCCCCAGCCGCTCGTCCCACTCGACCATATTCTAGTACACTCTAGTCGGGCTTAAAGCGGGGCGCGGGTTGGGATTGTTCTGCGCATGCTCCGGCGATAGCAGCTCACGGCGCGCGGGTCGGAGTATAAGTAGGGTGCCTCGATGCCCAGCGCCGCCGAACGGCGGCGCTGGCATCGAGGCATCCTAAGTATAAGGAGATGGCGTTTCGGCTGGCGCAGCACATCTGGCGTAGCGTGACTGGCCGCGAACGACGCTGGCCCGCGCGCCGGTAAAGTCGGACTATAACGGGCCTTAACGAAACACTTTGCAGTAATGTTTGGCGTCAGAGAAAGCGGCGCAAACTTCTTCTAACAAGATGCACTAGACTACTCACCACGGCCAAGTTAGTTCTCGCTAACTGGGACACGGCGCCCTGTGCGGCCAGTGTGCCTCAAAAACCGAAATAGGTTACAATAATCCCCTAGGAAGCGTCGGAAACATGTCCCAGCACGATTCATTAACTTAAATTAACTGCGCCAGGATGGCCGAGCTGTTTTTCGCTAACTGCGTCTTAAGTCTCGGTCCCGTGCCGTAAGCCTAGTTGCGTCGTAGACTGTGAAACAAGATTTCTCACCTTGCCGTAGTCCAGTAGTGTAGTGGTGTCTTGTCCCAGTGCAGAATGAACGCAAGAATACGCCGAGACCTAATAAACCAGGTTACATAAAAAAAGGAGACAGACGGGCCGCCGCGCGCGCAGCCGTCCTCGCTGGCTTCGGGGGAGTGTCTGGCGGATGACGCATCCATCTGGCGCGTCATTGGCCTGTCGCTAAGTAAGGCAAGAAAAATGAGTCGCAAAGTTTCGCAAATGAGTCATTTATACGCAAAACGTTTTAGTTTTCGCTGCAAAGAGTTTAAAAATTAAATCAATGTCTGTTAACTTCATTTCACTTTCTTTTTTTCGATGCTCGCGGCAGCTAATGTTCGGCATAAATACTATAGCGTGACGGATGGTGACGTGTTTCCTATTGCCCGTTTTTGCCGAGTGTCCCCTCTTGTTGAATTTCTTTCTCTATGCTATTGGTGCATCGCCAACTGCCGCCGTCGGAGCCAAGTCCGCTGAGCCATCGCCACGAGGCCTGAACTCCTAATTGGAATTGTGAGTGCTCGAGCGGGACAGCCACCCGAGCTCATTTGTACGGTCCAAGTGTTTCCCGTATTAGTCCCATTTGCCGTTTTGTGTTATAAATACGTCTCTTTGTGTCTCTGGGTGCCGGCTTGTGCGTCTGGATGACCTGCGCCCACACAGTTGCCCACACATGCATATACATATACCTAATATATATACAAAAATTTTTGCTCACGGACAACTCTGCCAACACCAGAGTTTCTGTGCCATGGGGCCCTTAACGCTATCGCTTATAAATTTGCCACCTCCGCCCACCCCCCTCCCAATCCAATTTTTAAAGCGAAGCTTTGTACCTCTACCAGCCAAGGGTTCTGTCGTGTCCGTCATTGCAATCAAAAAACGATCCCGACGAACCGCTAACAATTGCAGGTATAGCAGTATAGCTTACTTGAATTCAGGCATTCAGCGTACAGCTAAGCACTCGTTTTCGCAAGAAAAACCTCGAAAACAAGCTTCAAAGTGATGAGCCAACATGATGGATGATAAGGGCTGCGGGCAAACAACGGAAACAGGCTCGGCGCGGGCCGTAAGATTAGATTGCAGCTGTTGCAAAGCTTATGCAGCTGCTTAAAGAGGGTTGACGTCGTTCGAAACCCTTCCAGCCTAGTAACTGCTTCGGTTCATTTTCTAGACTACCCCACTATGGGGTAGTCTAGTAGTATATATCACACCGATCATAAAGCAGTAGTGAACATTGTTGTGAAGTAAATAATAATAAAGGCCGTGGTTAAAGTTACGTTGTAGTGTGTGAGCCGCAGTCACCGTGAGGGTGGCGTAAAAAGCTTCGCTTTCCAACCACCTTCACAGGGTGGATTGGCGGGCAATTTTTTGATGCTGCTCTCCCCTGGCAATGCCTTCGAAATTTGGACATTTTACAGCGAATCTGTATATGGCTGGGATCTGGCGGATCGCGTCCGCAGAGAAAACGACGCGTAGAACAGCAAAGTGGGCCGATCCTGGTGATGTGCAGAAAGGGTTCAAGCTCAATGGCACCTACCCTGTGGGTTCGGGTACCTGAACGCGTCCTTGAACTACCCTTGTCACACGTGGGGCCCAAAGAGACAAAAAAAGCGCCGGAGCGATGAAGGAGGAGGAAGAGGAAAGAAAGTTTATTCTGACAGGGCATTTGGGACCTCCCACGCCCCCTTGGTCCCCGCGCGACCTCACCGCACGTGTACCTGGTTCCTCCCAGCGTCATCCTCCATAGTGACCCTCTTCCTTCCGCTTCGCTTACGTAGAGTAGCGGGCCAGATGCCCCATTTTCCGGCCGACCACTCTGCATCTTCAAATCACATAACTACTTCTTCCCACCGCAATTAAACGTTCATGCTTAACATGTCCATGACGCTGGCAGCCCGGCTGGTGGTGATCTTCTGCCTTGCAGGGTCCGTGGAGCGCAGTGAGGTCTCACATGTCCTCCCAGGTGTGGAGTGGTGTCGGCCCGCCGGGGGGAGGAGAAGCCGGACAGGCTAGGAGTATGTGGGTGAGGTTTGGAGGTTTGCTTTCGGCGCATTGCACAGAGGGCAGGAAGGTTGGATGGGTCGGTAGTGGGGAGGAGGACTGGGGTAGGTAGGGTCCGCGTTTGCAGACGGCGCCACAGGTGTTACTCCCTGGTAGTGAGGGAAGAGTGGGGCGGTGGGTACATTTGCCTCTCGGCGCGAGCATTCACGATGAGCTCAGCGAAGGTACACGCACGCTCCCTCGAGAAACCCCCCATGAGTTCCGCCAGTGCCCGGTTTCTTGACCCTCGGGCTAAAGAATTGGCGGCCTCACTGCCGGGGTTTCCCGAGTGCGCGGGCACTCAGGTGAGCTCAGCGCTGCGGGAGAAATGGGGGGGGGGGTTCTGGGTCAGAATATGGAAGGTGGCAGGGTGAACTCTGCCCCTAGCATAATTTAGCAGTGCAGGTTTAGAGTCTTTCAGGATGTAGGTAGCACTGCAGCTGCCGAGCGCTAGCGCTATAGTGATCTCTTCCGCTTCCTCTGGGTCCGTTCCCTGGGATAGCTCCTTTATTAATGGAGGTGTGTTCAGTCTGTAGGCAACCGCTGCGACTCCGTGCTGATCGCATGCAGTGTCTACCCATATTGCGTTCTCTTCATCGCCGTACCGTTTATGAAGTGCCACTCTGGCTTTCCGTCGCTCGCGGTTTTAGTCGGGGTGCATGTTACGGGGGAGCGGTCGAATGCATAGCGTTCGACGAATTTCTGTAGGAAGGGCTTTTAGGGAGTCATGATTAGCAGGGATGGGAATTTGGAGTTTAGAAAGTAAATGCTTCCCGGTAGAGGTACTGGCTAGTCGGAGATATTGTGCCTGTAGGTGTGCTTCGGTTAGTTCTTGTATAGTGTTATGCACGCCTAACTCCGCTAGTCGTTCGTTACTGGTGCTTTTGGGCAAGCGGAGCGCTGCCTTGGTAGCTTGTTTGATTATGGAATTTATTGTTTGGGTTTCGGTTATATTCAGGTTGAGGTAGGGGGTAGAGTACGGTACTCTACTCATGATAAACGCTTATACTACTCGAAGAGTATCTTCTTCCTGCAGGCCGTGAGCTTTATTGGTTACTCTGCGTATTAGCTGCTTGGCAGCTGCTAGCGTGCTCTTTAGGTGTTTGATGGTTTCGGTATTTCTCCCATCTGGTTGCACGTAGAGGCCAAGGTTTCGAATGGTATGGACCTGTGGGACCACCCTATCATGTACGTAGATTTTGATAGGAGTATGATACGTTCTACCCTTTGGCGGGATCAACAGAACCAATTTTTCCGGTGAGCAGGTGAGGCCTACCTTGGTGACCTCTTCCTGTATTACCATTGTGGCTGTTTGCAGTGTTTCTTCGATTTGGGCGCCCGATCCATATGTAGTGCACAGGGTGATATCATCACCGCACAGGGTAAGGTCAGGATGGAGAATTTGCTGTAGCTTGCGCGCGAGCCGAATAAGTATACTGCATTAAAAAGTAATCGGACAGCACGGAGCCTTGCGGTGTACCTACGTTCGCTAGTGTGTAGCGGCTTGTGCGAAGGTTGTCTGCGCACATGCTGGCCGTTCGGTTTTGCAGGAAAGTCTTTATGTTCGTTGGCCAACTGCTAGGTATATCATGGCCTTTAGGATAGCCTCGTGCGTGACGTTGTCGAAAGTCTTCTTGAGGTCAATCGCCAGTACCGCTTTAGTGTGCGCAGGTATGAGGGGGTCCAGAATAGCTGTCGTGAGTTGAAGCATGGCATCTTGCGTGGATAGGCCCGATCGGAAACCAATCATTGAGTGTGGGTATTGATCAGTGCCTTCCATGTGGCCGTGCAATCTAGCTAGGGTGATATTCTCAAAGAGTTTGCCTAGGCTGGAGGTAAGAGATAAGGGGCGCATATTTTCTGGGATAACTGGTTTGTTAGGTTTCGGTATTGGTATAGCTCTTGCATGTGTCCACTCCTCTGGCACTGTGCCGCTTTGCCAATGCTTGTTGAAGATACCGGTAAGTTCTTGGAGGGAATTGTCGTCTAGGTTTCTAAGAGCGGCGTTTGTTATGTGATCTTCACCTGGCGTGGTGTTGCGGAGTCTATGAAGTGCTGCTCGGACTTCTGGTATAGTTATGTCCCTGTCCAGTTCATTTTTTGGTGGGCCAGCGAACTCCGGCAGGGGAGTGGAAGTTCCCGGCGAGGTGTTTAGGCTCTTGATTTTCTGTAGTAGCGCCTGCGTGTCGTACTTATGGTTGTGTGTTAGTCGAGTGACGCAATTTCTACTGTGTTGTTTACTTTTCATGCGATCAATTAGATGTTTTAAAAGATGCCATGCTTGAACGGTACTGAGATTGCCTCTGAGACGCTCGCATATCTGCCGCAAATTCTGTCTACAAAGTTGTTGGCTGTAATCCTTAATTTGCTGCGCAAGTTCAGATATCCTGCTTCGGAGCTTCTTATTGCATTTTTGCTTAGCATATCGTTGCATGAGACTTTCATGCGCTTCTATTATATGGGCCAACTTTGAGCCCATAACTGGGACTTGCTGTTCTGGGCTATATTCCTTGGTTCACGCCGCGTGGTCCTCCAGGACTTGTGCTGTCCAGGTTAGCGCATCCACCAGCCCTGTTTGTTGATTTGTTTCCCGCTTTTTGCAAAATTTATTCTAGTTTATTAGTTTAGGCTCTATTCTTTTTCGAGACGCTTGGGAACCTGAGACTTGAACTTCGATAATATAATGGTCACTGCCTATAGTATGTGCTGTTCTATTCTATTCCAGGTTGTGGATGCGTCTGCCTATCGTGAAATTCGGACTTGTGTCCATAATTGCTGTTGTACCTTGTCTGGTAGGGCAGGCGAAATCATTGTACACCGTGAGCTGGGACCGTCGAGCTTGTGTCATGAGAACCTCCCCTCTGCCAGAGGTTTTCTGGTATCCCCAATCAATGTGCGCGCAATTAAAGCCTCCGGCCACTAATATTGGCGTTTTATTTGCCGCTGCGGTAATTTGCGCTATTAGGTGAGTGCAGCGCGTTGCTGCCATACTCGGCGGATTATATATACATTGGCGATGAGTAAGGAATCCTGTTGAATGTCGATAAGCATAATTTCAAGGACTATGTTTTGTACTATGTGGGAGAATGTAAGTTGTGTATGCCTTATGAACCGCTTGATAAGGTGGACGCAACCGGAGCAGTATCATTTGGTGAGTCATAAGTAGTATATCATGGGAGCGATATGCTTGTTTTTGGGTCCTGTAGCAGAATTCGGTCTGGTGGGTGTTCCTCATTTAGTATGAGTTGAATTAGCACTTCTCGCTTACGGCGTATGCTGCGACAGTTCCCGTGTCACAGTTTTAAAACGGGAGGAGTCTTAGAATTAGATGAATCACCTGCCATTTTGCTGCCCAGAAGTTTGGGAAGTGGAGGGAGGATGAGTGGTTTGGGGTAGGGGCATCACCTGGATTTGGCTTATTGTCTCCGCCACCATTAGGCCCATCTGTGTCCTGAGCTGGGTACAAAAGGTATCTAGCTTGTTCTTTAAAATTTTGAAGCGTTCGTAAATGAGTAGTATCAATAGTTGCGTCTTCTTCTTCAATAACGGAATTATACTCTGTTGTGGCTTGCTCGTCGGTTATGAATGTTTCTAACTCGGCATTGTGCATAGACAACTCTGAATTCGTCGCCTTTAAACGGCTATGCAGGACACGAACGGCAGATAGGTCGAACTGTCCGGATTGAATGATCTCGTTCACCTCGTTAATGTTCCGCGTACTTTGTGCTCTGCCAGAAGTCCGCTTGTTCTTGATGCGCTTCATGGCGGTCTGGCTGTGTATGTCTTTCCCAGACGAAGCCGCAGGTTTCAGTGGCGCTGGCTGGCTTTCCGGGTTGCGGCACCAAAATACGATGTGGGAAAAGACACTTTGCCGGGTTTATTGGCGCAGAGCGCTAAGCCGTTCTAACATGCCGAACTCATGGTCACAAGCCTAACGTCAGTATTCGGCTGATCGCAAGCCCATCTCCTTCGTCTTCTTTGATGCGCCGCGCGAGCACAATTTCCAACATGGTAAGTGCACAGCACCTAGCTAGTAGCATTTTGTTGTCACGACAGTAGTGTATGTTTAAATCGACTAATCAACAGAAGTGTCTGCGTTGCAGTAGGCATAGTATGTGACTTGTAAGCTGCACACGCAAATTATATAAACTTTGAAGGCTGCTCCACGTAGTCCGATGATCGAGTCGAGTTGCGCGTTTTCAACGGCTACGATCGTGCTTTAGCTTGTGATGTGCATTTACAAACCGTGCGTCTTTACAGCCGCGAGGGGTGCTTGTTTGGTATATGGACAAACAGCGCGTTGTCTCTTGAATACATACATCATCGGTGTCTAGACGTGTGCTAAAGTGCACTGGAACTCGGAAGCTGCGCCTGAAGATGAATCAAGCGCCACGCGCGAAGAAACGGATATGTGGAAGCTCCATCGTTTTCTTTCATTCCATGGTACTGCAGGCGTTATACGGGGAGCCTGCATTTATTTTCGTTATTTTTGTTGAGTTTGCCCACCGAATTACAAATCACATAAGTAAAAACCACTGTGCTAGATTAGTGGGAACGCTGCTACAAATAAAAATGTGAGATTATCGCTTTTACCATGTAGATGCACATGCGTGCAGCGTTTGAATGTTTTTGTTCTTGCTTTGCAGATGCAATTTGCAAAAGAACAAATTTTGAAAATCTGAAGCGCAATTTCACAAAAATTAGAACTAAAAGGTTAAGGTGAAAAGTGGGGCAGGAGCTAAAGATGTACCCACAATTAAATGGAAGCACTTTGAGGCAATGATTCGAATCATGGAGAAAGTGTACGAGGAGCCCTCGTAGGTGCTGTAACCAGTTACGCTGATTTCCGTTTCCACAGCAGTATAAAGCTACGTTATTGTGGGTTTAACTTCGAATGTACAACACACCTACACTACTACTGCTTGTGACTCTTGTTTTTAAACGCATCATTATTTGTTTTGACCAGTATGCTCCATCTTTGTCTATCCAAACTCATTTTGCTGCATTAGTAGCAACATCGCCTTCGATCAGACAGGAGAGTAAGATTTAGAGAAAAAATTAGCATTGACTTTGTTCTTCAACTTCAGTGTTGCACGTGGTTATATAAACTTTATGCGTAGTATTATTCCACTTGGTGTTATCCTCATAAAAACTCATTGCAAACATATTGCATCAGTAATATGTGATGTCATTTTCTACTACACAGCAGCGACATTGATAGATCGAATGTGCGTTAACTGTTTACAAAAAACCAGCAACCATCTGGCCAGCATCACCAGAACATTGGATGCGCAAACGCAGCAAGTGTTTTTATTTATGCTTAACGCAGATCAGACATATCCGCCGATATAGCCAGCACAAGCCAAGAAGACGACTCCCAACTCGAACCTTCATTGAATGACATCGATTACGTAGAGTGGTAGGATTTCGAGGCCGGCAGCAGTTGCTTGGGTGTAAGAAGTTCTCATCCAACTCCCAGCAGCAACACATCACAAACGTGATGATATCACGTTTGACTGCACGTTGACATATGGAAACCAAGCTTTGTAAAGTACTACCCAGAACATAACTTTGTGCAATCATTGCTGCAGGTCACAACAGGCAGATTCACAGAAAACGAAAGTGGGGGCGCCAAATATAAGGCAAGGCCGTTGTTGTGGAATGTGCTGTGTTCAAATCGTTGGAGGCATATACGATTATTTCCATCTTTCCGCAATGCATCAATTTCACGAAAATGTCGCTGAACCTCGGGAAGCCAGAAAACGTAAGTTCTGAAATATTTTTGTGCAGGGTATTATGAAAATGTATATATGTCCACTTGCAGTCCTTGTGAGGACTTGGCTGGGACAGCTCAATGTCTGAGCCACCTAAAGGCATCACGGGGCCAAAGGGAGCAGCAGAAAGATGTATGGCACCATTTTACAGTTATCACGGTTGCTATGATACGTACTTTGCCTGTGTATGACCAATTTGACATTATGCATTCTGTGCACAACTTAGTGAATGATAAAATACAACACAACTTTGTCTGCATTAAACTTTTAGACATCAGGGAACACAGAATTGAATTGGTTGGATGGTGAAATCACCATACATAAGAAAATTGCATAGGGTCAGCAAGGTACATCTGTTTAGTCGAACACGATCATGTGCTAAGTAATTTTACTGTAGGAAATTCATGCTTGGGGCTAAACTGAGTTTGAGTATTTAGTTTTCTGTGCTGTTTTTATTCTTTGCAGCCAGCGTGTTCTCTGTCGGTGCAATAAGTGTCTATTTGGGGGATTGGGTAGGATAAAGTCATTAACTATGTATTGGCTATCTGAATATAATGTAGACCTCCATTCCCATATGTGTAAATTTACGAAAAGAACGAGGGCAATAAAAGTGCAAGTGATTAGAGAGTAGGTACTTAATTCATGTCATAGTGTTTGTATTAATTTTTGTTGTATTATTTCTCGGAGGTCATTATGGTGCAAAGCTGTGTAAAGTGCGAACTTACTTGGCGGGTACCATCTGCAACCTTTTACGTGGCTCTCTTGCCACGGTACCCTTACCTCTGTGATGAAATGTCTGCACAGATTGCCGTGCATGGCATAAGCAACCCTGTATAGCAAGTATTTCCATTAGAGTACATTATTTACGCAACATCTTTAAATATAGTTTGTATCATTAGGTTATCTGAAATACTGTGTAATAAAGAAAGATCATCTACAGATCCAACACACATCGCAATCATTAAGCGAAGCGTTTGCGACGCACATCGTTGTATGCAAACTGGCTAATTTTCGTCCAGTGTAATGTGTAACCTCATGCAAAGTCTATTCACAACACAGATTCCTGAGGCATTGTTATCGCATGGCATTTATGACTGGAATCGTTGCGTACAAGGTTTCTGCACTGCGCAATCTAGGTATGAATGCAAAGAAGAGTACCAATGCACAATGTAAGGTACTACATATTGGACCGTGAGGCAAGGATGGAGAGCAGAGCCGCAACAACAGACATGTGTAAAACACATCAAAATTTATTTAAAATTTATGACGTTTGTGCGATAGTGCCACACGAATTGGTGTTGGAAATGTAAGAAATGTTAGCTAATTGCTAATTTCCTTGAACTTAAGTACTATAGCATCATAAACTTCAGTGTATTGTGATACCCATGACATCTTGCAGTTATGTGTCGGAATTATCTTGTTTGAAAATACAGAACATAGGTGCGCTCTGATCATGTGCTTAACATAGCAGTGACAGTTTTAAATTCAAGTCTCATGGTGGATATCTATACAGACACTATTCCAATGAAGGCCCTGTGCTCATTGCAGATACCTACGAGGCAATACTGCATGTACTGGTTTTATGTTGGGATGTCTTGTTTAATTAAATGGGACATAGGTGTTCTCTCACAATATACTGATGGAAAACTTGCAATGGTAACAAATGCCAGCGCTAGTACATAGATATGTTTGTGTGTGAGTGCACACAGATGCGCCAAAGTACTGGCACACAGACTGACATGAAATCGTCGCAAGCTAGGCAAAAATGTTAGCTGTAACTATGTTACTGCAACTTGTGTGTGCATGGAAACAATACTTCCATCACTCGTTCAACATTACCTGCTGACTGGCAACCTACACCCTTCAAGGTGACCAGTGCTCCACTGCTTGTGCCTTCAACCCTCCAGTATCCTGTCAGTCACGTTTCCTTGCCAGTCCTCAGTGCCGGCGGTGCCCGGAGGACAGTACATGGCCTGATTCCGGTGATTCTTTCAAAAGAAAGTAGTGCAGCACGACATATGGAGATACTATCCTTATAATGTTCTCTTCATTGGCTTTGAAAGACCGTCGAAGGATTCGCCATCTCTGCGCCAGTATTCCAAACGCATTTTCGACAACTTGGCGAGTCCTGCTCAATCGATAATTGAATATTCTCCGTTGCTAAAGCTCTTCAAAATGTGCGGTCGTGCGGCCCTCTGCACTGCAAGCTTGTGTTGCTATCGATGAGGTCTCTAAGAGAATAGGGTGAAGACCTGTAAAAACAGTGGGTGCTTTACAATAAAGCAGACTCACCGAGATGACAAGATTGGAATGATATACTGGCTTTCACTTTTAGTGTAACGCTTTAATAAGACTAATAATTGCTGTGTTGTCAAGACCTTTCATGGTGTCATTTTTATGATCCGCGTTTATCAAGAATGCAAGTCAGTGTTCTAGGTAGTGTGTTTTGCTTCTCAAGATTTTTCTGAAAGAATGGTCTCCTATGAAAACAAATATCATTTTAACATCGAGAATGTATAATGCAAATTCACAGTTCTTGAGCTATAGGCTACGATGTGGTGTACCTACGCAGCGAAAGTGTCACTACAAATCCATATATTTTGCAAGTTTCTTCCCCCAAACTTATATACGTTTGCTAAACGCGGAAATGCCAGCATAAAACCTCAAAGAGAACAATATGTAATATGTAGTGCAAATGATGAACAAAGCAAGGCATAAAACTGTTAGTTAAGTAAGAAAATGCTAGTCATTACTATACAATGTGCAAAGATTGTAGTGGTGTCACCGCTCACCTTTTCTGGAATACGGCCTCATCATGTACACCTTTAGAGGAAAAGCCTCAACTCCGACGAATAATTATGGAATGCTGCCTATCCTTCCAAGACTTTTGCAAGCAGAGAAAATCCAAGACTGCCCTCAATAATTTTTGCTTCCAGGTTGCTCCAGCTAAAGATCCCACCATCTGACTCGCTTCCACGGTGACCGATTTCAACATAAAGGAAGCTCGAATGCAAACAAGTACCAGGGCAATAGCATCAAATTGTAATTGCAGCTCTCAATCATCGGTATACCAACACACTGAATTGTATCGTCCTTGAATGCCGGCCCTTGAGATGACGAAGTAATCAGTTCGATGTGAATTTGACCAAGGAGTGGTTTAGGGACAGAATCTTGGTGTGAGCTAGTTGGTGGTTTATTCATATTCGAGCAAAATTTATCCCATATATTAAACAAAGACGAAGAGCACAAATTCGACGAGCACCAGCTGAGAGGCCAGCGCGGCACCACGATGCTGACTAGCACAAAAGTAACAGTTGTCTAGTGTGGACCATTTAGTTAATGCGGTGAATCATATTTATTCGAACGCATCCTGTGTTTTACTCGTATTATAATTTGCCTTAATATTTTTACTCTTATTATTCTTATATAAACAATACGTGCATACCTTGTCAAGGTATTGTGTAACTGTAGCCTTTCTCACCCTATTTATTTAACATCTACATTACTGTCAAGATTTTAAATCTTCAATACAAAAAGAATAGACCCTGTTGGGTCTCACTTCAGAAAATAATTGGCCCTCAAACGGTAAGGAAGCCTCACATAAGCAGTACATAGTTTTTTGTGCAATGCATCTTTTGACATATTTCTTCTAGTCTCAGCGAACACTCCTTCAATGCTGTAGTGAGATAAATAGCAGGAAGGAATTATACATAACTGTTTACTCTGGCATACGAGATGTCAGGGAAACCACCTGTCATCAAAATAACACTAAGTAGTACTGCATGATAGTCATCGCGGTTATTTAAAGCTTCGAAGAAAGCCAACCGTGACAAGAAGAATAAGGAAACAAAATATTTTTGTAAATTAGACTGCTTGCTCACCTGCCACTATGCGAGATGGTATGATTTACATGTACCTGTAGTTTGCATCGCTCACTGCGAGCAGTGACTTGCTGAACGTATTTTATTGCGATAGCAATTATATGGACACTCCAAAGCAGATTTCTGCCGTCGGCGTCGCCGTCGCCGTCGCCATGAGGTTCCGTATGACGTCAATGGAGATGAAATCGTCGCCGCGCGCCGCCGAACGCTGTATGTGGGAGTGAAAAGGCGCGAGGGACGCGCGCTTTCACGGAGAGTGAACGCACGGCGGAAAATAAACGCGCGTTCAGTGCCGTGCTCCCTTAAGCGCTGCAGAAGTAGGCGTCTCTTTCCTCCTTTACAATCACCATATATGTAGAGCACACGCGCCTTCTTCTGACGCACGAAAGGCCGTGGGGGGGGGGGGGGGAGGGGGAGGGAAGGGAGGCGACGTTTAGCTGCGGCACCAAGTGCCTATTTATATCAGAGGCTCCGGCAACAGTCACCAACGCCGCACGCATTTTGTGCGAACGCCGCAAAACACCAACGGCATCGACAACAGTTCTGCGTGTTGCCGGTGCTGCTGCACGTCCAAGTTTATACAGCTGATAAAGCTACTATCATTACTCCGTATAGCTCTCTACAAATACGCTATCGCAATTGATGCTTCGCCTTTCAGGTCAAACTGCGACAACTTTTTTTGTAATTTTGGTCTCGGCTTCCGGAGTTTGCCGCACATCAACATTCACATCCTTGCCAACTATTGCACCCAGGCAATAAATTGCCTAAAATGCAATAAATTCAGACAAAGCAAAATCTGAGGAGAGGCTGTGCAGAAATGACATTTCTTTTATCAAAGAAATTTTCTATGTATCCTGTTAGTAAGACCATGTAACAATAACTTGTGAAATGATGTAAGCGTACAGCTCACAGTCATTAACCATGCATAGACCACAATAAACTGGTTACCTTTAGCCATTCAGCTGGACTTGACAGCCGTGATACGTAAACCGGCCCAAGCACTTTCCAAATCGCCTGGCACATTTCGGCGACAATCATGCAAGCCATGCAGCGACCAGAAAGAAAATTAAAGATGGGGAGCGAAGTTTTCCCGCCGAAGCAAAGAACCTGTGCCAAAAGACACGTTAAAAAAGAAAACATGAAACAGCGCTCGCATGGTGCCACTCGGTTGCCGTGTAATGAGACATTTGCTTGGAAAATATAAGTAACGAAAAGCCCTAAATTATTACCGCTGAAGCCTTACTTCACAGCCAGCGCTACCCGGTGCTCTGGAGTAATCGCCTTTCGGTAGTTCGTGTCACTTTTTAATGCGATAGCAATTACATGGACCCTACTAAGCGGATTTCTACCGTCGGCGTCGCTGTCGCCGTGAGGTTCGGTATGACGTCAACGGCGATGAAATCGTCGCCGCGCGCCGTATCCAGCATGTGCGAGTGAAAAGGTGTGCGGGACGTGCGCTTTCACGGGGAGCGAACGCACGGCTGAGAGAAAACGCGCGTTCGGCACCATGCTCCATGAAGGGCTGCAGACTTAAGCGTCTCTTTTCTCCTTTACAATCACCACATATAGAGCAAACGCTACTTCTCCCATCGTGCGAAAGGCCGTGCGGGGACGGGAGGGAGGGAGGGAGGGGAGGCGACGTTTAGCTGCGGCATCAAATGCCTATTTATATAAAAAGAAAATGTCACAGTTTCGCCCTAAGGGCGAAGCAATGAATGCGATAGCAACACAGCAATGTCATACGAAGTAAGGTGAGCGGCTTTGGTAGCAACAACACGCAGAACTGTTGTCGACGCCATCGGCGTTTTGCCCGCGTTAGCTCAAAATGCGTGCGGCGTTGGTGACTGTTGCTGGAGCCTCTGATATAAATAGGCACTTGGTGCCGCAGCTAAACGTCGCCTCCCTTCCCTCCCCCTCCCCCACGGCCTCTCGCGCGTCCGAAGAAGACGCGTTTGCTGTACATATATGGTGATTGTAAAGGAGAAAAGAGACGCCTACTTCTGCAGCCCTTAAGCGAGCACGGCGCAGAACGCGCGTTTGTTCTCCGCCGTGCGTTCACTCCCCGTGAAAGACGCGCCCCTCGCGCCCTTTCACTCGCACATACAGCGTTCGGCGCGCGGCGACGATTTCATCTCCAAATGACGTCATACGGAACCTCACGGCGACGGCGACGGCGACGGCGACGCCGACGGCAGAAATCTGCTTTTGAGTGTCCATATAATTGCTATCGCAATAAAACGTTACGAGGCGAGAAGGTGGTAAAGACACTGCTCGACGAGTGTTCCGTTCTGATCTCGTCGAAAACCTCCGAGCCGCCCCCAGACGCACCGGCAACAGTCACCAACGCCGCGCGCGTTCGGTGCGAACGCGGGCAAAACGCCCACGGTGTCGACAACAGTTCTGCGCGTTGCTGGTGTTGCTGCATGTCGAAGTTTATACAGCTGACAAAACTACTATCCTTACTCCGTATAGCTCTCTACAAATTTGCTATCGTAATTGATGCTTTGCCTTTGGGGTGAAACTGCGACAATTTTTTATAATCCTTGGCTTGACCAATTCTAATAAAGTGTCGAAGCTCCGCGGGGGCATCCTCAAATAGGTGCAGAAAAAGCACACGTGTTACATAAGTTATATTTGACCTCCAAAGCACGTGCCAGAAACAGAACGGAGACTCAATCTTTGTAGTATTCCAAGTCGCGCGAACGAAGGTGGGGAAGCTAAGCAATGGCATGGTTCATAGCATTTGTTTGAGTGAATGAGTGCTGTATATGTGCGTATATGTGTGTATATGTATAAATAGGTAAATGTGCATGTGTATACATATCTTTCTGCTTGTTTATTAGCGGTAATCTCCTAAACTGCCGTTTTTTTTTTCTTTTTTGTGTCACAGTGCATTTTCATGCATTGTATGAAGGCCTGTTGACTAACTGTTGGCCTGTGGTATTCTGAAATAAGTAAAATTCTATGTCGCTCTGGCAAGGTTGGCCGAATCCACCATCGACGTTGGGGGGCTGTCTTTCTTTGCGCTTTTTGTATCTGCTCTTGAAAAGAAACTAGACAAGTCGCGAGTATAATGCCAATGATCTCGTCTTCATCTGAGGTCACCATTTTGCACAAGAGCATAGCAGACGAGAGCGCGAGAACTCATGACGAAAAAAAAATGTCGCAGTTTCGCCCGAAAGGCGAAGCATCAATTGCGATAGCAAATTTGTGGATACGGAGTAGGGACAGTAGTTTTATCGACTGCATAAACTTGACACATTCGCTTACTAATGGAATTACCAAGCGTGGTGTCAGCGCGCACAAGCGAGCATGAATAGGTCACACTCGATAACCGCAGACAACTACTGTCAAAACGCTGGCGCGATGAAGCACGGCCGCCGCAGCGAGCGAAGGTTCGTGCGGTCTATCGCTTCAACGGAAACTGAGCAGCGAAATCACAGCGCATACAAAGGTCAGAGCCGTGAGGAGATCGATTTGAAGATACGGTGCACACGACAACACCGACAGCCCGCACCGGTGCAAAGTACGAGTACAGTGTACTAGAATTCTAGTATGCTGTAGTACGAGAACACATTTGTTGGCAGAGTAAAAGCAGCTCCCCACCCACCTCCCTCCCGCGCAGCCTTCCCGCTTTTCTCCCTTCGTGTGGGTTATTGCATCGCCAGTTCCCCTTGTGCCGGGTGCAAGATACGCATTTGGTGCCGCAACACAGCGTCGGCCCCACTCCCTCCCCCCCTACACCCCCCCGGCCTTTCGCGCGAAGGAAGTCGCGTTTGCTCTTCGTGATAGCGCGCGTCCCCCGGGCGCTTTCACTCGCACATACAGCGCGCAGCGACGCTTTTTCCGACCTTGGACTTTATACGGAACCTCACGGCGACGGCGACGCCGGTGGCAGAAACCCGCCTGAGGTGTCCATATAATTCTTATCGTAATAATAAGGAAAGCGCGCGTAGAAACCCAAAGTGCCGCGAGGTGTAGGCATGTCCGTGAAAGTGCGTGTTGCTCCGCCTCCCCGGCGGCGCGGGCAGCCAGGCAACCCGGCCGGTCTGAACAGCAGCGCGCGCTCACCGCCTCGCCGCTTTGAAAATCCGCTTGCCTCCGCGGCCAAGCGTGGCCGTGGCCGCTCCGCTTTCCGCCCACTTTACCCGCCTGGCGAGGAAGTTTCCCCGCGCTTTCCGCTTGCCCGCTCATCCGCTTTGACCGCTCCACCTACGGTGTGAAAGGCACGTTTACACCGAAGGTGGAGCGGTCAAAGCGGATGAGCGGGCATCCGGAAAGCGCGGGGAAACTTCCGTGCCTTTCACACCGAATGCGGAGCGGTCAAAGCGGATGAGCGGGCAAGCTGAAAGCGCGGGGAAACTTCCTCGCCAGGCGGGTAAAGTGGGCGGAAATTGAGGCGGTGAGCCCGATCGCTCATGGACATAATTTTTCCCGCCTGCCGAAGCTCTTCGCTTTGCTGCAGCCAATCAGAACGCCAGACGACGGTAGCGCTGGTGTATCTTAAATCGAAAGGCGCGAGATGAGGGCGACGGCGGTGAGGGCGGACGACCTGCGCCCCGAGATGGCGACACGTCGGCCGTGAAAGCGCTAGATGCTCCTCCTCCTCGGCGGCGCGGGCAGCCAGGCAACCTGTGCTGCAGCTTCGTACTGAATCGCCATCATTGGAAGTATATTAGTGGCCAAGTGCTTACTGCGGAGTGTTTCAGTTGCTGTTATTTGCCTATGTACCACTTCATATCCTGTATAATTTCCGCTATCTGTTGCTGTTGGTTACTTTATGTTATCTGAGGATAAAAAAGTGTGCTTTGTACATTATTTCGATTATAAGTGTGTATACGTTATAAGCTATATAAGTGTGTTTTCCATAGAATTTCAGCTCTGTATTTATTCCTAATTATCACTAAGGAAACTTATTTTGTATACCTTTAATGTACTTTTGTAATTGTCACTGCGTTAGATTCTTGTTTCTGTTTTGCCGTGTAGTGCTGATGTATTATTGTACCTGCATGATCAATCTGTACGCCCACCTGCTATGGCCTCGGAAAGAGACTGGTAGTATGGAAAATAAATAAACATAAAACAGGCCCGCGCGCTCGCCACCTTGAAAATCCACTTGGCTGCTTAGACGCTCCGTGTGAACGTGCCTTAGCAGTGCCATTTAAAATCTTTAATTGTCTTTATTTTTGGCCTGCTCGGTTCACTTACCGGAATGTAAGCCCACGGAGGTCAATCCGTACCCAAAGAAAGAAAGTTAAGCAGAAAGCGTTCGGTTGCGCGTTTCGACTTCGTAACTTTCACAGTGATTGTTCGTTTACGACAAATAAACAAGACTGCACGGAACTTCCATGTCATTGTGTCCTTTGTTTTTCATGTACCTGAATGACCTGCATTCGAGATCTCTGACTGCGAAAACAGAATGCAGTATATAACTAGCGTGCGCAGAAACACGGCTGCGCCAGCCTGAATACCTCACTTGATGTTTTGGTAAGTTGCGTGGTAGGCAATGCGTGGTAGGTTGAACTGCTATAATTGTGCGATGCTCAGACTAAGCTACACGAGAAGCGTCTTAAATCGTTCCTAACAGCTCACTAAATGGTTATATTTCATAGCGTGCCCGTCGTAGGTGCGAATGCTGCTCATAATTACTTCGTTTAAGTATTGCGTGAACACGTATGAGCTAGAGCTTTCACTGCGCCTGCGTGAAGCATACACAAGAAAGAAGATAAATTCCATGTACTCATATGGATCATCGTATGCTAAGAACACACAGCGATCGAGTTCACAAAGCAGGGTATAAATGCAGCACAACGTGTGGCGGTAGCGCAGGGCACAAATATAAAACTCACCTTTAAAAAAGTAATATGTAACCTACTAGGTTTCGTGTGTTGTCTCTCATGCAGTGGGGCAAGTCCAGAAATCATGTGTATTTACGCAGATCTCACTGAAAAAAGGTTGGCGAACTGTACTACGTCGTAACAGCAGTGAAGCAGAACACGCTGAAGCTGCGTTGAAGCACATGGTGCTGCAAGGTGCTGAAGCTAAATTATATCCGCGTTGCATTAATTTGACCTGAAACGGGATCGTATTAAAGAAGGAACACCTACCGGCATTCAGAGCCGACAAGACGGCTGCAGCGCTTTCGGAAGCAGCCATCGCAAGCGACTGACAACCGCAAACGCCCTGGGACTCCGTGCCACTCAGCTGTTTCCGCAGTTCCCTCACCATCATCCTTATTCTATGAAGAACAGGGCGGCCGGCTACAGGTACTGGAAATTTTGGTCGACACTGTCTACACTTAACAAAGAAATTTCACAAGAGAAAATGATCGCTTTTATAGCAGCCCTTTATTAGAAAAGGTAACGACGGCTTTTAATGCGTAGCATTGTTTGGCCTAGGTGCGCGGGGTCATTTTCTGCTCCGCTCTGGAGGCTCGTCCTTCCATTTCATGTCGCGCGCGTGGGACCGCGGGCAACCTATGTGAAAAAAGAATTTGCTATAGCAACATTTCTTCAATTTACCTTACAGAAGATTGCTGGTAAAAAGAATTTTACTGGAGAAATCGCCACAGTCTCTGTGGTATTCTTTCGAGTTTCTTAGCTCGTAAAATATGGTAGTGTTGGTCTCAAGTGTAGATTATTAACTTATGTATTTATATATTTCATACTGCTAGTCTGGGTGCCACGCCTTATGGAGGAGTGGCCTACATAAATTTCGCTTGTAGAAACTATTGCAACAAATAACACCACAAAGGCAAAGTGACGTATTAGAAAAAAAAAACTGCATTAGCTACAGTAAAATGCGACGGTAGACAATCAATACAATACAATTTAAATATCCTTCAGAGGTAATGCTTTATAAATAAAGCTTCATATGTAATGATTCGAAAGAATGCTACGCGCTATATGAGTGCTCCCCAGGGGGGAGCACTCATATAGCGCAATTTGCTAGCTCAATGGTGCAATTTCTTGCACCATTGCAGGCCTACCAGCTGAATGAACTGTATTTAAAGTACTCATGAAAGTTCGCGAAAAATGCCAATTGAACTAAAGGAAGGAATTGCGTGCTCATGTCGCCTGAATGTATAATCAGTGTAGTAGTATCAGGACGTTCAGAATATCTGTTCCCTGAAATACAGTCACTTCACTTCTTGGTTTCGCAGTACTAAAATTAGACCACAAGGCCTGTGCCATCGCCGGTGAAAAGAAAAAGAAAGTGCTGCTCAGAAATAACAACCCCCTGTTATTCTTGGAATGGAAGTTTTACGCCGGTTCATTGGTGTGCCAAACTTTGCTACCACCAATATACTATACCTAGAAGCACGCTTGTCGTCTGTTTTGCGTAGATTTCGGTTCGTCATCGTCATCATCAACCTATTTTTATGTCCACTGCAGGACGAAGGCCTCTCCCTGCGACCTCCAATTTCCCCTGTCTTGCGCTAGCTGGTTCCAACTTGCGCCTGCAAATTTCCTAACTTCAGGAACCCACCTCGCTTTCTGCCGTCCTCGACAGCGCTTCCATTCTCTTGGTATCCATTCTGTAACTCTAATGGCCCCCCGGTTATCCATTCTAAGTATTACATGGCCTACCCAGCTCCATTTTCCCTCTTAATGTCGACTACAATATCGGTTATCCCCGTTTGTTCTCTGATCCACATTGTTATCTCCCTGTCTCTTAACATTAGGCCTAACATTTTTCGTTCGATCGCTTTTTGTGCGGTACTGAAATTTTTCTCGACATTCTTTGTTAACCTCTAACAATAAAGTTATTGCACTCACTTTGTTAACCTCCAAGTTTCTGCCCCATATGTTTGCACCGGTAGAATGCAATGATTGCATACTTTTCTTTTCAACGACAGTGGTAAACTCCCAGTCATGATTTGGCAATCCTTGCCGTATGCACTCCAAACCCATTTTATTCTTCTGTAAACTTCATTCGCATGATCAGGCTCATCTGTGAGTAATTGATCTAGATAAACGTACTCCTTTACAGGCTCGCGAGGTTGACTGGCAATACTGAATTCTTGTTTTCTTGCCAGGCTATTGAACTTTGTCTTTCTCTCCTGCATAATAATCTTCAACGCCACCCTTACACTTTCTCGGTTAAGCTCCTCAATCGTTTGTTGTAATTCGTCCCCATTGTTGCTGAACAGGACAATGTCATCTCCAAACAGAAGGTAGCTGCGTTATCCGCAGTTGTTCCTCACTCCTAACCCTTCCCTGTCTAAGAGCTTGCATACGTCTAAAATAGAATGGGAGAGATTGTGTCTCCTTTTCTGATCCTTTTAAGGATATTTCATTTTCTACTTTTCTTGTGGAGAACCAGTGTAGCTGTCGAATCTTTGCAGATATTTCCTAAGATATTCACTTATGCCTCCTGTACTCCACGAATACGCAATGCCTTTACACTGTTCCATACACTCCATATTGTTCCCTCGCAAAATGGGGATGAAATAAGGAGGGAGAGCCTCAATGTTACATCGTTTTTAAAAGGGAGTTTACGAGAGACAAGCCTCCCTTAGCGTAAACGGAGTTCTATTTCTCATTCGCTGACTTATTTTATTTTATTTTACACATGCGTTGGAAGTAAACGAGCAATGAGAGATGTATTGGTCAAATTTTTCGTTTTTTTCACGAAATTAGACATTTCCGGAGTGCCAATGAAATTCTTCAAAGCGATAGAATAGACGATTTGTTCATCTCCCCATAACAATGTACTGTCGCGCTGCAAGATCGGCCCCGACATCTCACTTTGGAAGCGGGACCATGCAGGAATGGCTTCGGCCCAGAGTGTCCTCGCGTCTGTTCATATAAACTAAAAGTGAAACTGAAGCTAAAGCCCGCGAAGCGCCACTGTCGTCGCCGCTGGTGATGGCACGCGTCTTGCTCCTTGTAGCTACGCCACTTACGCGTGTGTCGGTATGTGTGCTTACGATTACGAATGTATTTAGGCGGCCGTCGGAGAGTGTTTCGTGTACTGCGGCACCTTCATACCGCACAAAGGAATTACGTGCACGGGTGCGCAGCACGGTGGTGATCGGCCGCCGCGAAGCCATCGCATTTTCGTTATCTGTGGTTCTCCGCACAGACGCGTGCTCGGGGCCTTCCTCACTGCACCACGATATGCAAGCGGCTAGTGAAGCCTTACCCACAGTCTTGCTGTCTTGCCAAAGTCGGAGTGCGTACGGCGTCGACTGAACGGATTACCACTTGTCCTCTGTTTTACGCGTTTTTATAGCTGCGGTGGTGAGTGTTCGCGTACGGCGCGGAGCCAATGCGCGCTATGCGCGTAATGCCCAAGCTTTTCTTGTCTCAGACAGATTCTGAGAAGAAGAACTAGCTGCCGCGCAGATCTAAGTGCAGCTATTTGTGGTGTGATGATGATGATGTGTGGTGTTTTGTGGCGCAAGGGCCAGTTATGGCCAAAGAGCGCCATGCCAGTGTTTGTGAGTGTGCAGTGGAGCGATGAATTCTGAGAAGTAGATGAAGCGTGGCTGTAAAAGGGCCTAAAATAATCGCTGTAAAGTGCGTAAAATATATATGTACTAAAATCATGGCAATGACTAATGATGTGTACTATGAAATGAGGAATGCATTGAGAAAGAAGAATAATATATTTAAAATATTTAAGATACAGTAATTGGCAAGAAGCACTACTACCTAAACAGAGCCCTTGAACCACAAGGGCCTGGAGGCATGTGCTATAAAAAATTATCACAGCAACATCCTCTGGAGAGAGGATGTGCTACGAACTTATTGGGCTAATAACATGTAGCACAACATCATTCAAAAAATCGAGGATTGCTTTGGCATTAAAAAGTGGTTCTTCACCAATAAATAGCATGGGATGTAGAGGGATATTGTAGCGGTATGCTACCGGAAATTGTTTCCTTCTCTCGGCTTCGGCTTCCCGGCACTCCACGAGGACATGGAGGACGGTCAGCCTCTCACCACATCTACCACAGGTTGGTGGTTCATCACCAGTAAGCAGAAAATTGTGGGTGCCATATGTATGTCCTATTCTTAGACGACAGAACAGGACATCAGTTCGTCGTGTTTTCATTACGGGTGGCCAGAAACCTAACTGTGGTTTTATCAAGTGAAGCTTATTATTTCTTTCAGCGTCCCACAAGCGCTGCCAGTGGTCTCGCAGTTTTCTTCGCAGAAAAGGCTTCAAATCTGCGGGAGGAATAGTAGCCGCAGGATTAATAGCTTGCGATGTAGTTGATGTGGCCAACTTGTCTGCAAGCACATTACCCTCAATGCCTCTATGGCCAGGCACCCAGCATACAGTCACATGCTGGTTAGATATATATGCTCTGCATAAACTGGAATAGAGCTCAGTAAGTACAGGATTTTTGTTTTTGCAGAGTGACATCAGAGCTTTCACCACGCTTAGGGAGTCTGTAAATATAACTGCTTTTTGAAGTTTTGATGCCCTTATATGATTCACAGCCGACAATAGTGCATAGGCCTCAGCGGTAAAGATACTCGTTTCCGGGTGGAGTACACCAGATTCCGAAAAGGATGGGCCGACGGCTGCAAAGGATACCCTGGCATGTGACTTGGAAGCATCTGTGTAAAACTGTGTACACGAGTATTTAGATTGGAGTTCTAAGAAATGCATTTTAATGTGTGCCTCTGGCGCGTGTTTAGTGACCTCTATGAACGATGTGTCACACTCTATGAGTTGCCAGTGCCACGGTGGCAATAGTTTCGCTGGAGCCATAGGACATTGTTCAAGCAGCGGAACACCCATTTCCTCACTGAGGTTCCTCACACGCAAAGAGAACGGCTTTCTCGCTGCAGGTCGGTTACGGAAGAGTGTGGCAGCGGTCACATCGTTTATTGTTGAATAAGAAGGATGTTCAATGTTTGCTTGTACTTTCAGAAAATATGTAAAACTGCTGTATGACCGCTGCAGATGAAGCGACCACTGATTCGATTCTACGTAGAGGCTCTGGATTGGACTTGTCCTGAAAGCACCGGTCGCAAGGCGGATACCCAGATGGTGAACGGGGTCTAGTATTTTTAATGCAGCTGGCGTTGCGGAATTATACACTATAGCTCCGTAATCGAGGCGTGAGCGGACAAGACTTTTATAGAGGTTCAGCAGACACTTTCGATCACTGCCCCAAGTCGTACGCGACAGAAGCTTTAAAAGGTTCATTGTCTTCAGGCATTTTGCCCTCAGATACTTAATATGAGGAATAAATGTAAGCTTCGAATCTAAAACAACGCCTAGAAACTTATGCTCGCTGCTCACAGAGAGCGCATCTCCTTTGGTTGCAATACTTGGGACTGGCGTTACGCCTCTCTTGTTAGTAAAGAGTACGCAAGTGCTCTTCTGGGGATTTACCTTAAAACCATTTTCATCTGCCCATTTGGACAATTTGTTTATTACAAGCTGCACTTGTCGTTCGCAGATGGCAATATTGCATGACTTGAAGGCTATCTGCACATCGTCGACATAAACAGAATAAAACATAGTGCGTGGGATGACTGTGTGCAGGGAACTCATTTTTACGATAAATAGTGTGCAACTAAGCACGCCCCCTTGTGGCACACCGGTCTCTTGGGTGAATGACTTAGAAAGAGCGTTACCCACTCTTACGCGGAATGTGCGATTCGATAGGTAACTTTCGATTGAGTTTAACATGTTGCCACGGACACCCATCGCAGAGAGATCTCGGAGAATGCCGTAGCGCCATGTCGTGTCGTAAGCTTTTTCTAGGTCGAGGAACACTGAGAGGCAGAACTGCTTATGTATAAAAGCATCCCTAATATAAGACTCAATGCGACCAAGGTGGTCTGTTGTGGACATACCTTCCCTGAAACCACATTGGAAGGGGTCTAGTAATTTGTTATTTTCAAGGAAACAGATTAAGCGCCTGTTGATCATTTTTTCAAATAGTTTGCACAAACAGCTTGTTAGCGCTATTGGCCTGTAGCTGCTGGCTAGGGACGGGTCTTTGCCTTGTTTAAGCACGGGAATGACTATAGCTTCCTTCCACGAAGACGGGATATATCCATGCGCCCACATGACATTGAAAAGATACAGGAGTGTTTTCAGCGCTTCAGGATTCAGGTGCTTAATCATTTCATATATGACACGATCACCACCTGGCGCCGAGTTATTGCAGCAAGCGAGGGATGCTTTCAGTTCAGTTAAAGTAAATGGATTGTTGTAGGCCTCACTCGATGATTCTTTACGTTTAAGGGGCTGGCGCTCTTCGCGTTCTTTGATCCTCAGAAATGTTTTTGTGTAATGGGACGCACTGGATACATGTTCGAAGTGTTCGCCCAGACAGTCTGCCTGGTCTTCCAGGCTCTCACCTTGGGTACTGACTAAGGGGAGTGGGTGTACCTCCCGGCCTTTTAATTTATTTACTCTATTCCACACTTTTGTCTCATCCGTGTAAGAATTTATACTGGAGATGTACTTCTCCCAACTCTCCCTTTTAGCACGTCGACGTGTTCTTGTACCCTGGGACTTTGTTTGAAACTAATCAAATTTTCAGCAGTTGGTGAGTCGCGAAGTCGTACCCAAGCCTTGTTTTGATTTTTCCGGGCTTGTTTACATTCTTCATTCCACCACGGAATGCGACGTTTATTCGCAAGTCCGTTAGTTTGACGGATGCATTTCGTGGCAGCGTCAATTATTAAGTCTGTTATATACGCCACAGTGTCTTCTATATTAAAGGAGGCGATATCGTCCGTGCTTAAATATGTAAGTTCTCGGAAATGTTCCCAGTTAGCTGTCTCCCAGTTAGCTTCCATCGGGGAATGTGTGCCGAGCATCCATCCTGTTTTGTTAAGTTTAACATGATTGGGAAGTGGTCGCTCCCAAAAGGGTTTTTGATAACGGACCACTCCAGGTACGGGATTAGCGTACACGACACGATACTTAAATCTATGGAGGAGTATGTATTATGCGCCACGCTGTAGTATGTTGGCTCTTTCTTGTTAAGTATACATGCTCCTGAGGAAAAGAGAAAGTTTTCGATTAGGCGACCTCTCGCATCGCAACGAGAGTCTCCCCACAATGAGTTATGTGCGTTTAAATCTCCGACAACTATGTATGGAGCCGGAAGTTCATCTATGTAGTTTTGAAATTCGGTTTTATTAATTTGATAACTTGGAGGGATGTATATAGAACTGATAGTGACTAGCTTGTCAAACAGCACCCCTTGGATAGCAACTGCCTCCAGGGGCGTACGAAGTTTTATTTCCCGACAGGCAACACCTCTGTCAACTATAATAGCAACACCACCGGATGACACAACAGTGTCATCGCGGTCTTTGCGAAAAATAGCATACTGTGTGAGGAAATTTGTTTGTGTATGTTTGAGGTGTGTTTCCTGAACACACAGCACCCTGGGACTAAACTTGCGGAGGAGTTCTTTAACGTCATCAAGATTTTGGAGGAGACCTCTGACGTTCCAGTGAACTATTTGAGTGCCCATATTAAAAGGAGTGTTGTGCTGTGTGTTTAGGACAAGAAAGTTAGCTTACAGAACCCTTTAGAGGCCCTGTAATGCGGGGTTTCTCTTTTTTGGAGCGGTCGAGAGATTCTCGCCGCTCCTTAGGCGCTGGCTGCGCCGTCTGGCTAGAAGATGTGTCCATCGGCTCTTGCGGCGCGCTGGACACCCGCTCTTGAGAGCGGTTTGTTCGTGTTGAAGGCCTCGTCTCGAGGGACGAGACCCTGGAGGCCACCAGCCCGGAGGTCGATGGCCCCTTTTTCTGAGACGGCGGAGCAGCACTAGCTGCAGCCGCCGAGGGGGCGGATGGCGTCACCGCTGGCTCACTACGCGTGTGCCAGACAGCCGCCGAAAGCCGTTGTGGCGCAGCCCCCTGACGCACCACTTCGGCAAAGCTGGTTTTTGGCAGGTAGACACCTGCCTTCGTGCCTCTTTAAACGAAATGTTTTGTTTGACTTAAATTGTAACAATTTCCTTTTCTTTTTTCCAGGATGGGCAGGACCGCGAGTATGCGGCATGTTCCCCATCACAGTTTACACAGTGGAGAGAGTTTTCACAAGATTCAGAAGTGTGTTCGTGTGCACTGCATTTCGCACAAGTTTGGCGGCCTCGGCAGTTTTGCGAACTGTGGCCGAATCGCTGGCATTTGAAGCATCTGAGGGGATTTGGCACGTATGGTCTAACACGAAGTTTAATGTACCCGGCCTCGATGGAGTCGGGCAGATCACATGAACCAAAAGTGAGCACAAGGTGCTTAGTCTGAATTTCCTTGCCGTCTCGTCTCATCTTAATCCGTTTAACATTGATGACATTCTGCTCACTGAAGCCCTCCAAGAGTTCAGCCTCAGTCAGCTCCATCAAATCTTCGTCTGAAACAACTCCGCGGGTGGTGTTCATAGTACGGTGCTGAGTTACTGTTACTTGGACGTCCCCAAAGGACACTAGATTCGGCAGCTTTTCATATTGTTTGCGATCGTGGAGCTCCAAGAGGAGATCACCGCTTGCCATCCTCGTTGCCTTATAGCCTGGTCCTAGAGCCTGAGTTAGAGATTTCGAAACAAGAAAAGGGGAGATTGTTCGAACTTGTTTTTCTGGTTTTTCTGAGTGGATGACATGAAATCGTGGGAAATCTTGTCTTTGACGTCCAAAGAACTGGAATACATCTTCGGTGCGCCCTCTTTTTTGACGGCGATCAGGGAGTGGTGGAAAAGGGCTAGCCATAAGAACATCCGGGTTTTCGGCAGCAACGCCAGCCACCCACCATGGAGCCCAACAAGGGGACGCTGCAGGGCCTGTGAACACAAGACCTGCAGAAGCCAGCTGTACGTCACTACTATAACCAAATATGGAATACCCAAGGTTGGCTACCCACACAAGGTTAACCCTTGCCGTCCAGAAAATCAGAAGTAAAAGGAAGCGAGTAGGAGACAGGAAAGATTGAAAGTCAGAGAGAAAGACGAAGATAGAGGAGGAGGACAGGAAAGGGCGACTGCCGATTTCCCCCGGGTGGGTCAGTCCGAGGGTGCCGTCTACGTGAAGCAGAGGCCAAAGGAGTGTGTTGACTCCGCCGGGGGGCCGTAAAGGTCCAAGCACCCGGCATCGGCTCAACTCCCAGGATCCCCCTTTCCCCGGACACGGCTAAGCCGCGCAAGGCTACACGCGGGAGGGTCCAACCCTCGTGTGCTCGGGTACGTGGTGGCGCAACTCACCAAACGCCTGCTTGCGCAGACGCCCCTGCGGGGGATTTGTGGTGTGAGCTAAAGAGTGAGTGAGTGAGTGAGTGAGTGAATGTGTGTGTGTGTGTGTGTGTGTGTGTGTGTGCATGCGCGCGCGCTTGTATCAGGCTTCGAAGTATTTTAGTGACGTGTTTATGTGCACATGTCTTGTGAATGCGTACTCGGACATCAGTTAGGTTTCACTGCATTAAAAGGGAGCGCCTAACTAATGTTAATGTCTTTCTTGTTTATATAGTTCTTAGTGCTATCAGCGGGCAAGTTACACCTGGAACTAGAAATGAATAACATGCCATTTGATTCAATCAGTTTCGATCCAAATAATGCACACTGGTGGAAGGCATGCATGAATAATGTGGATGTTCAACATTGTGAGGCATGCAGAGAGACATGTGAGTGTACATTAATACACTCTGCAGTAACTAATTGTTCTGAATCACACTTTTAAAAATAAATAGCAATTTCAATAAACGAGCACATGTGTTTTTCTTTCTTGTTTCTTTTTAACTCAGTGAGCGGCGTCCTACCTTATGAGATTTTTTGCTTCCGCATGGTCGAGGGGTGTGGCTTTCATTGTATTGCTTTGAAGCTTATACATTCGGTATGCTTGTTATACTTGGGACAGTTTTTGAAAACAAGTATGTGTCAGATAAACGCAAATTCTTGGCACACATATTGTGGCACACATATTGCTGTATTTGTCTTTGCAAAGTTATTCAGAAAAGCAGCTTTTATTGCTTCAGTAACTCATTGTGGCCGCTTCAGCTGACCCTTTCTGAGCTTGACCATCAATTTCATAGTAGCAACTTTCAAAAGCTCTAGTAGTGAGTGCTTATACTGCTTATATTCAGATATATTCACACCATACAAGTTTGCATTACTAAAACTTAAACAGCCAGAGGCCGCATTGTTAAGACAGGGACCTGAGCATTCAGAAGAAATGCCATAAGAAACGCAGGAAGAACAAGTACTCACAAGCAAATAAATGTTTATTGAAAAGAAGGATGCAACAATAATACAGCCCATCCAGGGGATGCACGGAAATCAGATAATAGCCACAAAACAAAGCGTACTCATATGTCGCAGGCATCTTAATCAAAAATGACATTTAACTCCATTGTATGCACAATAAAGCCTTACCAATTGTGCTGTTTTACTAGCGCTACAGCCCACTACTGCTGTGTGACTGAATAGGGGTTCACATTTGCAGGCAGCAATAGATGCAGTGACATCCATCATTCGTGCACCATCCGTTCTGTACGATACACACCTTGCAGCAAGAAAAGGAGCCGCAATATAGCTTTTTAAGAATTATAGGCGATTAACTTGAGAGAGGCGTTTCCTACCGCACCAGACTAGACCAGCATTGCCTTGCAGCATGCCTGGCGTAGCCAGGGCGGCACAGTAATTGGCGTAGCCAGGGGGGGGGGCGGCACACCGGGAACGTAACGCCTGCCCCCGAACTCGAAATTTCTGTGTGCGTGGCATAGAACGACATGCAGACATGCTCGCCTGCCCCCTCACACATCCCTTGCACAAAGTCAAATACATAGCCTCCCCCCCAAGCACACACAAGTGCGCACACACACACACACACACACACACACACACACACACACACACACACACACACACACACACACACACACGCACACACACACACAATCAAAAAATTTCCTGGCTACTGCACTGGTGCTTGTTAGATAAAGTAGAATTGCAGATCCTTTGTCTCAATATTCAGCAGCTCGGAACAGGATCCAAGTGACTAGGCAAAATGAACAGACCAATGTCAACCCTCCACCCGATATGAAGCATTGCTCCCAAATGTGTATAAGCATGTACTGAGCATGCTTTTTAACTTTATCATGATTAGTCTTGCTAAGAAATTAGAAGTGGAAAACATCACTCATACAATCTATTAAGACTACATCACGATCTGGTCCGTTTGTGGCAACGACGGACAGATCTAGACAGCACTGCAGGAAGCTATCAACACAGTGGAGGAACATCTGGCTGACACCGGGCTCAGATGCTCACCAAAGTTATTACTATATTGACCCACGATGAAGGGGAGACCACTGAAGGGCTACGCCAGAGAGAGAGAGAGAGAGTATGAAAAAATCAAGCTCGGCACGAATAACGTAGGCACTATCCCCATTGTCGATCATATTCTAGTCATCGCATACTGATCGAAAAAATGGGGTTAACGGACAGACTGTAAAAAGCCATGCATAAGACTACAAATGCAGCCAGAATCCTTAAACGAGTCACTCACAAGAGGAATGGCATGAGGGAAGACAGCCTCGTCTGGTTGATCCACTCCTTCGTCATGGGCCACATTGCATACGTGGCAGCTATGCACAACTAGTACAGGCGTGAGAGGAATAATATAAATATAATCATCCGTTGGTTATACAAGATTGCACACGGACTGCCAGAATCCACCAGCACCGAGAAACTACTAGAGCTTGGATTACAGAATACCCTAAATGAGGTGGTAGAAGCGCAGGGGATCTTGCACCTCGGAAGGCTCACCACAACAGCACAGGAAGACAGGTTTTGCAAACGCTAAACATCACGTACCACCGTTAACACGGCGACAAATTCGATATGCCAAAGAGATAGGAGACAAGTCATAAGTAGGCCTGATACCAAGGAACATGCATTCATCTTACAACCAGGGACGCAGAAAGGCCAGGTCCATAACACTGCTACGGAAATATCACAACGACAAAGAAGCAAGATTCACACACGCAGCTGGCTACCCTGATGGCCAACGATTCGCAGCGGCAGTCGTCAACACCGGCCTTAAAGCTACACACACAGCGAGTATCCACACGAAACAACCCTAAACGGCCGAGGAAGTGGCTATTGCGCTTGCCATGTCTGACATAGAAACTAAAGTTATCCTGAACGACTCGTGCACAGCCGTCTGAAATTACACCAAGGGAAGAATTTCGCCGGAAGCTTTCCGGATTTTCCAAAGCAGAACTCCAGCTCGCGAAGCCCCTATCACCGTGATCCGGTTCCCTGCCCACATGGGGGCAGTCTGTCCTAAACTTATCAATCTTAACGAGACAGCAAACTCCGCTGCACGCGACATAATTGACCGTTACGGTACAGCTCACGCAGTTGATGCAGACAAGGACAGGCTAACGAGCTACAGTGAAATAACTGAGGCCTTCTATCCGGCACGATGAAGTTTCACTCCGCCAAACAACAAGTTATGCAGAGCCCAAGCTACCACCTGGTGGCAGCTACAGACTGACACTTTTCCAAACCCACTAGTGTGCCATAGACTCTACCCTGAGGTCTATCCCGACAGCACCTGCAAGGTCTGCGGCATAGAACCTGCTCTGGGAATGTGAGGCAAAGACTAAAGGTATTAATCCCGATGTTCTCTCGGCGAGGTGGGCCGATGCCCTGCACAGCTGTAAGCTCGCTGACCAAATCTGGGCCGTCCAGCCGGCCCGCGAAGCAGCGACTAGGCAAGGCCTGGACGTCCCGACGTGGGAGACCTTAGCCCGGGTCATCAATCTGCAGGGCACTTAATAAATGTTTTTACTAACCAACCAATGTACTGGGGTAGCCGGTAACATTGTTTGGTCTGTACTCCAGCCACCATTATTTATCAGGCTCGGTTTTACTGGCTCTCACTGAAGCAGTGGGACCAGATTAAGATCATTTTTCAGAACGTGATGAGGGAAATAGCTACTCTGCATCACATTACCCTGCTGTTCACTAAAGAACATGCCCAACACCATAGCAGCATCAGCAATTTAATGTGAACGAGCATGTGAATTAAAGAGGCCGCATGTTGCAGTTACTTCCGAACCCTTTGACTACTTCCCCAACACATCACTATTGCTGTGCCTCAGGTAGATTAACTGCCCCCTGCAAATGCACTTGCATGACAGATATCAAATTACTTGGCTACAAGAAGAGACCAAAAGCCATGGTACTGCTGTACACAGATGTTCCTCTGGACAATGTATTTTGTACAGACACTTATACTACAGGAAACGGAAGCATGGTATTGGTTAGCCTTATACATTTCCCTCTTCATGAAAATAAGGAATATCCGATGGATGTCAGCAACTCTACTTGTGCTCCCTATCATACAGGTCAAGAGTGTGCTCAACAGGGCTGGTACATGGTACAGCCATACATGACGCCAATGAGGCAGCATCATTTTTATCAAACATCGGCCAAATACAAACATACACCATTTCCACTAAACAGCTGAAGCCAGTCAATAAATCCACATTACTTTGTCAGAAGATAAACAAGCTTCACAATCCCTTTCTAATGTTTTCCAACACTGGGTACAAAGACACAGCTCTGGCCCTGTCAATGCCATGTCAGATAAAAAAAGTACACAACAACATAAAGAACATGCATCCGCCCACATCTCTTATGCCGCACTCGCTTACTATCTTCCTACCTCCCAAAGAATTTGCTCTGGCGAGACATACATGCTTTTACGCTCAAATTTGGCAGCCTTAGGTTCATCAGTTTTGCCACCATTGTCAGGGATACAGTATCCTTAACTGCAATTTACCATAAGGAATTATAAAATCAAAAAAAAGGATCGCTGACTAATGGAGTAGCACACGAGGAATAAGGATTATAAACAGGGTTAAGGTGCCTCAGAAAGGCTGGCCAACGTTTCGATAGGAGGACCTATCTTCGTCAAAGGCGGCCTCGTCATCCTCGGCGGGTTAGTTTTAAAGGGTTAGTGGAGTGACGTCACGTCGATGTCCGCTGTGGCTGTCTGTAAAGGGGGAGACTGAAAAGAAAATGAGCGCCGGCGCTTGACTGGCTAGGCGCGGTTTCTAAGACGAGGGGACAAGAGCGGGAGAGCGAGAAAGTGACAAAAAAATTATATATATATAAAAAAAAAGAAAACCACCGTCAGAGGGGGTTGGGGGAGCGAGAGGCGAGTGAGCGTTCGGAGGAGTCGTGGTCGGCGTGCGTTTGGGGTCCCTGAAGAGCCGGTCAGTGTGCAGGTCACAATACGAGTTGAAAGCATGACTTGAGTAGCGTAGCATCAAGGCATCGGGTAATTTTGTGGTTGACAAGGAGCAGCTTGGTCCGTCAAGGGACGTTAGCCTCACTAGTTCGCCCTAGGCGTCGTCGCGGCGGTATACAGAATTGGCGAGACCTTGAGTGGTCAAGGCGCCGAAAAAGGTATCCTGGCGTCTGGGATTTTGGACTGTCTCGGTGTGGATCTCGTGTGGAGAGAAGAAAAAAAAAGAAAAAAAAGGAAACGCGCGTTTGAGGGAGAAAAAAAAACGGCGCAGGAGGGTGACAGTGTAGAAAAAATATAATTAGAAATTTAAACCTGGGGGGGAGACACGTGTACTTGGAAAAGCGCTCGTATGGTTGATCAATGCGTAAAAGCATGGAGGACGATAATCAATTGAGTGGTAGGGGAGATGCAGGGAAGAACTGGAAATGGAAGAATAGGTGAGGTTGAGGGGAAAAAAAGGAGAGAAAAAAAACCGCACAGGTGAGTGACAGCGGAAGAAATATAATTTGAAACATGAACACTGAGGGGACAGGTGTACCTGGAAAAGCGTTCGTATGGTTTATCAATGAGTAAAAGCATGGAGGAGGATAATAAATTGAGTGGTAGGGGAGATGCAGTGAAGAAATGGAAATGGAAGAATAGGTGAGGTTGAGCATCGAGATTAGCTGGAGGTTTAACTTGTTTTGCGCCTTTGTTAATGGTATAACAATTTAAGGTTTATGTTACTGCTTTTAGCGATTCTAAGTTGCCACGCGATAAATTCATCCCCGTGGGGTGCAGGCATTTAAACTTGTGTATGATGTATGATTCTGTATATTTTCTCTCGCGAGGTGAACGAAAATTTGTTTGTAGTACATAGAGTCTTGCTTCATCAAATATATGGCCGTGCTCATTGAAGTGGCTGGCTACTGCTTTAGGTAAATTGTGTTTTGTATCTGCGCGATGGCCGTTGAGTCGCGTGTGCATTTCTTGTCCAGTCTCACCTATGTATTGCTTGTTACAAGTGGCACATTCTAGACAGTAGACTACGTTGCTTGACGTGCAGGTGAAATTCGCAGTTACCTTGTGAATGTAATCTGACGCTGTACTTTTTACTGTAGTAGTAGATTGAATATGTTTGCATGTGGAACACCTGGAGCGGCCACAGGGACCGGATGTTGGCTTCGTCTTTGTCCTTAGTTTGGCGTGTACAAGAATGTCCTTGAAATTACTGTTCCGTGTGTAGGCTACTCTGGGCGGGTCGGGAAAGATCTTATTAAGTTTCTGGTTGCTGGTGAGAATTGGGTGGTATTTCCTGAGGATATTGTTCACGTTGGGGAGTGCGTTTGAGAATTTAGTAGTAAGAAGAGGCGTTGTTGTCCTTGTGATCTTAGGGCGGGGTTTGAGGACCTTGACTCGATCAAGCTTGGTTGCAGCGGTGTAGGCTTTCTGAAGGGCAGTGTTCGGGTAGTTCCTGCTTGATAGGGTTTCCTTAAGGTGATCGAGTCTGTCTATGTAGTCATGGTTTTCAACGCAAATGCGACGAAGTCGTGTGGCTTGGCCTTTAAAGATACCTTGTTTGCAATGTCTGGGATGGTGGCTTGTATAGTCTAGGTACTGTTGTTTATCAAAAGGTTTTATGAAAAACCTTTTGATAAAACAAAAGGTCAAAAGGTTTATCAAAAGGTTGTTTATCAAAAACCTTTTGATAAACAACAGGCACTGCCCTTAGAAACATAAACCTTAAATTGTTATACCATTAACAAAGGCGCAAAACAAGTTAAACCTCCAGCTAATCTCGATGCTCAACCTCACCTATTCTTCCACTTCCAGTTCTTCACTGCATCTCCCCTACCACTCAATTTATTATCCTCCTCCATGCTTTTACTCATTGATAAACCATACGAACGCTTTTCCAGGTACACCTGTCCCCTCAGTGTTCATGTTTCAAATTATATTTCTTCCGCTGTCACTCACCTGTGCGGTTTTTTTTTCTCTCCTTTTTTTTCCCCTCAACCTCACCTATTCTTCCATTTCCAGTTCTTCCCTGCATCTCCCCTACCACTCAATTGATTATCGTCCTCCATGCTTTTACGCATTGATCAACCATACGAGCGCTTTTCCAAGTACACGTGTCTCCCCCCCAGGTTTAAATTTCTAATTATATTTTTTCTACACTGTCACCCTCCTGCGCCGTTTTTTTTTTCTCCCTCAAACGCGCGTTTCCTTTTTTTTCTTTTTTTTTCTTCTCTCCACACGAGATCCACACCGAGACAGTCCAAAATCCCAGACGCCAGGATACCTTTTTCGGCGCCTTGACCACTCAAGGTCTCGCCAATTCTGTATACCGCCGCGACGACGCCTAGGGCGGCTAGTGAGGCTAACGTCCCTTGACGGACCAAGCTGCTCCCTGTCAACCACAAAATTACCCGATGCCTTGATGCTACGCTACTCAAGTCATGCTTTCAACTCGTATTGTGACCTGCACACTGACCGGCTCTTCAGGGACCCCAAACGCACGCCGACCACGACTCCTCCGAACGCTCACTCGCCTCTCGCTCCCCCAACCCCCTCTGACGGTGGTTTTCTTTTTTTTATATATATATAATTTTTTTTGTCACTTTCTCGCTCTCCCGCTCTTGTCCCCTCGTCTTAGAAACCGCGCCTAGCCAGTCAAGCGCCGGCGCTCATTTTCTTTTCAGTCTCCCCCTTTACAGACAGCCACAGCGGACATCGACGTGACGTCACTCCACTAACCCTTTAAAACTAACCCGCCGAGGATGACGAGGCCGCCTTTGACGAAGATAGGTCCTCCTATCGAAACGTTGGCCAGCCTTTCTGAGGCACCTTAACCCTGTTTATAATCCTTATTCACCATAAGGAATTATGTAATTTTAACAATGTGAGCAAAGGCATTTTGACTCACTGATTATGAATGTAAAGAAATGTCATTGCTGCGTGAACGAAGAGAGCAGTGGTCTGCAGTTGTAGTAAGTCAGTGTAGTTTCATGTTATACTGTTTCACAGCAAGTCTGTGCAAAGCATCATTATAGGTTGGAAATTATAGACATAACTGTGCCATTCACTTGCTCTGAACCTAACATTCAATAAAGTATTGTGTGTAGAAAAAAGTTGTCGCAGTTTCACCTGAAAGGTGAAGCATCAATTGCGATAGCAAATTTGTAGAGAGATATACGGAGTAATGATATTAGCTTTATCAGCTGTATAAACTTGGACATGCAGCAGCACCGGCAACGCGCCGAACTGTTGTCGACGCCGTCGGCATTTTGCCCGCGTTCGCTCAAAATGCGTGCGGCGTTGGTGACTGTTGCCGGAGCCTCTGATATAAATAGGCACTTGGTGCCGCAGCTAAACGTCGCCTCCCTTCCCTCCCCCTTCCCCCCCTCCCCCACGGCCTCTCGCGCATCGGAAGAAGGCGCGTTTGCTCTACATATATGGTGATTGTAAAGGAGGAAAGAGACGCCTACTTCTGCAGCCCTTAAGGAAGCACGGCGCAGAACGCGCGTTTGTTCTCCGCCGTGCGTTCACTCCCCGTGAAAGAGCGCGTCCCTCGCGCCCTTTCACTCGCACATACAGCGTTCGGCGGCGCGCGGCCACGATTTCATCTCCATTGACGTCATACGGAACCTCACGGCGACGGCGACGGCGACGGCGACGGCGACGCCGACGGCGACGGCGACGCCGACGGCAGAAATCTGCTTTTGAGTGTCCATATAATTGCTATCGCAATAAAAAATGCTCTTTCAAATGAAGCATCTTTCAGTGAGTAGCATTTTGCCTTTTGAGAATTTTAGCATCCATGGTGGAGAGAATAAATTGCCAATGTATCTCTATTTACTTGCTCTGAAGTTAACATTCAATAAAGTATTGTGTGTAGAAAACGCAAATGCTCTTTCAAATGAAGAATCTTTCAGTGAGTAGTATTTTGCCTTTTGAGAATTTTAGCATCCATGGTGGAGAGAATAAATTGCCAATGTATCTCTATTTACTTGCTCTGAACTTAACATTCAATAAAGTATTGCGTGTGGAAAACGCAAATGCTCTTTCAATTGAAGAATCTTTCAGTGAGTAGCATTTTGCCTTTTGAGAATTTTTAACATCCATGGTGGAGAGAATAAATTGCCAATGTATCTCTATAAGGCATGCTTCTAAAGGTGCACATGGTTACGAAGCTAGATATTTTGAAACCAAGGACATTTCAGGGAAACGTAAATGTATTGTTGCAAAATGTGGTACACTGTTACCTCACTGTTAGAAAGGTGATTCAGAAGAGCTATGTAACTCCATTGACTAATTCATCAAAACTGATTGCGATGATTGATTCCCCAGTAACTCCGGTATTGTTAGTCTACTGCTTACTGTCGGTGATATACACAGCATACCAGTCTTTGAGCTGAACTTTCAAGAGTCAAAAGACTTGTCATGGGTGACCTAATCATGGAATTTCTCAAACACGTGGTTTTGTCACATTAACAGTGTGTCGACAACCATGTCACCATCAGTACGGCTCTGAAAATGTGGTAGTGTCGTGTCATGGCCTCCAAAATGCCTGGCCAGTGACATTCTTTGTTCAGTCGACCATTCAGGCCTCCACCAGCTAAACTGTTGACCCCACAGGTAGTATTACCTCCATGCTAGGCTAACAGTTTATTAGCCTTTTTTTTCAAACAAACCATTATTCCTTATCTTTTTGTTTCTTGCTGTTAATTTGACGACCTGTCCAAATTTTTAACAGACACATCAAATGCAGTGTTTAATTTGTGGTAAGTGTGGCAGGATGTTACAAAAGAACAGAATTCATACTCGTTTCAATGTTCTGATCTATGCCTTTAATTTACCTCTCTCTGAAAATGAGTAGCCGGGCTTGACAAGAGCAGTGCTACGCTTGTTTACAGTGGAGATATCACTGGGTTTCAGCTACAGCCAACTCATGTCCCTTAGGCACATTTTTCGATATTGTGAAAACTGTTCCTGTCATACCAAAGCCAACACACCTTGGCGCCTCATGGTATTCAAGCTTGCTCAACAATTACAATGAATGATAATTTTTCTGGATTTTGTCACGTGTCATCTGCCTTCTCTTAATGATGGTTTGAAAGGTAGGTTCTGCTCATCCGATGCAGCTATCTTATTAAAAAATCTTGTAATTTGCAGGTTTCTTCTCGTGGCCTCTGAAGTGCATCACCCAATCACAACACAAACACTTTCCTTCTTTGGTGCCCTCTTGAAAACAAAGGCTTGCAGACACATGCGTGCAACATGGTAGTGATTCTCATACACACTTGTGCTCGACACAGTTAGGGTTGCACATATAGCTTTTTGCAACCACGCTTTTTACGAGATCTTATAAGCTTGTTCAAGTGCAAAACAGATTATGCAATGTGCAGTGAGAGCTACAGTGCACAGCTAGTTAATTAAGGCTGCACCTCGAATCACAGTGGTTGTATTCAAGCTTACGCTATTCTAATTAAGCCATGTTCTAAAATTGGCTTGCATGTAACCCCAGCTGTATCTGACACTAGAATACACTGGTAGCTCAACTATAAAAGCTGTAGGTGGAATTCCTGAGGGTTTGTTTGTTCATTTGAAAAGCAGATTTTACTCAGTTGGTCATTTGACAAGAAATTTGGTTGTGTCCTGAACACCTCAATCCTACATTGGCATATTAAACTACACGCTAAAGGTGCATATAGCCCACATATCCCAGCATTAAATTAGCAAAATGTGAATACCAATATGTGCACACAATAATTAAATTTAATGTTATATATACAGTACTGTACATAGCACGCTCATCGTTCGTGCACGTACACGATAATATGAAGTTTATTTAGAGTTGCGCGAGAGAAAATAGTAAACAGCATTTCAGCTGCATGTCGTCTCGCAAGCATCTCGTGTGGGTGCTACGCGAGATTTTTCGAGTGCCAATTCGACAGAGACATATACAGGGTGTTCCAGCGAACACTTTCAAATTTATTTAAGGTTGCCTGTGGCAGACAGAACAATTCAAGTTAATGAGCTGGTCTACTCTAAGAGGCGAACAGTACTTCCACAAGAAATAGAAATGCATATTCGAGTAATTACCAAAATCCACTAATTAAGTTTTTAACTATTTACCTGATGGCCCATATTGCAATTTGCAAATTGTAGCCGTGGAGTTTGCAAGGCGGATCCACTTGGAAATAATTCTCAGGATGACACCATTTTCGAGATATTAATTGCCGAACTTTGCGGAGAAATGCATTGTGGTTCCAGTTAATTTTGTGCTTCAATGCATAAAGCGGCGTTTTGTCAAGAGACGAACTGGAATACCAATGCATTTCTCCGCAAAGTTCGGGAATTCATATCTCGAAACTGGTGTCATCCTGAGAATTCGTTCCAAGCGGATGCGCCTTGCGAATTCCACGGATGATGATGATGATGATTTGTAGGGTTTATTGGCGCAAGGGCCAGATGTGGCCAAAGAGCGCCAAGTCGATGATCCGTGCTTCTCATGATATATGATGAGTTAAATGCGACGAGTATATAAAAAACGGCTGTATAGGGGCCTAAAAACATTCGCTGAAAAGTGTAAAATATACATGTGGTGCAATGTCGCTGTAAAAGGGCCTCAAATTTATTCGCTATAAAGTGCGTAAAATACAAGTATATACATATTAAAAAAATGAAAGTGACTGATCGTGTCTGCGATGACAATAGATGTTTCACGAGATAGCGATGACCAGTAAAATATGTAGTGACTGTAGCACTAGTGCCTCATCAAAGGCCTTGAAGGCAAGGGCTGGGAGGCACGTGCTCTAGAAAATGGTTTCATTGCAGCTACGACCTCCATGTGGAGGCCGTGCTACAAGTAGCCTGGCCAAATTACATGTAAGGTGTCAGTTTCTGTTAAAAAGTTTAATACTGTTTGAAAAGTGAAAAGAGGTTCATTGCTCAGAAAGAATGCTGGGTGTAACGGTATGTGTTGGAGATAAGCGGAGGGGAAGTACTTTTTCCTTTCTGCCTCTATTTCAGTGCATTGGATAAGAACAAGAATAACTGTAAGCCTGTTGCCGCATTTGGTACATGTCGGAGGTTCGCTTCCCGTCAAAAGGTAGGAGTGAGTGGCGTAGGTATGTCCTATTCTTAATCTACAAAGAAGTACTTCCTTATATCTTGCTGTTCTTTCAGATATCCAGTTCCCTAATTTTGGTTTGATAATGTGTAGCTTATTCACTACTGCATTATCCCATTGGTCCTGCCAGTACTTCCTCAGTTTATGGCGTAACAAAGGCTTAAGTTCTGTTGCTGGTATTGGTTTATTCATATCCGTTTCATTAAAAGCGACTGACGTTGCATTTTCGTCAGCTGCTACATTACCTTTTATGCCCCTATGGCCAGGTACCCAGCATAGGACGATGTTTTGGTTGTACTTTAAGGCTAAGCATAGTTGTGTGTATAGATCATTAAAAACAGGGTTCTTATGTTTTCGAAAACTCATTAAGGCTCTTACTACACTTAATGAATCCGTGAAAATGATGGCTTTATTGAGATTTATTTGCATGATGTGCTTTACAGCTGAGAGTATCGCGTAAGCTTCAGCCGTGAAAATACTTGTGTTGGGATTTAGAGAACCGGATATGGAAAAAGAAGGCCCAAGAGCTGCATACGCGACACCAGCAGATGATTTGGAAGCATCTGTATAAAACTCAGCAGAGCAGTACTTCGCTTGGAGTTCGAGGAAATGTGATCGTAAGTGTGCCTCAGGTGCATCTTTCGTTATTTCGACAAAAGAGATATCGCACTCCATGGTCTGCCATTCCCAAGGCGGTGGTAGGCGAGTGGGAGGCATAAGAATATTTTCTGGGAGATGGATGTCTGTTTCTTCTGCCATTGCTTCCAAGCGCAGGCTCAAAGGAGTTCTAATAAGTGAACGGTTATGATAGAGTCTGGCAGCAGACAGGTCGCTAACGATGGAATGACATGGATGCTCGGTGTCTGATTTTACTTTAGTGTAATATGAAAAACTTAAGAATGTTCTGCGTAGATGTAAGGACCATTCGTTAGACTCGACGTACAGACTTTCAACTGGGCTTGTTCTAAAGGCGCCTGTTGCCAGTCGTATACCGAGGTTGTGGACTGGGTCGAGAATCTTTAGCGCACTCCGAGTTGCGGAATGGTACACCACGGCTCCGTAGTCGAGACGCGATTGTACAAGACTATTATGCAGGCTAAGCAGACACTTCCTGTCACTGCCCCAGGTTGTCCGAGAGAGCAGCTTAAGGAGGTTCATGGTCTTCAGGCACTTTTCTTTAAGATATTTTAAGTGGGGAATGAAGTTAAGTTTTGTGTCCACGATAACACCTAAAAATTTGTGTTCAAGGCTGACAGTTAGTCTTTGTCCATTAAGGTTAATATCTGGTTCTGGTAGTACACCTCTCTTGTTTGAGAACAGGACATATGTGCTTTTTTGAGGGTTCAATCTAAAACCATTCTCGTCCACCCACTTTGAGAATCTATTCAAGCCAAGCTGTAGCTGCCTCTCGCAGATGCTAATATTGCACGACCTGAACCCTATCTGTACATCGTCCACATAGACGGAGTAAAAGAGTGTGCGAGGTAATACGGTGTGTAGGGAGCTCATTTTAACAACAAATAGCGTGCAGCTCAGTACTCCACCCTGCGGTACACCTGTCTCCTGTATGAATGGTCGAGAGTGCACGTTGCCAACTCTAACACGAAATGTCCTGTCAGAGAGATAACTTTCAATTGTTCTCAGCAAGTTGCCGCGAATTCCCATTGCAGAAAGATCTCGAAGGATCCCGAAGCGCCACGTAGTATCGTACGCCTTTTCCATGTCAAGAAACACAGATAATACAAGCTGTTTGTGGACAAAGGCATCCCTGATGTACGTTTCCATGCGCACAAGCTGATCTGTCGTCGATCTGCCTTCTCTGAAACCACATTGATATGGGTCTAGTTTTTTGTTTATTTCTAGATAGTGGACCAGGCGCCTGTTCACCATCTTCTCAAAAACTTTGCATAGGCAGCTCGTCAATGCTATAGGCCGATAACTATTTGCCAAAGAAGGGTCCTTACCCTGTTTCAAAATGGGAATTATGATGGCCTCTTTCCAAGCAGAGGGAATGTCGCCGGAAGACCATACAGAATTGTAGAGACAAAGAAGAGTTTTTTGTGTTTCACACGGCAAGTTTTTTAGCATTTCATTTAGAATGCGGTCAGAACCTGGGGCAGATTTGTTGCAGCTGTTTAGTGCTGCCTGAAGCTCTGCCATGCAAAAGGGTTTATTGTATGCGTCGCATTTTGTGCCTTTCCTTTCTAATGGTTGTCCTTCTATTTGCCTTTTGTACCTTTGGAATGTTTCAGAGTAGTGCGACGAGCTGGATATCTGTTCGAAATGTGCGCCAAGAAAGTTCGCCTGATCTTCCATGCTGTCGCCCTGAGGATCACCAAAGGCAGCGAGTAAGGCTGTCGACCCTTTATTCTCTTCACTCTGTTCCAAACCTTTGTTTCATCAGTGTAAGAGTTAATGCCCGATATATACTCTCTCCAACTCTCTCTTCTAGCTTGTCGCCGCGTTCTCCGACCCTGGGATTTGACCTGCTTGAAGTTAACTAGATTTTCTGCCGTCGGAGAGTCCCGAAGTAAACCCCATGCCTTGTTCTGCTTCTTACGCGCTATTCGACACTCATCGTTCCACCACGGAACACGGCGTTTTGTGGACAATCCACTTGTTACAGGGATACATTTGGAGGAGGTGTCAAGGAGAAAAACCGTAAAATATTTAACCGCAGCGTCTATGTTTAAAGCACACATGTCGTCCCATGATAAAGAAGCAAGGCTTTTGAACTTTTCCCAGTCAGCTGAGTCAGTTTTCCAGCGAGGAAATTCTGGAGGACATTCATTAGACATTGGTGTGCATAGAACTACCGGAAAATGGTCACTCCCGTAAGGGTTTTTAATAACTTTCCATTTAAAGTAAGGTAGAAGAGTAGGAGATGCTATACTAAGGTCTATTGAGGAGTATGTTTTGTTTGCCAGATTATAATACGTGGGCTCTTTCCCATTCAGAAGACATGCACCTGAAGAAAAAAGGAACTGTTCAATCAAGCGACCTCTCGCATCGCAGCGCGAGTCGCCCCATAGGTTGCTGTGTGCATTTAAATCTCCAAGCACAAGATACGGTTCAGGTAGCTGATCTATTAATGTTTGGAATTCTTGTTTGTGAAGCTGAAAATGCGGCGGTATATATAGGGAGCAGATGGTTATCAGTTTATTTAGAAGTACAGCTCGAACAGCCACTGCCTCAAGTGGTGTTTGTAGCTGTAAGTGTTGACAAGCTATAGATTTGTCAGCTATGATGGCTACGCCTCCGGATGATGCGAAGGCATCATCGCGATCCTTCCGAAAAATGACATAGTGACGAAGGAAGTGTTTGTGTTTAGATTTCAAATGGGTCTCTTGGACACACAGCACTTTTGGAGTTAGTTCATGGAGGATAAATTGGACATCATCGAGGTTGCGGAGCAGACCTCTGACATTCCACTGAATAATCAGTGTATCCATATTAAATAAATGTTGTGCTATGTGTCTAAGAGAACAAATTTGGTTTAGCTTACTGGGCCCTTTTGGGGTCCTGTAATTGGAGTTCTGTCTTTTCTAGAGCGGTCGACAGAATTGCGCCGCTCTTTAGGAGCCAACTGCGCCATCTGACTGGATGTTGTGTCCATAGCCTCTTGCGAGGCACTGGACACGCGCTCTTGCGAGCGGTGTGTTTTCCGCGAAGGCCTTGCCTCGGAAGACGAGGCCTTGGAGCCCACCGTCCTGGTAGTTGATGGGCTTGTCTTGACCTCTGAGCTGCGCTGACTGGTGCCAGCACTAGCAGAGGCCTCCGCTGTGGTCGAGTTCGGGGGAGGTAGGGCAGCCTTCGCTGCTCCCACCGTGGGGGCGAGTGGCGGTGCCGCGCGCTCGCTATGCGTGGCGCTGGCGGCCGCCAGGTGCCGTTGTGGTACTGCCCCCCGACGTACCACTTCGGCGAAAGGTGCGCTCTGTGCAAATGTTGGTGAGACCCGTTGCCTTGCTTCTCTGAAAGTTATGTTTTCCTTTACCTTTATCGCAATTATTTCTTTTTCTTTTTTCCAAACTGCGCATGATCGAGAGTATGCAGGGTGGCCACCATTACAATTGCTGCAACGGGGCTCAGCCTCACAGTCATCTGCAGCGTGATCATTTATGCCCCATTTCGCACAGGTTAGCCGCCCTCGGCAGCTCTGGGAAGCATGACCAAACCTCTGGCACTTAAAACAACGTCGCGGGTTTGGGATGTATGGTCGTACTCTGATTTTGATATATCCAGTTTCTAATGTTTCTGGCAGCATGCTAGAGCCAAAGGTAACTATCAGGTGCTTAGTTGGCAGTTCCTTGTTGTCACGTCTGATCTTTATTCTTTGTACACTTATTACGTTTTCATCTTTCCATCCTTCCAGCAGTTCTTCTTCGGTCAAGTCCATCAAGTCAATGTCAGAGATTACGCCTTTAGCCGTATTCATGGTTCGGTGTGCTGTTACGCTGACAGGGATGTCGCCAAGTTGTACAAGGTTCGTTAGTTTGTCATGTTGTGCTTTGTCTTTCACTTCGAGTAATAAGTCGCCACTTGCTAGCTTGGTGATTTTATAGCCGCTTCCAATGGTCTCTGTGAGATACTTTGCTACAATGAATGGTGAAATCGTTCTTGCCTTCTTGTCAGGTTTATCACTGTGAACAACGTGAAACTTCGGGAAAGTCTGAGTGCCTTTGAGGAAAAACTGGATGATGATGATGATGATGATGATGATTTATTGGCATCCCCTTTGAAACGGGGCGGCGACAAATAGTCACCTAGCCTGCTTGATTTAATCAGGTATACTATACATGTTCTTTATCTTGCATTTTTGTATACCTATCATTATTTTTCTTTTTCAAAAATTTACCTTGTACCGCTGCCTATGATTTTAAGAGATCAGGTCGCATCCATCTTTTCCCTACTTTTTTTTTCACCAGTACTCTAATCGTCTCTTGCTGATCTCTACGGCTGATCTGTTTATGTTTCCTTCCACTTTAAACCCAAGCGCTTCTGGGAGTTGCCGTTACCTACGGTTCTCGCTGGGTGGATCCCGTCGCATTCCATTAGGATGTGCGGAGTGGTCTCTGGATCTTTACTGCAGCATACACATGTCTCATCTAATTCCGAATATTTGTTCCGATATGTTTTCGTCCTTAGGCAACCGGCTCGAGCCTGAAATAGCAAGGCACTGCCCTTTGTGTTATTGTACAGATTTTCCCTTCTAATTTCTTTCTTCTCATTCTTGTAAATCTCCATTGTCCTTTTCGTTTCCATTCTTTGCATCCAATTCACGGTCTCTATTTCTCTCACTTTCTTTCTGATGACCCCTGGTTGTCTATTTACAGTTTCGATTATCCTGTACTTGGTTGCCAACTTCCTTGACCTCTTCCTCCATTCTGTGTCCACGCTTTTCATGTAGAGATACTTGTGCACTTTAGCCGCCCATTTATTTTCATCCATGTTCCTGAGCCTTTCTTCAAAACTAATTTTGCTTTGTGCTTCTCTGACTTCAAAAGAGGCCCAACCCATGTCTCCATGCACTGCCTCATTTGTCGTATTACCGTGTGCTCCCAAAGCCAACAGGCCTACTGATCTTTGGTTAACTTCCAAACCCGCCAATATATCCGATTTTAAGCATATAATGGCATTTGCGAATGTTAGCGCTGGCACCATTACTCCTTTCCAGATTCCACGCACCACCTCATACTTATTGTGGCCCCACAGTGCTCTGTGTTTCATTAATGCTGCATTCCGCTTCCCCTTTATTTTCAGATTATCTTGGTGGTTGCTTGAGTAATTCTTTCCTTCGTTTATGTGTACGCCGAGGTACTTATATTGCTTCACTATGGGTATTACTTGCTGTTGAATTGACACCACGAAGTTACTCGTGTGCTCATTAAAGATCATAATCCCTGATTTCTCTGTGCTAAACTTAAGGCCTAGATTTGTCGCTGTGTTCCCACAGATATTCGCAAGTATCTGTAAATCTTTTTTATTGTCCGCTAGTAGCACAATGTCGTCTGCGTACATCAGTCCAGGGATCTTCTGTTGCACCATTTGTCCATTACGCATGTAGGATAAATCAAAACCTAATTCGCTGTTTTCCAGTCGTCTTTCTATGCCCTTGACGTAAAGCGTGAACAACAATGGTGACAGAGGGCATCCTTGCTTCAATCCTTGGTGAATTCCCACCATTTCATTTCCTTTTCGGCCTTCCCATGCCACTTGTACTTGGTTGTCTCGATATATCTCCCTCAGCAGCTCCACGAAATCGTCATCTATGCCTTCGTATTGAAGAATATCCCACAACAATTCCCTGTCTACGTTGTCATAAGTTCCTTTAATATCTAGAAATGCTATCCATAAAGGTCTTTTCTGAGCTACTGAAATCTCTATGCACTGAGTTAGAACAAACATATTGTCTTCTAAGCGTCTGCCTGGCCTGAACCCATTCTGTAGTTCCCCCAATACACCGTTTTCCTCCACCCACTTCGACAGTTCTAATTTTATGGCTTGCATTGCCATTCTATATATCACCGACGTTACTGTAACTGGCCTGTACGAGCTCGTCTTATCCTTATCTCCTTTGCCTTTGTAGATAAGATTCATCTTGCTTTCACGCCATCCAACGGGAATATTCTTTGTTCTAATCACTTGCTCTATGGCATTAGTCAGCAGTGCCTTGCTTTTTGGACCGAGGTTTTTGATTAGCTGTATTGGGATTTCATCGGGTCCTGCTGCCGTGTTGTTAGGGACATTTTCTGCTGCCCTTTTCCAATAAAAGCTTTCTATGCTGAATTTTGGTCTCTCAGGCCTCTCTGTTGTTGCTGGATCTGTTGTCTGAACTACGCTTTTTCTCGTACCGAAGTTATGCCTGATAACGTCTGTGATGTACCGCAGTGCATCATCGCCTTCATAGATGTTACCGTCTTCATCCCTTATAGCCGTTTGCGAGTTTCTAGTTGGAGCTCCGAGTGCTTTTATATGGTTCCAGAATCTTTTTGGGGCGCCTTTGTCTCTTTTGTGAATGTTATGCACCCAACGTTCACTTGCGCATTTAATTTTCTCTTGCACGAGCTCACTCGCGACCCTTTTCTTTTCTCGGTATGTATTCCATCTAAGGAGCACCTCTTCTTCTTGTAATCCCAACTTTTTGGCTTCTCGATGAACCCTAGATGCCTCTTTACGCTCTTCTATAGCTTGTTTAATTTCCTTGTTCCACCACTTACGTGGTTTCCTCTTTCCAATCCAACAATTGTATTGCCGTGTCCGCCTTATTTCATGCTGCATAACCTCCACCAGTTCCTTATATTCCCAGACTGCTGTAGGAAAAGCCTCAATTTTCTTCTCTATGTTGTTTGCGATCTCTGTTATTTGCTCGTCATTCATTTTTAAAAACTCTGAGGCTATTGGTTCATGTTCTGCGCTGGTATCTCTCCCAAACTTTAATGCTAAACATCTATGATCGCTTCCCAGGCTATTTTTTCCATTTTCGTCTATTATCATTTGGTCCAGTTGTTCGTAGACCATTTCTGAGACTAAGGCGTAGTCGATACATGACTGCCTGTTTCCGCATTGCCACGTTACCTGTCCATGACACTTATTCTCCCTGTTAACTACTATAAGGTTCTGTTCATCACACAAATCCAGCACTAGAGAGCCGTTGTAATCAGTATATCCGTCTAAATCGTCCATGTGCGCGTTCATATCTCCCACTAATATCACCTGGCCCGAGTTACTGAACTCATTAATATCGCTTCTAATGCAATCGACCAATTCCTTATTTTTTTCCCTGCTATCACTACCTGTCCACAGGTAAGCTACTCCCAGCCACGTCTTTTTACCTTGCCATGTACCACTAATCCATAAATGCTCTTTACATGTCTCGTTTACCCTTCGCCACTTCAGACCTCGCCTAATTAGTACGCCTACGCCTCCGCCTTTCCTTGACCCGGTCACTCTGTTGCACCCTTCCCATACAAAGTTGTCAATAACAGGCGGCTGCTCCAAATCTCGTAGATGCGTTTCGGTCAAGGCGTACACACTAATCGCTTCATCATTCAGTTGCGTTTGAATTTCCAGCCATTTTTCCTGCTTACGACCACCGTGCATGTTAATGTAGCAAATTTTACCTTCTCTATTCTTATCCTTTCTGCGTCTTTTCCTGACTCCTGGTCGCCTAATTCTGCCCCTTACTGGTGTTTCGCTATGTTCAATACTTAATCCTGCTTCCTGATTGCCTGGGGCCCGCCTAAAAAAGCTACAGCTCGTGCCGCGAATCGATTTCCGACCGGTGTTGCTACACTTTCACTAAAATGTATCCCGTCACGCGCAAAAGCGGACAACTGGAATGTAGCATCGGTGCGCCCCCTTTTAGAGGGACGATCGGTTGAGAAGGGGTTGGAAGTTCCCATGAAATGTGTTATGTATTCGGCGACGATGCCAGTCACCCACCACCGAGCCCAACAAGGGGACAAGGCAGGGTATGTAGTGAAGCAAGCCCTACCGTGCCAACTGTACGTCGTCGCTATAACCACATATGTTATAACCAAGGTAGGTCATAGCACACCAGGTTAACCCTCGCCGCCAGGAATGTTGGAAGTTATCAGAAGAGAAAAGAAGACAGGAAAGACTACAAGTGAGAGGGAAAGACGAAGGTGTGTGGAGGGAGAGACAGGAAAAGGCGACTGCCGATTTCCCCGGGGTGGGTCAGCCCAGGGGTGCCGTCTATGTGAAGCAGAGGCCGAAAAGGTGTGTTGCCTCCGCCGGGTGGCCTTAAAGATCCGAACACCCGGCATCGGCTCAACCCCCAGGATCCCCCTTTCCCAGACACGGCTAAGCCGCGCACGGCTACACGTGGGAGGGTCCAACCCCCATGTGCTCGGGTACGTGGTGTCGCAACTCACCAAACGCCTGCTGACGCAGACGCCCCTCCGGGGGCGAATTCCACGGCTACAATTTGTAAATTGCAATATGGGCCATCAGGTAATTAGTTAAAAACTTAATTAGTGAATTTTTGGTAATTATTCGAATATGCATTTCAATTTCTTGTGCAAGTACTGTCCGCCTCTTCGAGTAGACCAGATCATGAACTTGAATTGTGCTATCTGCCACAGGCAACCTCAAAAAAGTTTGAGAGTGTTCGCTGAAACACTCTGTATACATACTGTGCGATTCGAGAAACATGACCCAATTTACAGGGTCCGTTTGTCGCAAGGATTCCTTATTCGAGGTCAAATTTAATTTTTTTTTCGCATTATGTACCATCCAAAAACGACCTATCGGTCGGTGATAGCGTACGCGCAGCACGGCTACAAAAAGGTCCCAGCGAGTACGTGTACTTTACGGCACCTCTGGCCTGCCTCCCTGCTCTATCGCCGCCGGCGTCACCGGAAAAAAAATATATATTTCCTTTAAGTATAATTTCGGAATAAAGTGATCGCAATCGCACCTACAGTGTATTACAACAAAAAAGAAAGAAAGAAAGGCGAAAACCAATAGAGCCGAAGCAACCAATGTTCACGATTTGTTGACAAAACATGCTTCTTACGATAAGCGCTGACCAGACAGAAAACGTCGACGGCCGCATTTGCCGAACTCGATGCGAGGACTGTCTAACATTCATTAGCGACAGCCGGGAAGTCGGAAAGTCATTGAAAGTTTGCTGCTCGAGCGAACAATACAACATCGCTATTGCTCGAGCGAAACGCAAGCGAAATTCATATATGTTGGTTTGGCCGATAAATTTAAAATATCCGCCGTCTACAATCAAGCAGCGATCGAGACACATTGCACCGCGCTACTTACTATATGCACTTAATCGAAGAATCATCGGGCTAATCGCGCACGTCGTATATCGAGCGCCGCGTCGTAAGAATTAAGGGGCGAGGCTCACTCACGCAGCGAGTCTCCACCCGAGAGTCCATATATTATTGCGCGGCCAGCATCGCGTACGGCGAACGTGTGGCGGCACACAACAAAGGGAGCTTTGCCCAAGCCAGATTAGCAAACCGCAAGAAACGGCCCTATTGTAACAAGACGTGGTCATCAGTGCGTGAAAAGGCAAGAAAGCTCGACCATCGCCTGTGCTCATCCATGCCGGCCTGGCCGCCGTCGTCGGCGATACGAGTAGAAACCATTAACAAACCATTAACACATTAAAATTAAAACATTAATTCACAAACCATTAACAGCCCTGCTTAGGTGTTTCATAACATCTATAATGAATAATTGGCGCTGATAAATTATATGGATGGCAACAAACAGCGCTAGGACGGGTCGAAGTGAGTAGACAGACAAGGTCAGCGCCTTGTTTGTCTACTCACTTCGTCCCGTCCTAATGATGTACCAACCAACACAGACCAGCGCACTCCTCCGTACATTATGACTTATGAAAGTTTTCCTAATGTATGCACTTATCGCATTCACATGTGCATACATTGTTTCCTTGCGCATGCAACAAATTAAAGGCTGTGAAACTCAATCCACCTGTATAATTTCACCAGAATTACGTTTTTTTCTTCTTCCTCTTCTTAACTGGCTTGAGGCTCCCAATAAGTCGAGGTGGATTGAGCCCATGGATATGTTGACTAATGATCATGTAAAAATACAGTACAATACGTACAAATAATTTATATGTCACTTTTGGACTACTCAATCACTTCATATTAGCAAATCAGATATTTGTTTTCTTATTATTGTTTTAAAGCTTGTATTGAGTATGAGACAGCTCAAACTTATTTCACTTAGTGTTTAACAAGCTCTTGGTCAACGGCTGACACATATCTTTGAGACACGGAAGGAAACTGTGCAGTGCATGGAATGACCAGCCAAGCCTCCGTTGTCTGCAAGTGTGAAAACTACACAGCTTTTCCAACCACACACCCATAACACTTCTACAAACCTATCATTTTCATACACAAACATTTGCAGTGTGATGTCACGAAACGTGTCACTTTCATCTCTAATTGATTCATGCTCGTAATTGCTTGGTGTACTAACCAAGATGTGGCTAATTGCTACCATCTCCAATAAAAAAAATTTTCTTTCCACATCTGCATAAAACAATTTTCATTGTTATCGACACTAATGCAGATGAGGGGCATGCTCATAGTTTTAAAAAATAATTTCTTGCGAGTCCAACTGCTATTCATTCATTCATTCCTAGAGCACATTTTCATTTCATTTCAATGCTCAAGCAGAAATGTTATCATAGGTGGGACTCTTATCTTTTACGGTGATTTTATTTTCCCATTATTAATTGGACAACAGAATCTGTCGTAGCTGTTCACGCTGAAGTGCAGAATTTCCTTCACGCCTGTCCAGATTTCACGCTATCTCAACTTGTTACTCTCTAAACCTGTTCATCATGCATATCGGCCAATATTCTATATCTCATCTTGAGGGGCATTCCTCTAATTTGTTCCGACATCACTCACCTTGACGGGCTGTCTGTTCACACAGTTATAGCAGGTCGGCTTAATTTCAAATTAACAAAGAAAAACAACACAACTAAACATGTTGGTTGCTACAATAGGACAAACTTTATTCTGTATAATTTTGAATTAGTCACCTTTGCAGACACACTCATAGATACGTATTCCACTCAAGCTATTGAAGAGAACTGGGTGATATTTAGAGGCAACTTTGCAAATCTTATCAAAATGTATGTCCCTATTCTTATCGTGAGATATATGCAGCAATACTAATCCTTGGTTAAATAAACGCCTGCTGTGCCTCAATAATAAAAAAGAAAAGCTATTATAGAACGGCGAATAAAACAAACTGTAAAGGGGTGTACTGAACAGTTCAGATGGTAGCGTCGGTTCGTAATCGAAAAGGCAGGTGACGCAGAGCAGGAACAGCTGGTTGCACGAACGGCTCCCACTCGTGCTAAGCACTGGCGATCCGGCTGGCCTACTGGTTGCACTGCAGGCACTGAACAGTCGATCTGGCTGGCCTTGTCCGTGTGCTCTTCTTCTTCATTACAATTACCCCCGGTGCAAAAGCGGAGCCATCCTGGCGACTTACGACGTGGAGACGAGCGGTTCATAGAATGGTTTCAGGCGGTGAACGTGGACAATATCCCGTCCACGGCGGCGCTTCTCGGATGTCGGTGTAAGCGGCTCTATGACATAGTTGACCGGAGAGGTGCGTTCGACGATGCGGTATGGTCCATCATACTTCGAGAGAAGTTTTGTCGAAAGTCCCGGCGTAGTATAAGGCACGGACAACAAGACAAGTGTGCCGGGAGCGAAGTTCGGATTCGTAGCGTCGCCATCGCGGTTGCCTTTTTGTCGTTGTTGGTCGTCGGAGGTGAAATGACGGGCTAATTGACGGCATTCCTCGGCGTATCGGGCGACGGCTGATACGGGAGCACACTCTGACGCGTCTGGTGTATAAGGCAAAACCGTATCGATGGTATGGGAAGGATCGCGACCGTAGAGGAGGAAGTACGGGGAAAATCCCGTAGTACTTTGGGTAGCCGTATTGTATGCGTAAGTGACAAATGGGAGGATGATGTCCCAGTTTGTATGCTCCGATGAAACGTACATGGCGAGCATATCACCAAGGGTTCGATTGAAGCGCTCCGTAAGCCCGTTAGTTTGAGGATGGTACGCCGTAGTGGTCCGGTGAACTATGCGGCATTGAGCAAGCAGAGCTTCAACCACCTGCGACAAAAACACGCGGCCTCTGTCGCTCAGCAGTTCCCGAGGCGGGCCATGACGAAGAATGAAACGATGGAGCAGAAAGGATGCAACGTCAATGGCGGTTGCTGCAAGTAGAGCAGCGGTTTCGGCATAGCGTGTAAGGTGATCAACCGCTACAATAATCCATCGTTTGCCAGCAGGAGTTAGTGGTAGCGGCCCGTACAGGTCTATTCCCACACGGTCGAAGGCACGAGCAGGGCACGGAAGCGGCTGTAATAAACCGTGGGCCGGATGAGGCGGAGATTTGCGGCGTTGGCATTGCAGGGCACGAGCGGACAAACTTTTTGACAAAAGTAAACATTCCTCGCCAGTAGTAACGTTGCCGCAAGCGCTCATACGTCTTCAAAACGCCGGCGTGTGCACATTGTGGGTCATTATGGAAAGACGCGCACATGTCGGAACGCAAAGACCTGGGGATAACTAGGAGCCACTTGCAACCATCGGGCTGGTAGTTGCGTCGATACAACAGGTTATCCCGGACAGCAAAATGGGCAGCCTGGCGACGCAGGGAGCGGGAGATGGGAGATGTTGGCGAGCCAGAAAGGAGATCCAAAAGAGAGGCCACCCAAGGATCCTTGCGCTGTTCTGATGCGAAGGTGTCGATGTCGACCGACGACACCGTCTCAAAGGTGGAGTGGTAGGCAGTGTCGGCTGGCAGCGGAGAGCGGGACAGAGCGTCAGCGTCAGTGTGCTTGCGGCCTGAGCGGTAGATGACGTGTATGTCGTATTCTTGAATGCGAAGAGCCCAGCGGGCAAGGTGTCGAGACGGGTCTTTTAAAGAGGATAACCAACAAAGGGCGTGATGGTCAGTAACCACATTGAAAGGTCTGCCGTATAAATAAGGGCGAAACTTCCCGAGTGCCCAAACGATGGCCAGGCATTCTGTTTCTGTGACGCTGTAATTGCGTTCCGCTTTGGTCAGAGCACGACTGGCGTAAGCAACGACGTACTCGGAGTAGCCAGGCTTGCGCTGCGCAAGGACAGCACCAAGGCCAATACCACTGGCATCGGTATGCACTTCAGTTGGGGCGGTGGGGTCGTAGTGTCGCAGTATAGGCGGAGACGTCAGGAGACGGCGTAAGGTCACGAACGCGGTGTCGCATGCAGGAGACCAGGAGGATAGGTCGTTGGCGCCACTTAAGAGTTGTGTCAGAGGTGATATAATCGACGCAAAATTGCGGACAAAGCGTTGGAAGTAAGAACAGAGGCCGATGAAGGCGCGGAGTTCTTTGAGTGTCTTAGGTTTAGGAAACTCTGCCACAGCGCGAAGTTTTGACGGGTCGGGGCAAATGCCGTCTTGGGATACGACGTGACCTAGAATCATGAGCTTCCGCGCGGCGAACTGGCACTTTTTCAAGTTCAGTTGCAGGCCTGCGTTGGTCAAAGACGTCAACACTTGCCTAAGGCGGAGAAGATGCGTGCTGAAATCAGGGGCGAACACAACGATGTCGTCGAGGTAGCATAAACACGTGCTCCATTTTAGGCCGCGCAATATATTGTCCATCATTCGCTAAACGTAGCAGGCGCATTGCATAGGCCGAATGGCATCACATTAAATTCGTATAAACTATCTGGAGTAATGAATGCGGTTTTAGGGCGATCAACTGCTGACATCGGGACCTGCCAGTAGCCCGAGCGTAAATCCAACGAAGAGAAGAATTCAGCGCCTTGCAAGCTGTCCAGAGCGTCGTCAATGCGCGGTAGAGGGTACACGTCTTTTCGCGTTATCTTATTAAGACGGCGATAATCGACCCAGAACCGAATGGAACCATCTTTTTTGGTGACGAGAACCACCGGTGATGCCCACGCGCTATGGGAAGGTCGAATGACGCCGCGCTGAAGCATGTCGTCGACGTGCTCACTGATCACCTGACGCTCCTTGGCTGAGACGCGGTACGGGCGCTGCCGCAAAGGCGCGTTGGAGCCAGTGTCGATGTGGTGGCTGACGGTGGACGTGCGGCCCAGAGTAGGCTGAGCGACATCAAAAGAAGAACGGAACTGGGCAAGCAGGTGAAGAAGCTGGGAGCGCTGCTCGGAAGTAAGGTCGGCGGCAATGACAGGCGTGAATAAGTCAGGTGATGGCGGAGCAGAAGTGGAAAGTGCACAGAAGTCAGTGAGCTCTGCATGCGAAGCATCAGGCACGTCAGTAATAAACATGTCATCAAGAGGCTGAACACTTCCAAGTGCTTCGCCGCAAAGAGCCTTGAGGGCTGTAGGAAGGGGATTGCAGACAACGATGGAGCTGAAACCGGCTGAAATGTCAAGCGTGGCGAAAGGGAGGGGAACATCTTTGCGGCTTATGAAGAGTTCCGAAGGAGTGAAGAGGACAGCGCCTTCAGAGACAGCGCCACAAAAGACGGGAACAACGGCAGACGAGTACGGCGGTATGGCGATGTCTTCCCGAAGGACTAGCTTAGCGGGAAGAGAAGTGGCGTCGACGAGGGGCACGTCACACAGAGGCGATAATTCGACTTCAGCACGTGCACAGTTGATGACAGCGTTATTTCGCGAAAGAAAGTCCCACCCGAGTATCACGTCGTGAGAGCATGACTGCAGAACCACAAACTCCACAATATAGAGAACGCCCTGAATAATAACTAGCTGTGCATGCTGCTGAAGGCCGAACTGGCTGGGCGCTTGCTGTGCGAAGAGAAAACCCAGAAAGTGGCGTCGTAACTTTTCGTAAAGCGCGAGAGATGCGTTCGTTTAGGACAGACACGGCTGCTCCAGTATCAATTAGCGCAACGGTAGAGACGCCGTCAACAGTAAGGTCGACAACGTTCGCAGGCGACAATGGAGGACTTGTACAGATCGATGGCGACGCAGTTCCTGCCTCCTGAACTGCGGCGCTTAGTTTTCCTCTTGCGTGGGTGAAGGGCGCCGACGCATCGGGGACAACGAGCGGCGACGCGGGGAAGGTGAACGACGTGTAAGGACCGGGCGCTCGGCTGGTGGCCTGGTCGACTGCCGGCTAAAAGATGTATCATGGAAAGGTTGCACGTCGGCGTAGGGAGGCTACTGCGCAAAGCCATCAGAGTGCAGCATGCGGCGGCGGCAGAGTCGTGCAACATGGCCGGGAATACCGCAGGCATAACATATGGGCCTTGTCTTGCGTACGCCAAGGATTAGCAAAGGCAGGAGGAGGTCGATGAACGGGATGATGAACAGGTGGTAGCGGCCGTGGATGTAGCGCAACGAGTGGTTGACGAGGAGGCTGCGCGGCCACGGATGCGTAAGTAAGTGGCGCTGCGACAGGGGACTGCTGATGCTGCTGATTGGTAGAGCCTCAGCAACTTGGTCTTCAATAACCCGCCGGAGCGTCGGAGCGAGCTGTGTAGGAGGCTGTTGCGGCAGCGGCTGCTGTTGGGGTAGCTCAGCGAAGGGTAGTAGAGAAAACTGTCGTGCAACTTCCTCCCGCACGAAAGCTTGGATTTGTGTGAGCAGGAGGGAGCGATCAGAGAATACTGTCATGGAAGAGAGGGTCTCGTCAGCCACTGAGGGGCGCCTGGTCAAATCGCGCTGCCTCCTCAACTCGTCGTAGCTTTGGCACAAGTTTATGAGCTCTGCTATGGTACGCGGACTCTTGGCGATCAACATTTGGAAGATGTCATCGGCGATGCCCTTCAAAATGTGTTTCAATTTGTCATTTTCGGGCATAGAAGCATCCACACGTTTGCATAGGTCGAGAACCTCTTCGATATAACAGGTGAATGTTTCACCGGGTTGTCGAGCTCGCTCTCGTAACCGCTGCTCGGCGCGCAACTTGTGGACGGCGGGGCGACCGAACACTTCAGCGAAACTGGTCTTGAACGCGGACCAGGACTGAAAGTCGGCTTCGTGATTTTTAACCCACAGGTGAGCCACTCCCGCAAGGTAGAAGATGACGGCATTTAACTTGGCGGTATCGTCCCAACGATTGTGCAAGCTCACCCGTTCATAGGTAGACAACCAGTCATTGACGTCTTGCTCATCCGTACCGCTGAAAACCACGGGATGGCGGAGCGGTAGAGCGCCAGAGCAGGCAACGGAGGGTGGCGGCGACGTCGGCTGGGGAGAGTCAGGCATGACGGAAGGCAGAGTCCGAGACCGGAGTTCCAGGGTGTAAATGTTCTTGAATACCCAGCACCTTCCACCAATTGTAAATGGGTGTACTGAACAGTTCAGATGGTAGCGTCTGTTCGTAATCGAAAAGGCAGGTGACGCAGAGCCGGAACAGCTGGTTGCACGAACGGCTCCCACTCGTGCTAAGCACTGGCGATCCGGCTGGCCTACTGGTTGCACTGCAGGCACTGAACAGTCGATCTGGCTGGCCTTGTCCGTGTGCTCTTCTTCTTCATTACAAAACATAAATTCCGAGACATGGCAAAGATATAACATATGTGACAAAGAATACCAGCCACTACTAAGATGCACATATCGGCACTTTTACAGCTATCATTTATGACACGATTGTGGCGAATAATAAACCGCTGTTCTCAACCTGACATAATCTTAACTAATTCTGGTGGTGACATAGTTCCCAAGTTTTAGTGTGCACAGTTACTACATGACGCATCTTGTTTAGTGTTCACCTGCGAAGACGTTGCTACATGCCATCACTTACCCGCGCGACCCGACATGTGAAATTGTTCTTAATAAGTCGGGCATTCTTCTCTTACTAAAAAGACTGGAAACTTCATTTACATCGGATCACAATTAATTTATTAACAAGCTGCTCAAGAATGCGTCACAGGGTCTCTCCCGAGTAATGTCCGCATTATTCCCGTAATCACTTTCCACTGGTTCCATTCCTCAAGAGTGGCTATAGTCATCCCATTGGCTATAGTCATCCCATTCTATAAATCCGGCAAATGGTTCTCACCCTTTAACTACCAACGAATATAATTAACAAGCACAATTTGCAAACTTATGGCATACAATATTAATTCGCGAGATCACAGTTTAACAGGTAAATACCAGCACGGCTTTAGAAAAGACTACCCTTGTGACACACAGCTCGCTGGATTTCTTCATGACTTGAATTCATCTATTGATGACACGCTTCTTGACATCACACTGCGAATGTTTGTGTATAAAAATGAGAGGTTGTACAAATGTTATGGGTGTGTGGTCCAACGGGCCCGTGACGCGGCGGAGAGGCTCGGCCTTTCTGTCCCGACGTGGGAGCGGCCCGCTGCGCGCTAGCGCGCACCCTAAAGGACCCTAATAAAATTTTCATCCATCCATCCGAAAGTTTTGATCGTGCGCCTCATTACAGACTCCTTGCTAAACTTTCAGGACTTAATATTCATCTAAATGTTTTACAGTGAATAACTGATTTCTTAGCATCTAGACAACTGCACACCTCTGCTAACAACTCTTACTCTACCTTTAGTCCCATCACATCTAAAGTGCCTCGGGGGAGTGTGCTTGGGCCGTTACTGATCTTGAATTGTGCTTTAATGACTTACCTAACGGTGTTTCATCCCGTATTATACTTATTGCCAATGATTGTGTACTTTATCATCAGTTATCTTGTGATAACGATCATGTCACTCTCCGAAGTGATTTAGATGCTATTAACCCATGCTGTAAGTCATGGTTATAGCTCCTACATCTTACCAAAACGAAATTTATTTCTTTTACTAACCGAGCCACCCAAGTCCACTTCGTATAGGGAAGAACGTAGTATCGTGGAACTTGTCTTAATCTATAAGTTTCTAGGCGTTCACTTACATTACGACTTAACATGAAACCGTCACATTTACTCCACCCTTGCAGTTGCTAATCGCTCTCTTGGCATCATAAAATGCAACTTAAAACATTCTACTGTTAACATACGTAAACTTGCTTACACTAGCAGTAATCCGCCGCAACCTCGAATACAAGTCGGTAATATTGGATATATCATTGAAGAGATTGAATCTGGGCAAAACCGTGTTGCTCGCAGCATCTTTTCGAAGTATTCATCTTGCCCTAGCATGTCATCATTAAACGCACGTCCCGATTTACTAGCGCTATTCCTTCACCACAAGTGAACGCGTCTTTGCCTGCTTCACATACTTTATCATCATACTTGTCTTCACAATGATTTATTTCGGCCATTGACTGTCGTCTTTCCATGCCGGGATCTACATCTCAAAATCAAGTGCATACCATGTCACATGTTACAATATGCATGCCTTTTTATACCCCACATCATCATTGAATGGAACAACTTGCCCTCAGTTATTGCCACTGAACCTGACAGAGTAAAATTTCACGTCATGCTACGCACTGTTAATGTTTTGCCTATTTATTACTATTTTGTTTGCTCGTTGCGAGTTACTAATAAATACCCGTATTAATATCGTAGTCTATGTGAGCATACATATTTTCACGATTTGATAGCGCTCTGTGCATAACTTTTTTTTGTAGTCTGCATTGTTGTTTATACTTTGTTTCTTACTAGCTAAAGTCTGGTGCATGTTTTAATTTTTTTCACGCAACCTTTTTAGGAAAGCTCTGCAGCAAAATTTACCAATTATACACAAAATTTTACTGCGTTCTTAATAAATTATGGTTCCCACTTCAGAAGCATGAATATAACATGAATGTTGCGCTCATAACTTCAGCTTGTTAATCAAAGAGCACTTGACGTAAGGCCCTTGTGAGATGATGTACCAGCAAGGGACTTGCATATAGGTGATCTATGTTATACTACAGGCTGCAATAAATCACATGTTTTCTAAGCACAATGTGTACAATTTACTGATGCTTAAGGCAAGCAATTAGCCATTGCATCTGTCATGCAGCAAGCTTTGAAGTTTTGCTACTAGATGGTACATATTAGGTTATAACATCACATGTTCTCACTAGCTAACCCCATTATAGTATGAAAGAAAGGGTGTCAATGCAGATTGGGGTATCAAATAGTGGGCAAGAGAGCAACGTAGGCAGCATGGCTCACGCTTGACCCGTTTGCGCTTCGCAGGTTTTCCTGTCATCCTTCCTTATGCTGGGCCTGCCTCGTGCTCAGACGGCAATAAACGTTTCTGCAACTCTGGAATGCCTGGACTACACCGAAGAATGCTACGCTTTTCCGGGTATTATCCCGGATGTTTGCCCATCACCGCAGCTCGCTGTCTGCAGAGAATACTCATCGACACTGGCATCAGTTCCTGAGGCTACCTTTATCTACTGGCCGCACGCGCGGTACTTCAGTGGGCAAGAGAGCAACGTAGGCAGCATGGCCCACGCTTGGCCCGTTCGCGCTTCGCAGGTGCGTAAACGATATTCTTTATATGCTAAAAAAGCGATAACTTGTGCTTGCTGTAGCTCCCTTGCCCGCAAGTGTTTTATGAAATTGCCTGTCACCGTTTTTCGTTAATGTTTCTGCTACTGAACTCCGGTGATGTGGAAACAAATACCGGGCCTGACACTCGTTCGGCATCATAGCTTTCCTTGGAAGACTTGCCCGATGATCCCGCAGAACAAATGCGGGTTCTTCGTGATTTACTGAAAGATCTGCATGCTCGTTCTGTGCAATCAGCAAAAAAGTCAGGCCGAGTTGTCCGCTGACATAAAAGCCATAACAAGCAGTCAGAAAAGTATCGAAACGAAGATTGGCAACATTCACGTGAGATTGTATAAACTGGAAGAAAAAACTAAATCGTTCGACAATATGCCTGAGGAACTTAATGGAGTACGCCATACACTGGAAGACGCTACCGCCCGGCATTACTCTCTGGAAGCTCGTCTAGACGATTTAGAAGATCGGTCGCGTCGCGACAATTTTCCGAGGTATACCTGACTCTCCTGAATCGTGGGAGCAGTTTGAAGCACGTGTCAAATCTGCCCTTCTTTTTGTTGCGGATAATTTGCCCGACAATGCTATCGATCTTGCGCATCGTATCGAACCTTTCGTCCGTAACAAGTGCCACTCCATTGTTGTGAAGCTTTCAAACTTTAAAATTAAACAAAAAGTTTTAAGTGCACGTAAAAAGCTAAAAGAAAATAACATCACTATGAGCGAAGATTTTTCACTCGCAACGCGTTGTATACGCTCGAAACTTGCTGATTTTGCCAAAAGTCAATCGGAAACGCAGCCCTATCAGCTTATGAAACACTTCAGAAACAGATAGTGTCACTGAACGTAAGCGATTTCCGTCATCTGATAACCGCCGTACAAATGCCAACGCAACTAAAGGTACGCCATGCTAGAGGGGCACGAGGGGCTGTGGGCAGCATCGGTTACACACATCTGTACTCTTGACTAATGTTCGAAGTCTGTCTCATAAGCGTGACCTTTTAAACTCTGCTATTGATGCTTGCAATGCACAAATACTCGTCTTGACAGAAACCTGGGCTCGGCCAGAAGTAATGGATAATGAACTTTTTTCGTTAGTTAATCAATTTTCTGTATACCGCTGTGATCGAGAGTCGCGGACGGGCGGTGGGGTATTCATTCCCAAGTAAGACAGAACGTTGTGTAAACGTTGCCTGATTGTAACAAATGTCAGGCAACGTTAAACAGCCAACCTCAACGTTGAATGTACGATGCTAGCTGTACGTTCAAGTGATGTCACAAATAAATGTCACAGAAACATCCCAACACTCACGTTGTATGAACGTTCCTTGTAAACATCAATTTACCGTATAAATGCTGTCAATGTAGCAACGTTGCAAAACAGCACCTTCCCAGAACGTTGCCGGATGTCACCAATATTGACAATGTGATGCCAGGCTGCTGTAGCATTTCGCATGTGTACGTTCATGCAGTTATAAGATATTTTCATTTTCAACTGAACATTCATCTTTATCATACAGTGAAGTATGAAGCGGTGTAGTGGTTATGCAGTAATTAATATTTTCTAAGCAACACCTATGTTAAATTATGTTTATTGTGCTTCTCCACAGATAAGAACTGCTACAAGTTATATTAATAAATGGCAGAAGCATTCACATGACGAAAATGCTAATTGTTGCAACGGTTTACCTATAGTAGGCAAAGTTACGCATAAAAGTATTCCCTTCTTTCGCACCAAATGCAGAAGATGTCGCGACTGCTTGCACGCCACATGCACGCCACATGCCACAGCAGTAGCCATCATGAATAGGCACAAGTCCCATGATACCAGTTGCATAAATATAAAGAACACATCTACACTGCACAGTGGATACACACAGATCATATCTTGTCTATATGAGAAACAGTGCATTTTTTCAGTTCACGTATAGTTTACATCTTGGAAACGGCACTAGAGCAAATGACCAATACGGCTGCAAACACATTGTACACCACCGCACATTTCTGCCACACACCACATAGGACACATGCATGCTGCAGAGACATGTATTTTTTAGGAGAAATCTTCGCGAGCCGCCCGATAAACACATAAGGCACGAACGACAGGTGCGCAACCCGCTCACATTCAACACACCGACACGATACGGGTGTAACCTGCGCCACACGAGCTATCAACTCTCGTGGATTTGATCCTTTCCGACTGAAACAGTCACAACGCGCACGAAAACATCGCACACTGCACACGTGTATCTCCGATATCGTGTCTAAAATTCATATTGACGATATCAGAAAGTTACTTAAAACGAAGTGACGGCGTAGAAAAAGTAGGCAGCATCACGAAACCTCATGCATTAGCTTCGAGACAGCTTCGAGACAGCCCAAACCGTTCAAATCACGGCACAGCGCCGGCTTGATAAGAATAACGTAAGCGGATCTCGAAGGCCATGCTTTTCCTGGCTGGAGGTGGAGGAAGCAATTCAAAGGTAAAAATACGCGATAGAATTTCTTTCTGCCCTAAACTATAGCGTAAAATATAGATTGTTCTATGGGTATTTTGTCTCGCAACAGCTATACGTAGTTGGGTGCAACCCGGCTCAAAATTTTAGCATGTGAGTGTACCGGTTATGATTTTTGGCATCAGAGAGGCCACAACAGTCTCACAAGTATGCAGGCGGCGCTTTTGTTTTTCCTCCGTGTTCTGTGATGGCGGTCGTACGTGCGTGGTGCTGCGAGGCGTTTTCTTGATCGTGTGTTTTTGTGTTTGCTGTAATGAAGTGGGTCGCAGTTAGCGTGCACAGAAGTGCCTGAAGATACCATGTGTCATGCTGTAAACTCGCCGTATGCGTGGCGTGCAAGGCAAATGTGGACCAACGATCTTATGCCGTGGAGTGCGGCCCCTTTGTTCTCATAATGATGCTATATGTTTTTGTGGCGCAAGGGCCAGCTATGGCCAAAGAGCGCCAAGACGTGGTGTACTGAGTCAGCAATGGTATGATCAATGACAGTGGATAGGTGTAGGGTGGCTGTAAAGGGGCCTAAAATCCTGCGCACTAAAGGTGCGTAAAAAACAAAAATACTAAGATCATGACAATGACGTGATAGGGGCGCAATGAATATAATATAGTATAAAAAGTTGTAAGAGATACAAGGCACTACTGCCTCACAGGGACCCTTAGAAGCAAGGGCCTGGAGGAGAGTGCATTTCAAATATGCTGTCGCAGCGGCGTCCTCTGAAAGAGGACGCCACTACGAATCTCTCGGGCGAAAAACTTGCAAAATGTCGAGGTCGTTTGAAAAGGCTAAAACTGAATCGTGCGGAAATATCGGGTCATTATGTAAAAACATCGCTGGGTGAAGGGGTATATTCTCTTTATAGGCTTGAACAAAGTGCTTTTTTCTTTCAGATTCTATTAGTGGACACTGTACTAGGATGTGAAGTACAGTAAGTGCTTCCCCGCATCTAGTACAGGTTGGGGGTTCGCCTCCAGACAACAGGTAATTATGCGTGCTGTAAGTGTGTCCTATTCTGAGCCTACAGAATAGGACATCATTTCTTCTAGATTTCGTGGTCGATGGCCAGTTTCCTAAATGGGGCTTAATTAAATGGAGCTTGTTATGAGTCTGGCCGTCCCACAAACGTTGCCAGTGGACTCGAAGTCTCTTGCGTAGATATGGCTTCATATCGGGAACAGGGACGGGCATAGATGTGTTGCCAGCTTTTGCCTCGACGGATGTGGCAAGCTGGTCTGCCAGTACATTTCCCTCGATGTCTCGGTGTCCTGGCACCCAGCACACTACAACATGCTGCCCAGACGCATAAATACTACATATGAATGAATAAAGCGATACTATTACTGGATTTTTGTGCCTTTTTAGAGATTTTAAAGCTTTTACTACGCTCAGCGAGTCTGTGTAGATGATTGCTTTGGGTATTTTCGAGTCCTTGATGTGTTTAAGAGCCGACAGTATTGCATAAGCCTCTGCTGTAAAAATGCTCGTTTGTGGGTGCAGGGCGTCGGCATCTGAAAATGATGGGCCAACCGCTGCATAAGAGACGCCAGCATGAGACTTTGATGCATCGGTGTAAAATTCCGGACAGGAGTATTTATGCTGCAGTTCAAGGAAGTGCATTCGAATGTGTGCAACGGGGGCGTGCTTCGTAACATGTAAAAAGGACAAATCACACTCTACAATCTGCCACTGCCACGGTGCGACCTGTATAGTGGGTGTCATTAGACGATGTTCGAAAAGTTGGACATCCATTTCCTCAGCCAGACTTCTCACACGCAACGAGAAGGGCTCTCTTACTGCAGGGCGGTTATGAAAGAGGTGGGAGCTGGACAAATCATTTACGGTGGAATATGAGGGATGTTCACTGTTTGCGTTCACTCTAAGGAAATACATGAAAGCTGTGTAGGTTCTCTGCAAGTGGAGGGACCACTCATTGGATTCCATGTAAAGGCTTTCTACAGGGCTTGTCCTAAAGGCACCTGTAGACAAGCGAATACCTAGATGGTGGATGGGGTCCAGCATCTTATCATCTTATCAGCTGACTGATAAATTATGGCCCCGTAGTCTAGGCGTGTTCGTATGAGGCTTTTATACAAGTTTAACAGACATTTTTTGTCACTACCCCATGTAGTGTGTGACAACACTTTTAAAATATTCATTGTTTTCATGCACTTGTTTTTTAGATATTTTAGGTGTGGTATGAATGTCAGCTTTGTGTCAAGAATTATGCCTAAGAATTTATGTTCCGTTTTTACAGGTAGGACTCTGTCCTTGCAGGTGAATGTCGGGGTCGGGGTACAGTCCTCTCTTTCGAGAAAAAAGGACGCAGGTGCTCTTTTGTGGATTTAGGCAGAACCCATTCTCGTCTGCCCATTGAGCCACCTTGTTCAGACCAAGCTGAACCTGCCGCTCACAGATGGCAAGGTTGCATGATTTAAATCCAATCTGTACATCATCCACATACGTTGAATAAAACATGTTGCGTGGGATGTATAGACGCAAGGAATTCATTTTTATAATGAAGAGAGTGCAACTGAGCACTCCACCCTGTGGTACTCCAGTTTCCTGCACAAAAGGTCGTGATAAAGCACTGCCAACCCGAACACGGAATGTGCGATTCAGCAGGTAACTTTCAATGACATTTAACATATTACCATGTATACCAAAGTGGGAAAGGTCTCTCAATATACCAAACCGCCATGTGGTGTCGTAGGCCTTTTCCATGTCTAGGAACACAGATAAAAAGAATTGTTTGTGAAGAAAAGCTTCACGTATCTGTGCCTCAATACGTATCAAATGGTCAGTGGTGGATCGATCCTCGCGAAAACCGCCCTAGTATGGGTCAAGCAGCTTGTTTGATTCTAGGAAATGTATCAGACGGCGGTTTATCATCTTCTCGAAGACTTTGCAGATGCAGCTTGTTAGAGCTATGGGCCTGTAACTCGATACGGACGATGGATCCTTGCCCTGCTTCAGGCATAGGGATCACTATGGCCTCTTTCCAGGCAGAGGGGATCTCGCCGGAGGTCCATATAGAGTTATAGAGACAGAGAAGGGTTTTCTTCGTTTCAGAGGGTAGGTTATTCAACATGTCATATAGTATACGATCAGGGCCTGGGGCAGATTGCTTGCAACAGGTGAGTGATGCATGCAGCTCTGCTAGGAAGAAAGGTTGGTTATATGGCTCGTTCCCAGTGCTCTTCCCGTCTATTTTTTGTTTTTCTATTGCTGATTTATACCTTATAAATGCTGGTGAATAGTGTGATGAACTGGACACATGTTGAAAATGTGCACCCAGATGGTTTGCTTGGTCCTCCAGGCTGTCTCCCTGCGTGTGTACCAGGGGAGGTGGATGTGTTTGTCGTCCTCTTACTCTATTAACCCTGCTCCAAACCTTGGCCTCATCCGTGTACGAGTTGATACTTGATAAAAATGTTTTCCAGCTGTCTCTCCTGGCTTGTCTGCGTGTTCTCCTACCTTGGGACTTGATTTTCTTGAAATTTAGAAGGTTTTCAGCAGTAGGATAATCGCGAAGCTGCCTCCATGCTTTGTTCTGCTGCCTACGTGCATTCTGGCATTGTTCATTCCACCACGGAACACGACGTTTGCTAGAAAGTCCCCTTGTTGGGGAATACACTTAGAGGCTGCATCAATTATGAATTTAGTAAAATACTCGACGGCACCATCAATTCCGAGCCATGAAATGTCAGCCCACGAGAGCTTGCTGGTAAGTGCTTGGATTTATCCCAGACCGCTGCATCGACCTTCCACCGTGGGGCATGTGGTGGAGACTCGTATTGTCTTGTTGCTCTCAGCAGTACTCGGAAATGGTCGCTCCCGTAAGGGTTTTTTATAACTTCCCATTCAATTTCTGAAAATAGAGACGGGGAAGCTATGCTAAGATCAATAGAAGAAAAGGTTCTATTTGCGATACAGTAAAATGTAGGTTCCTTCTTATTCAGGAGACACGCACCAGAGGAAAAAAGAAATTGTTCAACAAGACGGCCTCGCGCATCGATACGAGAGTCGCCCCACAGACTGCTGTGTGCATTGAAATCGCCAAGAACAAGATAAGGTTCTGGCAATTCGTCTATAAAGGACTGAAATTCATGTTTGTGTGAGTGGTAATGTGGGGTATGTAAAGCGAGCAAATGGTGATGAGTTTGTTCAGAAGAACAAGTCGAACTGCCACTGCTTCAAGGGGCGTTTGTAGCTGCAAACGCTGACATGCTATGCTTTTGTCAATTACAATGGCAACACCGCCTGATGATGCGAGAGCATCATCGCGATCTTTACGAAACGTAACATACTGTGGGAGAAAATTTGTATGTTTCGAATTTAATTGCGTTTCCTGTACACACAGCACTTTTGAATTGTGTTGGTAAAGAAGTTCTTGGACATCGTCGAGGTTCCTAAGAAGGCCTCTGACGTTTCATTGAATGATTTGTGTATCCATAATGAAAGTAAATTGGTGCTGTGTGTACTAAAAAAAGGAAATGTTGCTTTAGATTACAGAGCCCTTTCCAGGCCCCGTAACTCGGGATTTGTCCTTTCTGAAGCGGTCGAGGGAGCCTCGCCGCTCTTTAAGGCGGTGGTCCCACTCCGGCGGCACGATCCCCCCGTTTTCAGTACTTTTGGAGTAACCGTCGCGGCTCTTCTACTTAGGATATAAAGTTGTGGTATATACCATAAAAAGCTTAATTCTTGTAGATTAGATTCGAACTATATATAATATAAGGAAATTGATTAATGTGATTTAGAAATAAATGCTCAAGAACAAGCATGAGATACATGGTTTTTGCGAACTGTGTCTCAGTTGTGACCATATTTAGAAGAAACTACCGCACTTACTGCATTCCTGCTTGCTCTGTAGCTTTAGGACATAATTATCTAGTTCCTAGACGTAGCAAATTAATTTTTGATTTTTACTTTTTGGATAATTTGCATTTGAAAATTGCCAAATATTGCAATCTTCTGTTGTAAACAGCCCGGCAACTACATGCTCAAGGAAGCTAAATTTTGGATACAGTAGAGTTCAAGGAATTTACATTTAGGACACAAAATTTCATTCATGTAACTTTATTAGTTTTAAAGCGCAGCTTCGCAGCTTTATTACCTTCCCGCAAAACTGGGCAAAAATAAAACCAGAATTCTAAATATTGCTTCTTTTCGGCCGCATTATTAGTAAAGCTAATAAAGTTACACGAATGAAATTTTGTGTCCTAAATGTAAATTCCTTGATCTCTACTTTATCCAAAATTTAGCTTCCTTGAGCATGTAGTTGCCGGGCTGTTTACAACAGAAGATTGCAATATTTGGCAATTTTCAAAAGCAAATTATCCAAAAAGTAAAAATTAAAAATTAATTTGCTACGTCTAGGAACTAGATAAATATGTCCTAAAGCTACAGAGCAAGCCGCAATGCAGTAAGTGCGGTAGTTTTTTCTAAATATGGTCACAACTTAGACACAGTTCGCAAAAACCATGTTTCTCATGCTTGTTCTTGAACATTTATTTCTAAATCACACCAATCAATTTCTTTCTATTATGTATAGTTGGAATCTACAAGAATTAAACTTTTTATGGCTTATACGACAACTTCATATCTTAAGTAGAAGAGCCGCCACGGTTGCTCCAAAAGTACTGAAAACAGGGGGCTCGTGCCGCCGGAGTGGGACCGCCGCCTTGATCGCTTGGTGCGCCGTCGGGATGGGTGTAGTGTCCATTGCCTCTTGTGAGGCGCCGGACACGCGCTCTTGCGAGCGAGATGTTTCGCGCGAAAGTCTCGCCGCGAAGGACGAGACATTTGCGCCCACCAGCCCGGAGGTTGATGGGGCTGCCTTTGGGCCTGAGCTGTGCCGGCTGTTGCCAGCGCTAGCAGTGGCCGGTGAGGGCGAGGCAGCCTTGACTGCACCCACCGTGGGAGCTGCTGGCGGGCCTGCGGGTTTACTACGCGTAGCGCAGGCTGCCACCGAGGACTGTGGCGGTGCAGGCAACCCTGAGGTAAGCGGACCTGTTTGCTGGTTGGGTGGAGTGGACTTAGCTCCTTCCACCCTGGGGGGCAGGAGCCACAAGCGACAGCTCGCTGCGCGCGCGCTGGGCAGGTGGCAGTAGCCGCTGCGACGCTGCCCCTTGACGCGCCGCATCAGCGTAAGTGGTTGTGTGGAATGGTGAACACCTTTTGCGTGCTTCCCTGAATGATATGTTTTCACGCACTTTCAGTGTTATAATTTCCTTTTCTTTTTTCCAACATGGACAAGACCGGGAGTACGCTGGATGCTCACCATCGCAATTAACGCAGTGAGGTGTGGCCTCGCAATTATCTGAGGCCTGACCTTGTACTCCACACTTAGCACAGGTGAGTCGACCACGGCAGCTCTGCGAGCCATGTCCGAATCTTTGACATTGGTAGCATCGCCTAGGATTTGGTATGTAAGGTCTTACGGCTATCTTTGTGTAACCTGTTTCAATGCTTTGTGGCAAAATGCTCAATTCGAAGGTGAGTATCAGGTGTTTCGTGGGAATGTCTTTGTTATCCCGCCTCATAACAATGCGCTGCACATTCGTGACGTTCTGCTCCTTCCATCCTTCTAACAATTCGGTTTCAGATAGGTCGATGAGGTCTGCTTCGGATACTACCCCCCCGTACTGTGTTCATTGGAACGATGCGGTGAAACAGTAACTGGGACATCACCAAAAGTAACAAGCTTGCTGAGTCTATTGTATTGGTCTTTATCACGTAGCTCAAGCAGAAGGTCTCCACTTGGCATTTTGGTGACCTTGTAGCCAGGACCTAGTGTGTTGGTTAAGCTTTTAGCAACTACAAATGGGGATATGGTTCTTGCTAGTTGTTCTGCTCTTTCGCTATGCACTACTTGAAATCGCGGAAAAATGTGTTTAGGTCGAGTGAACAAGTTCAAAATCTCATCGGTGCGTCCCCTCTTGTGAGGGAGACGATCAAGAAGTCGAGGAAAAGCTGGCGTTCCCATAACAGTTTAGTGTTGTTCGGCAGCAATGGCCGCCAGCCACCACAGAGTCCAACAAGGGGACGCTGCAGCACTTAACGTGTAAGGCTGCAGGCGCCAGCCGTACATTGCCGCTATAACCTTATATAAAAACCCAAGAGAGGGCACCTACACAAGGTTAACCCAAGCCGCCTATGAAAAGTGTGGAAGTAACAGAAGAGAAGAGGTGACAGGACAGTGAGGACAGAAAAATAGAGAAGAAAAAGATCGGAGAGGGGGACAGGAAAAGGCGCCCGCCGATTTCCCCCGGGTGGGTCAGTCCGAGGGTGCCGTCTACGTGAAGCAGAGGCCAAAGGAGTGTATTGCCTCTGCCGAGGGGCCAAAAAGGTCCAAACACCCGGCTTCGGCTGAACTCCCAGGATCCCCTTTTCCCCGGACACGGCTAAGCCGCGCACGGCTACACGCGTTAGGGTCCAACCCTCATGTGCTCGGGTACGTAGTGTCGTAACACACCAAACGCCTGCTTGCGCAGACGCCCCTGCGGGGCCCTTTGTTCTCGTTGTGGAAAGTTGGGTGGACGTCGCCAAGAAATAATGTGTGTTAGCGCGCCTCAGCTCGTCCACTACGCAGCGGCATGTATGCGGGGAGTAACATCGCCGACGCAGCACCGGCAACTAGGAGAGCGCTTTGCGAACGCGTCGTACAGAGGTCAACACTCATGTCTAGAACAACGGAGCGTCACGCTCGGGACTGCACGAGCGACATCTACAGTTTGAAATAAGCAACATCTGAGCATGCGTGGTGCCAATGACGCGCCTGCCTCGCATTTTCTCTCCTTGTTTATCGCCGCGGCTGCAACAACTGCTTTGGCCGGCAGAAGCGCTGTCAACGGTGTAGCACCGCCAAAAATGAAAAACGCGCGGAAGCGCCCGGCTCGGCGCCCTTATACTGCAGGCTTATTCTCACTTCGCGGTAACGTCATACCGCCATTGCGTCGCACGTATATCTCGCGCATCGCGCCATAAATTTTGCATAACGCATTGCGTTTATTGCCGTCTGTTAGGAGGGAATTTTACAAACCTACTTTCATCGTTTATTGGTCGTCAACCCGCCAACGTTAATTGCTTATAATTGTAGGTTTCGATCGCACATACAGAAAAATGCTGCCTAGATTAGAGCACTGCACGGGCTCGGGCTTACCCGAAAGCCCGGGCCCGGCCCGGCCCGTGGGCCGGGCCGGGCCGGGTAGAACAGTTTTTTCACGGGCTTGGGCCGGGCTCGGGCATGGCGTGTGCTTTTTGACCCGGGCCCGGGCCGGGCTAGGGTTTTTTGACGCGGGCCCGGGCCGGGCTCGGGCTTTCTGGTGGTGTACATGTAACTTGCAGCGAGTTATTCTCGGGCATCTCAACTCTGAAAAACATTATTTTTCGGTCTCGGGCCGGGTTCGGGCCGGTTTCCAGTCGGGCTCGGGCCGGGCTCGGGTCTAAGGTAAAGGGGTGGCGGGCCGGGCCGGGCGGGTAACGTAGATTATTTCCGGGCCCGGGCCGGGCCCGGGTCTCGCCATAAATGTTTTGAACGGGCTCGGGCGGGCCGCCCAACGTAAAAATGGGCCCGGGCCGGGCCCGGGCTGAGAAAATCGGCCCGTGCAGTGCTCTAGCCTAGATATATCCTGAACTTATGAGATTTATTGAAATCAACTCATGTAGGTACCTCAAGAACGCTGTCAAATGTAAGCCCAACATAAATGAGTAGTAAGCGAAGGCATTTCCTTGTGCGTTTCGTGAGCGAACATTGTCAATAATAACATTGTCAATAAGAATAAGCTTAAATCATAGCTTGCACTGAGCGCCGAGAACGATTCGCTGAGTTTTTTTTTTTGTTTGCTTTTGTTCTTGCGCTACACCGTTGACAGCGCTTTTGACGGCCAAAGCAGTTGTTGCAGCCGCGGCGATAAACAAGGATAAAAACGCAAGTACGGCGCATCAATGGCGCCGCGCATGCTCAGATGTGGCCTATTTCAAACTGCAGATGTCGCTCGTGCAGTCTCGAGCGCGACGTTCCGTCGTTCTAGACATGAGTGTTGATCTCTGTACCATTCAAAAGGTAAGTAATCGTGCTGGCGTACACGCGTATTGTGCGAGCTTCTCGTGTGTGAATAGCGTGCGCGAACGTAGGAAATAGAAGTCCCGCGACAACAGTGAAAGCTGTGCTGATGCTTGATGAACGCTGGTTGTCAGCACTTAGTTACGCAAGTTTATTGCTTTGATGCGAAATTGAAAATCTTGATAAGCGTTTTCTTCCGATGAGAAATATAACGTTCGGAAACAATCGCGTTCATCACGTGCGCGCTGTGCGTTATCTCCCGCGTTTCTGCTGAAGTTGCATAATAACGACTCTGTTGCCTCTTCACCGATTCTTATTGCAATGATGTTTCCTGGCCTATAAATGCTTCGACCTTGTAAATAACCTCTGCTTACGAAGTTTTCGGTTTACGACAGTTTTAGAGAAAAGAAATGTAAGCAATCACAGCTTGCTACTAGTGCAACTTACTTTTAAAGACAAGATGTTTTCACATACCTTATACGTAACTAAACGTGACAGGGGAAAGTTGCTTAAACCGAGTCATGAAAAAAAATGAATTGTTTTGTAAGCAAACATTTCTTTGCTATGTGCTGCTGCTGCGTGTTAATAATTTTACTGTGATGAAAGGGTCCCCATTATCAAGACATTCATCAGTGACTCTTACTTTGTGCTCTGTTGCCACCCTGCACTAATGCAAACATTGTTTTCGTGACTATGTTTAGATGCTCCATGCATGTGTAGACAATTTGACGGCTTTATAAAACTATGTGCCACTGCTATAAGTTAACACAGAACTTATTTTATAGTGGCGAGGCTGTGACCAACAACAGTGCCCACATAACAAGGGAGCCACCAGACCCCTTGGCTATGCCTGCGGTAGCGCAATATGTAATCTGGATGGTCGAGTCAGGTATGTATGTGGTGTACGTGTTCCAAGAAGTAGCATCTTAGTATCATTCGTGTCTAAATTAATCGACATTACTCAACACAGCTTACTAAATAGGTCAAATATTTATGCAACTTGCTGTTTGTTTGTGTTCATAGCTGTTACGCGCACCTTGTCATGTTCTATATAAAAACTAGACCTAACATGTCCTGATGTTAAGTATTTTTCTTGCATCAATCGCTTGGCTGCAAGTTACATTTTAATTTTGCTTAGGTAGGACATACTCTATTCATCACTTTTTATTTTGGTTGTCTTGTTTTGGAACTGTTTGCTATGCTGGTAGGTTTTATTTCCGAGTTCGTTGAATTAACTGAAATATTGAAATAACAGTGGCAGAATAAAAGCAGGTATTTTTGTTTACCCGAAGTGGTCTCTAATGTTTTCCTGCTTGCTCTTGAAGCACCACTCAACCGACATGCATCAACGAGCACCAACATGTTTAACACTGCCTCAGTGTTAAACTGTAAGGAAAATTTGAGTTCTGGAAGTTTTGAAAAATAAAAGTAAAGGCAAAGTAAAACAGCTTCACACCAAGAGAACCAGTACAGCTGTTTTTTCAATTTCTTGTTTTTCGAACCTTAGTAGCCGCTGCTCGCATGAGGGGACACTGTAGAGGCTGAATTCACCAAAATAGCGTGCTTATGCATTCGAATAAGTGTTTTGTTCCATAGCAATATGTGGTTTCTTGTTTGGACATTGTAGTGCGTTCGAAAGTAAAAAGTCAAATTAACTGAGGTCAAGTTACTAAGTGTTGACTGTATATATGTGTCATTTTTTGTTGTATTGTTGTGAAGGTAGCCGACATAAAACTGCCTTTTGCTGTTCTTTTTTTTTTCGTTAAGGCGCGCCCCAGCTATGCAGTGATAAATACAGGTTTGCCAAGTGCCATCTTTTCAAGAAAAGCTTACGCCATAACATCTTGTACTGCTATAGTGAGGAACCACAGAACTATATCATAGGAGTCCACAAAGCTGAGGACTCGCCGAACTAACATGCAAGTGCTACAACACCAGTTAACTGCTCGACATGTCACTCAGGCACTCGACTGATAACAAAACATATATTGTGGAAGTTGCGCAGCCTACAAAAACATTGTGTAGACATATCTGAAGCTGCACATTAGGACTTTAAGGAAAAGGACAATACCCAATAACAGCCCACGCGACACTACAGTCCACGTCTACAATCTACTTCGACACATAGCCCACGCGACACTTCATTCCTTGTCTGTCATACTCACTTCTTCGCGTCCTAGCGCTGTTTGTTCCCCGTCCTAATGATGTACCAACCAGACCAGACCAGCACACTCCGTCTGGGACTTCATACACGAGGCATGGATGGACCATTTTTGTCATTTCTCCCTTTCGCCTCTATTTACCCCATTTCCCTATATAGTCTTTCAAGCTAGTAGTTTCAATGCACGTACAAATTTATCTGTGAATTGCACAGCATATGTAGGCAACGACAGAAGAGTCAAGACGACAGACATGTGGCAACATTTAACAAAAAGATTTATTTTTGCCGACCCATGTTTATAACCATCAGTGACACCACATTGCACATGCTCAATTCGCACCTTTAGGAAGAAAGTTAACTCTTTGTCTGACAAGTGTACAGATGGTGTGCTGATAAAGAGCCAAGTAGCGAAATCTTTTCAGCCTCAATTATTTCACGTGTTAGTTGATCACAGCTTTTGCTGGAAACAGTACACTGAGCAAATGACGGTGCACACTCACACGAACTGCGATGACATTCATGCCTACCATCACGCACGTTTTTGATGACGTATGAGTGTTCTCTCAGCCGGTTATTAATACCGCGTCCCATTTGACCTATGTACTATTTACCACAAGAAAGAGGCATACAATAACACAGGTGACGGAACGAAATTTGGTGTTTTTGTTACATATCTGTGGCGTGCTGCGACATTGCCTTTGATTACAGAACTTTAGAATGATATGAAATTTTCTTGATGCCTGTGAGAGCTTACGAATGTAGGGTATGACGGCCAGTTTTGGTGTCTTGTCAGATGTAGTGACCACATGACCTCTCCTCTGAAAAGCGCATGCGCCGAGTGGTTGCCATGGTGGTCACTGCATCTGACAGACACAAAGTGGCTGTCATACCATACATTCATAAGCTGCAGTATCATGAAAACTGCAGATCGTTCCGAAGTTAAAGTTGTCTTCTCGGCACCTCAGAAGCGAATAAAGTTTTGTAATAAAAGAAAATGTCACAGCGTAGCACACACGTGTAACATAAAACACAAAAATTCGTTTGTCACCTATGTTAGCAACATGGTTTAGTGTACCCCTCTTTCTTGTGGTAAACAGTACATAGGTCAAACAGGACGCTGCATGCAATGACCGGCTGTCAGAACACTCATACAATGTCAAGAAAACGTGTTTGTGACAGTAGGCTTGCATGTTGTTGCAGTTCCTGTGCCTTTGAACCACTGTTTGCTCAGTGTACTGTTGTCAGCAGAAGCAGTGATCCACTAACACGTTAAATTATTCAGGCTGAAAAGATTGCATGACTTAGCTCTGTGTGTGTCACCATCTGTACACTTATCAGACACAGAGTTGACCTTCCTAAGGGTGTGAATTACGCTTGTGCAATGTGATGAGTGGCGGCTATAAACATGTGTCGCCGAAATTAAAGCTTTTTGTTGAAAGTTAGCACACGTCTGGTGTCTCGCCTTTTCTGTCGTCAATATCTGTGCTGCAATTCACCAATATGTTGTACCAACAAGTAAAATTTATTACTCACTCATTGGAACTTTCTTTCATCACTAATGAAATGTGGTTTTGGTGCCATGAAAGAGCATTCACTTCATTTGTTTATTGTTCTCTTCCAAGACTGAACTGGATTTATCAAGCAGCCGTGGCATTGAATATTTTCCAATGCCACGGCTGGAATATTTTCATACCGTCATAACTGCTTAGCGCAATAAAGGAATTTGTGGGTATTGTTTATTGTTCTTTTATTGCTCTTGTGTCCAAACTGATGGCTATAATGGTTAGGTTTTACTGAAATTTGCTTTTAATGTTTTGCATTATTCTCCTGCGTAAGGTCACTATTGCATGTTCCACAGTTATGTGAAGCTTAAGTTGTTTGTAAGCATTTCTGTAGCCTGTTTTCACAGTAAACGTGGCTTACTTCAGTTTTTCAGGTGGCACTTCATAGTTTGATGTAATTCATGTCTCTGCAGGTTACGCATTATTGACTTGGAAACCAGTGAGGTCTCTGGATGCAAGTGAAGCTACCGAGGGAAGCATGTGTGCATCGCTTGTGCTGCTGGCCATCCTCTGCAAAAATGAAGGCTGGCTGTCGGTGCTTGGATGACTTTGTTACTCTGTGTTGACTACTTCACACTTGCTGCCATGTCTGCAAGCTTATGCAAAAAGACCGGCTGGATGCTTGGTAGGACATAGTATCCAACCGCAGTCGTACTGTGCTGTGTTTTCGTACATCACAAAGTGAAGGACAGTATTTGTGCGGTTATTAAGAAGTACAAATTGTGTTCTGCCATTGAAATTAGTGAACTCGACAAAAAAGCAAAAAAATTCGAAGTCTGACTTAAATGGGAAGGCAAAATATATTGTGTTGTAGTTGTACCTGTTAGTAGAGTGTCTTAATATGCGATACAAGACCTTGATGTTTAATGAAAATATATTTAAGTGTGTTATCAGTGCTGTTCACGTTGTTTTATTGCGATAGCAATTATATAGACACTCCAAAGCAGATTTCTGCCGTCGGCGTCGCCGTCGCCGTCGCCGTGAGGTTCCGTATGACGTAAATGGAGATGAAATCGTCGCCGCGCGCCGCCGAACGCCGTATGTGCGAGTGAAAGGGCGCGAGGGACGCGCGCTTTCATGGGGAGTGAACGCACGGCGGAGAACAAACGCGCGTTCTGTGCCGTGCTCCCTTAAGGGCTGCAGAAGTAGGCGTCTCTTTCCTTCTTTACCATCACCATATATGTAGAGCAAACGCGCCTTCTTCTGACGCACGAAAGGCCGTGGGGGGGAGGGGGAGGGAAGGGATGGTGGTGGTTACAACATCTTTATTGCAAATCATGGTGGGGTCTCAGGGTGGCCCCTGTTGGGGGCGACCCCCTCGGCCCAAGTGACGATTTTCAGTTGTTCCCTGAGATCGGCGGCAGTCCTAAGTAAGGTCTCCCAGGTAAGTTTGGAGGGGGCTGGCAAGAGCGTATTTGGGGGAGGAAAACCCCTACATCCCCAAAGAATGTGGTCTTGTATTGCCAATTCGCTCATGTTACAATTTTGACATATGGGGTTAAATTCCCCATTTGTGATAATCGCCAATCTGTGCGGACTCCGAAAAGAGTCTGTCTGAAGCTGGCGAAGGACGGTGGCCTGCGCTCTGGTAAGGTCCCGATGAGGCGCCGGGTATGTGCGCCTCCTTTCTTTATAAAAGTTTGTTATTTCATTATATGTGGTCACCACCTAACTCAGAGAATCCGAGTCAGAGCGGCGCGCCTCCCGGCTTGTTAACCCTCGGGCGATACGGTGCGCCTCCTCGTTCCCAGGATTTCCTGAGTGGGCGGGGACCCATACTAGATTAATAAGTTTGTCCGCTTGATAAAAAGTGTGGTAATAATTGTTTATGATTTGCTGCGTAGTTTTGCTAACAGTGCCTTTAGTGTAATTTAAAATCGCGCTTTTGGAATCGCTAACGATTGTATGAACGAGGTCGTTCGTGATGGCTAGAGCGATAGCTGTCTCCTCCGCCTCAAGGGCGGAGAAGGCCTCCACCGTGGCCGCGTTTAATATGCGACCGCTCCCGGTCACTACGCTCACAACGTATTTTCGGTTACCCTGCGCCGCCGCATCCACATAGGCAAGGGAGTGGTCGTCTTTGTACTTATCCCACAACTGCTTTGCCCTTGCTGTACGACGGTTGTCGTGCCTTCCTCTGAGCATGTTTTTAGGAATAGGTTTAATGGTTAGCTGCCGCCTTGTGATTTGTGGCAAGAGGGTTCGTCCCACAGAGGCGATTGTGGGATTCAGGCCCAGCTTGTCTAGTATGTACCTTCCGGCCTGTGTACCGGACAGGCGGAAAATCTGGGCCGTTTTGTGCGCCTCGATTAGTTCTTCTATAGTGTTGTGTATTCCTAATCTCAATAGTTTGTCCGAATTAGTATATTTGGGTAGCCCCAACGCTGTTTTGTATGCTAGATGGATTAAGGCGTTAATTTTGTCCTTATCCGCTCGCCTTAGGTGGCAGTAAGGGAGGGAATACACTATGCGACTGATCAGAAGGGCCTGAATCAGCCGACATAGGTCCTCCTCCCTCGTGCCTGTGTGTCTTGTTGCGATTCTTTTTATCAATCCGCACATTTGTCGGATCGTCGATTGCAGCCCGGCTATAGCCTGTGCGTTGCGGGTGTTGTGTTGTATGAGCATTCCCAGCGCCCGGATGGTCAGCACAGGCGGGACCGGGCCAGACTCCATTCGAACCGCTATTGTGGAGGCCTGCTGTTGGCATTCTGTTTTGTCGGTTCTCTTTCTGATAATTAGTAGTTCGGATTTCTTGGCAGAGCATGTTAGCCCGTTTAGTTTAACGTAATTTTGGACCGTGTCTGCAGCCGTTTGCAGTGCATCTGTGATTTCGCCATCTGAGCCAGTGTTTGTCCAGATTGTTATGTCGTCTGCATATATTGAATGGCTAACGTGGGGTATTTCATCTAAGAGGGGTGGCAAGTTTCTCATGGTAATGTTAAAAAGGAAAGGTGAGAGAACTGCTCCTTGCGGGGTTCCTCGTGTTCCTAAGGTGAAGCGTTCGCTCTTAAGGTCGCCCAGATGAATTTCTGCAGTTCTTTCCCTGAGGAAGTTTGCGATATATGCGAAACTGCGTTTCCCCACGTTCATCTGGTTCAGGTTAGGTAGGATTGAACGATGCGTAACACCGTCAAAGGCCTTGCTTACGTCTAGCGCTAGTATGGTTCTTGTGGCTCTGATAGGGCCTGGCTGCAGGATGTCGTGCTGTAATTGCCACATGGTGTCCTGTGTGGAAACATTGGGCCTAAATCCCACCATCGTGTGAGGGAATAGCCCCTCCGTCTCAGCGTATTCGTTTAGCCTCGTGAGTATAACATGCTCCATGACTTTTCCTAAGCAAGAGGTCAAGGAAATTGGTCTTAAGTTTCCTAACTCGAGCTTTTTGCCCGGTTTCGGTATAAAAATGACTTTTGCAAGCTTCCAGCTGGGAGGGATGGTGCCAGCTTTCCAATGAATGTTGAATAACTTCGTAATTTCTATGATTGAACGGTCATCTAGGTCTCTGAGCATCTTATTTGTGACCCCGTCTTTACCGGCTGCAGTTGTGGTCTTTATGCTATTAAGAACAGCTCGGACTTCAGCCTCCTCAATGTCTTTATCGAGGGCTTCATTTTCTTGCCCAGTGTAGGTATTTGAGACTGGGAAGTCTTTGTCGACGTTGAAGTAGCGATCTTTCAACTCTTTAATGAGAGTGTCGTCATCTCCGGGGAAGGAATGAATAATTCTTTGCATGTTTTTCCGTGATGCATACTTGGTTTGATTAGGGTCGATTAAGTGCCTAAGCAGGAACCATGTGTTTTTATTGCCCAACTGTCCGTTCATTCGATCGCAAAGCTGATGCCAGTGTTCCTGACTAAGGAACTGGCAGTGCTGTTCAATTTCCCTTTCTAATTTTACGAGCTTTTTGCGAAGGATTTTGTTATGTTTTTGTGACGACCATCGCTTTTGTATGCTCTTCTGTGCTTCCCATAAGTGAATTAGTCTCGAGTCCGGAGTGGGGCCGTCATCTTCCATTTCCGTCTCTATGGTTGCTTTACTGGCGTCTTGAAGTATGGCATCGACCCATTCTTCGAGCTTTTCGAGGTTAGAGATGGGTGCGGGAGTTCGTTTATCGCGAACTTGACGAAAAGCGTCCCACCTGGTATGCAGGATAGTAAGTTTACGTTTCCTGTAGCCCTTTAGAAAGGCCGTGATAGTTAGAATGTAGTGATCACTTCCCTCGTTCATTTCAGTATTCTCCCATGTGGTTTTTGCAGTGTTTTTGACGAAGGCTAGGTCGGGGGACGTGTTTCGACTCACACTATTGCCAATGCGTGTGGGGCGCTCCGGGTCGTTTAGAAGGGTGAAACCATAGCCTTGTGCTGTTTCCCAAATCTTGTTGCCTTTATTTTCCCCCTTTGGGTAGCCCCAGGCTGAGTGCCGGGCGTTAAAATCGCCCACCACTACGAGTGGTGCTTTATGGGCGTGCTTATAGGCGTTGATCATCAATTTGGATGCGGATGGACTTTTGTCTTTTGGGGGACTATACGAATTTAGAACGAAAAGAGATTGATCTGCTCTTTTATTAGGTAGAATTTCAATGAATGTGTACGCTACCTCGTCACATTCCAAGTCTATTTTAATTGCTGTCAGATTTCTATGCACCATGAGCGCTGTGGTCGGAGAGCGGCCGCATCGAAGAACTTCCGTGTAGGTTGCATAGCCTGTTAATTTGGCTGCAATGCCAATTTCTTGGAGTGCCAAAATGTCGGGTTTTTCTTGCGAATCTTGAATTGTTAATTCTAGGGCTCGACGTTTTTGTTTGAACCATCTGCAGTTCCATTGCCATAAAATTTTAGGTGCTCCAGCCATCACGAACGCCTGTGAGGATCTAGCCGCGCCGCGCCGACGCTGTGCGATCTGATTGGACCCCCTGCCGGGTGTCGAGCATCTGACTTTGACATCGAAGCTTCAGATGAGTCATTGTCTCCCGACAGATGCAAGGGATTTGCGGGCGGCTTACGTGCCATGTCAAGGCCTGTATGGGTAGCAAGTGCCTGCACTGTCGTGCTCAGGATTGTTGTTTCCGTTTGTTGCTTAATTTGCTCGGTTAAATTGCTCATGTTATTTAGAATGTGCTCAAATGCGGTTTCTAGTTGAGCTACACGCGCATCCATCCCTTCCGATTTACCTTTCTTATCACCTGTTGATTCTGTTGGGCCAGCTGCTTTCCGCTTTTCGCCTTTAGTTACGTCAGTTTCCATATTTTCTGCCTCACTGGGAGCGCAAACCACTGGTCTGTTCGCACAGAGATTCTGCGAGTTACTAATTGGGGTTGGTTTGTTTTCGAGTTGTCGAATTTTATCATTAGCGGCAGCCAATTGTTGTTTTAGAAATTTTATCTGCTCTGCCAGCTCCCTCACCTGTTGGTCCTGTTGCTGTTGTGGCTTGCTTTGCTGGGGCCTTGTGGGGGTGCCCTCTTCTCGGGCAGCTTGGCTGATCTTGTAGCCGGAACGTTGTTCCCTTGTCTGCGTCGTTGTCCGTCCGTTTCGTGATTGCTGCGTGGGCGGTGTCTCCAATGAGGTGGTCACTTGCGGTGTTGTTTTGTCGCGGAGGTTAGGTTTACCGCTTCCCCAGGCTACGTGCTTGGCAGGTTCGTCTTGCTGGGAGGTGTTTCCTCCGGAGGTGGACTGGTCAATCGCTTTGCTGTGCAGAGGAGGGAATGACTCGGAGCGGTCTCGAAAGACGCCTTGGGTTCGCCCTCTTGAGTGGGAACGCCTGGTCTCTCCGGTGGTCTGGGTGTCGCTTTGTGACGTCGTTTTCTTGTTCTGTTTTGGTTGTATGAAGCGCCTTTTGCAGTTTCGACTAGCCGTTGGGTGTGTCCCATGACAAACGACGCAGAGTGGGATGCACGTCGGTTTCTCTTCTTTCGGTGGAGGTGAGTGCTCTTCCCCGCACCTTCGGCATCTGGGGATTTCTGGTCGGGGTTGTGGACATACGTCGGAGCGATGTCCTAATTTCCGACAATTGAAGCAAGCTTCCGGCCTCTCCCTGAAGGGGTACACGTTTAGAGTGAAACACCAGATAACGTATCAAGGACGGTAAGTCTCGGCCGGCGAAGGTGATCACAAAGTGTGTTGAATTACCGAGTCTTCTTGCATTCACAATAGGTAATTGCGGGTTCTTGTTTGCTATTTCATCGTGAATGGCTTGGTCCATTTCGTTAGTATAGGCTCTGTAGACCAGTACCCGTATGGAGTCGTCCGGAGCCGGTAAGTACGCCGATACCGGTATGTCGATGTTATGCTCTTCACAGCGTAAAGATTCAAGAGTCCGGTAAGCGTCCGCCCGCGTTCTATCGGGTGTACTAATGGTGATCGTGTTTTTGATCGGGTGCACTCTCACCTGGTCGGCTTGCTCGGCTTGCGCCTGGTTGATTTTGGATGTCGCGTAGATCGCCTCCAAGAGTGCGATAAGTCCAATGTTGGTCAGATTCACGGCAAACTTGGGTCGCAACACAATTTTATAGTCCTCCTCGGGCAGTCGAGGCATGGGCTTCCGTCGCGGTAGCTGCGGCGGACGCGACTTATTCTTGGAGGCAGCCGAAGCACCGGCGAGGCCTAGTTCCTCGGTAAGCTCGGTGGGGTCGGTTTTCTTGCGACCGAAGAGCTTTTGGAGGTCTAGCGGGTCGGCCGGACATTTCGGGTGCTGCCACGTACCATCACGTAGCTCCGCGGGGTCGATTTCTTCGCCTTCGACGGTGTAACTCATCACTGCTTGCTCGGAGACACTGGCTGCGTCGAGCGGGCGAGCAACGGCGTCTCCGTTGTCGCGCTATAGGCTTGGGTTCGGTGTAGCTGTGAGGTGGCGTGGCGCCTACCGAAAACGGCGAAAATCGCCGAAGAATCTTGGTGCCGGTTCCTCCAAATGGTCCGTATGGGTGTCGGAACACACAAGGAAAGTCCTTAGTAAATTTGGTGAAGCTGCGTGAGCCGGTTGCGGAAAAAGATCGAAAAGGTGCGGAGTGCATGTGAGATGCGTCCGCTCCCTACGAGAGCTCCGCCCCTACCGAGGGAAGGGAGGCGACGTTTAGCTGCGGCACCAAGTGCCTATTTATATCAGCGGCTCCGGCAGCAGTCACCAACGCCGCACGCATTTTGTGCGAACGCGGGCAAAACGCCGACGGCGTCGACAACCGTTATGCGTGTTGCCGGTGCTGCTGCATGTCCAAGTTAATACAGCTGATAAAGCTACTATCATTACTCCGTATAGCTATCTACAAATTTGCTATCGCAATTGATGCTTCGCCTTTCAAGTGAAACTGCGACAACTTTTTTTTCGAAGTTACTGTTATCTAAGTGTCATTATTTCTTTGCCACTATGATGTAAGCAGACGGTAAATAAATGCATGATTTGACATAACCAGGTTTGTCTATGACATATCCACTATTATTTAAGCTGATACAATGCATATTCATGGGTGCATATTCAACCACCACACATTCCTCCTACACAAACAATTCCTACATACTATCGATTGTTCTTAGCAGCTGATGTTGGCTATTATGCAATTTCTTGAAAGCACATGCAGCTACCAACACATGATTTTTAGAGCAGTTAGTCGGAAGCAAAGAAACTGATTTTTTCTGTGGCCTAAGCTTAAATGATATTGCCGCGACGCTATCTGTGCCCAACCACGCTGACGACAAAGACGACGACCTCGAGCTTGCAAGCGAGGTGCTAGAGAAGAAGTTTGAACTGAACGCTTTGTCCTCATTGCCTCAATTAAATACCGCTATTCGCTCTTGTCTCCAGTGAGCCGTGACACTGGTGGAGGTGCGGGGTATCGCATCCTCGCCTAATGATTGGGACGACTCCTGTGAGTAGCCCTGCATCCAGCCCTTCAAGACATCATCCACGCGTCGGATCCCAACATTCCTGATTCGAAGAAGCTGATCCACCTCATGCGCGGCGTCAAAGAACAGCTATTCGCTGGTCTAGTGCGAAACCCACCTACAACAGTGGAAGAATTTATTAAGGAAGCCACACCAATTGAGCGGGCGCTCCAGCAGCGTAGCCGGCAATATGAACGCCTAACTAACGATGCACCTGCAGGAGCCGCAGTTCTGGCAGTGACCGACTAGACCGCGCTGCGTCAACTGATCAGAGACATTGTGCGCGAGGAGATTGCGAAGCAAACTGCGACACCGAAGGAGTTTACTGTTGCATCGGTCGCTGAAGTTGTCCGCCAAGAAATCCGCAAGCATTTGCATCTCCTGAGCCACTCCCTGAACCGTGTCCCGAGCCGCGCTTCGAGCCACGCTACGAGCCACGTGCATATAGCTACGCAGACGCTGTCCGTCGCCCTCTTTCTACCGTGCCAGTACAATAAGTACCACCAGCGGCCACCTACTGCTGCCTGGATACAGAGAGAGCATTTCAAGCGACCCCAGCTTCGCAGGACCGACGTATGGCGCACTGCTGATCGCCGACCATTGTGTTTTCACTGTGGCGAACCAGGGCACATTTATCGTTTTTGCCCTCATCGCCAGGGTGGCATCCAGGAAATGTCACCTGCTACTCCGCGACAGTTTCCAGAGAGAAATCCACGCTTCGACGACAGTATCACTCGGGAACAAGGCAGCTCAGCTAATCTCCGGTCGCGCTCGCTGTCTCCGTTACGCTATTCTTCGCCGGACCGTCGCAGTTTCGCCGACGTGGTAAGAGGCCGCTCTCCAAGCCCACGGCGGGGAAACTGAAATCAGCGACCTCCGGGGGGAAGGTTGCAAGTCATCGAACCGCCGAAAATCCCCCATTATTACTGAGAAAGGAGCACAGCAACCCGGAGAAACGGAACACCGACGAATTTGTGAGTGCCGACCTACTCTTAACGATTGATGGACACGACGTGACAGCTTTAGTTGATACTAGCGCAGACTTTTCGATAATGAGTGAGCAGTTGGCAGACCGGCTTAAGAAAGTAAAAACGCAATGGACGGGCCCTCATATTCGAAATGCCGGGGGCCAGATAATGACACGTACAGGAAAATGCACTGCACGACTCCAGATAGGAAATACAGCTTTCGTCGCCTCTTTTATGATTTTAAAAGAGTGCTGCAGATCACTCATCCTTGGAATGGACTTCTTGCGGGAGTACGGCGCCGTGGTTAACATACGGGATAGCGAGATAACCTTATCGAATAGTACAGACACGAGCCACGACGACGAGCGCCAACGTACATCGTTACGTGTCGCCGACGACGACGTCTGCATACCACCACTATCATGCAGTCTTGTCTCCGTCAGTTGCGGAGAACAGTTTAACAAGGACGGTGTAGCCGAACAATTAACTGCACTTCTGTTCCATCAAGGTGTTGCTATCGCTCGGGGTATCGTCAGCCTAATCGGTGGTCGCACAGAGGTACTACTGACAAATTTGACTAATGAACGCCGGCACATCAGTAAAGGCACCGCTGTGGCATACTTTGATGAAATTGACCACGTTCAATACTGCTTTGCTGTAAAAGAGGAATCAACCACCGATACGATCCCACATGTACCCGTCATCGTCGTAGACTCACGTTTAGCGCCGCAACAGAAACAAAGTCTAAGGGAACTGCTTGACCATTTTAAGGACTGCTTCTCTACAACGTCCCGAATGCGTCAAACACCACTGACGAAACACCGCATTATTATGGAGGAAACAGCAATACCCATCCGGCAGCATCCGTATCGCGTGACTGAGAAAGAGCGTGAAGCAATACAGCAGCAAGTCAAGAAAATGCTAGAAGATGATGTCACCCAGCCGTCAAAAAGTCCTTGGGCGTCACCCGTGGTACTCGTTAAGAAGGATGGTAGCCTGCGGTTTTGTATCGATTATCGCAAGCTCAATCGGATTACGAAAAAAAACGTGTATCCCTTACCACGCATCGACGATTCCCTCGACAGGCTACGGCATGCTCGGTACTTCTCGTCAATGGACTTAAAGAGTGGGTACTGGCAAATAGAGGTCGATGAACGGAATCGCAAAAAGACTGCTTTTGTGACGCCTGATGGACTCTATGAATTCAAAGTTCTCCCTTTTGGTTTGTGCTCCGCCCCATCCACGTTTCAAAGGCTAATGGATACCGTTCTCTCAGACCTTAAGTGGAAGACCTGCTTAGTGTACCTAGACGATGTGATTGTTTATTCTGCCACATTTGATGAACATCTCAGACGGCTACGGTTAGTTCTTCAAGCCATACGGTCCGCTGGGCTTACTTTAAAACCTGAAAAGTGTCACTTTGGCTATGAAGAACAGCAGTTTTTGGGCCACGTTGTAAGTCACACAGGTGTCAGACCTGATCCTGAGAAAATCGCAGCTGTCGCAAAATTTTCAAGGCCTACGGATAAGAAGGCAATCAGACGCTTCCTGGGCCTATGCGCATATTACCGGCGATTTGTTGGGGGTTTTGCACGCATCGCCTCACCGCTGACCTTCCTAACCAGAGAAGGTGTCGCGTTTGTGTGGGGCGAGGAGCAGGAGGCGGCATTGAACGAGTTGCAGCACCGTCTACAAACTCAACCTGTTCTTGCCCTCTTTGACGTGGATGCGCCCACAATGATCCACACCGATGCCAGCACCGTGGGTCTAGGCGCCGGCCTTGTTCAGCGGCAAGACGGCGCTGAGCGAGTCATCGCTTACACGAGTAGAACCCTATCACGTGCCGAATCGAACTACTCCACCACAGAGAAGGAATGCTTGGCTGTAGTATGGGCAGTTACCAAGTTCCGCCCGTATATATACGGCCGCCCATTTCAAGTCATAGGTGACCACCATTCTCTCTGTTGGTTGACCAACATGAAAGATCCATCTGCACGTTTGGCACGCTGGGCCCTACGGCTTCAAGAGTACGACATGACAGTGGTCTATAAATCGGGAAGGCAGCACTTAGATGCTGACTGCCTTTCCAAATCGCCGATCGAGTCGTCAGGTGGAGATGACGACGAATCCACAGGCTTTTTAGGAGTTGTTGATGCGGCCACCATCTCTCAACAACAACAAGAGGACCAGGAGTTCGCTTCTGTAATTGATTTCTTAGAAGGCCGCACAACAAACAAGCCTGGATTGTTCTCAAGAGACCTATCATCATTCTGCATACGCAACAGTGTTCGTTTTAGAAAGAACTTCTCTTCAACAGGGAACAAATATCTACTAGTCGTCCCTAAAACTATCCGCAATGAAATATTGCAGGCCTGTCACGATGAAGCTACCTCAGGCCACCTAGGGTACACAGGAACATTAGCGCGGATCAAAGAGAAGTACTACTGGCCACGGCTTGCAGCACAGGTGAAGCACTACGTTCGAACGTGCCTTGACTGCCAGCGACGAAAAGTACCACCTGCGAAGCTTGCCGGACTATTACATCCTGTTCCAGTGCCGGAAACGCCGTTTGCACAAAGTGGGATGAACCTTTTGGGCCCATTCCCAATATCTGCCCCAGGAAAATAGTGGATCATAGTTGCGACAGACTACCCTTCGCGATATGCAGAAACCAAGGCACTTCCGAGCAGCACAGCAGCCGAGGCCGCACAGTTCTTCATTGAAAACGCTGTCCTGAGTCACGGTGCTCCAGCGTTCATCGTAACCGACAGGGGAACCACGTTCACGGCTGAACTTTTGCGAACTGTACGAACGCTCAGTGGCACGGCACATAGAAGGACGACAGCCTATCACCCGCAAAGCAATGGACTCACGGAGCGCCTCAACAAGACTCTCGCAGACATGCTGTGCATGTATGTCGATGTGGACCACAAGAACTGGGACCAAATGTTACCCTACGTCACGTTTGCTTATAACACGGCTCGGCAAGAAACAACAAAAACGACACCATAAAGTCTCCTCCACCGTCGAGAAGTGACTACAATGCTGGATGCTATGCTGCCTCATGATTCCAGCGATTCCGAGACTGACGCCGCAGATTTTACAGCGCACGCCGAAGAAGCAAGACAGCTCGCGCGCGTTCGCAGAACTAGCCAGCAAGAGCGAGATGCCCGACGTTACAATCAACACCATCGATGCGTCGTCTACCATCCCGGCCAAAGAGTCTGGGTTTAGACTCCAGTACGCCGCCGGGGCCTCGCGGAGAAACTTCTACGCCGATACTTCGGACCATACAAGGTTCTACGACGCCTTAGCGACGTCAACTATGAAGTTGTTCCTGACAGCCCATCCTGCTCGAGGCGCCGTATGAACCTGCCTGAGACTCTGCACGTGGTGCGCATGAAACCTTATTTTTCTGAAAGACATGGGTACTCTCTGGTTTGCTGATCACCGGGTGCTACCCGACGAGCATCGGGTCGATGCTCCTTATGAAGGGGGCAAATGCCGCGACACTATCTGTGCCCAACCACGCTGACGACAAAGACGACGACTTCGAGCTTGCAAGCGAGGTGCTAGAGAAGAAGTTTGAACTGAACGCTTTCTCCTCATTGCCTCAATTAAATACCGCTCTTCGTTCTTGTCTCCAGTGAGCCGTGACAATATGCTTAAGGAAAATGAACGTGTGTGGAAGATTTTTACTTTCCTGCTGTGAGAACCTTCATACGAGAACCTCTGCACACTGGACGTGCATGCTACTCTCTTGCTGTTACAGCCAAAATGAAAAAGTGTTCTTGTGAACTACTTTGTAGCTTTGCATTATGCACTTTTACTTGAAGTCAGCATCTATATGCTGTGCTATGAACAACAGCAAGACAAGTCAGGCAAACCATGTGAAACACTTTAAAGATTCTGGATTAGGGCGAGTTAGTACTATATATAGTGCAAGACAAATCAGCTGCTCGTACAGCAGTGCTGTCAGCATGACACGGCTGACAGCACCGCAAACCCTTAAATTTATATTTGCTTGACAGATTATGCATTCTAGTAGCTTTCATGTTGCATATGCATGAAAATGTGAAACAAGAATTGGTGAAAAACAGCATTCTTTTACATAAATATCTTGCGTATCATACCAAGATTTCTGTGTATCTTACCTTGTGGCGGTAAGATACACAAGATATATACGTAAAAGAATGCCGTTTTCACCAATTGTTGTTTACATTTTCCTGCATATGCAACATGAAAACTACTAGAATGCATAACCTGTCAAACAAATATAAATTTAAGGGGTTGTGGTGCTGTCAGCCATGCCATGCTGACAGCACTGCTCTTATGTATGTCTATAAATATTCTGCTATGTGATTTGAGTGTTGCTTGACCATCACATACGTACGTTGCCTGAAAGCTCAAGTGACATAATGTAACATCCAGGTTACGTTGTCAGGAAGTTCCGTTAAAGTTATGTCAACGTTGTGAATGTGCTGCTCAACGCTGCCACAACGTTACAAATCAACGTTGTCTGGCGATCAAAAAAGCGGACATTAGCAGCATGTAGGCAACGTTATGCACCGACATTTGTGCACATTCAGAGAACGTTATGGCAACATTTTGCGTTACTTGGGTTGCTCGCCATCTCGAAAGAACTCCTATCGTACGGAATTCACATTCCAAGTAAGTTGGAAACCGTTTGGGTTGTCATTGAATTTCCCAAGCAAAAAATAATTATTTGCCTCTGTTACCGCCCCCCTTCTCACAATCCCATTTTTGTTAACGAACTACACGACGTGATTAAGTATGTGATGTGTCAATTCCCGAGGTTACCGCTTCTCTTAATGGGGGATTTTAACATCCTTAATGTTTTGTGCGAGTGTGAGCCACCTGCGTTAAATCCTCCTTCTTCACTCGCAAGAGATATTTTGGATATGTGCGCTGTATTTTCTTTAACACAATTGATAACGAAACCAACTAGAATTGCAGAATCAACAGCTAACATTCTTGATCTCGTTTTAGCAAACACCGTGAATACCTTTCTAACGTCACTCAACTGCGCGGTATAGTTGCCCACTCTATTCTATCATTTCGCATAACATTTCACGTCCAAAATTCAAAAACAGAAAGCAAGTTATAAAAGATTATAAAAATGCGAATTTCGAACTAATGAACCAGGAACTTCGCACTTTTCTTGACGTTTTTCTCGATGGTTTTGAAGAGGGAACGATACAATAAAATTGGGATTTATTTTTATTTAAGGTTAAAGAATTACCAATAAATACATACCTACTCGTACGATAATTGCAAATGCTGATGCACCATGGTACAACCGCTACATAAAACGCTTGTCGAATAAGAAAAAACGCACATGCCGCTCAGCAATACAGTCCACAGATGGCGGCCGCTGGGCAGCCTACGAACAAGCTTCCGCCGTGTACATCGCAGCCCTAAAGAATGCTAAAGATAATTTTCTAAATAACACGTTACCTTCAAAGCTGACATCCGATGCCAAAAAGTTTTGGCGCGTGTTTCATCCTAAAAGTGACAGTGCAATCAGTCTTGTTGATTCTGCAGGGAATACTATACCTGATGCGCAGTGTGCCCATCTGTTAAATGATGTCTTTGTCCGCAACTTTTCTACAACTCAAACAATGCTTCCTCATGTTAAACCTTTAGGATTTATAGTAATGTCTCCCGTTATTATTGACTACAATGGCGTGGTCAAAGCTATAAAAAATGTAACAGCACCCTCCTCACCTGGGTACGATTCCATTAATCCTATGTTTCTTATAAATAGTCTGTTAGTAATCAATTATATTAAGAAAAAATTTTGAACAGTCCCTAGAGAACAGTTCCCTCCCCTCTGACTGGAAGATCTGGAGGGTGGTTCCGCTTCACAAGTCTGGTCTCTAAGTCTTCACAAGTCTGGCCTCTAAATTATCGCCCCATTTCTCTAAGTATGATTCCATGTAAAATTTTCGAGCATATTCTATTTTCAAATCTTGTTTCTTTTCTTGAATCGAATTCATTTTTTTGCCTTCACTACACGGTTTGCGCAAGACATTCTCGTGCGATACTTAACTCGTATGTTTCACTCACCGTCTTCATGCTATCCTCGATCGTTCTTCTTTAGCTCACTCTATATATTTATATTTTTAAAAAGCCTTCGATAAAGAATGCCATAATCTCCTTTTATATAAGTTGCAGTTACTAAGTTTGGATTCCAAACTACTTTCATGGCTTGAATGTTTTTTTACTAAATCATTCCCAGTTTGTCTCTATTAATAACACTGTTTCTCCTCCGAGTCCTGTTTCCTCAGGAGTACCACAAGGGTCGTTGCTTGGCCTTCTCCTTTTTCTATTCTACACTAATGACTTACCTTCCTGCGTCTCTTCCCATGTCAATTTGTTTGCAGATGACTCTGTACTATTTCGAGAAATAACTAGCCCAAATGATACTACTATTCTACAGTTTGATCTTGACGCTGAGTATGGGGACTACATTTCACATGCTATCAAGTGAAAGTTATCGCTCAGCACAAGACGCAACTGCATGATAACTTAATTGAATGTTATTGTTGATTCTATCTGACATATAGTATGTTCTGGCCCAACCTTGCGTAATCGATTCTATGCGCGATGCGAATATTGTTGTACTTTCTGGAAGATAAATATGCAGTAGCAGCGATTACGCTCCAACCTTCAACGAGTCATGTGACGCGCTTGACCCGCAGGTCATATTTCGCCAATCGCCGACTCTGTTCGCTGTATCATTGTGCTTTCAGTGCCACTTACTATTTTTTTTTCTGGGCACAGGTTCAACCAATAAAGAGTTGACATTTTGAAGTCACATTGACAGCGTCTTATTTTACACCGTCATGACAATGTGACAATGCTCTAAAGTACTTTTTGATTCCACAGCAAGAATTCCACAGACATAGGCTGTCACAAGAAGGAAGGAGATGCAGATGTGGTAGTGGCTCTGAATCGTTATATCTCATGATATCATTACTATATTAATCATGAATAGACATGCATTGTTATAATGTGCGTTGGTACCATATAGTACCGATCGACACACTGTACTTGCAACGGCTTCTTGCTGCTTGTCCTGCCTGCGTTTTAAAAGAAATAATTATATAAAAGGCTGGAAGGCAATTCAATCTCTCCTTGAGGCGTAGATGAAACGGAACGCCTTTTTGATTTGGGATGGGAATTGGGTGCATGAACCATAGAGTTTATTCTTAGTGCCTCGATCAGTGACTGAGTGCTAGTTGCCATAAGGTAGGTAAACGAGAACGCTCCGCTTATCGGTTGCTAATGGTCGGTACCACCAGTGGTGCGGTCGGTATATCGATACCGCCGAGAACACCGCGCACTCCTTAGATGATTGACCAACATATGTGATTATGACACGCGTGGCTTGTCCGCAAATCCGATTCATTTGCACGCGCCGCTTCAACTGTAGTTCTCTGCATTTTCTTAGTTTTTTTCTTTAAAGGTGAAAGCCTTATGTCTCATGGTGAGGTCTCTATTTCAAGGCTGTTTCAAAACCGCATCGTCGACACGAAGTGGTCCTCTTAGGGTAAGAGGCGATACTGCACACAAAAACAGTGATTAAGGGTGGGACAATGATAAAGCAAGTTAACTGACTGAAGTGATAATTGGTATACAGAGAGCTGAATGAGGTCAATTAAGAGTGACTTAATGGTGAGTTAAAGGGGCTTAGTTAGGTGATATGAGTCAAATGAAACGTAATGATGAGATAGAGTGAGCTAAGATAATGAAGAGTAAATGAGAGTGAATTAAGAATGAATAAAGGTGAATCAAGTGGTGATAGGGTGAATCAAGAGTGATGAAAATTGGAAATTTGGAGTAATACAGCAAATCAACTGTGATGGAACTAAGCCCAAGATGATCGAGTGAATGAACGTGAACCAAAGGTGAATCAAGAGTGAATCAAGTGTGAATTAAGAGTGTATCAAGGGGTTATGGAGTGGGGGAGTGACTTGCAAAAATATGAGAGATTTGAGGGTCCAATTGAGTGAGAGTGACTCAGCAAAAATGTGCTGAGTCACGGTTCGAGCTTGTTGAATCATAGAGGGGGGACTTGCAAGAAAACAGGATGACTTGCAAAAATGACTGTAAATTGTGGTTTCAGAGTGGTGACGACGCAGCAAAAAAAAGTAGACGTCGTTTTATTGAGTTTGCGGCTCTCCGGCTTTCGCCTTGAAGTCGTTTTAGTTTTAGCATAAGGGACCCCTAGTAAATTAGCCTTTCTTTACTGGTGCAGATGGGGCACAAATGGGAAGAATCACCACAGTCCCCGTATCGATCATCAATAACACGTCTAATTCTGCAACCACTTGGCGGCTGCATGTCCACTGTATTCGTCTGCTTTTTAAGTATACTGTTTCTCACTGATCAACCAAGCTAGAGTGTGCTACTAATTATGCAAGCCTTTCGTCATCTTGCATTTCTTGACTTTCTTGCTCATCTCGCTTCTACTGCCGACAAGTGCAGCCTAATTCCATCCTCTGCAAAAATACCCTACAAAGTGAAATACTGGTCCTCTTCGATTATTCCTTCCTCACAGTCCCGGACTGCCCGAGACGGTGCTTTCAGCCAATGAGCGTTGCGTATGCAGTCTTTCGAACAGTCCGGGACTGTCAGCGAGGGATAATCGAAGAGGCCAACTTACTCTTCATTCAAACTTCGTTCAACCAAATTCAATGTCCTCAACATTAGGCGACAATATGAAAATAAGAATTTTTCTTTAAGAGGAAGCTTGAGCTTGGGCCCAACTCCGAAGCATGCCATCTATTAAAATACATGAAAAATGCAGAAACGCTTCTCTGAGATAACCACTGGGCCGACTTTAGTGAAATTTGTTGCATTTGAGAGAGAAAGTTAAATTCTAGTGACTGTTGTAAGTAGAATGATAATTTAGGGCCCGAAATTTTTAAAGGTAGCCTTCAAAAATTGATACGTTGTAAAAAGATTGAAGCAGGTAGTTTATATATATAGAAATTTGTAGGTCTGCATTAAGAACAGATATGGCACTTCCGTAAACTGCATCCGTTAGAGCATTCAAAGCGGACAAATTTTATACAATTCATGTCTTAAGTGAATTAGTTACATTGTTTGCAGGTGTTTTGCAAAACTCCAACTAACATATTAGTGGCTTATTTAAGAGCCATGTTTAATACATTAATTTGTGCTAGTATATGCAATTTAAAGCCTTTTTCATCGCGGAGGTACAGAGTTGTAAACTTTACAGTGTGGCTTTCTGAAAATTAGCGATTTTCTACAATAAAAAAAACTTGACGGCCTCAATTAAACATTCGTTACCAACAGTCACTAGATTTTAACTTCTTCTTTTAAATGCAACCAAGCCAACCTCATCAAATTTCATGCAGTGGTTGCCGAGAAAAAAACGATTTCCCTTTTCCCATGTATTTAGGTGCCCCGAGCTAAAGCTGCCAATGTTCGTAAATCGCAGGGGCCAAAGAAACTAAACCAAAACAGTGTTTGTGGTGAGTACATTCTAAATATCATATGCAATAAATTATTATATATGAGAAACTAAACAGATATATGTTCGAACTTTGTTGCGTTTTGCAAAGTCCACATTCAAACTCTTCGAGATGGCGCCACCGCATGTCGCCAAAGGCGCGCTGCGCGAATTCGAAAGTTAGTCGACGGTGAGATACGAGCGCGGGAAACTGCTGCCTGTGGGCACGCTGGCGTGTGCTTGACAGCCCATCGTTTTTCGTTTGTACTTACAAGGTGGCGTTACTTGACAGAAGATAATAATACTTTGATACTCTTCTCACGCCTACAAACGAGGGCGACGTGATAACCAGCACAGAACCCGCAAGGGTGAACTCCAACGAACTGCATGCCTCCACCAACTGCACTATCACTTCAATGTATTCTTCCCGCCTTTGGAAGAAGCATTTTGGTAAGCTTCTGTTTTATTTATTGTTTGCAAAGTTGGTCGCAGGCAAACATTTTTTAGCTTTATTTCTTGAAAGATCGCATTCGAGTTCACTATCGCGAGTCTCGCGCCGTGAGCAACGGCAGCTGCCATATCTAGAACACATTATTGTGCTCAATGCGCATGCATGACGTACGCTTTGATAATACTAATATGGAATAAGAAGAACTGTAACCTCTATATCGTACAAGAGGAAAATGACGCGAAGATAATACATCAGGGTAAATGCAGGTGAGTGAGCACCTGCAGGGATGATATCACCTGCAAGGGCATGCTTGATGCTCTCTCGCGTGCAAATGTCCCGGTTTGATGAGAGACAGCACGGTGAACAGCGCCAACGACAGAGAAAGAATCCCCCTCCCCCCCGTTCTAGAGCACATGCCAAGGAACATTCTGGTGGAGGGAAAATTTTCACAACGCCGCAGTATGCTTCTTGAAACGTTTTGTCTTTTATAAACGTGTCGGTAGAAGCCTTTATCCTAGATTTAGTTTTGAAATTAGACCATATTCTCTCGATGTGTAATGCATTTATATCCAATCACCATGGATAGAAGATGGGGCTTTCTACTTTAGATCGTATGACCTATCTCATAAGTGGTAGCGATTACATGTATTTAGAAACGCAGAAGGCTTGTATTCAACCTTAATATTTTAGAAACACAAATTTATATCAGTGTACAACTTGCAAAGGGCACTGTGAGACATTGTACAAAACTTTTTTTTAAAAGAAACTGCAATAATATTTTCAATCTCCCTCTATGAACAGCATCATTGTGCATTGTGGAGACTGAACTTGTTCGGAGACACAAACTGACTGACTGACTGATTGAATGGATGTGCAGCCAATCTGAAAGAAACCATAGCAGAACAAAAAATTGGGTGGTGATATTCACTGAACGTGATTTTAGCACAAGATGTGACACAAGACAAAGGTAACAGTCGTATGTGTCAGTGTGTTACCTTCGTCTTGTGTCACAGCTATCGTGCTACACTACATCATGTTCTACAATAAATCTGGTACAATTGGAACAGCCAAACTTGTACCTCATAGTGATGGTACCCAGGCGGCACGCCAGCTCGGACCAACGTTCGATACGTATTGGCACTTCCTGGCCGAGTGATGGCCTAAGGATAACAGCGTGGTTCCAATATGGACTGGGCCATCCTAATTCCTGGCCGAATGATGGCCTAAGATTAACAGTGTGGCGCGAATATAGGCTGTACCATTCTGATAGAGATCCAACGCTGGCCCGCATTACACATTCAGTAAATAATATTAGCTCGTCCATTCAACAAGGCGGGAATTATTGGACCAGCTTTCATGTGGACTTGCCAACATGGGTTACTAAGTTGGCTTTCTTTGGGCTACATTGGTCCGTAATAAGCCAATTTACGCCTTATCAATTTTTAATACTTTCTGGTACGACTTGCTAAGGTTAAATAGCATGTTTGAAAGACTAATGCACTGATCACAGGCACACTGCGCAGGAACCAGAAATACGTTTGCAAGCTGTGACCCCTTCAACAGAGCTGATGCCACGTTGGTTAATTAATTAGTTCGCTTGACGATACTACTTTCGTTGAGATTTAATAACAGCTTCGCTGATATGCTTATCTGTCACGGGGGACGGGCTGATCGATTTGCTGTGACAGACCGCGGGTTGTTCACAGCCTGCCGCTTAAGTGTGCTCCACACGTGATATAATTAAGCAATGGTTTGTGAACGACCTTATGATAAAAATTAATTACGAGGAACGTATGATTGAATTACGGTCAGAGGATTACGTAGTACAGTAATCGCAAGTGGCTCCATGTATGGGCGGTTGCCGAGTGCTGTACATAAGCACTCAAAATTTGTTTCGCGTCACTTTGGGCAGAAGCAAACAAAACAGTGCGACATTGCAATGTTCGCTAGAATGCTATGCTTCCAAGTTTTCGCACGACAGGCGATGGAATAGCAAAGTCCTTGTCTTGGTGCCGTCGGCAGAAAAGGCACTCGACTCGATCATTGCTGTCGACGGCATGTCGATGCAATGTCTTTCTTATCAAATCGAACCTTAAAGAGACGTTTAAGCGTGACTGATTCTGTAAGCCCAAAAACTGATGAAAAAAGAAATACATATATATATCACTGCGTAAAACGCACCATTGGCTGCTTCGTCGTGTGCGTGGGGTGCGGATACCTTATCACCATTCTCGGCAAGACGCGTGTTCGAATCCTCCTTTTTTCCTTTTCTTTTTTAAGTTGCTTATTAATGCGCGGTTAACGTTTGTAATTCCATGCGTTTTCACCCCGATTAATCTGTGGTTATTGGGAGAAATGCCGCTCAAGTGCTAGCATTTCTGGGGGACTTCCGAAGAAAATTAAATTATGGAGTTTTACGTGCCAAAAACACGATCTGATTATGAGGCGCGCCGTAGGGGGACTCCGGAAATTTGGACAACCTGGGGTTCTTTAACATGCACGGGTGTTTTCGCATTTTGCCCCCATCGAAATGGGCCGCCGTGGCCGGGATTCCATCCCGCGATCGGGGACTTCCGATACATGCTCACAAAAGTGTGGATGGATGGGTGGATAAGGTTGCACCCTTTAAATCGGGCTGCGGCACACGCAACCTAGCCGTGACTAATAAGTTATTTTGTACTTAGCGGAGGGTGAGCTTGCAGTATAGGCCCGCTGTCTTAACAGGCGACTATATAGCAACATTGGTGAAGTGAGGTTGAGGCTAATGTGCCTGCATTAAAACATGTTAGAAGCTTCTATGGCAACAAATCATATAACACGAAACATACACATACTCACGAGTCATCACAGACTTTTCAATTCATCATTTAAAAAACGCCACAGTCATCCATTACACTGTACACAATAATAACAGCTCATACAAGTGACCAAATGCTGTGCATAAAAAGATTTCATTCATGGGGTTTGATGTCCCTAAACAACAGGCGTGTACGTAGCTGTGATAAATGGTGTGGTGGAAGAAAATGGATTCATTTTGACCTCCTGGGAGTTCAACATGCAGCCAAAGTGCATTATACACAAGCATTATAGTGCATTTTGCCCACATTCATTGCATTGTGGCCACTGCTGGTAGGATCGAGTAGTATTTTCAGTTTTATCCATACAGAAAGGCAATGTAAACTTCCATGGCAATTATATATCAGAAGGCCTTTTCCCTGAATGTTGCACCATCTCACACATATGTAGTCGCAAATCTGAACCCTGAAAACGCTTGTCCCTTGTCTACTCTTTCTTTCGTGCCATGTCTGCTTTTTTTTTGGGGGGGGGGAGGTTCTTAAATCATGTTTCATATGCACCAACTAGGCTTCTAAATGCCCTTTTATGTAAACTACAGTTTATTAAAAAGCTTGTTGTTTCTTTGTGTGGTGTTCATCTTTAGCACTGCAAACAGCTTAAAATCTGCAAAACTAATGACAACTGGAAAGTTCGTGTGGTAACCTGACGAAATGGCACACACATTTCAAATAAACTTTAGTTTATAGTCACTGCATTGTCTGTTTCTTCTTTTGTGTTTGTCTTCAGTGCTGTTTCATCATGTTAATTACCACAACAAACCATCAGCTGTTCCTACTTATGTATACATTCTAAACTGTTTACAGTGTAGAAGTTATGTGTGAGAATCCTGCTACCAGTTGCTTGAAGGAAGTGCAGTAGGTACGTGTTTGCAATTAACATACACTTTGTGGTAGTGATTGTAACTAGACCTAAGAAATGCAAGCCCAAGTGGCTATTGCGTTCACTCTAACCAAATAGTCATTATCTCCCATGCCATTGCACACAGGAAAATTCTCATGGTTCTGGTGTGTGTTTTCATAACCATGTACTCACCTCAGATAAGGCTCAACTGTAACAGCAATTTTACACTTTACATTATAGGTGTGCTAAGGGGGACTACCAAGTTAGGCTGTATTCGTAAATTATGCACTGCAATAGCAAAACGGCCCCTGTTAACAAAAGAGGCAGCTTGGCAAGTCCGAGAAGAAACAAAATTGGAAGACGAGTGGTAGTGCTGCGGTGAAGTTATATAGCACCAGGCTCACTGTGATGTATTGAATTTTGACAAGACCTACTCGGGTCTACTTGTTTATCTGGTCAAGAATGACTTCATTCTAAAGAAGCGAAAAAATAACCTTAGGAACTTTTAAGTACTTCCCCTGTCTTAATTAACACATCCTGAATATGAGGGAACACACTGAAATCTTTCATACTACCACATTGATGCACCAGTACGACATTAAAAAGGAAAAAAAACCATTTGGCCTTCATATTCTGCAGTAAAAGTCAACCTAAGTCAGTCTAAGATGACTTAGTTTTGCTCTTTAGTGTCCCTATGCTACGTATACTGAAAGGCAGTGGTTAAGCTGTTGCTTCATTCATAAGGGGCATCATGTCGAAGATGACATGTGCATGACAACTATAAGGACATGCCATGACGCATCACAGATACAGTAATTGTGTCATCTCTCATCTTCCATGGCACAGCTTGAGATAATGTAAAATTGAGTGTGGATAAATGTGGTGCTTTCATTGTGCTAATGCACACCAAAAGGCTGCTCTAGTGACAATGTGCATGCTGCATGCATAGATGCAGATTTATATACTGTGTTCACGCTAGCTTTCCACATGTGTGGAAGCAGCCAGGGCTGCTGCCATTAAGATGTGAGGCTTAGATAGGCAAGGTGCTGAATGATAACCAACCTGCTCTATTGTGTAGTCACTGTCAGGCTCAGCCCCATATATGTTGCAATCTAGGCAGAACTACATTGCTGCACCTCTCTGCAGCTAATTTTTCAAGCATTAGGCATGTTGTTATTAATGTCTTGAAAGAGTGACTGTGAAAAAAAATGAGATGGGCAGCAATATGCACGTCAAGGTGATCACAACAGAGAAGAATAAACAACTAAATAATCTAATATTTGTGCATTTTTGCACAAGAAAGTAGAGAAGGGGCCCAATGTGAATCGACGGTTTTCAGAACACAGCAAGCTTGATAGCTTCTGCAGCCATATTGCAAACCAATTCAAGGGTGGCTACATGACAAAATATGCCACAGTGTTCACATGCCACAGAAATAATTTGCAGAGCCCTTTTACATGTGGCAGGGTTTACATTCATTGATCAGCGCATCAATGATAGAATGCGTGAACGTTGATTTTGCTGCCCATGGGTACACAGGTGGCCATTTATTCTTTCATTGTTGTGAATGCAGCTATACCTCCAGTTTTTATAATGTGCATGAGATGGGAAAGGCATGCACAACTTTTGAAAGTGAGCTTCTGGAAATGTACTAATTAAGAAACACAGCTCCTGACATGTAAGAAAAACATAAAGAACGCAGACATTTAGAATAACCTATGAACCTTGTTAAGGTGAGATGTGGCTACAGGGATCACGCACATACAAAACATTTAGTTGCGATATATCCTTTGAATAACGCCAGAAAGCCTAAAACCCATTTTGCTAAAACAAAACAAATAATAAAAAAAGATTAAAAAACAACTTAAGCTTTGTCACCTAGAAAGTACATTTGTATCCTCCCCCCACCTGAAAAAAAGTCTTTATAACTTAGTAATTCATTATAAATTGACTATCTGAGCTACCTGCAATTTAAGCTATGGTTCAGTGTGTCGAAGACACTAGCGTGAATTTCGGAAACTTTCCCACCCTTACATCAGCATTTTGAGCTACCGAACTCTTGTGTGTCAAAAATGCCATGTTGGGCATTGTGAAGATAAACTAATATCTCCAAGTCTAACTCTTGTTCTGTCACTTATTTTGCTTCTGTCCTCCTGGATTTTATGCTGGTTTTAGTTCTAAAACAAAGCAGCTCTATTTAAAGCATGTCAATTACAGAAATGAATTGAGAATATATTTGAGTCAGTTTTGAGAATATATTAAGCTAGCACAAACAGGGCACTTATCACTGGAAAGCACCAGAATGGTGGCGCTTGTTCTCTTGAGATCGAAATGATGCATTCGTCCGTGCTGCTGCATGAACTTTGGGAAATGTCACCCTGTTTTCAATGTGCTGCCCTTTTTGGCTGCATGGCTCTCACGCATAATAGCCAGTGTGGCCAACAATACATTTGACGTAGCTCCTTGCAGGAGCATCGCAAACCATGGCTCCAATGCTCACGCGAACATGAACATCTCCTATGCTTAACCCCTCAGAGGTTAGGTCGGAGACTTCTTGCACATATGGCTCTAGGTAATCCTGCAGACATAGCGTCTTCCCTGCACCACAGTACAGACTGACAAGAAGTGGCGGTGATGCCTCCACATTTTTATGCGGCACAAAATGGACCAAAAGGCAAGCTGGCTACTTTTGTAAAGAGGGACTCCGTCAATATTGCCTTGTAGCTTCAGTTCACTTGGAACTACTTGCCCCGGCTGCAACACTTGACGAATTCCTTCTGCAAGGCCAAAGTGCAGAAATGAACCATTTTGCTCCACCTGAGCTTTGCGCTCAGTTTTCAAAACTGTCCTAGCATCTTTTGGAAGGTCAGAGATGCCTCTTCGCCGGCAGAAATCGAGGACATCGTTAATGCATGCATGCGTCATATTATGTTTGGAAGCAATCACAGCGAGCTCTTCACTTTCAGACAGTTGTTCGGAAAGTACTTGAGAGAGCGTTGGACTACAAGTGAAGGCTATTCCCTCGTCTGGCCCAGTGAAGCTGTCTGAAGCGAGAAAGTCATCAGACTCATCACTTGAATCGCTACCTTGGGGACCTCCTTTGTCACTTGAGCTGCTATCAGTCACTGTGCTCACATGAGGACGTACCCGCACTATCTGATTGGCATTCTACAAAAGGAGCTTCTTGTCTGCAGACGTCATCAACAAAGGCTTCACTTCTCGAACGCTCGTTCAACTGTTTGAACGGAGGCTCACCACCGTCATCCATGGAAATTGAACTTCACGATTGTCTGCTGGTTCCCGGCTTCGGAGGCGAAAGTCGCTTTACACGAGAACTGTCTGCAGAGGTGAAGCTTGCAGCTTCGTCGTTGGACAAGGAAGACCAACAAGCTGCGCGAGTCCTAGCTCATTCATTATCTTGGTGTATTGCTTTCTTACGACTCGACATTTCCTCCACTTGGAGGGCATGATGAGCGAGAGGGATGAGTCAGATGCCGAAACCGCAACGCTGTAGCCCGTGCCGAAAAACGCAAGACGACGGCGAGGCGAAAGCGTGGACAGCAGCAGTGCAGTGGGGCAGTCAGTCACAGCAAGGAGCAGCCAACCTGCCAACGCATGAGCCGAATTGAATCGAACCATGGTGGAAGAAAATTTTTTCCTGGAGGAAGAAAAATTTCTTCCTCCATGAAGGAAGTTTTTATTGCGATAGCAATTATATGGACACTTCAAGCAGATTTCTGCCGTCGTCGTCGTGAGGTTCGTATAAAGTCCAAGGCGATAAAATCTTGCAACCGGGCGCAAGGGGAACTGGCGACGCAATCTCCCACGCGAAAGGAGCTAAGCGGGAAGGAAGCGCGGAAGGGAGGGGGGGGGGGGGGAGGCGGCTTCTACTCTGCCAACAAATGCGTTCATGTACTTTGCGCTTTGCGCTTGGTTCTTTATTATGTTTGCGCCGGTACGGGCTGCTGGTGTTGTCGCGCGCATCGTATATTGCAAGCGACCTCCAAACGGCTCTGACCTTTGTATGCTGTGCATTCGGCCGCTCAGTTTTCCCTTGAAGCGATAAACCGCACGAACCTTCGCTCGCTTGCTGCGGCAGCTGCGCTTGCTGCCAGCGTTTTGACAGTGGTTGTCTGCGGTCATCGAGTGTGATCTATTCACGTGTGCTTGTGCGCGCTGACACCACGCTTGTTAATTCAGTTAGTAAGTGAATGTGTCCAACTTTATGCAGCCGATAAAGCTACTATCCCTACTCCGAATAGCTCTCTGCTAATTCGCTATCGCCATTGATGCTTCGCATTTCGGGCGAAACTGCGCAATTTTTTCCCGTTCTTCCATGAAGCGAACGGATTTTTTAAAGGCCCGTTCGATTCGCCTGCACCACTGTGAACCAGTTCGCGCACCGATTCACGAAAAGCGCGGCACACGAAACGAATGCCGAAGTGAAGACCCGATGCAGGTGTGTGTTTTGTCCGACCAATGTGCACGGCTTGCGTTAAATAGGTCTTGAGCTGCGGGTGTAATCGGCTTCGGAGACGTTAATATACCCGCGCTTGCCTAGACACGGCAGATAGCCGTAAGCTGGGTTTTAACGGCGCTTGTGCATGTGTGCTGTGTCGTCTGCTGCGCTGCTGCTTCACACCTGTACCACAGTGTATTAGAATATAAGGTATGTGTACATTCTAGGACACTGTACCTGCACGACTGCACAAAGTCGGCACCAACAGTAGAAAGGGCGCAGCAAAATCGCGAACCAGCCCTGCACCTTTCCTGTATATTTTGAAACGAACGGCGGATTTCTCATAGGGTGTTCAAAGGCGCCATAGCTGCACCGCTGAAACGAATGAGCTGTAATACAGGTGAATAGAACATGTCAAAGCTACGTTCGATTCACCTACACCACCTGCAAACCGTAGCGAAGCAGCCACTAGTACACTCTACAGCCACGGAAAGCCGGATTGCGTATCGAATTAATACAAACATTAATATACATGTTTTTTCGTTTTTGTCATTCAATGATTCTGGTGCGACCCACGCGACTTGAACGCACTTCCCGGTATGCTTGTTTCTATTGCGCATCATCCACCGTAATTAATGAAATATTAATGTACCTTTGCACTGGCGATTCGAGAGGTGACTAAAAAAAAAAGAGAGCGTCGGTTCCTCGATTTCCTCTCTCTCCTTTCGTCCCGGAATTTGCGCCATCACCATCGCCATCAACGACAGCCTTGCCTTGTGCGCAACGTGGTAACCGAGGAGACTGAAGTCAACGTGTGCGTGAGTATGCATTTTTTAATACGAGTTTTCTTGTCGTGATTGCACCTTATGTGCATTCTCATCTACAGGTCAACGTCGTGTGCGAGTATTTGCGTAGTTAATGGCGCGTGCCAAATATGCAGCGAGCGCACGTGTGGCTAGGCCGATCGGTCGCGTACTACGTGCGCTCGAGATGAATTCAATCATGCGCGCATGCTATATACTCCGGAATGGCATTGACTAGACCGCTTTTTTGATGCACAGAAATACGCTGGGCGTAGATTTCATGCACAATTGATGATGGATTGATGTGTGGTGCTTAATGGCGCAAGGGCCAAGTATGGCCAAAGAGCGCCATGACAAATGGTAATGAAGTGTTCATGTATTATAAATGAAGTGATTGAATTGAGTTACAAGTATAAATGTAGTTTGGCTTTAAAGAGGCCTAAGAACGGGTCGCTGTAAATTGCGTAAAACATAATGACAATGATTTATAACAAAATAAAAAGTGCATAAAAGTTTCACTACGATAAACTGATGTAATAAAGACATACAATAACTACTGTCTCCACAGGGCTCTTGAAGTAGAGAGCTCAGAGGCATGTTCTATAAAGAGTAATGTCACTGCAGCTACAACCTCGAAGGCGAGGCTTTGCTACATATGACCCGCCCAAATTATTTCTAAGACGTCCACTTCATCTAAAAAGCTAAAAACTGTTTACAGGTTAAAAAGCGGTTCGTTACTAAGAAAAAATGCTGGGTGAAGTGGAATTTGCTGGCGATACGCAGAACGGAAGTACTTTTTACGCTCAGCTTCTAATTCTCTGCACTGGACTAGGACATGGAGCACTGTAAGGTTGTCGCCACACCTTCGACATGATGGAGGATCACTTCCAGTCAATGGGTAAGAGTGGGTGCCGAAGGTGTGACCTATTCTTAATCGAAAAAGGAGCACTTATTTGTATCGTGCTGTTTTTTCGGATATCCAGTGCCCTAATTTAGGTTTGATCAAGTGCAGTTTATTGGCTACCTGGGTATCCCACTCTTTCTGGCAATGCTTCTTCAGCTTATGCCGTAAGTATGGTTTAATGTCTGTGGCCGGAATGGGTATGTGTATGTCAGTGTCGCTAAAAGCTACCGAGGTGGCGTTCTCGTCAGCATTTTCATTGCCTTTTACACCGCTGTGTCCAGGTACCCAGCATAGGGTGATTACTTGTTTGCCCATATAAGCTGAGCATAGCAATGAATAGAGTTCGTTAAAGACAGTGTTTTTATGTTTTCGTAAACTCATTAGGGCTCGGACTACACTCAAAGAGTCCGTGAACACAACAGCCCTAGTGAGAGTCGTTTCAGTTATGTGTTTTACTGCAGAGAGGATCGCGTATGCTTCAGCCGTAAAAATACTGGTATGTGGGTTAAGTGTACCGGATAGTAAAAGCGATGGTCCTACAGCTGCGTAAGCAACACCGGCAGGAGACTTAGAAGCGTCTGTATAAAACTCACCACAGGAATATTTCTCCTGAAGCTCAAGGAAATGTGAATCTATATGTGCCTCAGGTGCTTGTTTTAAAATTTCTACAAACGAGATGTCACATTCGATAGTCTGCCACTCCCAAGGCGGTGGAAGCCGAGTAGGAGCCATTAGGACATTCTCTAGAAGAGGGACGTCTCTTTCTTCGGACAGTGCTTTCAACCGGAGGGACAGAGGAGGCCTAGTGGCTGGGCGGTTATGGAACAGCCTGGTCGTGGACACATCGCGAGCAATTGAATGGCACGGATGATCTACATCTGATTTCACCTTCAAGGCATAGGAGAAGCTTAAATATGTCCTTTGGAAGTGTAGAGACCATTCATTACATTCAATGTACAGGCTCTGTACAGGACTTGTCCTGAAGGCGCCTATAGCAAGGCGGATACCCAAGTGGTGTAGTATCTAACATTTTCAAAGCACTAGGTGTAGCAGAATTATAGACTATGGCTCCGTAGTCAAGGCGTGATCGTATTAGACTTTTATACAAGCTTAGGAGGCATCTCCTGTCGGCTCCCCAGGATGTCCGTGACGACAGCTTCAACACGTTCATAGTCTTGAGGCACTTCGCTTTAAGGTACTTCAGATGGGAAATAAAGGTTAGTTTATTGTTTAAGATGATACCTAAGAATTTATGCTCGGAGCTTACAGATAGACGTTCCCCATGAAGGTCTATAGCGGGATCTGGTAGTACACCTCTCTTGTTGGAGAAGAGTACGCATGTACTTTTTTGCGGGTTTAGCCATTCTCATCCACCCATTTAGACAATTTATTTAAGGCAAGCTGTACTTAGTCGCTCGCAGGTACTAAGATTACATGATTTGAAACCCATTTAGATGTCATCCACATATACATAATAAAATATTGTACGTGTTATGACAGCTTCGAGCGAGTTAATTTTGACAATAAATAAAGTACAGCTCAGCACACCACCTTGTGGTACACCAACCTCCTGCGTGAATTGTCGAGACAGAACGTTACCAACTCTAACACGGAACGTGCGATCAGAGAGGTAGCTCTGAATCACATTTAACAAATTGCCTCGGACTCCCATTCCAGCCAGGTCACGGAGAATTCCAAAACGCCAAGTTGTGTCGTATGCCTTCTCCATGTCTAAAAATACTGATAGGAAAAACTGTTTGTGTACAAAGGCATCACGGATATTGGTCTCGATGCGGACGAGGTGATCTATTGTGGATTTACCTTCCCTGAAACCGCATTGTAAGGGAACGAGTATTTTGTTGCTTTCAAGAAAATGGACGAGGCGCTGGTTAAACATTTTTTCAAAGAGTTTGCATATACAGCTTGTCAGAGCTATTGGCCTATAGTTACTGGCTGAGGAAGGGTCCTTGCCTTCTTTGAGAATAGGAATTACGATTGCTTCTTTCCAGGCGGACGGAATGTAGCCGGCAGATAACATGGAGTTAAAGAGTGACAGTAGTGTTCTGTGGGTTTCATGGTGTAAGTGTTTTATCATTTCGTAAAGTATTCTGTCACTTCCCGGAGCAGACTTGTTACAACAATTGAGTGAAGCCTGTAACTCTGCCATGCTAAATGGACGATTGTATGCTTCATTGGCTGTGCCTTTCCGACCTAGAGGTTGTCGCTCTGCTTGTCGCTGGTATCTTAGAAATGTATCTGTGTAATGGGATGTACTGAAAATGTGCTCGAAATGTGCTCCTAGACAATCAGCCTGGTCCTCAAGTGTGTCTCCTTGTGTGTTTACTAAAGGTAGAGGATGGGTTTCGCGGCCTTTTATTTTCTTAACCCTGTTCCAGACTTGCCTTTCGTCTGTATAAGAATTAATGCTGCAGATGTATTTCTGCCAGCTTTCCCTTTTGGCACGGCGGCGCGTTCTTCTACCTTCCGACTTTATTTTCTTGAAGATGATAAGGTGTTCTGTAGACGGCGAGTCACGGAGGCTATTCCAAGCCTTATTTTGTTTCTTTCGCGCTTCCCTACATTCATCGTTCCACCAGGGAACACGTCGTTTAGAAGGCGATCCATTTGTTTGCGGGATACATATTGACGCTGCATCCACAATTAATGCTGTTAAATATGCCACTGCATCGTCAATACTTTGCATACGAATGTTATCCCAGGTCAAATGTGTAAGGTCTCGGTATCGCTGCCAGTCCGCGGAGTCGACTTTCCACTGGGGCACATGTGGTGATCATTCGTCTTGTTTTGTTAATCTTAAGATAATTGGAAAATGGTCACTTCCGTATGAATTGTTAACCACCTTCCATTCCAAGTAGGGCACGACTGTGCTTGACGCAATGCTTAAATTTATGCATGAAAATGTCTTGTTTGCGACGCTGTAAAAGGTTGGTTGTTTCTTATTTAGCAAACATGCACCTGTAGATAACAGGAAATTTTCTATCAGGCGCCCTCTGGCATCACAAAGCTGCATCACTCTGTGGAGCTACGCCGTTGCTTCGTCGTTTGAGACACCGGAGGAGTGTTGGTTGCCTCCATCGCCTCTTCAGAGGCCCTGGATGCCGCCCGCTCGGCGAGCACACTGGGGGGTTTTTCGGGCCTGTCTGCACGAGCAGTGGCCCTGGGACCTGCAGGCCCGGAAGTCTGCTGGCCCTTCTTGGTTGGGGGCGGAGCAGCGCTTGCTGCTCCTGCCAGGGGGGCTGATGGCGTGACCATTGTCACACTCCGTGTGACTCGGGCGGCCGCCGAAAGATGTGCTGCAGCCCCCCGGCGCGCCGCATCAGAGTAGGACGGATTAGACTGATTGAAAGAAGAAAAACGCTTGCGCGCTTCTGGAAAGGAGATGTTTAGTTTCACTTTGAGTTCTATTATGTCCTTTTCTTTCTTCCATGTCGGGCATGTTCGTGAGTAGGCGGGATGGTCTCCGTCACAGTTGGCACAGTGGTTTGTGGAAGTGCACACTTCTGAGGAATGGTCTTTAGATGCACATTTTGCACAGGTAGATCGCCCTCGGAAACTTTGCGACCCATGCTCAAAACGCTGACGCTTGAAGCATTGGCGCGGATTTGGTATGTACGGTCGTACACGCAGTTTACAGTAGCCGGTTTCAATCGTCTCAGGGAGGTTGCTTGTACCAAAGGTAATGATAACATGTTTGGTTGGGATTTCCTTATTGTCGCGCCTTATCTTGATTCATTGGACCTTAACCACATTTTGTTCTTGCCATCCTTCCAACAACTCACTCTCACTAAGTTCAAGCAGGTCGTCATCAGAGATGACGCCGCGCACAGTGTTCATTGACCGGTGTGGGCCCACGGAGACAGTAATGTCCCCAAACGCCACGGGTTTTGACAGCTTGTTGTACTGGAGATTGTCACGGACTTCTAGAAGAAGGTCTCCACTTCCCATCTTAGTTACTTTGTAACCTGTGCCAATTGCTTCTGTAAGAGATTTTGCGCCCACAAATGGGGATATCGTACGGACAGCCTTTGTTTCACTTCGGCTATGTATCACATGGTACTTGGGAAATGTTTCTATTGGTTTCATGCGGAAGTTGAAGGTTTCGTCGGTGCGCCCCCTTTTCAGGGAGCGATCAGGCAGCGGGGGAAAAGGGTTTGCCACATAAAACTGGAAAATTCGGCGGCGATGGTAGCCACCCACCACCGAGCCCAACAAGGGGACGCTACAAGGTTGGAATACCTATAGACGCCAGCTATGCATCGCCGCTATAACCTAATATAAAATACCCAAGGTTGGATAGCTACACTAGGTTAACCCTTGCCGCCCAGACATTCGGAAGTGAGAAGAAGTGACTAGAAGACAGGAAAGATGGAAAAGTGAGAGAGAAAGATAAAAGATTGAAGAGGGGGACAGGAAAAGGCGACTGCCGATTTCCTCCAGGTGGGTCAGTCTGGAGGTACCGTCTATGTGAAGCATAGGCCGAAGAGGTGTGTTGCCTCCGCCGGGGGGCCTTAAAGGTCCGAACACCCGGCATCGGCTCAACCTGCAGGATCCCCCTTTCCCCAGACATGGCTAAGCCACGCACGGCTACACGTGGGAGGGTCCAACCCCCGTGTGCTCGGGTCCGTGGTGTCGCAACCCACCAAACGCCTGCTTGCGCAGACGCCTCTGCGGGGAGATTTCATGCACGACTTGCGCGATATAGCTACACTATAGATCTTGAATGAGGTCTGTCGGGGATCTATGCGCGTGTTAACCGGCCACAAGCACTTCATCTCCTGCATCGTTTAGGGCAGCGGAGTCTACACGCAACCGTGCCGGCCAGGAAATAAATTGGCCGTTTTCGCGATAAATTCCGACGTCACTGCTGCGGGGGTGCCAAACAAAGCCATGTGGATTCTATGCGAACATTAAAGCACCTGAAAAATAATCTAAGAGATTTCTTTAGTGCTCGGCGTGGCCTAATGGCTCCCTGTTCATCCAGTACGAGTGGTGCGTGTTAGTGCCACAATATGAGATCATGTAACACTTCGCTTCAGCCATGTGTTGTTCACAACTTAGCGTAAACTTTCATCGCCTTCCGCTAGCTTTGCTCTCCATGGGAGACGAGATTAATTGTACCTCGTGCAAAAGGATACATGCTCTAATGAAACCGCCGATTTCGCATGCTTGCACAGAAAGCTCCAGCCTTATGCAGTGTATCGACCACATGAAACAAACGGCGCATATAAATAGCGGAGCGCTTGTGGCACACGTGGATCTTTAGCAAAACCTCTAAAACAGATTCGGTGCATAGAAAAAAAAACTTCTCAATTGCAGCGTGCCCCGTACTAGACGCGGAGACTAGGCGCAGAATGGCTCCTTATACGCGCGGCGATTCTGACGTTATGCCAGCTTCCTTAGGCAGAAATTATGAGATAATGTGCAGCAGTCAACACGCTTCTCGGCAAGTCATGAGGTGGTTTACGTCAGTAGTAATAGTTCTGCACCTAACTTTTGCACCAATTGCTTATTCGTGATAGTCGCGTTTCCACACAGACGATTTTTGTTCTTCGTGAGACCGAAATTTACATATACAAAATTCGTGGGTGTTAAGTTTCGTTAAGCAGCTGGTCAGGGAGGTTTGCCGCATGTTGCCTGCTCCTGGAACATGTGGCAAACCTCCCTGACCAGCTGCTTTCTGCAGCTGCCAGCAGGCAGCGACACAAGTTTATGCTAGTGCTCTCGTTGCAGCAGGTCACATCCCCACAAGTGAAGACAGATTCTCACTTTTTTTTTCTAAAAACACCAGGCAATTAACTGTGGTAAGTGTCATACTCAACGAAGGCGACCCCAAAATGTGATCGTTCTGCAAAATTTGAGCAAGAGCAGTGCAGTGATGAGTGCAAAACCTTTCTTCGAACAGGTGCAGCGAAATTACTCAGCACCCTGTAGAAGTTTGACGTACATATCACGGCTAACCTTATGCTCGGCTGTCTTTACTGACTGTTGAACTTGTACCTTGAACTCGTATATACCACGTAAATCATAAGAGTAGTATTGTCATCTCATTCAAACAGTTTAAGTTCAAGATTATGAGTTTATGAGGGCAGTAACTGCAATGTATTGTTGCAGCCCTTTCACTGTCTCATGGCTGTATTAAGTGCTCATATGCTAAATGTACCAATTACTGTACCACGCTTTCCTTTTGTTTTGACCTAATATTGTGTCGCATTAATACGGTTCTTTTTCTCGTATTATTGCAACACCTAACATTGGATAAGTAGGAATGACATTGTGTTGTACCTAATCCTTGTACCTGTGACCACTACCCTCTGTAACAAAGAACCCTGATGGTATAGTGTCCCAGCTGTTATGTAACAAGCTTTAAAAATACACAGATAATTTTACACAAATAAAACCAAGTGCATGTTATTCAGAGTCCAGTTGAGAAATGGCCAGTAATTTATTAGCCCTTGGCACCTAATTAGTTATAGCTAACTCTTTTCATTTAGTCATCTATCTGTTAGGGTGTTGATCAGGAAGTTGTATGATATATTAGAGTGACGTGTTTCTAGCAAGGTGCACAACATGTTTTTTTTTCTCGTGGAGAGAAGCCTGCAAGTATGAAAACTGCCATGCGTCAATGCATCCGTGTGCAAAAGGTTGCTGTGCCATCCAACAATCTCAGCGGGGAAAGTTAACTGTCCTTTCTGGGGTTTTACGTGCCAAAACCAGTTCCAAGGAGCTGTTGGGGAGCTGTTGGTGCATTGTGTAAAGAATATTTATGTTGTCAATGGCAGGGCCAGCTTGCTTACCCACTAAGACAGTTTCAGGGCCCTGCAATTCCATGCGCATGATCTTTTTCAAGTTTCATGGGGTGGGGGGGATTCATTGCCGGAAAAAATAAGCACACAATGCGTTTCTCGCTGGAAACTGTTTGTTTTGGTGTCACTTATGATGCTTATCTCCCAAATTAACATCTTGACAATTAGAACAAATAAAAAGTTGGCTCATTGCTTTGCTACTTGGATGACGTGCATCATGAATTCTAGCACTTTTTCAACCAAACTCCAAAGAACATGCACTTTGTTTTGTTTGTGTAGACTGAACAGTAATTTACTGATGCAGAAGTACTTTTCTCTTTAGTGTCCCTTTAAGACCACGGTGGTCAGGACCAACACAGTTCGTTTGCCTCCCCCCCCCCCTTTTTCTTTAAATTAAAGTTTATGTATGATGCACTCTGTATAGCTGTTGAAAATGTTGAAATTATTGTTGCACATACAGGAAAGTAATCAAGCCTTCGCTGTGTATTATTATGCATAATTTTCCCCCGCCGAGCTTGCAATGCCTACATCTGTAAAATTAGCAATGGCTTGAATATTAACAGCACTCTTGTCATTTTATGGCTGATATCTTGCAGGTGTAAACCTGCCTTGAAGGTTGCATAGTTTGTTAACATCTAACTTTAAAAACTGTGCACCAAGAGGCTTGCACCTTTTGGCCAGTTTGAATGTTGCCATCCCAAGTTATACCAAATGCAATCTGCATTTTTGCATTGAAAGGGGTTTGTAATAATAGATGATTCATTGTTTATTGAGACTTGCAGGGGCTTGACTGTCTCCGATATGTCATAACATTGACTGTTGGTGGCGGTGGGTGCAACTGAAAACTTGCAAAGAATATAAAAACAATGACAAACTAATTCTTTAGTTTCATTCTACAGTTCCTGAGTTATGTTAACTTGTACCACTGATACTTTGACGTCATCAAAGCTGTGCCAGCTTGTTCACAATGTCTGCGCAGTTTGCTGTGGGCATTCACAGAAGTCACAAATATCTTATTCGTGACATTTGTCCGTTGAATGTAGCCTGCACAGCTTAACAGGTTGCTTGTCGTTCTAGTGTCTATTATAATCTGTTTTGAATATTTTTACTTTGTTCAAAGGCACTTATGACAAGGCAAAGAGGAGGGCCATGAAGGCAGAATGCGAGTTGGCTGTGGACACCATGGAGCTGTCGGGTAATTGCTAGTGTTTTTTGTTTTTTTTTTTTATGCTCATGCTTATGTGAAAGTGGACGGCAAACTTGGAGCAGGGTTACATTTGCAGAGCAGTCGCTCTGCCAACTGGGCTGACCAGGAAGCTAGAGGTGACAGCTTCAGGCTAAAGTGGCAAGTCGAAGTGCATGAAACAAACGTATTTTTCTGAAAAAGCTGCCGGTTTGAGGGGTCGAGTCTTATAAAAGATGCGACTTATAGACCGGAAAATATGTTACTCCCCATTTAACACAATAGAATGGTTCCACCTCTCCTTCTATTGCTGGAAGCACCCTTGAAAGTCTTTAAATACCTATGAATTTTTGTCACCGAGACCTGTACAAATCCTGATACTTTGCATTTACCAGAGCGCTCTGAAACAACCAAATATGCCATAAATCTACCGCTTCTGCTGTGAAGTAAATATTTTTGTGTTTCAACGATGCTGCTGCGGGTTCAGCTGGAGGTGCAGCAGCAGAACAGGGACGTCCTGCATGAGCTGCAGCAGCTCAGGCATGAAGTACGGGTCGTGTCTGAGAGGCTGGATGAAACTGAGCCTCTCGACAAGACCCGTGCAGTGTCTCAGCCTGCCTTGTCGACGGTGCCTCCAGTTCTTCCTCGGCTACCTGCCGACAATTTTAAAGAATTAGAGGCAGCCGTGCGGGATGAGGCTTTGGCTGCCACCTTGGTTTGTACTGTACTTTTATTTGTAATTATAAGGCTATGTAACATGTGGAAGTGCTGTGCTGTTTCATGAAACATGGTGTGGGTTTCATGTGAAGGAACTTTGCATCGCACACACTAAAGATTTCATAGAAATAATTTGTTCCCCGCTGTATAGTTTCTAATGACATATTCGGACTGGACCTTAGTTTCTTTAACATGCATCTAAATCTAAGCGTACACTAGTGTTCTTGCAATGAGACCTCATCGAAATGTGACCCTGACTGCCCGAATCAAATCTTTGACCTCGAGCTCAGCACCGCAACGCCATAGGCACTGAGCTACCATGGTGGCTTGCTGAATCGGTGATTTCCAACAGCTCTCCGTAGAGATACATTCATGAAGCAAGAGTAAATCGTTAAGTTATTAAAAATCTATTGCTGATGTAAAATGCAAACTGTGGCAGCTTTCTATAGAAGGACACAATGTAGAGCACTTGTGAATAAATTCTTTTTGTTAGACGAGTTGGCACATCGTAAATGATAAATAGCAGTGCAAACAAGTGGGACACAGTACAGGAAAACGGATGCAATGATGTTCTGTATATACTGTATTTACCTCATTTTCATCTACAGTGTAATTACCTAATTTTAATCTACAGTTTTGTTTTCTAAATAATAGAGTTTGAAAATTGCATTGCAGTTGGATATGTAATGAAAACCACATTTGCAGCAAGTCTAGTGTACCTGTTGTCGAATTGCCTCATTGCACTAACATTTTTTTTCTTGTGCTACAAGCCCATGAAACAAACTCCTAAACTATCCAGTTTCATGCAATGCTTCAAAGCATTTTCTAGAGCACTAGCAATTACTTTAAGAATGTAAACCCACATACCCTGTGGCCCCTGTTACTTTTTATTCCACTAGTCTGATTTTTCTGTTCTTTATCTACCACTATTCTACATTATGTAAAAGAATTTATGCCCTTCATATTGAATAAGTGAAATACCCTATGCACTTATGTAATGGACACGCTCGCATAATGAACGCACCCCCAACTTTCGTCGTCAAAATTTCATTTTTTAAAGACGATAGTCTTTCTTGGGGAACTTAAACCCTGAAAATTTGGTCTGTCTGTCTGTCTGTCTGTCTGTCTGTCTGTCTGTCTGTCTGTCTGTCTGTCTGTCTGTCTGTCTGTTTGTCTGTCTGTCACCCGATTCAGCCACCCCGCCAAAGTTGGACCACTTGCTTACCGCCCACACTTCTTAAACTGGTACGGCTGTTCATACTTGTGAACGTTATCGATCACAAAGTAAATATTACGCATATCTGAGGCGCAACATCACTAGGTAAGTATTAGGAGGTGTGCTCCTTTAATAGAAAATACATAGATACATAACTCTAAAGACCCTAGTTTCTTAAGCTGCGCTGAAAATGCCATGCTATGCGCGCCGACGAACGACGTTCCCCGACTGCGCGCCGACGTGCGCCCTCTGCCATGGAGGAAGGAAACCCTCTGCACAAGCTCATGTTTCCCGATGTATTGCCATATGGCGTCCATGTCTCACGCAGCACCTCCTCAATTTTATCAATGCCAGCCAGATGCGGCCGATTCAACATAAAGGAAGCGCTGTCTGAGGCAGGGCAAAACATAAATGGCCGCTTGATGAAATAATGCGGTAAAATGAAATCTGCTCAAACAAACCTTCATGCCAGGACGGAAATGGTACGAGAACAGCATCACGGGTGGCCGCGGATCAGACCAGCACTCATGTAGTACGGCCGGCAGAAGACTATCGTCTTTCGACGACATTTGCAGCGAAGCACGCAGATACGCGGCAAATTTTTTTCTCCGGCGAAATAAACACACCCTGAACTTGCTGCCGTGAAGTAGGAGAGACACAGTACGATTCGGCGTCCGATATGGCATTCAGTGGGTACGATTGTATCAGACGCCGAATTGTACGTGTGTCTCCTACTTTTATTGCGGTAGCATCATATGGACACTCCAGGTGCATTTTTGAAGTCGGCGCCAACGATCCCGGCTTTATCCCGCGTTGGAGGGAAGAAAGCGGGTAGGAAACGCGCCGTATTTCGTCGTGTGCATGGCGCCGTTGGGAGGGGAGGGAGGCGGCACAGCAACTGCACATTGCACGGCCGGGCATGCCCTATCTTGAAAACGATCTGCGTCAGAGGCTGTCCCCCGTATTCTTAAACACGCCTTCACTCAACGCTAAAAAAATTAAATTATGGGGTTTTACGTGCCAAAACCAGTTCTGATTATGAGGCACGCCGTAGTGGGGGACTCCGGAAATTTGGACCACCTGGGGTTCTTTAACGTGCACCTAAATCTAAGTACACGGGTGTTTTCGCATTTCGCCCCCATCGAAATGCGGCCGCCGTGGCCGGGATTCGATCCCGCGACCTCGTGCTCAGCAGCCCAACACCATAGCCACTGAGCAACCACGGCGGGTTCACTCAACGCTTCTCCTCGACTCAGCCAAGTCGAGGTGACAAGCGTTCCTTCACTCGAGGCGCCGTTGCGTTTCGTGAACACTAGTTCACTTTTCCTCCGCCAAGGAACGCCTCGAAAATGCGCCCTTGACTCGAGTGAAGTGCATCGACCGAGAAAAGCGTCTGATATCGAGGCTATTCTTAAATGCGCGTAGCAAAAGCCCAATTATTTAAGACAGATATGTGTTTCCGTTAATTTGGCTTCGTTATCAAATGACAACACGGCGCAATGCACAAACTTAGCTCGGCAGCGCTGCCACTGTTAGCGTTCGACTGATAGATCAAGCGGGAGCTGTGTTTAAGGTCTGGCAACGATCCCACCCCAGCAGCTGAGCATGGTGCATGACTAAGAAATAAGAAAGTTTGCGCCTGCACTTGTCTGCTGCTCATTGTTTCCTTGTGCTTAATTTGCGATTCACGTTGCAGCTGTTAATCGTGGTTATTATGGATCATTTTGTCCGTGTGTGTATTGTGACCGAGCCGGATTGACTTCGAAGGAGGCAACGCATGGAACGGCCGATGGGCAGCTTTGTATAACTTCAAGACCATGTGCTGCTGAAAGCTTTCTGAAAGCAACAGGACAAAAAATAAGGGTGAGTGAGCAATTTCTGCATGGAAGCACATTACGCTGTTGCGGTTCTCGTGAAGTTGCCGCCGCACTATCAATAAAACGTGTCCGATGTATCCAAGCATGACTGGCTCCAGTTGCTCATGCTGCGGGCATTAGCACCCGAAGCATACTATTCGAGGCAGCATGAGATTTCGCGAGACGTTCTTTTTTTTTGCATTGGAACTTGTGGGAGATTCGGCGCGACACTCTGTTATCGGTTAAGTTGTTTAAACATACATGCACAAGACACCGCTCCGCGACTTTGTCCGATGATCATTCCACTATCGCGTAAGAAATCTTTCAGTAGAGAAGAAGCAGTTGTAGTACACATGTGGCAGAATGCATATGGTTGAGCGCGAAGCTCCGGCAGTTTTAAGGAAACAAACGTTTTTCAGTCCTGTACTTTATTTTAGAAGCCGTGGTGGTTAGTCGGTTTGTTCAAATTGTAGCACATATCGTCAGTGAACCAGCACTGGTGCCTGCATTTCCAGTGCTGCTTCACTTCACATATACGCTCCGCAATCTTTTATTCTTCCGAAAGTTCACTTCTCAGTAGTTCATTACCAGCATTAGTGTTTGTTCATCTTACCTTTTTCAATGTGCTATGTCGTAGCATCTCCTGCAGGTTCGATAAACTGTGCTTTCAAGTTCACGCAACGTCCACATCTTTTTTTAGTTGTGCTATGTCTTTTCGTTTCAGTTGCTTAGCTGCACTGAACTTGGCGTGCGAACGCCCTATGTATATATCATTTCTGGCATTCTGCGGTAGGATGTGGGCCTTGGAAAGACCAGCTGATGGAAAAAAAATCAACGTCTGTGTTTCACGGTAAGACATGCAAATGACGTGAAAGCATCGATGGATACGGTGTCTGCCTATGGAAATGCACCATCTCGCTTCCCTGAAAGAACTTATGTGCTGCGGAAGTACTTGACTGATCAGCCCGGTAGCTAGTCTGTGCTTATTTTTCATACTTATCATTAATAATATTGATGTTGTCTGGCCACATTGACAAAATGGTGAAATGCCCGCCGTGTTATTTAAAACCGCAAACATGAAACAGCTATACCGTAATGAAATCAAACTCATGTTTCATTCCTCTTCAACAGTCATATATTATTGTTTTGAAGAGCGTAGTCATGATTATGATCTGCGAAGTCATGAGTTGCCCATATTGTGTTACGGTTGAGACGTGAGCTTTTTACTGCCCACAATTTGTAATGCAGCACTTTAGTATTTAGTGGAATATTGAAGCTACTTTTGCATGAGCAAGTGTACATCCAGAAATATACCATAATTTTAATGGTTGTTCTCAGCTTTGTAGAACTCATGGTAGTAATGCGCTCTATACTGTATTTTTCAGCAACGCCATTGTGACAGTCTGCATCACCATTTGGCCTGTTGTGTGATCCCACAAGACACGCCCTGTTCCTCGGTCAATTACTTCTGCAAGCCCCATTGAAGCCAACTGTGATCCGCATCGAATGGAACAAATTCATTGTTCCGGCCTTCATAATTAATGTTAAGCTGAAGTTAGAAACGGAGCTGAAACAGCGTATATTCTGTAAGAATTTACCACTGCATACCGTCGGGTGGCCACACCCGACGGTATGCTACTGTCTAGAACACTGCTAGTCTACTGTCTAGAACACGGATGGCGTTTTATTCTAGAATAGCTTTGTCAGTAGTGCTACTGCTTGTGTTTGTAGGATCAGAGTCCACGCTCTTTTTGCAATCCTATCAGAACACAAAAAGACGAGGATAATTTTAATTTATTGTTTCAGAAATTGACACTTTGACAAGAAATTATTCAGTGATACAGACTACTTTATTAAATATGGCTTAAGAAAAGAAACCTGGATGAAAAATACAGACTTATCCTGCAAGGTGCCTATGAAGGCAGATTTATGCAAAATTCCTTTAGTGGTGATGTTTGAGCTGTTAGGATGTCAGAAAGGAGATAGATGTTTTAGCCAAAATAGTGCGACAACGACTACAGTGCAGCTTATACATTAAGTGGAGCTCTACTCTTCTCCGCTTGTACACCAACGGAAGCGCAGCACTCTTGAAAAGGCAGTTGCTCTGCGTGGTTGCGTTGGCAGCCTGGTTCCTGCATAAGAGGTTGGTTATAAACATACAATGATGGTAACGCACATAAAAACTAGCTTAGGTATAGTATTCGTTTTCATCAGTTTACTTTTCGAAGTAAATACATTCATTACAGATTTTCATTGTGTTCAGGAAGCCGATTTTTTTAGATTGATAAGCTCGTACTGTTTTCATTCATATTTGCGAAGGTACAGTTTTAAGCTGGTTTGGCGTTTGCACAGCCTGACCGACATACACCAATCTAACACTTACATAATGCACTCACTAATAGCTGGAATGTGCGCAACAAATATGTGTGACATACATCTACTACCACTTGCTAGCGTTTTATGTATTAGGAGCTGGGTCAACTGCTACTGCTTTTTTGTTACAATAAAGATAATGTGATGTACAAAAATTATCCTCTCTTGTATTGTTATTCAATGTTTTGTATTGGAATAAAATATTACATTTCCTCTGTATACGTGCAGGTATAATTATGAAAACCATTTCATGGTTGCTCACTTCCTCGTTGGGCTTGGATGTTCATAAGCATAAGCTAATTAAACTAAATATTTGGAAGCAAGGCTCACGTAATTATTGCTAACAACTGTAAATAATAGCTACTGTCACACGTCCCACGCAAAAAACAGTATACTTTTTTGGTTTCCCTAGAGCAATTAACTGCATGAAATTATAGAGAAACAGAAAAATGAACGCACCTGGTCGTTTTCAGAGAAGCTCACCTTGCTGTGGTACACTACGCCGTCCTTGGAATAGCGTAGTAAGTGATGCACCCGAGTACAAACCGCTCAGGCGGAACGAATTCCGGCGCTTGCTCAGCCAGACCAGCATCCAGGAATCGAGCACACAGGCAATACAACCACTAACGGCAGGAATCTTCGCAGTTGTTTTCTTTTCATAGGTTCGAAGTGCGCCGCAGTTATGTATCGTGCAGCGTTTCAAATGGTGCTGTTTTGTATGATCCCCCGCGAGAAACACGGCACTGGCGCTGATAGTAGTTTCGGAGCACTCGCACGAAGAATACAGGTATGCAGGTCATCAACTGGCTCATGCACGGAATAAGACGACAGGTCACTGCACTAGCTGGCAGTCTTCTTGACAGGGTGGCAGGTCTGTCTCGGTGCCACAGTAGAATTACTCCGTTGCCGAAGCGCTCCAGAGGATTGGACCAGTCTATAAAACGATGCCCTTGAACATGCGCAGCATCGTTAACTAAAGAAAAGCTGCGGAGGCAACTGGCGTGCATCTGAAAAAGCCGACGAGGCGAGCGACAGATCACAACGCAGCCATGTTTGCGCACTAACTTCACTCAAGGAGTCGAGCTTTCAAACGCTCGACTCAAACTCAAACTCAAACTTTCAACTCAAACGCTCGAGCTTTCCTTCACTCAAGGCGCGTTTCGAGTGGAGGGCGATTTGTGAAATGAAAAGCCGCCCTCAAGAAGCATTTCGAGTGGAGGGTCGAGTCGAGGTGCGTTTGTGAATACGGGGGTGAGTCTAGGTGCGACGGCGGCTTATACTTTTGAGCGTACTCCGTTATCGCCACTCAGTTTGCGTTGAAGCGATACATGGCATGAAGGTCACTTCGCTCGCTGTTGCTGCAGCGCTTCCTCACACCAGCATTTCGACAGTGAGTGTCCGCGGTCATCGAGTGTGATTGGTTCATGTTTGCCTGTGCGCGCTGACACCATGCTGGTTAAATTACTTTGGAAGTTTATACGGGCGATATAACTACTATCCTTACTTTGTATAGCTCTCTGCGCATTTGCTATCGCAATCGATGGTTCGTCTTGCGGACGAAATTGCGGCTTTCTTTGGAGGTGGCCGCGGAAAAACAAATCGTTCAAGATTTTACCCTGCATAATAAACGCACCCCCCAACTTGCGCATATTTTCAAGGGAAAAAAAGTGCGTTCATTATGCGAGTAAATACGGTATTGTAATGGGGGTGCCCCATTTTCTATGCCTTAATGACAAGGGTTGGGAAAGTTGGTCAAATTGCGAACAGCTCGAACCATTGCATTGCACATTCATGGCAAAAACAGATGCTGGCCATAGAGAGAGCACGGCCCCCGTGAAGGGGAAATAGCATTGTTTAATGTTTTTTCACCTTGGTTGCCATCCGTTTTGTTTTTTGACATGCTTTTTCCCACCCAGTTTAAACCCACAATAAATGTAATGCAGACCAAAATAGTGTTGATGATGATGATGACATATGGATTTTATTGGCGCAAGGGCCAGGGATGACCAAAGAGCGCCAAGAGGATAGTATGAAGCAGTCTATGAAGTGGGAAATGGCCGATGGTGATGGAACATGGGCTGTATAGAGGCCTAAAACATAAGCTGTAAGTGGCGTAAAATATATAGACACTAAAATAATGAGAATGACAAGTGATATGGGCTATGATCAGAAAACATATTCTATGTCTGGGTAATACAATAAAATGTGGCAAGCCAATAATGGCACAGCTGCCTCACCCGAGCCCTTGAGCGCAGGGGCCCAGAGGCCTGTGCCTTACAGCACTACTATCGCAGCTGCACCCTCTATAGAGAGGGCGTGCTACAAATCCCTTGGGCTGATAACGCGCAACACCACATCGTTTAAAAAATTTAGCACCGCTTTAGACCCGAAGAAAGGTTCTGCACCAAGAAACAGTGCGGGATGGAGGGGGATACGCTGCTGGTAGGCTTGAGGAATATGCTTTTTCCGTTCAGGTTCAGCTTCCCGACACTCCACTAAGACGTGGAGGACGGTCAGCCTCTCGCCACATCTACTACAGCTGGGACGTTCAGCACCAGTTAAAAGATAAGAATGGGTACCATAGGTGTGCCCTATTCTTAGTCGGCAAAAGAGCACATCACATCGTCGTGATTTTGATAGTGGCGACCAATTCCCTAACTCGGGTTTGATTGCGTGCAGCTTATTCAAGATTTCGGCATCCCACAAGTGTTGCCAATGGCTCCTGAGCTTTTTACGAAGGAATGGCTTTAGATCTGTGGTTGGGACTGCTATGGAGAAACTGCTAGCTTTCGTTACTATGGCTTTAGCCATTTCATCTACTAGTACATTTTCTTCGATGCCTCTGTGCCCAGGCACCCAGCATAATACATGTTGGTTTGACATGTAGGTTCTGCATAGCAGTGCATAAAGGTCGTTGATTATAGGATTTTTATGTTTGTGTATTGATTTTAAAGTTTTCACTACACTTAAGGAGTCTGTGAATATAATGGCTTTTGTAAGATTTGTTTTTATAATATGTTTCACAGCCTCCATCACTGCATAAGCTTCTGCAGTGAAGATGCTGGTTTCCGGGTGCAGGACGTCGGATTCTGAAAATGACGGACCAGCAGCTGCATATGATACGCCGGAGTGTGACTTCGATGCGTCTGTGTAGAATTGTGGACAAGAATACTTCCACTGGAGCTCAAGGAAGTGCATACGAATGTGTACTTCTGAAGCGTGTTTCGTGATTTCCTCAAATGATAAGTCACACACTATCTCCTGCCACAGCCATGGCGAAAGCGGCTTTGCTGGAGCCATTATTTCATGTGTATGGAGCGGAATACCCATGTCCTCACTCAGTTTCCTTACACGCAGTGAAAAGGGCTGTCTCACTGAAGGTCGGTTGCGAAAAAGTATACTAGATGTTGTATCGTTTATCGTTGAATAGCATGGATGTTCACAGTTCGAGATTACTTTCAGAAAGTATAAAAAACTAGAGTATGTCCTCTGCAGATCAAGAGACCACACATTTGATTCTACATAGAGACTCTGTATGGGACTTGTTCTGAAGGCACCGGTCGCGAGGCGGATACCTAAATGGTGCACAGGATCTAGCATCTTCAGGGCGCTGGGTGAAGCAGATTGGTAGACTACAGCACCGTAGTCTAAACGCGAGCATATAAGGCTTTTGTGCAGAGTCATGAGGCACTTCCTGTCACTACCCCACGTTGTGTGCGACAGGATTTTAAGGATATTTAGCGTTCTAAGCCATTTACCTTTAATGTGCTTTATGTGAGAAATAAATGTAAGCTTTGAATCTAGAATGATGCCTAAGAATTTGTGTTCTGCATTCACAGGAACGCGTTCTCCATGGAGTTCAATAATGGGCTCTGGGACCAAGCATCTTTTTCGTGTAAACAGGACACAGGAGCTCTTTTGGGGATTGAGCTTAAATTCATTCTCATTAGCACACTTAGACAGTTTGTTCAGGCCTAGCTGAACTTGTCGCTCACAGATGGACAGGTTACATGACTTGAATCCTATCTGCACGTCATCCACATATGCGCAATAAAATAAGCTTCGCGGAATACAGGAGCGCAATGAATTCATTTTTACAATAAAAAGGGTGCAACTAAGGACGCCACCCTGAGGCACTCCAGTTTCCTGCACAAATTGCCTAGACAAAGGGTTTCCAATTCTAACACGGAATGTCCGGTTAGAAAGGTAGCTTTCAATTAAGCTAAACATGTTTCCACGGATACCCATTTCGGAAAGGTCTCTTAATATTCCGTAACGCCAGGTAGTATCGTATGCTTTTTCCATATCGAGGAATACCGATAGAAAGAATTCTTAATGAATGAAGGCATCACGAATAATGCCCTCAATGCGTACGAGATGGTCAGTCGCCGACCGTCCTTCCCTAAAGCCACACTGGCACGCATCAAGCAGTTTGTTCGATTCCAGAAAATGTAAAAGACGGCGATTAACCCTTATTTCGAAAAGCTTACAAAGGCAACTCGTAAGCGCAATTGGGCGGTAGCTTGTTACAGAGGAGGGATCTTTACGCTGCTTCAGAACTGGAATAACAACAGCTTCTTTCCATGCAGCTGGAAGGTACCCGGCAGTAAAAATTTTATTAAATAGTACTAGGAGGGTTCTTAATGTGTCTGTATGAAGGTTTTTAATCATGTCATACATGATTCTGTCGGCCCCCGGGGCAGAGCTTTTGCACATGTTCAAAGAAGCTTTTAACTCAGCGATACTAAAAGGAAGATTATAAGCGTTGTTCTTTGTGCACTTGCGGTCGAGTGCCTTGCGTTCAGCTATCTGTTTGTGTTTAGGAAATGATTCGGAGTACTGGGTAGAGCTCGACACACGCTCAATGTTCACCGAGAGCATTCGCCTGGTCCTCCAAGCCGTTCCCTTGTCCATTGACAAGCGGTAATGGATGGGTTTCCTGCCTTCTAAGGCCATTCCATACTTTAGACTCTTGTGTGTAAGATGTTATGCCAGAAAGAAACCTCTCCCAGCTAGCCCTCTTTGCTTGTCGCCGCGTCCGTCTTCCCCGTGATTTTGCCAGTTTAAATTCTATGAGATTTTCCGCAGTCGGGGAGCGACGCAGTACACCCCACGCTCTGTTCTGTCTCTTTCGTGCCAGTCTGCACTCCTCATTCCACCAGAGGACATGCCTTTATCTGAGATACCTTTTGTTTGTGGAATGAATTTTTCCGCTGCGTCGATTATAAAACCAGTAAAATACGCTACTGCGTCTTCAATACTAAAATTGTTCATAAAATCTTGTGATAAGTATGTTGACTCTTTAAAAGTTTTCCAATCAGCGGACGGTATTTTCCAACGGGGGGTGTGGGGTGGACTGTCATGTTCCTGTATTAAGTTAAGCATTACAGGAAAGTGATCGCTCCCAAATGGGTTCTTGACAACATTCCAGTCTATGTAAGGAAGGAGGCTCGCAGTGCCAATCGCTAAATCTATAGAAGAATATGAATTATTGTGGATATTATAATACGTGGGCTCTTTTTTATTAAAGAGGCACACACCAGATGTTACCAAAAAGTTTTCAATAAGTCGACCCCTGGCATCACACCGGGAGTCTCCCCACAAAGTACTGTGAGCGTTGAAATCACCGGTTATAATATAGGGCTGCGGGAGCTGGTCAGTCAGCTTGTAGAACTCTGTTTTGCTATGTTGGTGATGAGGCGGCATGTAAATGCAACAGATTGTTACTAATTTTTAAAAAAAGAATTACTCGCACAGATACCGCCTCAAGGGACCTCTGAAGAGAAACGTTCTGACAAGCAACAGACTTATCTACTAATATTGCTACTCCACCGGACGGGGTGACAGCGTCGTCACGGTCCCTCCGGAAGATAGCATATTGTCTGAGGAAGTAAGTTTGTTGGGCTTTTAGATGCGTTTCCTGAACACACGGCACTTTTTGCTTATATTTATGGAGGAGTTCTGTGATATCGTCGAGGTTATGGAGAAGTCCTCTCACATTCCATTGTAGGATTTGTGTGTCCATTTGAATAGTGTTTTATGCTGTATGTTCAAGAATGCAATGTTGGCTCACGGGCCTTTTCCAGGCGCCGTGACACGAGATTTTTCTTTTTTGGAGCGGTCGATAGAATCGCGCCGCTCCTTAGGCGCTAGTGGCGCCGTCTAACCGGTTATTGTGTCCATTGCATCTTGCGACGCGCTGGACACGCGCTCTTGCGAGCGGTTAGTTTGACGTGAGGGATGGGACCTTGGAGGCCACCAGCCCGGAGGTCGATGGCCCCTTGTTCTGAGATGGCGGAGCAGCGCTAGCTGCAGCCGCCGAGGGGGCGGATGGCGTCACCGCCGGCTCACTACGCGTGTGCCAGACAGCCTCTGGGAGCCGTTGTGGCGCTGCCCCCTGACGCACCACTTCGGCAAAGTTGGTTTTCGGCAGGTAGGATACCCGCCTGCGTGCCTCCTTGAATGTTATATTTTCCTTTACTTTGATAGTTACTATTTCTTTTTCTTTTTTCCAGGATGGGCACGTCCGCGAGTAGGTGGCGTGCTCCCGATCACAGTTAACACAATGTAGAGAGCTTTCACAAGACTCGGAAGAGTGTTCAGGAGCACTGCATTTCGCACAAGTTTGGCGGCCTCGGCAGTTCTGCGAACTATGGCCGAACCGCTGGCACTTAAAACATCTCAGAGGATTTGACATGTATGGCCTTACACGAAGTTTGATGTACCCGGCCGCGATGGACTCGGGCAGAACACTTGAATTGAAAGTATTAGGTGCTTGGTCTGGAGTTCTTTACCATCCCGCCTCATTTTAATCCGTTTAACATTGATGACATTCTGGTCACTGAAACCCTCAAGAAGTTCAGCCTCACTCAGCTGCAACAGGTCATCATCTGAGACAACACCACGGGTGGTATTCATGGTACGGTGTGGGGTTACTGTTAGTCGGGCATCTCCAAATGACACTAGATTGGGCAGTTTCTCGTATTGTTTCAGATCACGGAGTTCCAAGAGGAGATCCCCGCTTGCCATCCTGGATGCTTTATAGCCTGGTCCAAAAGTATCAGTCAAAGTCTTTGGTACAAGGAAAGGTGAGATGGTTCGTACGCATTTGTCTGTTTTTTCTGAGTGAATTACGTGGAATCGGGGAAAAGTTTCTCTTTGACGACCAAAAAACTGGAAGACTTCATCGGTGCGCCCTCGTTTCAGACGGCGATCAGGGAGTGGCTTGCCATAAATATACATGAATTTTTTCGGCAGCAACGCCAGCCACCCACCAGGGAGCCCAACAAGGGGACGCTGCAGGGCCTGTAAACACAAGACCTACAGACGCCAGCCGTACGTCACCACTATAACCAAATATGGAATATCCAAGGTTGGCTACCCACACAAGGTTAACCCTAGCTGCCTGGGAAATAGCAAGTAAAGGAAGTGAAAAGAAGACAGGATAGATTGAAAGTGAGAGAGAAAGACGAAGATTTAAGAGGACAGGAAAAGGCAACTGCCGATTTCCCCCGGGTGGGTCAGTTCGGGGGTGCCGTCTACGTGAAGCGGAGGCCAAAGAGGTGTGTTGCCTCCGCCGAGGGGCCATAAAGGTCCGAACACCCTGCATCGGCTCAACCCCCCGGATCCTCTTTTCCCCGGACACAGCTAAGCCGCGCACGGCTACACGCGGGAGGGGCCAACCCCCATGTGCTCGGGTCCATGGTGTCGCAACACACCAAACGCCTGCTGACGCAGACGCCCCTGCGGGGACCAAAATAGTGTTGTTGAAGGGGTTATATGTTCTGCCTTCCCCATGAAGCCTTCTTCACTGACATAGTCGTTGGCCATATGACTGTTGTAGCTAAATGAAATCAATAATAGTCAGTGAACAAGGCTTCTGTGTAGAAGCCGAAACATCCTTTCGACAAGCAAGTCGAAGCAAGTGTCAAACCTTCCGATGTCTTACGTGGTTGCCTTCTGTGCCATGATGTTATGAGAGGGAGAAAGCTAAACGAAACCTGGCTGTAGAAAAACTAGTATAAATGAGGTATTTAGTGCACTCTGGGGTTTGCCAGTATATTTCTGGGGTTTTAGAGTCCGGAACCTTTACGTAAAGGGACAGAGAACTGCTCGGAACATGAATTGAGAAAACCACTTGTGCAAACATGACCTATCCTACTGGTTAAAATAAGCCATGTTTTTCTCAATAAATGTGGATTTATATTTTTAATTCTTCCCCAAAAGTTGCGAAATATGACCCTTGCCGCCCCACATGGCAAAAAGATGAATATGCATAAGTGGCCTGAAGAGGAGGGAAAACTGGAACAACTTGGTATTGATTCATGGTAAATAAGGAACAGCGCACTGAAAACGTAGACGAAGGGAGACTTGACACACCAAAAGTGCTGACTTTCAACTGGAAAACTTATTGAATGAAAGAGTTTATGAACACTTGAACTGTGCATGCACTTGCAAGGCAGTGAACAATTCATGACATGCACTCGTCGGTAGATCAGGTGATACTAAACAAGAATGAATTAAAAAAAAACATCACACTGCTCGGCTGTCAACGATTTGCGGGGTCTAAAAAGGAAATTTCTCTTTCTTGGAAGACTATTGTAGGCTGACTAATGCAACCTGGTCCTGCTTTCTGTATTCTATAGGCCTCGCAAATTTCATGAGTCAATTGGTCTGTGTGGTGAAAAAGAATCTCGGTCTGAGAGAATTCTGCAGTGCACCCGCACTGCAGAATTCAGCGACTGACAACTGGTTGTCAGTCGCTTTAACGCAAAATGTGAAGGTCTGAAAATATTATGTCGATATGCCTTTAAGCTGTTTTGTGCCACACGTATGTAGATCTGGCTTTCCTGCACTCTAATGTCACATCCCCTAATTATGCATTGGGAATTTGCATGGGAGTAGAATTGGTGCGCTTACAAATGATAGTGAAAGCTTGGAGAGGTAGTTACTATGAAACAGTTACTGTGCTAAGGGTTATGAAACACAAACATGAAATGCACAGAACAGACAAGACCTGATGCACTTCGTGTTGTGTTTCTTCCAGTAACGCTTAGGTGTTGTAGAGCACATTTACAATTAAAGGGCATTGCGTCACAAACCTCTTCCAGCAAAAATGTTTTGCTTTGAACTCAGCTAAAAATTCACTTCACTTGGCAATAAATTATATTCTGGTAGTATTGGGTAGATTTTTCAACTTGAAAACATTGCCGCATACAATGCTCATTTCCACATCTCTGGCAATTTTTTGTCTTTTGCAGCGCAAGCACCTCCTGCAAATAGGAGGGAAGTCACTGCGCGAGGTGGCATCGTATGCCTTGAAGGCTGTAATGGCGCACCCCGTCTAAGTGCTTTACAGCCTTCATAGCAGAAAGGGGAAGAGGGCATTCATCAGTTTCAAGTTATGCCGGATAGTCACAGGTAAAGTTTCCTCAGTCATCCTTTTGCATTGTTGAAGTATTGTGTATACAGCCGAACTCCTCTACAGCGAAATGGCTTGCATAACAAGAGGTTGTCCTTGCCAAAATCGTGTCTTTCATATAAATTGTCAACTTCTACAACGAAGAAATTTGGGCGTCCCTGTTGGCTGATTTCATTTTTTACTATGAAAGCCACATACTCAATACTCAGTCACCACTGCCCTTGTAGAAATTGCGAAAGTGTGCTCTGCACTAGCACCAATGGCAGCTTAGGTGAATTGCTTGACGAGCATGCGGATGAATTGCATCACACCAGGCAGCTTACACGTTTAGCATCAGTGGGTGAGACAGTTGAATATGTATCGGTTAGTAAAGACATGGTGTGATCATCACTGATGACGTTAACGCTATGTTAGGGTGGAAAAACAAGAATGTCAACGAACGCAACAGGGATGAAGATCCTGTAAATGGATCAAGAATTTTCGTGGCGGGGAAGGCGATAGCATTTAATTATCCGCAGCATTACTTTGCGTATCCTGCATTTCGCCGCTGAGCATGCTGTGAACCTCGATTCAATAAGGTTGGCTGCGGTTGCAAATTCTGTCAGATAAACTGTGTGCTAAAGACTTAGCAACTTATTTCACTAAGTCTCTTGAAGGTTTTCTTTTGTTGAATGTGTTTGCCTGCTCTATTGTGGGTGATCTTTACGGTGCATGCTGTATGTACTAATTGTCGTCTTTGCAGGTTTGTGTGCAGATGTCATCTGTGCGAAAGGGGGGGGGGGCGACCTGACACAAGCACAGACAGGACTTCATTAAGTGGTTGCCAGGGTCTGTGGACAGCGGTGGTGGCAGGAAGAGGCGTTTCGCAGAAACGTTTGCAGCAGAGCAGCCCGATGATCCCTCCCTTCGGGGCAGGAATCATTGCCTGCCCACTGCTGCCCTCTCCCTGCCCCACTCTTGCCCTCAGGTCCCTGGCAAGTCCACCGCCGGCCCCTCCTGTCCGGCTGCTGCTGCCCCTGCTCCTTCCCCTGCTGCAGCCCCTGCCGCCCCTGCCCCTCCTCCTGCTGCTGCCCCTGGAGCTGAGCACCCCTACTGATGCCTGCATCAGTTCAAGAATTGTATTGTAAATAGTGCTGTAAATAGTATACTAAATAAATTATATTTTCGTTTACGCTTTGCGTGTGTCTGCAGGAATTTTCCTTCCCGCACTTATTTCCATCACGTTTTATTCGCTACTAATTGTATAGGCAGTAAGCTAGCATACAAGCAACAGAATGGCTGAGTACAGGCTATGCTTGAAACACATTGTATGCAAAGTGGCTGAGCACCGGATATTCTTGGAACACGTTGGATACAGAATGGCTGAGCACTGGATGTTCTTGAAACATGTTGGATACAGAATGGCTGAGCACTGGATGCTCTTTAAAGACTGGATACACGATGGCTGTGCACTGGCTCTATGCTTGAACTACATTAGATTCTACAATGGCAAACTGTACGGCCAATCTTGGCTCGAACAGTGGGAGGATCTTGGATCGAGTAGCACTTTGCCATGATGCCAGGATTTGGTCAAAATTCGTACCAATTTCTGCGAGCATTGGACTATGCTTGGCCCAGTGGTGTCGTGCTGCCTGGGTAATAGTGACCAAATTATGACTAGCATCACAAAAACTTCAACATGTTAACATCCGTCGGCCCAAGTGCCTGCATTTTTTTTCATATTGATTAGAACTGATCATTTCATTTGTTGCACGAATGAAGCTACCTTGATATGTAAAAAACATGGGAGACTACGTGCAAGATTACGAATGGCTAACGGAACGCTGCTTTAAGCAGCGAGCCCTACAGCACCACTCATGTCCCTTTTCATTGGTTGGCGACAGGAGCAGTAGCACACAGCTCTATAGGCACTTGTACTCTTCACCATCTTTGGAGTAAATGCATTGGTATGTACTACATATATTTGGCTGTTGGTTGCAGCTGGATCTGTGGCATTGTCATTTGATAGGCAGACAGAGCAGTTACCTTTTGAGTGCACATGTTGGTAAATGATACAAAAAGATGACTCCTCGAACACCGATGAACCTGTCCTCTACTTATTCCTTTTAATTTTTTTGTTATACCTTATTTTTGCTGACCACATAAATCCTGCAGGCAATGAAGTCAAAGAAAGCATAGACTAAATTAGCTGTGACTGAAATTGATATGTAGAAAATAATGAAATAGGTAAATGAAAGTGGACGAAAAGATATCTTGTCGCCGGTGGGGACTAAACCCACAACCTTGGTATTATGCATTTGATACATAAGTGCGCAACAGTGACGGTGATCAATCCGTCACTAACTTGGGTACTTAGTGTACTAGATCTAGCCCTGGGAGTGCTAGCCAGTGCCACTCGAAGCCATGGTGGGTGGATGTGGAACACCCTTATTTGCCCGATGGTGCCACGTAACTCGTGAACTTTGGAGAGACAGCACATCGGTAATAAATCTTCATATGCGGCCTCATGGCATCAAGGCCGCCAGATTTCAGACCCTCGCTATGAATTAACGAAAAGGGAAGCAGAAGTGCTTGATTTTTTGTTAATCACTAACGTATAAAGCCAGCAGGCAATGAAGTCAAGGAAAGCACAGGGCTAATCAGTTGGGGTTTAAATAGGAATGTAGGAAATTATGAAGAAAGGGGGAAATCAAAATGGACGAAAAGATAGTTTGTTGCCGATGGGGACCAAACCAACAATCACACAAAGGAGGTTTTCCTAATGTATTTGTTGCATAGTTGCGGCACACGTGCCGTGTATGCCGAATACGACAGCACTCAGTTGGAATTTTGGAACATGAATGTTTATTGCTTCCGCCAGGGAACGTATATATTGGAAAATGAAAGGGGGAAGGGAGGGCAAGGGAAACGATAGTAGAAGAAACCGCACGCGCCGCCAGCGCTTGCGAGGCAGTTTGATTGTGACTGACGTCACTTTACAACATCTCTCCTCCCTTAATACTGGAGTCGCTGTACTGGTTTTCTTTGACGTGTAGAGCGCCGCAAAGCTTGGGGTGGGCTGTCGGGTTCAACCGTGGCAGCGTTGCTCGCTGCGAATTCCGGTTGGATTTCATGCTCTGTTCATGCAGCTGAACAAGGGGTATGCCCCCTTGTTCAGCTGACGGTCTCGGCGATTGTGGGTAGTCACTAGGAGTACCTGTTCTTGATGCTTGATTTGCCGCTTCTTGATCTGTACCAAGCGGTGGCGTCGAATTTTCCCGCTTCCGCACCTGGTCAACATGTCGTCGTACTGATCCGGCCGGCGTTCGTATGGCAACCATCCGAGAACCCATTTTGGACTGTACAATTCCTGGCGTCCATTTCTCACCCGTTCCGAAGTTGCGGGCGTACACGGCAGCTTCAGGTGATGACAGTTGCCAATCGTCTGGTTCGTTGGCTGGCCCTGCGTGTACAGGACGAAAACATGTATCTAACCGGGATCGAATATGATATCCGAAGAATAGCTCTGACGGTGATTTTACCGAGTGGTTAGGTGTCCTCCTGTAGTTGAAAAGCAGCCTGTTCAGCTTATCATCCAACCGCCCCTCACCAATCTTCTTGAGGCCGTCCTTAATTGTTCTGACTGCCCTTTCTGCTAGACCGTTTGACTGGGGGTGATATACGGCTGTACGCAGATGCGTTATGTTCTTCTTGACAGAAGTAGCGAACTCGTCACCGGTAAACTGCACGACGATGGGTTATCCGAGACGATGGTTCGCGGCACGCCAAATCTGCAGAAGATACCGCGCAGGCAGTTGATAGTGCACGAAGCGTTGGCTTGTCGGAGTGGCACAGCTTCAATCCACTTGCTGTATGCATCCACGATAACGAGTATCATGTTCCCTGAAATAGGACCAGCAAAATCGATATGAACCCTTGCCCATTTTTCATAAGTAACTGGCCTGCTCTTTGGCGTTGCTGTAGCCGGCATGGGCAGGTTTTGAACACAGTTCTGACATGATGCTGCCACTCTTTCTATGTCGGGATCTAAACCTGGCCACCAGAATGACGATCTGGCGACCGCCTTCATAGCGGACGATCCTTGGTGCGTCTTGTGCAAAAGGTATAAGACCCGACGTCGCGCCTCCGTCGGAACAACTACTTGACGGCCCTAGTACAACAACCCGTGAGCCAAAGACAGCTCCAATTTCTTGTCAAAAAATGGTGCGATATTCGTGTTCAGGCTTTTTGCGCAGGAGGGCCAACCGTTCTTAGTGAATCGCATAACTTGACTCAGAGAAGGGTCATCTGCAGTCAACTGCCTTAGCTCCTCAACCGACATAGTTCCCTCGTCGAAACCAGCCAAGGCTAGCAGATAGTCTGGTGGATCTCCTTCTGGTAGTTTCGGCTCAGATGTACGTTGCGGCAGTCTACTAAGAGCGTCAGCGTTGTGGAGTTGCTTAGCAGGACTGTTTTGGTGCTGATAGCGGAATCCGCCCAGGTACAGTGCCCAGCGCTGTATTCTAGCGGCTGCCAATGCTGGAGTTGGTCGGTCCGCCTTCAGCAGGCCCAGGAGCGGCTGGTGGTGGGTGACCAAAACGAATTCTCGGCCTATGAGGTAATCACGGAATTTGGACACTCCAAATACAAGAGCAAGGGCTTCTCTCTCAAGCTGAGAGTAGTACTTCTCAGCCCTGGTTAACGTTCTAGAACGGAAACCAACGGGTTTATTGGTCTTTCCGAATGTATGGAAAAGCACGGCAGCTATTCCGTCCTGTGAAGCGTCACACTCTAGCTTGAGAGGTTTCTCGGGATCATACTGAGCCAGCACTGCCGCTTCCAGAAGGCATTGTTTTGCATCACTAAATGCTGTTTCTTGCGCATGTCCCCAGAACCAACGCGTGTTGTTCTCCAATAACTTGTACAGCGGTGCAAGTGGGGAAAACATGTTAGGCACGAACTTCGAATAAAACGTAATCATGCCCAGAAACGACCGCAGCTGGTGAACATTTTGGGGGTTGGGGGCTTGCGCGATTGCTTCAACATATTTCTCGATTGGATGCAGACCTTCACGATCGATTTTATGACCCAGATACGTCACTGCCTCTTGACGAAAGCTACATTTCTCAAGTCTGAGCTTCACTTCGTGCTCACGAAAACGCTGCAGTACTTCTCGTAACTTGCCGGCGCTGCCATGCTTTTCCGATAGCAAAACGTCGTCGAGGTAAGCTTGAACACCTGTCAAACCTTGCAGAACTGTTTATATCTTCTGCTGGAAAATAGCAGGCGCAGAAGCTATACCGAACGGCAGTCGGTTGTAACAGAACAAACCACGGTGTGTATTAATTACGCACAACTTCCTTGTGTCCTCGTCGAGGGGAACCTGGTTATAGGCGTCTCGTAAATCCAGCGTACTGAAGCAGTCCCCTCGTTCAGGCATGCGAAAATGTCATCGATGACTGGCAACGGGTACTGCTCCAGTTCACAGACGGGATTCAATGTTACCTTGAAATCGACACAGATTCTAACCGTGCCGTCTTTGTTCATGACAGGCACAATGGGGGTAGCCCACTCGGCATGCGTTACAGGTGACAGTATTCCAAGCGCTACGAGCCTATGAATTTCTTTTGAAATTTTGTTCCGTATAGCAAATGAAAGGGAACGGGCCTTACAAAACTTCGGCGTGGCTCCTTCCTTGAGCTTCAAATGGACAGGGTGTCCGTCGATTAGACCCAGCTCGGTGCTGAAGACGTCTTGGAACTCTGACAGGACAGCATCCGTGGCTGGGGTACGGCTGCTTCCTGGACCAGGACCTTGTTGCACTGATACGTTGAGTACCGAGGATCCTGCATCGCTGAACTTGGCAATCAAATCTCGTCCGCAGAGGCTCAGACCTGAACAGTTCAGGACTATCAAACAACTCTTGACCTCCTTGTCGTTGTAGAACACCGGCATACTCATTGTCCCCAATACTGGCAGCTCTCCAAGATAACAGGACAGTTTGATGCATGCGGGTGTTAATGGCGGCCACTGTTCACGGTTTTTCTCAAACAGCTCTCTGGACACGACACAGACGGGTGAACCGGTGTCCACAATCATGGGTACGTCAATGCCACACCATGTGAAAGTACGACGAATAGGAGGTGACAGCTGACCTTTCGATGGCGCGGTTAATGTCCAAATGTGCGCATCGTCATCGTCTACATTTTCCCTTTTGACATCCGCTGTTACTGCGAAAGCTTCTCCTTGTCTGCATTGTGAACGTGCCTTTAAGCGTCCTTTCCGCGCGTCGCTTTGGCACATCTTGGCCAGATGGCCGTATCCACCGCAGCGGTAACACCTAGCTTTCGCCCAGCCACAAGCGTTCCTGTTGTGTTTCTTGCTTCCGTAACGCCCACATTCTAACACCGACTCATCAGCATGCGCTTGGCCTGCATGAACCTTGAGCAAGGGAACAAGGTCGGCAGACATCTGCTTTGTATCCTTTTCATCTGCTTCTGCCGATATGGCAATTGCTTCGGCCTCCCTCAACGTTAACTCCGTTTTCGCTAGTAGCTGCTTCTGCAAAGCGTTTGAACTGACTCCACAAACGATCCTGTCGCGAAGCATACGATCTAGCATGTCACCGAAATTACAGTCATCCGCAATTCGGCGAATTTCAACGATGAACTGTTGAATGGGCTCACCTTCCAACTGGCAGCGATTGAAGAACCGGAAGCTCTCCGTTATCTCATGACGCTTGGGGTCGAAGTAGTCATCCAAAACTTTGACTGGTTCCTCGTACGTCAGCGAGTTTGTATGTTAGACATACCTTTTAACAAAGGCAGCACAAAAAATAATCACATGGGAGAGTACAAAGAACAAGCGCCAAGGTCACACCGTTTATTCACCGGCATGGGCCACTACGTATGAGAATATACATGAAACGGAGTGCATACACGAGAACAAGGCCACCACTATAGTGTCTACACATGGGCGTCAAGCAAAATTTTCTGTCTGTTTTGAGGTTATAAGGATCACTGACAGCCACTCCTACTCTTTGATATTAAGAAAGCTTCTAAGATCAGTGTGCATTTGTGCTTCTACTTCTGCCAAGAATCTATATCTCATCAAGTCGGGGATGACAAGTGCATGTCTTACAATGCTCACCTACATTAGTCTTTTCCTTCCTTTTTATATTCTGCAAATGTTATCTTGCCTTGTCTTAGTGAAGCGTCCAATTTGGCTTGTGTAGAGTTTACCACAAGTGGTGTTTTGGTACACCATGCCAGTGTCACAATTCAGAAAGGGTGCTTCATGTCTGGTCCCAAGTAGCTCTATTTTTACCCTTGGGTGGGGGAAAAAAGCATAGACAGCTTCTTTGGAATCTTCAGCACAACTGGGACCCAATACTTGTCGCCACCTTGTTCAGTGAGTGCGACACTTGGTGTGCATGAGTCAGTATCTCTGGCTGCTTCTAATTGCGCATTGTTGGCTTTTTCTGCTTTTAAGTTCTTAAGTTTTTGCGGCAGGGATTCTGAGATTAGGATGATCACAAAGTGAGGGAGGCCAGCTTCTATGAGCCTGCCAATCTGAACACAAAAGCAAGTGTTCATCGTGTGATTACACATCTTTAGAGCCTACTAGAGGCACATCAAGGCAACAACAGGTTTAACAACATTAGTATAGGTTGATTCGTACAGTAGCTAACCTTTCTTTGCTCTTGCTTGGTAACACAGCACATATGCTTCATTGTGAATATCAAATTATTATCTATGCAGGGGTGTTATGCAGGATGCGCCGAGTTTCTCGTTCGCACGAGTTTTGCCCGAGTTTGCTCGATGGCAATCAGTGAACGGAGATAGCAAGGAACGTGTAAAAACAGCAGGCAAAAAATGTCGAGATAAAGCCGCGTATGGCAACATGAGCGCACCCTGCGCGGCACAGTGCTTCCGCGCTTCAAGCACAGAAGACTGCACAACAAAAAGCGTCAGCGCCGCGTATTTTTATCAACGCATTATCGCAATTTAGCAATACCGTCACTGTCCCGCTGTCTATCTGCACACTTGCCGTGAGCCGCTTGCCACGCCTTTATCGGGCGCGTAGAGGGCATGCTTCCTCTTTCGGGCATTATCTTTCAATCCTTCGTCGAATGCGAACAGGGCACATGCGGTGCATTCTTGCACCTACAATTTCCCTGGATCGAATGCTTTAAAATACAACAAATAAAATAACGAACATTTTATGTCTTAAAGTATAGGTTTTTCGTTTTCAATGCTATAAATTTGTGATGAACAATGGAGATCGAGCGAATTATTAAATTTTGCACTTTTTTGCCGCGAGTGGCGACAGTGACGCGAAAGCTTACACGCGGATATATTTTAGAGGGTCGCACGCACGAGGGATATCATACGGTGAGTAGTCGCTAGGGTCGCTACCATGCTATGTTAGATAAAGTCCGTCATGAAAATGGCATGTCCATTTCCTGTCTATTAGGGGAATGGCAACGCAGCGCTGCGGCATGGCTGTTCACCGCAGGCGCTTCACTGAGGCTATTAATGCGGCCTCTTTACTAACTAATAACGACGCTCTAGCCATAGAGACGGGAGCAACGGCTGTCGCTGCAAAATGGCTGTGCAATATGGTCGTTGTGACGCAGCACAGTGAAAATGTATCAGTTTATCTGCGTGCAGGAAGCCTCCGCGAGGCGTTGTGAAGAGCGTGCTGCCCAGCGATACAGTTCATCGCTTGTCATTGCTTGCCCAGTGACGGTGCCTCCGTGCGCATGTAAGCAGTATTTGAGTGTGTTGTGAACTTCAAGGGGCTTGCCAATTGCCTCTGCTGCTGAGCTAACAGCGATCGCAGATGCATATTGTAACAACACTGCAGCCATCGCATTTTGGCCGGCGTGGGCTCTTTTGTGCAGTTATGAAACTAGACTTTTAAAGGAGGAAACTGTTGCAACTGTTTAGTGTGCAGTGCTTGTGATGAAGAAATGCCATCGCACTGGGCTGTAGAAAGGCGAGCGATTCCCGACGCTGACCATGTTTGCAGCAATGCGGCTCCGTTACATCTCCGTAGACAGAGCAGCCATCTAAATCAACGACTGCGATACGTTGTTGTTGGAAAACACTACGCACTCCGCAGCATCGTCGTCCACCAAGACGCATCGATGCCTTGTAAGCAGCTATAGTGACGTACCAATAATTATTTGCCGTGAGCTACGTCGCCACAATGCAGGCAATGAACCGTGTTGTGGGGCCATAACAGCCCAAGAAGACATATGCATAAGCCAGCGAAAGTCGACGCTTTGTTTTTGATAGTGATGCTCAGTACAACACTGATGACAGTGCGTTGAGCGTGTTTTATCTCGGCGATAAAGATTGTTGATGCCTCTCAGCTCGGCACCGCGTCGCTCTTGCCGAAATATCATTTGGGCATGTCCCAACCGTGGTGGGTGCGCGCACAAGAGTTGCATGCCTCGCGCCGGGCATGACCTATGGTTTTGACTGACAGGCGAACTCCTGCCAAACTCGTACATCGCGAAACCCCCGTCGAGTTGAACTCCGGAACATGACAGCGGCAGCAGCAGCCTCTGTCATCGTTTCCAGCGGCAGTAAGCATCAATATGACCGTCTGCACCCTTACAAAAATGAGTTTAGACTGTCTATAGAATGTCTATAGGCTTCTTGTAGACAACTTTGCCTTTCTATAGATTTGTTCTTTTGTTGATACAGAATTTATAGACTGTGTATAGACAAAAGTCGATAAGATGTTTGTTTCTTTTTGTCTACTTCCTTTCTATAGACTATCTTCAGAAAAAAGTCGATACAGTCTCTATTTATTCTTGTCCATTCATTGTCTATAGACTGTCTATAGACAAAAGTTAATAGATTTTTATTTCTTTTTGTCTGCTCCCATTCTATAGTCGGTCTACAGAAAAAAGTCGATAAGTTGTTCGTTTCTTTTTGTGAGCTTCCGCTCTATAGACTACGTATAGACCGATACCGTGTCTATTTATTTTTGTTCATTCTCTTTCTAAGGACTGTCTATAGACGACAGTCGATAAGGTGTTGATTATTTTTGTATACGCCCGGTTTATATATTTTCTATAGACAAAAGTTGATAAGGTGTCTACTTCTTTTATCTATTCCCCGTCTATAAATTTCGTCTTGACAATAGTCGTTAAATTGTCTTCCTTTGTCTATATTAGCGGTCTATACGCCGTTTATATGCAAAAGTTTTTCTGTTTGCTATTCCTTTAGCCGATTGCCAGTTTATAGAATGTCTAGAGAAAAGCCATAAAGGTCACCATGACATCTCTGTCATTGAATTACGCAATCCTTAATTATTATTTTACCCGATAATTCGGTGTTTAAGAGTGTGCTCCCCGAGTTCCATCCAGGATTGCTCTGGCTTTTAACATGTAACCTCTGGGCCCGGCACCCTATTTAGTCTGGAATGCATCCCCGACGATGATTTTTCCTTGCGAACCCCACGAAGGCGGAATATGTACTTCTATGCGATTGGAATTCTTTTTAATGGTTTCCTATACCCCCCCCCCCCCCCCCCGATGAAGGCTATAGAGCGGGACATCACCAAAGGTCATGTTAACTCGAGCGAACAGACCGTATACCGATTGCGGTAAGCTGTGAGATGAACTAAACAGCCGATATTGTAAAAGCCTTATTACTTCAGGTTTACTTGCCGTCTATAGACAAAGGTCGTTAAACTCGGCCCAACCCATGTACGCTGTAACCATGCGGAGGTACAGGCGAATAATACGGAGCTACGTTTGATATAAGCCACTGGGATTGTATATACTGCTGACATTGCTTTAAAGCCTTTTTGTAGAGTTTAGTATAGACATGGTGCATACTTCCTCATTTGTTCACCACATTATATGACCTCCGTAGTCGCTCTCGACAATCCTAAGAAAGTCTTTGCAGTTGTTTTTGATAGCATTACTTTTGCGGCAGTAAAATAAAGAAAGCGAAATGCCGATACAATCATGTATATAGAGGATATGAATGCCAGCTTTAGTGAGAAGCGGATTCCAAACAGGCATCAAGCTAACAGCACAGAGACTCGTAATGTGTATAGTTGACAACGCAGAATTTGCGAGTGGGCGATGAACCAATGTCGCGTATGTAGTGTGCGCCTTATGTGTCATCTGATTCTCAGATACTCTTTAGTTTCTCCCCATATCTAGGCTGCATCACTAACATCGGGTGGTTTTTCGCAGACTGATATCCTACGCTATAACCCTTAGGCTCATACACGCTTTCGTCCTATGTGATATTACTTATGTTGCGGCTATGCTCGATTGAAAAAAAAAAAAACAGAAGAGAAACGACTCAATACCACAATCCGTCGAGTCTTCAAGGTAGCCCTGGGGCTACCGTTGAACGCATCCACCGAGCTTTTTTCGAAACTAGGAGTTTACGATACTCTAGCTGAAATCGCTGAGGCTCAGCGCACAGCACAGGTCGTCCGGTTGTCAGGCACCAGAGCTGGCAGAGACATCCTGGTCACTATGGGCATGTTTACTGAACCTGAAAAGGGTAACGCCAGACATCTTAGTAAAGAAATCAGGGACGCGATTGTGGTTCGTCCTTTTCCCAGGAACGTGCACCCGGTGTTTAACCAAGGGAGAAGGCTCGCCCGCGCGAAGGCTCTTCTTGCCGAGGCTGCTACGGATTCCACAGAAGCTGCCTTCGTAGACGCCGCTCAGGTGGCCAGTCACGAAGCTTTTTCGGTAGCCGTAATAGACGCCCACGAAAGAGTCTTCAACGCACTCTCTGTTTACACCAAGAATCCGGAGGTGGCCGAACAAATGGCCATTGCACTCGCTCTGCTAGATCCAGAGCGTTCGGTAATCTATAGCGATTCTAGGGCAGCTACTCGCGCCTTTGCTAGGGGAGTAGTGGATGCGAAGGTTTCAAGGTTACTGGAAGGTAGATGCATTAGTCTCCACTCTATAGTCTAGTTCCCAGCTAATATGGGCGATTTCGTGGGAGGACAGCGGAACCTTAATGAATCCTGTCATGGGGCCGCGCGAGGACTTGCCAGCCGCGCTCCCCTGCAGACCCCCTCGCCTCCTCCTAAGGCCTTTAAGGACCAGCTTCAGACATATATTGAGCTCATGAAGCACTTTTATTTAGGACGTAGAGAATTCTCCCTTCCAAACAAGGAACTTGACAGGGCACAGTCAGTGACTCTCCGCTTGCTACAGACGAACTCGTACCCCAATCCTTGGCGTATGAGCCGAATCGACCCAGACTACGATGGAACTTTCAATTGTGCACTGTGTGGTGGACATGTGAACTTATGACACATGTTGTGGGGATGCGCGACGCAGGCCTCCTATCTGGAGTACAAGAACAAGTGGGACGGCACTCTTAGGAGCAGCGAGCTGCAAGACCAACTCTGGGCTGTCCAGAAGGCCCGCGAAGCGGCGGAGAGCCTAGGGCTCCCCGTCCCGACGTGGGAGGTGCCCTCTACCCCTTGACGAACAGTCTGGTGTCCTTCAGGACCCTTTTTGGAAATAAAGTTTAACCACCACCATACTAGGCTTTAAATTCCTTAAAGGTTCTCGTTCACTTACAATGTGCGCCAGATACTGTGAGCCCACCCAGTCTTTTCCAGGCGCTATATACCTGTGCGGCCAAGCATACGCGTAAGTCATTAGTGTACTGATTGCTTCGACATATCACCGGAACAGACAAATGTGCACTAACATGTGCGCAGGCATCCCATTTGGCGGTACGTTTGAACTATGGTAGAAATGCACTGCATTACTCATCGGCGTTGGCCATAATGCTAGAGCCTGACATGCGTGCTAATGGTTTTTACAAACACTGCGTGCATCCAAGTGTGCGCTCCAGCTCCATGCGATAGCCCACAGCGTTTGTAATAGAGAGCGCCGAGGCATTTGTTTCCTCCGTGGAAAGAACTGAAAAATGGAAGGTAAAAGCAACCGGTTTCGCGCGCATGGAACGCAGAGAGAGAGAGAGAGACAGTGACATTAAAAAAAGAAAAGAAAAAGACAAAGACGCTCTGATTTCTCGGAGCACGCACGCCGTCGTCGGCCTGAGCACCTGCGCATGCGCAGTGGCAGCAACGGCGGCGCGCCATCTATACGCGTCGATTTGAATTGTCAACAGCTGGGCCAGGCAAGTCAACGCTTGTTGCTGCTGGTGAGCTGCCTGCACCTTGGTGTGTGCGTATTCGTCTCGGCTTTGTGGCATCACACGTCAACTACACTGAACGGTAAGTTTTAGCGAAGATGTTTACCGTCACTAGCTCATGACTAGGTGAGCGTATTTCGTAGCGCGAACCGGCTGCATGTAATGTAGGTGACTCGGGCGTAGTGTCGATTTGTCGTTTGGTTTGTAAACGCGCTCGGGGTCTCGATTCTACTATAGGGAATGTTTAACGGCAAGCGATCGATCACGCTTGTACCTTTTACCGTCATTGTCAATGCGCGTGAAAAAGGAAATACCACATGTGTAACGTGGATACTGAGCAGAAATAAGCATGGATTGTGTCTGTTAAGCGGCGTACTGTGGGTAGGTCTTGTTTTGTGGCGCTCTATCGGCGGCCACAAAGGCTGCTCTGCCTGTCTAATAAAACTCATCTGAAGCGCTTTATGTATATACCTCGAAATTGTGCTAGAGGGACGAATTGTCTAAAAGAGACGAACAGTGGAATAAATGCTAGCGTACTCAGATGAAAGGCCGTGTTTGCCGGGCATGCATCAGCAGTGTGTGCTGCCGTTTTCGTAAGTCAAAAGTAGGAGTATTTTGGGGTTCCTGGCAACCAGTATAAGTATATATAACCGCAAAAGCTTTCAGAGCGCGAAACTCGCGATAAGCTCAGTCAATCGCAGCTTCGCAACTTAACAGAAAGAATTGGAGATTAATAAATTAGTCGCTCGGCAAAGCACCCTTTACACGTATCAAACTGAAGCCATTGGGTTTGACGAGAGTTTGAAGATTTTCTGTACTGTGCTCGTGTTGCCATGAATTACGAACTTGGCCAAGCCCTTGTCAGCTTTATTAAACAAGTGATTCAATTCAGCTGAATTTAATAGTGCATTTCAAGTGACTGACGTGTTATTCGTTATAACTACAATTATGTACTGGCAGTAATTTGACAAGCAATAAACCACAATATTTTTTATTGCACCTAAACTGCGGGTGTCATAGACTGCCAGGGAATTTTCATGACAACAGCCAGGAAAAGCTTGGAAAAGCATCAGGAAAATTGAAAATGTCAACATAGGTATACTGTCTTATTATTTGTCATACAATGTTTCCAGAGAATCGCTGTTTTAAACTTATTTTTGAAGCATTTCACCTCCCCAAAAAACAAATTGGTACCATTTTCTGAAAAAGAAATGAAAGAGAAGCATGCTGACATGGGGCATTTCTTACTCAATCTTTTCGCATTACCTAAGGGTCTTGAACCTCGAAACTCTAGAAAAAATAGTTATGTCTTAGAGCGCCTTCAATTATTTACTGTGATAGCATTCGTTCTAATTAGAGTTTCAGTTTTGTTTCCCAGGAAACACAACTGTTGCGACATATGTGTCGGGCCACAACACAGAAAGTGCTCACGGGGTATTTCTGGTGCTCATGTGGTATACCTAACTTGCAACCATGTCAGCATGCCCAAGAGATATGATTATCTATAAGAAACTAAGTGACCATATCAACACAATAAATCCATCTGCCTTCTATTGAAGTTATGAGCAATGATGTACCCATTAAGAGTACGAGAAAGACATTTAAATGTGTATTAAGAAAAATAAATTACAATATTTGGCATGATACTATCAATACTCCAGTCACTCTACTGAGCATATCATTCTGCGTGGGTATATTTAATTACCGTAAAAACCGGAATATAGGTCGAACTTTTTTTCAAAAAACCATTGCGAAAAGTCGACCCTCGTCTAAATACTGTCACCATTGTGCAACCGGCTGAGTCGCATTTGTTTAAAGGTAAGGGTGTGTTTCGGTACTTTTGCCGTTGAAAAATATTTTTTTTTTCATTTTTAGAATTAGTTAGTTGGGGGTAGACCTATATTCCGGTTCGACCTATAGTCCGGTTTTTACGGTACCAGCCAAAAAATATAGACAGTCCAGCTGGGTAGCCTTGTTTCAGCAATTTATATAGAGATCATTTGGGGTAAATAAGTACATTAATCTGTAATATGGACTTGTCGTAAAATGTAACATACTGTTGCTGTCGCCAGCAGCAATTGTAACAGTTTAATTGTTCATCATACGGTAGAGTGAAACATTGTGCGATGGTACTGTTTTGTATTGACAAGCAGCCATTAGTCATAGTTAAACCGTATTAAGGATTGACCTAAGTGGTTTGAGCGTATATATTAAGCTGCTTAATGAACGTACAAAGAATACACATTTGTTATTTTTGCCTCACATTGTTATATCTACATATTTGCAGCATGCACCTGCAGCACCTTCGGAATGGCTGACAGGAAAGTCAAGGCCAGCCTGACAACCATGCTTGCCAAGGGGAAGCAGCTGTAAATGTGTAAATAGTCTGTTTTGATGATAGCATAAGACATGCATTTTAATGAATTAATGTATTATATCGTTCAATAAAAACAGTTATTTCAATATCGTGCACTTGTTTTCTTTTTTGTATTGCATGAGTCAGCACTAGTGGAATTGCTTGAAATATTTGTTTCTGCAAGATATGAGAGTGCAGCTGGTTCAGGATCATTATTAATCTGTTAACATGAATGCATAAATGCAGATGGAAAGCAACAGGTGCACATGCATACTATACGTATGCATCGCACACCAATCTGTGCTCGGAAATGGGAGCGCAAGCAGGTAGCGAACTTCGTCAATCCAATCCAGAGGAAAGAGGAGGAGAGGGAGCGTCCCCACGCGGCATAACGTGAAACGTAATAAACTACAAATTAGTCTAATATGCGTTCAATGTACATCTAATAAACATTAAAATGCTTATAAAGCACGTCAGGGTGACTAATAAAATTGGACTAAATGCATTTATATTAAAACTTGCTAGTGCCTATAATGCACTCGGTGAAACGACAAACAAGTGAAAGAAGGCACGAGCATGCATCGGTGGTATAATCACGTGAGCCCAAGTTTGTTGACCACCCATATGGCAACGCCCAAGGGATGATAGCCACCCAGAGTGAATCTAGATGAACCAATGAAACTGGAGGCGTGCCAACGGACAAGCTTTGTATTGGTACCAGTAGTTCGTTCATTTTTGGGCGTCACCAGATATCGTGAGGATCCCAAGTTTCGCCAAACTCGGCGCATCCTGCATAGCACCCCTGCTTATTATTGTCAGTGGGTTGATGAAGTTGAGTGTGACAAAGTCTTGTCTGGTCGGGAAGAGTCATGGCGAAAAAAAAAAAAACTGACGCCGACCAAGGTGAAAAGTTATTTAAAAGCTTGATTTTTCGGCTTTCGAACGGGAACCTTGTTTACAATGTTTTCACAATGTCAGTGCGTGTGGCATGCATAAAGGCTAGTCCTTTTCCTCAGCCATTAAAAACATAAAATCTAATCTACCATATTCTCATGCATCATATTAGAGTTAGGTTGTAAACTAATTGGAACATCTATGTATTTAAGAACCTTGAGAACCACAGCCTTGTCAAATATCTGATGTCATGTCACAAAGCACAGGAGCTTCTCAGTACCCAGAGTCCAAAAGCTTAAAGTACAAATGCAACGAAGTTTAACTTGCTAAATTGGTAACAAATGAGTAGTAGGAACACTAGAGGAGAAATGTTGGTAGAATTCGCGGAAAGGAATAGGCTCCGAATAATGAATACCTTCTTCAGGAAGCGCAACAACAGGAAGTGGACCTGGAAAAGCCCTAATCGAGAAACAAAGAATAAAATAAATTTCATACTCTCTGCCGATCCCAGTATAGTTCAGGGTGTAGAAGTGTTAGGGAGGGCAAAGTGCAGTGACCATAGGTTAGTAATGTCTAGGATATCCCTCAACTTGAAGCAATAAAGAATAAAATTAGTCAGGAAGAAACAGGCCAACCAAAATCAGTAAGGGTAAAAGCAAGCCAATTCAGGCTGGTTCTCGCAAACAAATATGCAGCTTTAGAACAGGAAGATGAAGACAACATATGGGTAATGAATGAAACTGCAACTAGGCTGATCTCAGAAGCAGCAATTGAAGTGGGAGGTAAGGCATCAAGGCAACCAGTAGGTAAGCTCTCCTAAGTAACAAAGGACCTAAAAATGAAACGGCAAAACATGAAAGTGTCAAACTCAAGAGATCAGATAGAATTCGCTGAACTGTCGAAAATGATCAAGAAAAAGAAAGTAAGGGATATCCCAAATTATAACGTGAAAAAGATTGAGGAATCAGTAAAATATGGATGCAGCATGAAATCAGTGAAAAGAAAACTTGGCATAGGACAAGGCAAAATGTATGCTCTGAAAGATAAGCAGGGTAATATCATCAGCAATTTCGATGAAATAGTAAAAACAGCGGAACAATTCTATACTGACCTATACAGTACCCAGACCAGCCAAGCTACTTTCATTCGAAGTAGTGATGAAAAGGATACGGAGGCTCCTTCTATAACTAGCGATGAAGTTAGAAGGGCCTTGCAAGACATTACCAGAGGAAATCTGCTGGAGAAGATGGAATAACAGTCGATTTAATAATAATTGGAGGAGATATCATGCTTGAAAAGCGTGGCCGTTTATACGCAATGCCTCAGGACTTCAAATGTACCAGAAAGCTGCAAGAACGCCAATATACTCATTCATAATAAGGGAGACGTTAAAGAATTGAAGAATTATAGGCCCGTTAGCTTGCTTTCGGTATTGTATAAAATATTCACCAATACAATTTCCAATAGAATCAGGGCAACACTTGACTTCAGCCAACCAAGAGAACAGGCTGGCTTCAGGAAGAGATATTCTACGATGGATCATATCCATGTCATAAATCAAGTAATAGAGAAATCTGCGGAGTACAATCAACCTCTCCATATGGCTTTCATAGATTATGAAAAAGCATTTGATTCAGTAGAGACACCAGCAGTCATCGAGGCATTGCGTAATCAAGGAGTACAGGAGGCATACGTGAATATCTTGCCAAATATCTACAAGGATTGCACAGAAACTTTGGTTCTCCACAAGAAAATTAGAAAGAAAGCTATCAAGAAAGGGGTCAGACAAGGAGACACAATCTCTCCAATGCTATTCACTGCATGCTTAGAAGAAGTATTCAAGCTCTCAGACTGGGAGGCTTAGGAGTGAGGATCAATGGCGAATACCTCAGCAACCTCCGATTTGCAGATGACATTGTCACATTCAGCAATAACGGGGACGAACACAGCAAATGATTGAGGACCTTAACCGAGAAAGTGTAAGAGTGGGGTTGAAGATTAACATGCAGAATACAAAAACAATGTTCAATAGCCTCGCAAGGGAACAAGAATTCAGGATCACCTGTCAGGCTCTAGAGTCTGTAAAGGAGTACGCTTATCTAGGTCAATTACTCACAGGGGAACCTGATCACGAAAAAGAAATTTACAGGAGAATAAAATTGGGTTGGAGTGTATATGGCAAGCATGGCAAAATCATGAATGGGAGCTTAGCACTGTCCTTGAAAAGAAATGTGTACAATCGTTGTATTCTACCGGTGCTAACCTATGGGGCAGCAACTTGGAGGTTAACAAGGAAGCTTCGAGAACATGTTAAGGACCGCACAAAGAGCGATGGAACGGAAAATGTTAGGCCTAACGTTAAGAGACAGGTAGAGAGCGGTGTGGATCAGAGAACAAATGGGGATAGCCAATATTTTAGTTGACATTAAGTGGAAGAAATGGAGCTGGGCAGGTCATGTAATGCGCAGGATGGATAACCGGTGGACCATTAGAGCCACAGAATATATACCAAGAGAAGAGAAGTGCAGTTGAGGACGGCAGAAAACTAGGTGGGGGGATGAAGTTAGGAAATTTGCAGGCCCTAGTTGGAATCATCTAGCGGAAGGCAGGGGTAAGTGGAGATTATAGGGAGAGGCCTTCGTCCTGCAGTGGACATGAATAGGCTGATGATGATGATGACGACTGAAGGAACCTTGGCAAAGGTCTGGGGCTGGTAACTGTCTCATTTTCTTTTTGGCAGCGTTTTAATAGTGCCTTAGCAGACGAAGCATGCACTTGGTGGTTAATGGCTGTGAGGCGAGTTTACGTCGCCTCTGAGATTTTGATCGCATGACAGGGAGCTGCAGGCGGTCCCTTATCTCAAACGCCATGCCAAGGAGTCCTGCAATCTGAGTCATGCGTCATTGCCAGTGACTGGTAATGGTGCCATTTTTTTAGAGATTCAGTATCAAGAATGCTTATTTTCCTAGCCTTTTGTCAATCATCCTCTCCTTTTCCAAATGTTAAAACGTTGCACGGAGGCTGTTCTGTATTCACACGATGCGAATATTTTTTTTCCGCAGCCACAAACTTTATTTTAGTTGAACTTTAAGCACTCGAAAGCAGCAAAAGCCAACAGTGCACAGTGTAACGCCGCTGGAGGTACTGCTTCATGTGTACCAAGTGTCACACTCAGTGCAGAAGGTTGTTGACAAGTATGGGGTCGCAGTTGTGCAGTTTGACATTGTGCTACTTAGCCCGAGGGCACGGGATGTAATCCTGGCTGTGGTAGCCGCATTTCAATGTAGGTGAAATTAAAAACGCCCATGTACCAATGAACCCCAGGTGGCATCAATAATTCGGAGTCCCTCATACTACATGACTCATAATCATGTCGTGGTTTTGGCACGCAAAAACCCAGAATTTGCTTTTGCAGTTGGTGCTCTTCGGTTTTCCAATTTTTCTCATTTTTTTGCTTACAAAGCTCTGTTCTGACTAGAAATGACGAATTGGTGATTACAGAAGCCTAACTTTCAATCTAGCCTACCTCAATATTTTCCTTTAGCTTAACTTTAACATGCATTTAATGCATTGAACCTGAATTATTTTGCATTTATCCATGTTGAACTTGTGCTCAACAGCTGGATGGCATAGACGCTGAGCTACTGCTGTGGGCTTGAAGTTGCTAGGCTGTCATATAAAAGCTTAACTTTTTGTTTAGAGGCAAGATCACCTGAACCTAGTTCTATATTTTCAGATAGACTACCAAGAAAGACAGACATTACTTGCATGATATATCTCAGTGATCAGTTAAATTTGTGTTCAGTTTTTGGCCGCCCAAAAAATGAACAACTTTTTTGTATATTTTAGTTGCAGGGCTTGAAGCTAGTAAGTGAAATGCATTTAACCCTTTCCTTCCAGAATATGAGCTGGGCCCGTCGGAAGTAAAACCTACAAACACAGGTTCGGCTTCACCGCTCGTATGTTTGGCTTCACTGCATGCTTATTTTTTTGGTACATGATAGGTGACATCACAGGGCAGCGTGATTTTGTACTAGCAGCCAGGTTTCCAAAATGATGGTGTCGCCTTGTAGGCTCTGATTGACAACTCCCGACCTCAACCTCGAAAAAAATGCAAATCCTTAACTGTTGTGCCACGGCTTAAAATTAAATTCTGGGCGGTTTCACGAGCCAAAAGCATGATTTGATTATGAAGCACGCTGTAGTGAGGGACTCCGGATTTATTTTGACTACCTGGGGTTCTCTAATATGCACCCAGTGCCCAGTACATAGACGTTCTTGCCTGTCACCCTCATCGAAATGCGGCGGCCACAGCAGGGATTCAATCCCATGCTCTCGGGCTTAGTAGCACAATGCCAAACCCACCACTGTGGCAGGTATGTCACAGCTTGTCACTCGCCACTTCTCTAATTGCTTTCCGCCAACTGCTTAATTTCAAAAGCCAACAAGGAGATACCTTGTGTGCTTAAAAACTTTCTCAGGTGATCGAAAGAGAACCACTTGAAAGGAAATCAAGACATGGTGCGACGATTGCGCCGTCGCACTGTGCAGTATTTTTTGTTTAGAAGCCTTTAGAACTGTCAAAGCCAAGTTACACGGGCATTCATCAAAATGAGAGTATTGCAGTTGTAGAGCAAAGTACACATCTCTTCAGCTAATCTTACAATTTTGGAGCTGCGCAGCAATGTCTTTATTAGCCCTGCGGTTAAACAAACTATCAGTTTATGTTTCTTGTAACCTTTTTCTCAAATCCTTCTTCTAAAATGAATATTTTAAGCAGCATATTTTATGATTTTTATTTCGGTTGATGTTTGTTTGAACAACTAAAAACATTCTGTATATATTTGGGTCCTTTTCCAATGTGTGTTTGGTATTGGAAGGGTTTTACAGATATCTTGAGCCAAGCTGATGCTGAGATCACCATCACCCGCCTATATTTATGTCCACTGCAGGACGAAGGCCTCTCCCTGCAACCTCCAACTACCCCTGGCTTGTGCTAGCTGATTCCAACTTGCGCCTGCAAATTATTGCGATAGCAATTATATGGACACTCAAAAGCAGATTTCTGCCGTCGTCGTCACCGCCGCCGTGAAGTTCCGTATGACGTCAATGGAGATGAAATCGTCGCCGCGCGCCGAACGCTGTATGTGCGAGTGAAAGGGCGCGAGGGGCGCGCGCTTTCACGGGGAGTGAACGCACGGCGGAGAACAAACGCGCGTTCTGCGCCGTGCTCCCTGAAGGGCTGCAGAAGTAGGCGTCTCTTTCCTCCTTTACAATCACCATATATGTAGAGCCAACGCGCCTTCTTCCGACGCGCGAGAGGCCGTGGGGGAGGGGGGGGTAGGGGGAGGGAAGGGAGGCGACGTTTAGCTGCGGCACCAAGTGCCTATTTATATCAGAGGCTCCGGCAACAGTCACCAACGCCGCACGCATTTTGAGCGAACGCGGGCAAAACACCGACGGCGTCGACAACAGTTTGCGTGTTGGCGGTGCTGCTGCATGTCCAAGTTTATACAGCTGATAAAGCTAATATCATTACTCCGTATAGCTCTCTACAAATTTGCTATCGCAATTGATGCTTCGCCTTTCAGGTGAAACTGCGACAACTTTTTCCTAACTTCATCACCCTATCTAGTTTTCTGCCGTCCTCGACTGCGCTTCCCTTCTCTTGGTATCCATGCTGTAACTCTAATGGTCCACCGGTTATCCATCCTACGCATTACACGGCCGGCTCAACTCCATTTTTCCCTCCTAATGTCAACTAGAATATCGGCTATCCCCGTTTGCTCTCTGATCCACACAGCTCTCTTCCTGTCTCTTAACGTTAGGTCTAACATTTTTCGTTCCATAGCTTTTTGTGAGGTCCTTAAGTTGTTCTCGAGCTTCTTTGCTAACCTCCAGGTTTCTGCCCCATATGTTAGCACCGGTAGAATGCAATGATTGGACACTTTTCTTTTCAACGACAGTGGTAAGCTCCCAGTCAGAATTTGGCAATGCCTGCCGTATGCACTCCAGTCCAATTTTATTCTTCTGTAAATTTCTTTCTAATGATCACAGCCCGCTGTGAGTAACTGACCTAGATAAACGTACTCCTTTACAGACTCTAAACATGCATCAGAGTTCCTTGTAGTTTTCAACTAGTGCTTTCCAGAAATGCATGAGAGAGGCTCTTGAAACGTTTTTAACTCAACCTGTAAAGTAATTTGTGGCATATTTTTGGGACAGATGTCTTGACAGCATAATAGGAAGAAAAACGGAACCCGACCAAAATGGTGTTGTCTAAATATTCTTAAATGTTTCGGCTTCCACACTGAAGCCTTGTTCACAGAGTTGAGAGGCAAATAACCTTTGCCATCGTTTCGATTAAGTGTGTGTGCTGTGGTTTGGATAGTCAGAGATTCCAGGTACTGTCGCTTCGTACAGTTCTTTTCATGGGCGATGACTGAAGTTTGGCTCCGGTTGAAATTGTGTTTGCTTGGTTTCTGCGTGTTCAGAGAGTGCACTGGAAGGGACTTCTTTTCTTTTTCACATCGCTCATGCTCTTCCAGGCACCGCTCAAAATTGCCATTTCACCAATGTAGACATAATTGCAGTCCGCTCACAGTATCTTATTTACAACGCCAGGAAACCTTTGCGGCTAGGAACATGAGCGGCTGGCACGTTATTTCCGCAGGACACGTGCCAAAGCTTCACTGATGTTTTAAACATATGAAATGGCAGTGCGACGTTTGCCGGGAGCGTCATTTGATTCTGTAGGACGCGAGGCTCGTTTTTCCGAAGAAGCGATAAAACGTTTCGCGTGGCTGCACGCACCAAGCTCGCGTCGAATGCAGGTCAAATCGGAGCCTAAGGGTTCTGGCTTACTACAAATTCTTTGGGCTCTTCGTAATAATGATAATGCTGCGGACCACTTGTGGCACACAGTGTTTACAGAAGTGAAATGATACGCCCTGTGTGCGTGTCCTTTCTTTGAACTTTGAAAGATAACTGCTGTCTTTTCCGTTCTACCAATATGTCTAGAAAAGGTAGCCGTCCAGAGTCGTCCTCTCCAACTGTGAAATTTATGGAATCCTCAGTACTATTTAGGCGATCCGTGAAGGCAGCCAGGGTGTGTTTTTTAGGATACAAAAGCAATTGTCAACGTAGCAGACGAAAACATTTAGGGATGATGAAAAGAAGCCAAGGCCCGGTTTTCCACGGAAACTATAGCCAGCCAAATTTGCAGCGGTCACAGAAATTGATGCACCCACAGAGGTTCCGTGCACTTGCTTGTAAGTGACACCGTGGAAGTCGAAGTAACTATTTTTCAAGCAAATTGAAGTAGTTCTGCGAGACCCTGTATCTCAGTTGCCATACGTTCACATAGCTTCTACTCAGCCAGAAGGGCAGCTTTGCATGCGTCCACAGCAAGGGCCGCAGGAACACAAGTGAAAAGAAAAACCACTTCAAAAGACACCATTTCTTCATTATCATTCACTGTGAGGAGGTGTACCTTGTCAATATAGTTCTGCGAGTTGCGAATAAACGTGAGGCCGCTCCCAACAAGTGGAGCACACATACCGTAAATGTAACCGGACAGTTTTCAGAGAGCAGAACGCGTGAAATCCACAATGGGCCGCATCAGATTGCGTGACTTGTAGATTTTCGGGAGAAAACATATAATAATAATAGCAAATAATAGAAAATAATAGCAAATAATAAAAAGCAAATAATAATAAAAGGAGCAAATAATAAAGTGACTTGTGTTGTTGCGGCCCGTCGGCACTAAAGCTTTTACAAATACCATTCCATCCTAAGTGTGGTGTCATGATTGAGGACGGTGTAGGTGCTTTTACGTTGAACAAGGTCCAACATTTTACTGGTCTAGTCATTGGTGTTTATAATAACAGTGGCACTACCTTAGTCGGCTGGCAATAGCATAATGTCGGGATTCCTGTGGAAACTTTTGATGGCATTTTGCTGCTCAGGCAACAGGCGGAAGGTGGCTACGCGGTGGTTTGGTGAGAAGGCTGATCGCACGATTACAGGCATCGTCAAGCTCGGAGTGATCGACGAGACCAATGGCATGCTGCACGGCACAAATAACTTTTTTTTTGGGGGGGGGGGGGGGGTCAGGTGCAGGACTGTTTAAGTTCAGTCCAAGTTCGAGAACGCTTCGCTCCAGCTGGCTAGGTGCGTATGAAGACAAGTTGCACACCTCTGACTTGACCTGATTCGACATGGTGCTCCTGTGGGGCGTCATGAGACGTGCCAGTTTGTTTCGGTGGGTAGTTCCACTGCGGCAGGAGTGAAGATGAGCCTTGAAGTTGGCATGTAGCTGAATGCTGGTGAAAACATCAGCGCACTGGTGTTCAAAGTTACGGCGAGCAAAAATATATGATTCTGGAAGTCTCTTATGGTTGCTTTGCAGTCCAAGATCCTTACTTGAAGTAATAAGCGCTCAGCTTTCGAGACAACTTCGTGTCCGAAAGCCGTGTCGATGGATCTGAGCAGGTGTAGTGACTTTGGGATCAGGCCTCGGGTTTTGCATGTTAGGTTAAAGCTCAGGTGAGCCTTGAACCTAACATGCAAAACCCAAGGCCTGATCGCAAAATCACTAGGTAGTGCCTGCTCAAGGCCAACACGCCAACTTCAAGGCTCATCTTCAGTTGTGCCGCATTGAAACTACGCACCGAAAGAAACTGGCACGTCTCATGCCGCCCCACAAGAGCACCATGTCGAATCGGGTCAAGTCAGAGGTGTGCAACTTGTCTTCATATGCACCTAGCCGGCTCGAGCTAAGCGTTATCGAACTTGGACAGAACTTCAACAACGGTCCTGCACCTTACTCCCCCCCTCCAAAAAGTTAGTTGCGCCGTGCAGCATGCCATTGGTCTCGTCGATCACTGAGCACCTACACCGTCCTCAATAATGACCTCACACTTAAGGTGAAATGGTATTTGGAAAAGCTTCTAGCCGACATGCCGCAAGAACGAAAGTCATTTACTATTCGCTCCTTTGCGACAATGGCTCGGCTACGGCACTGTATTTTCTCTCAAAATCCACAAGTCAGGCACTCCGATGCTGCCTATTGTGGATTTCATGCGTTCTCCCCTCTGCAAACTGTCCGGTTACCTTCACTGTGCATGTGCTCCACTTGTTGTGAGTGGCCCTACGTTCATTCACAACTCGCAGGACTTCGTTGACAAGGTACGCCACCTCACTGTGGATGATGGTGAAGTCCCGGTGTCTTTTGATGTGGTTTCCCTCAAAGGTCACAGGAAGAACTCACACACAGGGCGGTATCTTTATTTCTATTCTGTAAACCCTCTGTGCCAGAAGTGGTCCATGGCATTCTCATCAATACAAAGAGCCCAAAGGATTTGTTGTAAGCCAGAAGACTTGGACTACGATTTGACCTGCACTCGATCGACGCGAGCTCGGCACGTGCCGCTACTCGAAAAGTTTTAATGCTTCTTCAGAATAAAGAGTCTCGCATCCTACGGAACCACGTGATGCCCCCGGCCAACGCCGCACCACCATTCAGTATGTTCCCAGCATCAGCGAAGCTTTCGCATATGTCCTGTGTAAATATAGTGTGCAAGTCGCTCATGTTCCCAGCTGCAAGTTACGTCACGAGCTTGTCAACGTCATGGACAGACTAAGAAATGTTCCCTGGCGTTGTTTATAAGATGCCGTGTACCGACTGCAATTATGTCTGCATTAGTGAAAGTGGCAGTTTTGAGCGGTGCCTCAAGGAGCACATCAGCGATGGAAAAAAGAAAAGTCACTTCCAGTGCAATCGCTGAACCCGCAGAAACCAAGTAACACGATTTAAACTGTAGGCAAGCTTCAGTCATCGCCCAAGAAAAAAACTGGGCGAAGCGACAACCACAGCCCACACGCTTTATCGAAGCGACGGCAATCTCCAGCCAACATATTCATAATGCCTTAAGCAATTATTGTCGCAGATTTAAGCTGAAAGTTTTTTGCCTCTCAGCTCGGTGAACAAGGGTTTCGTGTGGAAGCTGAAATTTTTATAGAATTTTTAGGCAACAACATTTTGGTCGGTATTCTGTTTTTTTCCTATTATGCCGTTACTTCCAACCAGACGACACTTCGTCGAACTCTTGATTTCATGTATTTAACATTTGTGCTAATTTCAAATTTTGCTTAGCCGATGTGTTTGACTTCACTCCTGCCCAGCTGCAATTATACAATTGCAACAAATGCCCTAATGTTATTATTGGAATGCTATTATTTGGAAGATTCGGAAATATATTTGAAACAGTGAATTTGTTGTATTCAACAAGCAATGCTATCTTCTACTAACCAACCTGAACAAGTAGAATTGCCCTATATGCCACAAAGATAAGAATATATAAGGCGCAACAAATTTTTATGTTCATGTTACAGCTCAAGTTGCATTACCGGCATTGTTTGTGTTTATAAAATTACAATGGATAACATATTGTAGCACAGCTTCTGCTTGAGCTTCTTGGTCAGACACACTAGTAGACACATAATGGCATGAAGGAACGAGCACAAAGAAACATTTGACGGCTCTGGTACTAAGTACCAACTGATTTTATTTGTGAAGGCAGGCGAGCAATTAAAACCGCTACCGCTCTTCTTGTGCCAGTGACGAGTCTCACTTGTCCAGGGATTTTTCGCCTACTCAGTGCCATGGACAAGCGGCAATGTTTTCATCATTTTGGTGTGAATACTGTGTTAATAACAGGCACCAATTTCACAGTAAGCAGATGTTTCGAGGGCACAGTGGGAGAAAACGAAGCAGAAGTCTGGCTTGTTTAAAAGTAGTAGTGCAAAGTGAGGTGGCTGCAGTGACAAAGGTTGCCTATTCAGTGCCGGAATTGATGTTTTTGGATGTTTCTTCATCTGAAGGAAAGAATTGGAGCTGGAAAGCTCTAAGGTGCCATGGTTGGAGCATCAACATTGTAATAAAAATTGTGAGGAAAATTTGAGCCCCTGGCAACCTGTCTTAAAAAAAGAAACCCCCTTTTTTGCTTACACGTTTGCTATTGTCTTTCCATGCAGCGCCAGCAATAACGCATTTCATGGGGGATAACAAAGGCATGGTTGACTTCTGTTCCAAAAAATCATGTTTTTTTTCTTTTATAGAGCGTTTACCTGTGATTCATCACTCACATTGTGACAGGTGCATATTTGTATCCTTACTGTTCTTAGTGCCCCATATAGTTTTGACACTTTCCGAGCTCAATTTTATTTTCAGAAAGCCACTTTTTATGAAATTTTTTATCAGTGGTTCATTGTGAAGGGGAGCTTTCATTACTGCAATATCAGCTGTGCATTTATTATTTTATGCTGTCTTTTACTAGCTGTCAACTATTTTTTCATGCTTTTAAGTTGCGAATAGGCCAAAACATCGAAACAGTTTATATTGGTATTAAAAGTAAAAGGTGTTGTCTTTTTTTCTGACAAGCACCACAGGGGATGCCCAAGGACTCGTAGATGGTTCGATGATGTCCTTTGTAAGCATTTTCTGGACTTCGGTTTGAATTACGCGCCGTTCAGTCGCAGACACTCTGTAAGGACGCCTATGGATGGGACTGGCGTTGCCGGTGTCAATGCGATGAGTCACAACTTTTGTCTGGCTGCGATGGGGCGAAGCGACGAAGGTCGTCAGACTGAGCAGCCGAGAGGTCGGGGGCGATCATGGCGTCAAAATCTGCATCAAATGACGTACTAGTGTGAGGGCTTCCAGAAGACAGGGGGGCATCGATAGTAAGGGCCACAGGGTCGTGTGGGTCTAAAGGCGCTATGCATCCCAGCGTGATACCCTCGGGAAGAAACTGTGGAGTGCGTCCAAAGTTCAGAATAGGGATACATGCCCGGTTCGCAGAAACAGTCACAACGGAGTGAGGCAGGGCTACCTGCCTTGTTAAAAGAGCGTCTAGGGAAGGAGAGATGACGTAGTCGCCGTCACAAATGGCGGAATCTGAGGTCAGTGTGACATATGTCGCGGCGGCTGGTCGCAGGCGAACAAACTCGGCGACACATAAACGCGGCTGTGACTCGGTGGGGAGATCGAGTACAGAATGAAGTTCCAACTGGAGAAGGCCAGAAGAGCAGTCGATGAGGGCAGAATGGGTACTCAGGAAGTCGTGGCCGAGGATGACTTCATGTAGGCACTGCTGCAGAACGGCGAATAGAACTGAGGTCTGGTGACTGGCGAAGCTCACACGCGCAGTGCACATCCCAACGACGCAAGATGTGCCGCCGTCGGCTACACGAACGACAGGTGACGCCGCGGGCGTCAGAACCTTGCGGAGACGACGAGAAAGGCGAGCGCTCATAACCGATAATTGCGCCCCCGTGTCTATGAGCGCCGAAACAGGCACGCCGTCCACTTCTATGTCCAAAAGGTTTTGTCGGGTGGTCAGGGTCAACAGAGGATTTCCGGGTTGGTTGGTCAATACAGCATCACCTCGGGGAGCTGTACCAGTCAGTTTTCCGAAGAGGGACGGCGAGGGTATGGCGACGGTGAGCGACGGGCAATCGGTGAGCGAGAACGCCGGTTCTGTGGGGACGGCGAGCGGCGGTCGTAGTGTGGAGTCGGAGCAGCAACATCACAGTGCGGCAGGTGATTGAGGTCGTGAAAAGGCGAGGACCGGCTGTCTTCCGGGCGGTAAGCGTACGCGGGACGAGGAGACAAAATCTGACGGTAGCGACAATGGCGGGAAATGTGACCTACTCCATTGCAATTAAAACATATTGGCTTGTCGTCATGTGTGCGCCACTGGTTTGGGTCGCGGTATCGGAGGTAGGTCGATTGTGGGCGTGGAGGTCGAAAGAAATTGCCAACCGTAGGGCTAATTACAGAACAGATCGGACGGATGCCTGCGTTCGCCAGCTTTCGCGTACGACAGCTTGAATCAGAGATACTACCGGGTGGGACTCGTCGTAAGAACGTATCGGGGGAACCGAAGGAGACGCAGCCTCAATCTGGCGCCGCAGAAGACGCAGCAAGTTTTCGGCACCAGGTGGCTGGACGTCTTCACACGATGAGCTAGCGGCGGTATTAGGGAGCCGAACGAATTGCCGTGAGACACGACGGCTCTTTGCCTCTTCAAAGCGTCGGCACTCTCTTATAATGTCGTCGACCGTCGAGCAGTTCTTGTACACGAGTAAATTAAAGGCGTCGTGTGCGATGCCTTTAAGAAGGTGGCTGACCTTGTCCGATTCGAGCATCTTGTCATCGACCCGCCGACAGACTGCTAATACATCTTGAATGTACACAACGTACGGTTCAGTAGATGTTTGGGCCCGGCAAGAAAGTTCCTTCTTGGCGGCTCGCTGGCGGCCAAGTGGCTTCCCAAAGAGTTCCTGCAGTTTTTGCTTGCAAGTGTCCCAACTGGTCAATTCCTCCTCGTGTGTTCGGAACCAAACACGGGCTGTTCCCTTTTATTTATTTATTTATTTAACATACCCTCAGGGCCAAAGGCATTAGAGAGGGGAGTGAGTTACATGTGAAAGAATATACATATATACATAACAAAGAATGAACAAGCACATAAAATTCTAATTATACAATGTTAGCTAGGGCGTTCTTGAATAGGTGGTGGTTTCTGATGGAGATTACATCCGAAGGAAGGTGATTCCACTCTTCGGATGTCCGTGGTAAGAATGACTGAAAAAAAGCGTCAGTTCTGCAAAAAGGAATTCGAACTTTTTGTGCGTGATCTAAGCGAGATGAAACATACTGAGGAGGTGATATAAGCTCATGGTGGAGCTGAGGATGATGAAACATGGAGTGAAAAAGGCTCAAGCGAAACAACTTACGACGGGATGCAAGGGTTGATAGGTCAAGACTTAATTTCATGGCAGATATGCTTGCTGTTCTGTTGTAGTTAGAAAGAATGAAACGCGTGGAGTTATTTTGAACCATTTCTAGTGACCGAATTAGGTTTTCATGGCTTGGATCCCAGACGGAGGCAGCATATTCTAGTTTCGGGCGAATGAGCGTTTTGTACATCGGTAATTTTATGGATGAAGATACTTGTGCGAAGTTACGACGGAGGTACCCCAAAATTCGATTAGCATTGCTAATTACATACGAAATGTGGTCTGCCCAAGAAAGGTTTGATGTAATGTGAATGCCAAGGTATTTGTATGAGGACACGGTCTCCAAAGAAGTACTAGCGATGTGGTAAATGGACGAAACAGATGATGTTCGAGATATGCGCATATGCTTGCATTTCCTTATGTTAAGTTCCATCAACCATATGTTGCACCATTTGTTAAAAGCATCAAGGTCGGATGAAGGGCTTTAGTATCATCAACGCAGGTCATTTCCCGATAGACAACACAATCATCGGCAAAGAGGTTAATGTACGAGGAAACACACGAGGGTAAGTCATTAATGTAAATAAGAAAGAGTAGAGGACCCAATACCGTCCCTTGAGGAACCCCAGATCGAACAGCCGTGTGCTCTGAATTTGCGTTATTTGTTGACACAAACTGAGAACGGTTAGTAAGAAAGATTTCTAGCCGAAAGAGCAGTTTAGTGTCTATGTTAAGCTGACGTAGTTTGTAGAGAAGCAGTTTATGGCATACCTTGTCAAACGCTTTAGAAAAATCTAGGAGGTAATTGAGGTAATAAATGATGTTAGCCAGCATTATAGTCCGGTCCCAATGGTTGCTCTTGCTGGCGCGTTCGTATTCGATTAACCAGTCATCAACGTCCTTGTTGTCAGTGCCCGAGAAGGCGCCAGGGTCCCGGAGTTGCGTCAAGACAATCGGTGCTGTGGTAGCCGAAGCCGTAGCAGCGGGCCTCCCCGTCGACATGGTCGAAGGGTCCACGCGATTTCCGCTTCGAAGTTCCGTGATGTGCTGGTGATCTACCCCGAACCTCCACCAAAATGTTACGGGGAGATTTACAGAAAAGGGGGTTTATTTACACTATGTACAAGAGGACTAGATGTTGGCCAGCAACAACAAAGATGGCGACCCACAGTTTCACCTCTTCCTCGTCTCGTCGGCTCTATGCTTCAGCGTCTTCTTTGTCCGCCGGACAACTGGCTCATAACAATATGAAGCATGATATTGCTACGGAACGGTAGTTAGGATGACGAAGAGGCCCGTCGTGTGAAGACGACAACGGTTGGAGGCTAGCACGGGGTTTTGCCTTTTGGCCAAGTGCAGCTTATTCACGTGTAAATATACTTGTATGTATCTTGTCTACGTCTTCCCACGTAACATATTTAGTCGAGGTGGACACTCCCTGTCATTGTGACAGAAGCTCCGCAGTGGTTGGTACGTCGAGCTTTCCATCATGGCTCCCTGAGACGACAGCTTGACTCAACCGGCTCTGAAACTATAGCTGTCACTCCGATGACATACATCGCACTCCGCTCCCCGTGATCCTGGCGTATTCTCATGAAAATATGGGAAGGACATGGAGGACTGGATCAGACTGCACGAACGAGGCACCGATAACTGGTGGGACCCTATTATCATGCTTGCCAATGTAGTATTTTACCTTTGTGGCACACCTCGAGTAAGGTTAAGGATACACGAAAATGAGCTCAACAGTTGAGATGCGCTTAAACAAAAATTGTGAGACTTGTCCGACAACCCTCACAGTCAACAACTTGCCATGAAGAAGGCGTTATCCAGCCGTGGGCTGACGTCAACAGAGCCGTATGTCACATGCATTCAACAAGTCCTGGCTCTATGCCGCAAAGTTGCCGAGCACAACGGAGCCACACAAGGTTTGCCACATCCACAAAGGTAGCGTTGATGAAGCCTCAAATTTTTCGTCTTCAACAATAAGGGGACAGACGATGCAGTCATGAAAGAGTGCCGCTGGCTGGAACCCGCAAAAAGCCACCATGTCGACCAACAGTTTGCCCGTCTATCAAACACCCCGGCAACATCTTCCTGTGCCGACGCTTCCCCGTCCCAACACTAGCGATGTTTCCCGGATCGTCCTGCGAGAGATTGAGGCTGCCTATCCGGTGGCCTTCGAATCCAGCTCCGCCAACAAACCTTCAGTCTCAATTTCCCTGATTCAGGCAGTTTTATGCCAAGCGAATGCCTTGAATTTGGCCTAATTGGTGTTTACTGTATATTACCGCCCGTGTCGTCGTTTCGTGTTCCTCTTTCTGTCTTTGTCCTTGATTAGCGGTCAACATGTAATGCGTATGCCAAGAGGTCGCCAAGATGGGTCTTCACTCTGCCTGCTCGGCCCATCGCCCTGATGCCCACTCGAATTCTTCGATCCCGCCCTGTTCCACATCTGATTACCCAGCACTTACGCCAAATATATTATGTGGGAAGACGCAGATGAGAAGCTATATACAAGTATATTTACAAATGAATATGCCACACTTGGCCAAAAGGGAACAGCTCACGCTAGCCTCCAATCGTCATCTTCAAATCACTGGCCTCGTCGTTATCGTAAGTACTGCTCCGTAGCAATACCATGCTTCATATGATCTGTTTCTGTGTCCTTGCCTATTTGCAACTTAAAAACATGAAAGTATAGTTGACGGCTAGTAAAAGAAAGCAGAAAATAATAAATGAACAGCTCATATTGCAGTAATAAAACCTCCTTCACAATGAATCACTCATAAAGCATTTGGGAAATTTCAGTGGTTTTCTGACAATAAAATTGAGCTCGGAAAGGGTTAATATTGCATGGGGCACGAAATTCAGTAGCGAAACAAAATATGTACCTGTCAGAATGTGAGTGGTGAATCGTGGGTAAACGTTATAAAAAGATTGACCTGATTTGGTCACGGAGAGACAGTGATTGTTTGCTGACACATGGCGATCCCTGTTTGCTATTGTAAAAAGCTCAATAATTTCCCTCTCAGATTTATTATGGCTTTTTGCAACAAACCTTGTGTGCAGGAACATTGGGATGCACCATCTTGACATGTGCCGCCATGCGGCTACCGTAGTCATTCTTCATGCAAGTTCTGAGTTCATGCACTTCCTCATTGAAGCATTGATAGTGATTATGTTTATACATACTTGTTTCCCTCCGGGAGCGAAATCAGTTGGTACCATATTCGCACGATTGTAAGTCGACCTATTTTATTAAATTTGAAAATTATAAGTGAGGGGTCGAAACCAAAAGATAGCACCGCCAATAAAATGGAGAGAAACGAGTTATCACGGTGTGCTACAACGTAATTACATGTTTGTTTTCTCTACAGCTCTACCCGTAGCACTCGGCTATTCTGTGCGTTTCTTTGGAAGGGTTTTTTCAACATTTTAAAAAGCTTTACAACACACACAGCACTAATGGTATTGCTGATAGTTGATGGAAGGGCCGCTGTTCCAATTCCGGTGCCACTGACTCTAGGAATGCTGGTGCTTCCGGGGGAGTTTCCGTAGGTAATGAAAAAGATGCCACTCACGTGTTTCTCTTTATAGCTCTACGTTTTACCTGACTACCGGCCATGTGTTACTTATCAATTTCTGTATGGAATGTACCCATGGGTATACCTTTTTTTCCTGACAGATGTGATATGGGGGGTCCATTTACATTCCAGTCGACTTACGATCATGTAAATACGGTAGTTGGTGCCTGCCCTGTTGATATGTGTTTCTATGTCCTTGTTTTTTATGCCATCATATTTCTACGAAGTATGATGACCATCATTTTTCATGCCATCATACCCTGCATACAATTTCTGAAAGCTGGGAGAGTTGGTTACCTGCATTAGGAAACATGGTTACCACACTATCAGATGAAATACACGCGAAATGCACAGGACGGGCCCTGCACGTCAACTGGTTTTACAAAACAAGTGATTTCATTAATTCATGAACGGCTCACATTTGCGGCAATATTTGACTATACATTACATATCAGATATATCACTCATTTCACCTATGAAGCATGAATATTTCTACTCAAGATACCAATAGGTTTGCTATAGCATTTATTGGCTTCTTGTTTGCAAAAGGCCTTACATATCAATGTGCACTTTCAGCTTTAAATTTTTTCGAGTATTTGTGCTGCCACATTTTGTAAGTTGTCCAGACCTTGCTAACGCCCTAAGCTGCCCTGAAGGCTCCATCAGCCTGTCATTGAGGCACATGTGAGTTCCTTTAATGCCTTATTCTGCAGCAAGTGTTACATTGCGCTGACCAGTTACAGAAGGACAGGCTGGAGGAACATCGAGTACAGATTTAGGCGTTAAGAGCACGTGGATTTCGCAAAACGTTGTAAAAGGTGCCAAAGCATGCCAAAATCTGACTGTACACATGTACTTCGAAAATACAAGGCAGGAAAGTGCAGATTGATGTACTAGACGATACAATAAACCAGTACCTGCATTAACACACCTTCCACAAGGGTCTGGAATAGAGAAATTACTTGAACAAGTTGATGTATGATGTGCGTGCATCATGGATGACATGGTTTATATGTAATGCATTGTGAGATTTTGTTGCGAATGTGAAGTTTTTACGTGTGTTATCACTGTGTACTGAGGTCGGTTGATTTCTAGCAACCATTCTGTGCATTTGGTGTTTTGTCTTAATAGTGTAATCATGTTTCATAAGACTTTACAGGCATTGCTAAAATAAGGCTTCGGGGCAGTTTGGTCTTCTTTTTATCCGCATTCTTGTTTTTGTAATTTTCCTTACCACGTAAGCATTTTTCTGGAGCACTTGTGGCATTTCACTGTGCTCTTGCATTTACTTGCCAGATGTCTCTCTTTGAAGAGCCCAAACCACTTGTAGCATACAAATTTGTGGTAAACTGAAGGCTATTGGTGACTCAGTAAACATATTGCTAAATATATATACATATTTGTATATATATATATACATATTAGTTGAAGCACTTCTGTAACTGTTGAGTTTGCAGCTATAAAGTAATGCAGAATTCTTGCATCCGTGTAATCTACATGCCACTTTTTCTTTGTTCCATCTTTTATCTAACTGCCTGCTATGTCAACATGGCAATGCACTTAGCGACATCTTTCACGGTTCTCTGAACCTTCTGGTGCAAATGGTAACATTGTATATTATCTTCTTTCCTAACATTCATAAGCTCCAAATAGCTCCTAAAATGTTTTTGTTGTCACATTTTCAGCAAATTGATAGCTGAAATATTCAGTGGGAGGACAGAACTAGCAGTTCACCTGACTTACCACTTTTACAGGCGACAAGTTAACCATAATATAAGTGCCGTGGCCATTGCTTAAAATGTCTTAAGCAGTTCACATCTGAAAGTTTCTTGAATTGAGGCAAGCAATGAGTGCCGCGTTAATGAGATGGTCGAATGCTCGTGATGGTTTTTTAGGCCAATGTGAGAAAAGCCCCAGAACCCATGTGTTGCTTTACGATGTTCATCTGTATTGATTTGATCTGCATTGATTATTGTTAGTCGGTGAACTGCGTGTGCACTGCGAAGATATGCACATGCTGGTGCCCTTGCGTAATCTGGTCACATGTAAAACATATTACATTTATTATTTAAGAGCACATACATTTTACTAGTTTTTGTAATATCTTGTCTTGATTTCCTTCTATTGTCAGCGTTGCTAGGCATCCTATTACATAATTAAAGAGCTTCTGCAGATGCAAAGAGTTGATTCGAAAATTCAGACCCTTTTAATCACTGCAGCCACAGAATCCTTTATCATGAGCTCTTTTCTTTGCTACAAAATAGAGGTTCTTAAATCTGGTTATTGGTTCCTATAAGCCACTTTAGCTGAATGAAAACACTACAGAAATCGTTCCAAGGTCCATAATTTCTTTTTAAATCAAATCAAAATCGAAGAAACACCCTTTGCAGATGACAAATATTAGGTTCCATATCAATTATTAAATTGTTCTGCAAGTTTTCGTGGTTATTCATTAAAAAACTTGTTTGTAGCTTTCTGAGTGCCATGTTGTCTTATAGGGGTGTGCGAATATCTGAAACGTTCGGAATAACAAATAGAATAGTTTCCTATTCGATTCGGTTGTCGAATCGAATAGTCACTATTCATAAATTCGAATGTTCTAGTACCTTTCGAATATTTCGAAATGTAAACTGCGGCCAATGAAACATACAACTGGAGTAAATGTACGCTAAATTTTCACCCCCGCGGGCATAGTATAGACATAAAACCTGAGAATGTGCACAGTGGAGCAGGCTTAGTCACTCAGGTAGCCATACTTTGCAGGCTATACAACGATTATTCGCACTCTGAAGAGTCATGTGGATGTGAAGAAACTACTTGTTTGTTTCTACTGCTCCATTTATGCTCTTAAGAAGCGACACTTCATTATGTACTGTGATGACAGAGACTTAACTTTAAGAATAGTAGGATCCAACATCGTTTTCTATTAATTGTGATAAAGGCTCTTCATTATTAGAAAAGTATTCAATATTCGATTTCGTCTCCAAAATCACTATTCGCACGCCCTAATGTTTTACCTTAGACCATAAGATAATAATGATGCTCACATGATGTGAAATTTTCACAACATTCCGTGTGCAGTCTGCAACTGTAGTGATTGACTGTCGTTTTTCTTAACCTGAGATGGCCAAAATACACTAGGTGTTGTGGCATTGGATAGCCAAGTAATGTGAAATGATCTGTGATGCATATTTATTGGTCAGTGCGAGAAAAACTTGGGACACGGGACGAGCGGTAACAGTTGTTAGCGCTCGTTCTGTGTCACTTTACCTATGTGTCCTCAGTTGCTCTCGGGCTGACCAATGAGTGCATCCTTTCCAACTCGCCCATCTTTCTACTTTAGTGCAATTTGTGATGCTATGCTTAAATATTCATATGGTATGAGTTTACAAGCACAGTAGTACATAATCCATTTGTTTGGTTTTTCAGGGTGCTCCATACCATGTACTGCCATCTCAATACACCATGAGTTCCTTCCTTTTTCAAGGTCACCACTGCTTGCACAGCATCATCAGCCTACCTTTCTTGGTCTTCATGTTCCATACGGCAGAAAAAATACAAAATGCCTACTCTGAAATGCATGCTTGGCTCCATGTAGCACCCCATGCCGTCAGGGTGCTAGGACTTTCTTTGTGCAGAGAAAATGTTCGTAATGACGCTGTATGTGTACAGCCTTGGTAGTTAAGTGTTGGCCTCTTCGCCTGTGAGAGAATTTCACTTATGGGCACTGTTAAGGGTTCCTGTGTTATATGTTTGACATCCTATAGAAATTTTCATGTTTCAGTATAAAAACAAAATTATAGTTGAATTGCTGCTTTTTATAATATGCAATATTCAGGTGAAGGTGATTAGTAGTGTTGAAACAGGTGTTGTGTAAGGTGGTAAATTTTTTTTCGATAAGGGTCTTTGATAGGGCAACAACTGTTTTCCTTGGCAGCATTTATATAGTTCACTTTTCCCCACTATATGGAGATCTAGGAGAATAAGCGGGTGCATAGAGTAGGGTGAGGTAAGTTGAAGTGCTCAACATGGGGGTTTAGTTGGGAAGGTGAGGTGTGTGGAAGAAATAGGGGAGTTTCCTCAGACCACCTAGATTGCTGACATTAGTTTTGGTGTTTGTACCGGCATCGATTATAAAGGCAAGGCGCGTTTTGAGGCAAGAAATTTTGAAAAAGCTCCTTATATTTGTGGAAACTTGGTATGTGCCTCTGGGGCCGCAATAGGTATGCACCACTGAGGCCACTGGTTATGTGCCCGTGGAGCCACTGGGCATATGCAGCTCTTTAATGACCTCTTTGACACTAATGAACCTCTTTGATGCCAAGTTGGGTCAGGCGGCATCGCAACGAGACCTACGTAGTGACATCTACATATGCATCGTAGTTGTCAGCTGAAGTGGTCTACTAGTCCCTTTGTTGGATTGTTAACTTCAGCCTGAGACATAACCTGCTTGACTGCTGTTACATTGTGACCATCTTGCTCGGAACTTTTGACATGTTCACTAGTTAGGCAGTTTGTATTGTAGGTACTGCACATTGCTAAAGAAATTCATTCAGAGTGGGGTGTGCAACCTTGGCTTTTTTTCTTTGCAGCTGCATGTTACATGAGAGCATAGCATGTGGCAGTAGGTTGTAGGCAGATATTAGAATTAGCATAGGTATTCAAAAGTACTTTCACTATTTATTTTCCTTCAGGTCATTGCTGCTGTCAGGCCTATTTTGCATCATTCGTTGTAGCATGCTCATTTACTTGCAAAAACAAGTGTGACCAGTTCAAACACATGCAAGGACTGCCGAATAGCTCATGGTGCTGTTTTGAACTAGTCACTTTTGGTCTTGGCGGCACTTGTGGATTTCCAAGTGTACTGAAGCTTGCCAAATGCTTGAATTTCGTGGCATACTTATTTGCTTGTTGACATCCAATTTATTGAATCAATTCACTTCCACTACGCCCACAATTGCTGATTGTACTATCATGCTGGTTCATTTGGTTGTGGAGCTACAATAAACTTCCAGACATTTTATTGCTTTGTCATACATCTCAGAGCTCCCAAAGGACCCATTCTACTAAACACACACACACACACACACACACACAAATTCCCTTCAGCTTCAAAAAATTCCCAAAAAAGGAGCCTAATCAACTCCCAGAGCTACCTGTAAAAACTCTAAAAAGGAGCTCAAAATTACTCCCAAAACTTTTGTTTAAAGCTCGCTAAGTATAAAAATCTCCCTAAAGGTGTGAAGAGAAACTCTCAGACATTCTGCTACATATTGTTACGAGGCATTGCGTATGAGCCTGCCCTTAAAAGACTGCTGTGCTACGCGAAGAGGAAGAAGACGAGACATGCTTCGTGAGAGGCTGTCAGCCATTCCCTGGTAGCAGCAGCCTGTATATATTGTCTCTCCAGTGTACTTGTGAATCCCCGTGACAATTTGGTGGAGCTGCGGGGTACCAGAAGACGCGCTGTACAACGGAGCTCCGCAGTGGTCGTCGAGTCGGGGTCATCATTATGACAGACGAGACCACGACCACGCCGCCTGCGCCGGCCAGTGCGATGCCTGCACCAGCGCCGACCACAACGTCAACGATCGTCGTTACGCACCTTAAAGACCCAGGAACGTTCTGCGGTACGGATGAAGTTGACGTCGACGATTGGATTGCCAATTATGAGCGCATCAGTGAGGTCAATCGTTGGGACCCGACGATGATGCTGGCGAACGTGCTGTTTTACCTCAAAGGAACGGCAAAGGTGTGGTTCGATAACCATGAGGCAGAGATTGGAAGTTGGGACACCTTCAAAACAAAACTTAGTGCCTTGTTTGGGAAGCCCATGGGTCGAAAGGCGGCCGCTACGCAAGAGCTGTCCATCCGCGCTCAGACGTCCACCGAACCATACATCTCCTACATTCAGGACGTCTTGGCTCTTTGCCGTAAAGTGGACATGAACATGACGGAGTCGGACAAGGTTGGTCACGTACTAAAGGGAATCGCAGACGATGCGTTCAACCTATTACTGTGCCGAAATTGTGCGACCGTCGACGCAATTATTGAAGAATGCCGGCGTTTTGAGCAGGCCAAAAGTCGGCGTATTGCGAGGTCATTCGCTCGGCTACCGAACACCGCCTCGACGTCATCATGCGAAGACGGACAGGCCTCTCGTCTGCAGTCATCGCCACCGTCGGAAATTACACGAATCGTCCGTCGGGAAATCGAAGCTATTGCTCCTGCTCTCTCCAACAACGGCCACGGCGATTTTCACGTGCCGGCCGTTTCCCTGGTCCAGTCCATTGTGCGGGAGGAACTCGGCAACTTGGGTTTCGCCGTCTGCACCGTTGCTCAGTCTCGGACAACTGACTTTCGCCCTAGGTCGCCGCCTCGCCCGAGATCACCGCCCCAGGAACAACGGTTTTATCCGCGCTCTCGTAATCCGGCTGAATGGCGGACGGCAGATGATCGGCCGATTTGCTTCCACTGTCGCCGTATCGGTCACGTTGCGCGCCATTGCAACAACCGTTGGGTGTCGCCGTTAACCCGGGATGAAACTGCTAGCCGCACCGACAACTACCGCCGTTTTCAGCCCGCTCAGCCATACCAACCATACAACACTGATAGCTACCGCCGCTTCCAGCCTTTTGAGCCGTACAACGTCGATGCCACCCCTACGCCGCACAGCCGTTCCCCGTCGCCCCGAGGTCATCAGTCCCGTTCGCCGCCAGCGCGTCGGCCATCGTCTCCTTCGCCTCTACGACGACGTCCGACATCGCCGCTCAACCTTCAACAGGGAAACTAAGGGATGCAGCTCTTAGAGGTGACGCTGCATCTTCGACTTGCACCTCAAATCCTCTCCTCGTATTGCCGACGCGACGAAACTTGATCGACGTTGACGTTGACGGCTTAACTGTTCCCGCACTCGTCGATACTGGGGCACAAATATCCGTGATGAGTAATCACTTTCGTCGACGCCTTAAGAAAGTACTTACCCCCGCCGCTACTGGTATTATTCGCGTCGCTGATGGAAGAAGTCCCGTAGTCATCGGAATGTGCACAGCTCGCATCACCATTGCCGGTCACCATATATCTGTTTTGTTTACGGTTCTCGAGCAATGCCCCAACGACGTCATTCTCGGACTTGATTTCTTGTCGGCCCATGCCGCTCTCATTGACTGTGCAACCGGCATCCTTCAACTTGAGCTTCCTCAAATGGCGGATGTTCCAGATTTACCGTCACACCGCTTATGCTCTGTCGATTATGTTCGGTTGGCACCGCAAGCCGCCACGTGTGTTGCATTGACGACGGCATCTCCAGTTCCGGACGGCGACTACATAGTGTCTCCACTAGTTGAAGTACTGTTGACCAGAAATATTGCTGTGCCACACACCCTCGTGACTGTTGTCGACAACCACGTCCAGCTCCCGCTTCTGAACTTCAGCAACTCGACTCAAGCTCTCCCGCAAGGCATCGCAGTGGCCAACGTGTCTGCGCTTGATGAATGCGACGTCGCGGCACTAGACGCGGACACTTGTTCGTCCTTTCTCGCAAGCGGTCCGGCAAGTCCACTCCCCGACGAAATTACCACGATGATTGCCCCTGATCTTCCGACTTGTCAAGCCACAGAACTCCACCACCTCCTAACGACCTATAGGGATATCTTCGACTTCGATGACCGCCCTCTCGGTCAAACGTCTCTCGTAAGTCATCGAATAAATACCGGAGATGCTATTCCTATCAGATGGCGACCCTATCGTGTGTCCCATTCCGAACGCCAGGTCATACAACGAGAAGTCGACAAGATGCTCTCTAAAGACGTCATAGAGGCTTCCTCAAGTCCGTGGGCGTCACCTGTCGTCTTGGTCAAAAAGAAGGATGGCAGCTGGAGATTTTGCGTCGACTATCGTGCCTTAAACAAAATAACGCGCAAAGACGTATATCCGCTGCCACGGATCGATGACGCCCTGGACTGTCTTCACGGTGCGAAGTACTTCTCATCCATCGACCTGCGCTCGGGTTACTGGCAGATTTCTGTTGATGACTTGGATCGGGAAAAGACTGCCTTTATCACACCGGACGGCCTCTATCAGTTCAAAGTTATGCCCTTTGGACTGTGCAACGCCCCGCAACGTTCGAACGCATGATGGACGCTCTCCTTCGTGGCTACAAATGGTCTATCTGCCTCTGCTACCTAGACGACGTCATTGTGTTTTCCCCAACGTTTGAAAGCCACCTTACTCGTTTGGCGACCATTCTAGCTATCTTTCGTCGAGCAGGGCTCCAGCTAAACTCCAAAAAGTGTAATTTCGGCAGACAACAAATCACTGTGCTTGGTCATCTTGTAAGTGCTACAGGTGTCCAACCTGACCCTGCCAAGATTAGCGCTGTTAAAAACTTCCCTGTGCCCTCGTCTACTAAAGCTGTTCGGAGTTTCATTGGATTATGCTCCTACTTCCGCCGTTTTATACGCAACTTCGCCATCATAGCCCGACCCCTCAATGACCTTCTCAAGAAGGACGTGCCCTTCTCGTGGGGCCCCGACCAAGCAACCGCATTCTCGGCGCTGACCAACTTGCTCACTTCACCGCCTATCTTGGCTCACTTTGACCCATCTGCGCCTACTGAGGTTCGCACAGATGCTAGTGGGCATGGAATCGGCGCCGTCCTCGCTCAGCACCAGCATGGCCACACACGTGTTATTGCATACGCCAGCCGCCTGCTCTCCACATCAGAACGGAACTATTCTATCACAGAGCGCGAATGCCTTGCATTGGTTTGGGCTGTCGCAAAATTTCGCCCGTATTTGTACGGCCGCGCATTCTCGGTTCTTACCGACCACCACGCTCTTTGTTGGCTGTCCTCGCTCAAGGACCCAACTGGTCGCCTTGGTCGCTGGGCTCTGAGGCTACAGGAATATACCTTTGAGGTACTTTATAAATCGGGTAGGCTGCATCACGATGCCGATTGTCTTTCGCGCTATCCTGTGGACCCTGCTAGCCTCGCTGACCATGAGCATGATTCCTGTGTGCTGGCCATCTCTGATCTACGCGACATCGGCAACGAACAGCGTCGGGATGCAGCCCTAAAGCTCACCATTCAGCGACTCTCTTCTGCGCGTTCCGACCCAGCTCTACGCCAGTATGTCCTACGCGATGACGTCCTTTACCGTCGCAACATGAAACCTGACGGTCCAGAATTCTTGCTAGTTATTCCCCGACACCTGCGCACCGCCATTCTTCAACATCTACATGATGCTCCAACTGCCGGCCACCTGGGCGTTTCACGCACCTATGACCGCGTGCGACAGCGGTTCTTTTGGCCTGGCTTATATCGTTCAGTGCGCCGATACGTTGCTGCCTGCGAACGCTGTCAACGCCGCAAACGTCCTGCTCTTCCTCAGGCTGGCCTGCTTCAACCTGTCGACATTCCACCGGAGCCTTTCTTCCGCATCGGCCTTGACTTGCTCGGACCTTTCCCTACGTCCGTATCCGGCAACAAATGGATTGCCGTCGCAACTGACTACGCCACCAGATATGCCATCACGCGCGCCATGCCCAGTAGCTGCGCTACCGACGTTGCAGACTTTCTGCTCAATGACGTCATTCTTCGACACGGAGCTCCGCGTCAGCTTCTTACGGATCGTGCACGCTGTTTCCTTGCAAAGGTCATTGACGAAATTCTGCGTAGCTGCTCTACTGAACATCGCCTTACGACAGCCTATCATCCACAGACCAATGGTCTTACCGAGCGGCTCAACCGAACTCTTACGGATATGCTGTCCATGTACGTCTCTACTGATCACCGCGATTGGGACGCCGCCCTACCCTACGTTACATTTGCCTACAACTCGTCCCGACATGACACTGCCGGCTATTCGCCGTTCTTTCTCCTGTACGGCCGCAACCCTGCGTTGCCCTTCGAGACGCTCCTTCCTGCTGATCCATCCGTACCAACCGCATATGCTCAGGACGTCCTCTCCCGAGCCAGAATGGCTCGCCAGGTTGCTCACACTAGGCTGTGTGCGTCGCAGGCCTCCCAAAAAGAGCGCTATGATAGCCGGCACCGCGAAGTAGAGTACCCTCCTGAATCTCTGGTCCTACTCTGGACGCCGTCTCGACGCCAAGGATTGTGCGAGAAGCTCCTCCCGCGCTACACAGGACCCTACAAGGTTCTCCGCAAGCTCAACGATGTTGACTACCTCATCACTCCGCTCCGAGATCGCCCATCTTCTTCTTTTGCGTCTGCTGCTGATGTTGTACATGTGTCGCGGCTAAAACCCTACTACACCAGCAGTGCTGACTCATTTTAGAAGGCGCCGTGACGGCGCTCAGTCCGCCGGGGGTGATGTTACGAGGCATTGCGTATGAGCCTGCCCTTAAAAGACTGCTGTGCTACGCGAAGAGGAAGAAGACGGGACATGCTTCGTGAGAGGCTGTCAGCCATTCCCTGGTAGCAGCAGCCTGTATATATTGTCTCTCCAGTGTACTTGTGAATCCCCGTGACAATATTCCCACAAAAGGCAGAAAATGAATTCCCAAAGCTATCCATAAGAGCTCTTAAGCAATGTTCTCAAAATATGGGAATTGCTCCCATATTTACACCTAAGCACTCCCACAAGAAGCATAAATAATTTCCCAAAAGCATCCATAAAAACTCCCTCGGGAAGCCACGCCGCTCCGAAAATATGTTCGCTATAACTCCCATCGCTTCCATTATTTCCCAGAAGAAGCAAAATAAAATACCCAAGCCAACCTGTACAAGCTACAAGGGTACCTCATGAAAACCTCCCATACTCCCGGTGTTCAAAGCAGTAATAAAAACTCCCAACTTTCCTCATAAAGATGACAGCAGTGACATCGTTTAAAGGAGCTATACAAAGCTGTCAAGATACCGCAAAAACACCGCATATCCACGAACTGAATGATGGTGAGTGGGCGAAGCACCGGGGGATCATTCGGACAAAACGCCGGAAGCGTTCTGCGGAAGCCGGAAGCTGACTTCCGGAACCGGAAGTGGAACCGGAAGCGGAAGTGAAAACGGAAGCGGAAGCGGAAGCCGGAGCTTGGCGTATATATATATATATATATATATATATATATATATATATATATATATGCATACATATACATACATAGCAGTCTCCATGCCAACCAGAGCTACGGACTTCGAAGGACAAGGCTCGGCCATAAGCTGCTTCACCCCTAAAACTCCCAACAAGGGTGTGAATAAAAACTCCGTTCTGATGGAGTTTATTGTGCTACCGTTAGGGTGTAAGTTATGCAACGAGCCTAAAACTTCCTAAAACAGTAAAACTTCTTAACAGTGTATTACTGCTGGCATCTCTCCTGAATCAAATGCATTTCCATAATCTCTAAAAGCCATATAAGGAGGTTTATTGTACTCCACAGATTTTTCGATTAACTGATTAATGGCATGGATGTGATCCATTGCAGAATATCCTTCCATGAAGCCAACATGTTGTCTTGGTTGATTGAAGTCATGTGTTTCCCTGATTTTATTGAGAATTATCTTGGTGAATATTTTATACAATACCGAAAGCAAGCTAATGGGCCCATAATTTTTTAGTACTCTAACGTCTTTCTTTTTATCATCATCATCATCATCATCATCAGCCTATATTTTGGTCCACTGCAGGACAAACGCCTCTCCCTGCGATCTCCAATTACCCCTGTCTTGCGCTAGCGTATTCCAACGTGTGCCTGAAAATTTCCTAACTTCATCATCCCATCTGGTTTTCTGCCGACCTCCACTGCGCTTCCCTTCTCTTGGTATCCATTCTGTAACCCTAACGGTCCACCGGTTATCCATCCTACGTATTACATGGCCTGCCCAGCTCCATTTCTTCCGCTTAATGTCAACTAGAATATCGGCTATTCCCGTTTGTTCTCTGATCCACACCGCTCTCGTCCTGTCTCTGAACGTTAGTCCTAAGATCTTTTCGTTCAATTGCTCTTTGTGTGGTCCTTAACTTGTTTTCGAGCTTCTTTGTTAACCTCCAAGTTTCTGCCGCATATGTTAGCATCGGTAGAATGCAATGTTGTATACTTTTCTTTTCAACGACAGTGGTCAGCTCCCATTCGAGATTTGACAATGCCTACCATATGCACTCCAGCCTACCTCTATGTTGTCTTTATCTTCGTTTTTGAAAGCTGCATACTTGTTTGCGAGCGCCAGCCTGAATTGGTCTGCTTTTAGCCTTACTGCCTCTAGGTTGGCCGGTTTTCTCTTGACTAATTTCGCTCTTTCCTTCTTCAGGCCGATAATATCGCAGGACAATGCCTGATAATTCCTCAAACAACCGTGCTAAGCTGGCCTCACTCGAGAGGGTTCGCGTGTTGAATGTTGCCAGGTTCAGATTCCACTGCCGGCCAGTCCGGATCCAGAGTTTCTTAGCACCCTTTGCTGCTGTTAATTACATCGCAGAAACACCACCTCGAAAGTGGGTCATTTTTTGTGACTCCAAGGCAGCCCTTCAAAGTCTGCAGTCAGCATTACGACGCAAGACACATGAACAACTTGTGTTTGAGACCAGAGAGGTTCTCCATCGAGCCCTCATGAACGGACATGACATCATCTTTCAATGGCTGCCGGGCACTGTGGCATCGTCGGTAATGACCTTGCTGATGATGCCGCCCGGTCAGCCCATAAGGAAACCTTATCTGTTCCTATACCCTTATCAAGGACAGACGCAGCGAGGGGTCTTCGTTTACTCGCTCAAACCGAGACAGAAACATCATGGAGCAGCCCGATTTGTACGAACTGTCATCTCCACCGGCTGGATCCTACACTGAGCCTACAAATTCCACCGAACTTACCCCGCCGTGACGCAACTTTACTTTGCCGCCTGTGGTTAGGGGTGGCTTTTACGAAAACGTACTCATTCCTTCTGGGCATGTCCGACACACCAATCTGTGACTCGTGCAACTGTGAGGAGATGGTGGAACACGTGTTGTGTTTTTGTCATCTTTATGAGACCGAAGGCGACATTCTCCGGAGTGTGTTAAACAAATTAGACAGGAGACCGTTTTCAGAGACAAAGATTCTTGGACCGTGGCCCCACGCATCGCAGGCTCACAAAGCGACGCCGGCATTGTTAAAAATTATGAAGTCGACTGGCCTCAGTGACCGACTGTGAAGTGTTGGACAGCTGCACATGTTCATACTGCGAGTACTTTCTTCCCTCTCTCTCCTTTCTTTTCATCCCTTTAATCCCCTTCCCCCGTGTAGGATAGCAAACCGGACGTGCGTCTGGTTGACCTCCCTGCCTTTCCTTTCTTCTTTTTCCTCCTCCTCCTTCCTTTGCCGCGTCGCTTGGTTTTGGCTATTCGCGTCGATTTTGGTTATTACCGGACCAAACATTCGCAAAGATCTATGATTCGTCTAGAAAATTGCACGTCATTCTTATTTTTCAGCATGTTATATTTCTTTCAGTCTTCCTGGCCTTGGTTCCACACTCCCCAGGTCGTCGTCCTAGAGGGACTTGTTGGCCCCTTAGATGTACCATTGTGTGAGGTCCATGCTATTGACAGTGAGAGAATATCCACAGTATATTTGACAATACACATCCAATGAACGGGAATCATATTCCTTGCAGTGTACGGGCTATTACAAAACCACATACTGGAGGAGGAGGAAATAACTTTATTTAGTCCTGAGGAACCCCTCCCCACCCACTCTTTGTTTAGTGGTCGGCAGGGGTCGCGGGCGGCACCCACGTTGGGACGGGAAGCCCGTGAGCCTCCGCCCTTTCGTGAGCCCTCTGGACAGCCCGGAGCTGGGTCTGGTGGTCATCGCTTTGCAGGGCGTCCTGCCAGTCTTCTTCTTTGCGGAACATGGTGCCGCTTAACGCGGAGCACTGCCAGAGCCTGTGCGCTAGCGAGCAGTATGATTCGCCACAATCCGGACATTGCGGCTCTACCTCTGGTGAATAAAGGCTCAGTCTGCCTCTCGAGGGGAACGACCCTGTCTGAAGCATTCTGAATATCGATGACTGTGGTCTATTGAGTTTAGCGTGGGGGAGCGGGAAGGCCCTCCTCGACAGCTGATAGTGCGTTGTTATTTCGTTGAAGGTGAGCAGCGGGTCTCGGTGCTCCCCTCCCTCCCCGCCACTTCGCTCGCCACGATCGCCGCGGTGCGTGAGTCCTCGCGTGCGGTCGTGCGCCAGCTCGTTGGCGTTGGGAAAGTCGTGGTGCACGTCGGCCCCCATGTGGACCGGAAACCATTTGACGATGTGATGACCCGCGGCTCCCTCGCTGCCGAGGACGGCCGCCGCTTCCCGCGATATGGAGCCCGAGGCGAATGCTCTGGCCGCTGATCGCGAATCTGTGTGCACGTAAGGACGTTCGGGGTCCCTCATTGCCATGGCTGTTGCCACCTGTTCGGCCACTTCGGACGTTACCCCCTTGACCGATGCCGCGTTAATGATCGTCCCATCCCAGCGTATCGAGACGGCCGCGTACCGTTCGCTGCGCCCATACTGGGCCGCGTCTACAAATACCGCTAGTCCCGGGCAGTTGGCGGTCGATTTCAGTAGTGCTCAGGCCCTCGCCTTTCGGCGCCCCTCCTTGAATTGCGGGTGGACGTTTCTCGGAAGCGGTTCAACCTTGAAAGTGCCCCCCTGACCGACGCGCTGAGCGGGACCTTGCGTGCTTTGCACTCTGCCTCTGCATTTATGCCTGCTTCTTCTATTATGCGTCTGCCGGCCCTGGTGGTCGACAGCCGCACGAGCTGTGCCTTGGTCTGTGCTTCGATGATTTCTGCTAGCGAGTTGTGGACCCCTAATTGATCGAGCCACTCTGTGCTTGTAGTAATCGGAAGACCTAGCACACTTTTGATGCTCTTCCGCATCAGTGTCTCTATCTTGGCCGCGTCTCTCTTGGTCCATTTTAGCGCCGAGGCTACGTAATTTACGTGACTCATGAGGAAGGCGTGGTAAAGTCTGATGAGACTGCTCTCGCTGAGCCCTCCCCTGCGGTTGGTCACCCTGAGGATCAGCCGGAGGATCACTTACTGGAGCTAAAAATAAACGCCGTCCTATCGTGACAGATGCATCGCAAACCGAAAAAAACTATCTCGAATTGGAATTTTCTCTAGCGCTCTCGACTGGTCGTTCGCCTTACGTCTTCCTGATTACATACCGTTATATTTAGCTGAGTTTCTAGCGGTTGTATTGGCCCACCGAAACGTGAACACCTCAATCTCGGAAGTTTTCATAATAACGTATTCTTGATGTACAGCTACCTACCACACACTACCACATCTTGATGTACAGCTCAAACTGCAAATTGTGGCAATTCCATTGGCAATTTAAATATTAGACAATTTCATTGCCTAGTGCCCTCTTTTTTAATACCAATTAGATTAGTATATGGAAATAGGAGGTGTACCGACACCTTCTATTTCCTTGAAAACGAAACTTCTGTCGTACTAGAAATGTTGAAATCATGTTGACCAGGCTCCGATATCAAATCCTTCTATTCAAGTATCTAATTCGATTTGGTCTGGCGCCCTCCTCCGTGTGCTCATACTGCAATGAGGATGAGAAAATGAAACGTAGCCTGTCATGTCGCCATTTTTCATCATTAAGGTAACTCATCTTCAAGAATAATTTCGTGATGCTGGATTTATTCTGAATGAATTAAGGAATTTTCGGGTTTTACCTGCCAACACCAGCGAATCTTTAACGTGCCCTGAATGCAGAGGACACGGCCGTTTTTGCATTTACCCCCCCCCCCCCGCCCCCATCAAAAGGCGGCCGCCACGGTCCGGATTCGATCCGGCGAACTGGATTTAATGTTACCATTCCCGACATTCTATCCTTGGGAGCCTCTTCCCTGGGACGTTATCATGTCCCAGATGAGGTGTTGGTGCTGCTGTTGATATGTCTAAGATTGAATCTCTTTCCTAAATTGGGAAAATCATCCCACTTGATTCTTTTTATCGCTTCAAAATTTCTTAATAGTGCGTCTTTTTTATTAGATTCCACTAAATATTTTCTCGACTCACACAATTCTTGCCCAATCCCTCATAGTAGTTAGGAGCCACTCTTGGAGGTAAACACACACACACAAACAAACAAACAAACAAAGACACGTAGGTTCAGAATGATCATCAGCTATGTTGTCCAGTAGCACCGTGGAAGGAATGCCAAAATTTGCTATTCTAGATAGAGGAGCGTGAAATTCACAAGGAAAGACCGAATAAAGCGAAACGGTACGTGACTGAGAAATCGGGTTAACTGGTGGTGACCTGGTCTTCGCTGATGAATAAAAGGCGCTTTCTAATCGTCGCTCATGCATATTGTACTCGCAATTCTTAATGCCTGGCGAACAGGGATGACGATGGCTCTCGCTACCTTCCATGCCTGAAGCCTTATTAATTTTTCCTGCTTTTCTCTCGGTAGAAGTACCGTTGCTGTGAAATACTTAAATGTATTTGAAACATATTTGGAATGTTTGTACATATGCTGACAAAAAGCTTACTATGAGTTTGAACGTGGGCTTCGAAAAAAATTAAGTATGAAAAAAATGGAACAACACATAAATCTGACTTACTGCTTTGGTTGCAGAGAACGCCACCAGCAGCTTACACCGGCTTCATGTTTCCTAAACCGAAGGCAAGCTTAGTCACTTCATTTTTATAGGAAATATTAGGCAATCTATGAGGACTACGAAGAAGATAATCGCAAGATTTCATTGTGCTTATGTGAGGCATTAGGTGATGGTAATCTTTCATATGTATCTCCAACCTAAGGCAGGTGCTGAAGAATATTTGCTATACACATACTTTCAGTTCTTTTGGTGGGGGTTGAAAGTGATACTGGTGGAAAATTATTGGGTTTGCATTCCCTGCAATACCTTCTACGTGAATAAATGCATCTATATCTCTTTTTTCGTAAGTATATTCATGTAGTTCTTCACCATCAAATAAAAACTGAAGCGAATGAAATTCGGTTTAGTGAAAGGCATTGCAATAATGACACTAAAAAAACTAAGAGCATCGTTATCAACCTTCCTTTGCTTAATGCAGGACGCATGTTATAGCCCCCTCCATCAGCCGCAACACAGCGCCGGTTGTCTTACTGGCACGCATGCCACTTTTGTTGCATAATCAGGTCTATTTTATTTGAAATACAAAAACATCACTGCAGATGGTATGAAGAAAAAAAGATGGTCTTCCTGACGGCTCTGCCTCTATTGTCAGAGCGTTCGCAACCTCTTGCAGTGGCCCTCTCTGTTCAGGACTCCATCAATTTCGGTTACACTTTACACGGAATTTCGGCGTGCACGTATTTCGTCGCACATTGGTGCCCATTTTGCACCAGTTGTGCGACGCATGCAGCGTTTAGCACGACCGTACCCGTGTGGCAGCCGCGGGATGTGACGTGCGGTTAGAGCGTAAAGCGACCTTTAAGTTGACCCAAGCCGTTATATGAACATAAATTGTTCTGATACTTTATACCTGATGCCTACTAGTGAATTCGAAATAATTAACATAATTGAATCTATAAATAGTAAAACTGCAGCTGGTCACGATGAGATTAAGGCTGATCCGATCAAAGCTGTAGCGTCCATGATTTCAGTTCCCCTCGCACACATTTGTAACTGCATTCTTAAAGACGGATACTTTCCCGATGAATTGAAAGTAGCACGCGTAACTCCTGTACACAAAGGTGGAAAAAAAGATGACTTCGGAAACTATCGTCCTATCTCCGTTCTGAATGTATTCTCGAAAGTAATTGAACGCGTTATATTTAGAAGAATAACTGACTTTCTAGGAAAATACAAATTGATAGTACCCCAACAGTTTGGATTCCAGAAAAACAAGTCGACTGAGCTAGCGCTACTAGGCATTAAACAAAAATTAGTTGAGAACATTGAAAACAAACACTTTACGGTGGGAATATTTTTAGATATTAAGAAAGCGTTTGACTCAGTTACTCACTCTATATTATTAAATAAGCTACCCTGTTACGGCTTAAGGGGACAGGTTTATCATTTAATCAAAAGTTACCTGGAAAATCGCAAACAGTACGTAACATTAAACAGCTGCTCTTCTGATCAACACATAATCACAACGGGAGTACCACAAGGCTCGATATTAGGTCCCCTTTTATTTCTTTTATATGTGAATGACATCTGCAACATACCCCATACTGAGGAGATAGTACTTTTCGCCGACGATACAAATGTATTTTTCCATAGTAAAAATTTGGAAGAGGCCGAATTAAAAGCTAATATATGGCTAAGAGAACTATCACTATGGTTAGATGCAAATGAGTTGCAGTTGAATATAAGTAAAACGAAATATGTCATCTTCAGAGCTCGAAACTCGCATATACATAATAGTTTCAAACTGCGTTTCGAAGACGCAGTGCTTGAAAAGACGAGCAGTATAAAGTTTCTAGGTGTATTTTTTCAGGAATATTTATCGTGGAATGACCACATATCCCCTCTCCAAAGTAAGCTATCTCGAACAATTGGCGCACTATGGAAAATAGGTTCTTTAATCCCAAATAGATTAAAACCGGTTATATATCATGCATTAACTCAGTCTGATATACAATACTGCTTACTGATATGGGGCTCTACAACGAAGACCAATTTAAAAAAACTAGAGGTTTTACAAAAGAGAGCTGTTCGTGCTCTTGAACGCGTCCGCTTCAATGATACCACAGCTCCATATAAAACAAGGTATAAATTAGTTCCACCAAATCATCTCTATACAGAGAAGCTCTCACTTTATATGTTCAGGCAAATTAAAGAAAACTGGGCAAATTTTGAGTCTATCTATCTTCAAACGACCACAGACCGCAACTTTCGAGTGATTAACTATAAACTACCTAACATTAGAACTAATTATGGGATGCAAAGCTTGAGGTATAAAATTCCTAAGCTCCTAAATGAAAACAGGGAAATGTTAGACCTAATAAAGCAATCGTCTTCAATAAAATTGTATAAAAGAAATATATGTTACCGAACATAGCTCGTTGGTGTGATGTGTGGTTTTCATGTGGATTATGTGTGTTTTTTCGCTCTAAATGTTTATTCATGCCAGTTGGAGCCCAATGAATAGTACAGCACTTTTATATGTAAGTCACAGTAATGAATTATGGCTGTTTTTGTTTCTCTGTTTCCTATATTTGTTCCCGGATGCGTACTGTAGCAAATCGTGACGTCAAGAACTGGAACAGCAGTACTACAAATATGGTTAATTACGTTTCTTATTATTCGCCCAAACTGTGTTGCTCATGCTGTTTTTTTTTTGTTTGCACATGGTTGTGCTTGTTTCTCTTAAATTGCATGTATAATTTTCTCTCGAACTTGCCTGCTTAATTTACTTGTTCACGTTTCCCCTACTCCCTTTTCGTTTATTCTTACACTGTCCTGATTGCGTCGCTGGAGCGCAGATTGTACAGGGGTCAGGGCCTCAGTCAGGCGCTTGCTAGCGCCTTTAGTCCTGACCCTTCTGGTTTTCTGTAAGCAAACTGGTGAATTTGTGAAAAAAAAAGCGGCGACAGCACCGTGCGGTGGCCTCCTGCTTACAGCGCCGGCATTTAAGTGCGGAGGACGCACAAAATAAGCAATGTAACCTTGGCTTTCGTGGAGGGCCCACGTTACTTCAGCCGTTCGCTTGCATGCATCTATCTATAGCGACAAATACCGCGACGCTAAAGTTCATGTTGAACATTTAATTTGATGCGGAAGAGATGTTGTGCATCGGCCTTCTCTGAAACTGCACGGATAAGGAGTAGCAGAAATCACACAAGGCACCATTAATCATTTTTAATACCTTACAATGGGAACTGGTAGGTGCAATCAGGTGATAACTTGTCCACTGTTTAAAAATTGGGACAGCAATGATTTTTTTATGTTGATGGAATGTGCCCATCAGGCCATAGATAATTGCACTAGGCAAATAGCGTCCATTCAGTATCGCTGTGACGGTTTTCATTACAACGTATGTGATTCTGTGAGGTCCACGTGAAAATTTAGGACATGCAGTCAAAGAATCTCTCAGCTCAGCGATTCGTTCTATTTGCATTTGCGGTGAGTGCTTAGGGTTCTGCTATTTCTGTATCTTGTAGGAATGCCTCGGAATAATGTATCGAACTAGATACGCACTCCAAGTGTTCATCAAGAGCGTTGGTCTGGTCTTCAATTGCTTTATTGAGATGCTAATTATATGGACACTCCAGGCACATTATTGTTGTCGCTGTGAGGTTGTGTACAAAGTCGAAGGGCGATAAAATCGTCGTCATGCGCCGTATGCTGTGTGTGCGAGTGAAAGCGTGTGACGGTCACGCAAGAGAGGGAAGCGGGATGGAAGCATGCTGTCTTTCAGTCGGGCGCAACGCTCCGGAGGGAGGGCAGGGAGCGCGGGTGCGTTCTATTTCGGGCGGCCCGACCGGCCACACACGCCCACTTTGGGCGCAGGGCACCGCAAGGATCCCGGGGGAAGGTAGGGAGGGGGCACAGAGTTAGTATACTGACTCTAGAGGAAAAGTTGGGCGAAAAAAGCGGGAACCGCGAAGGTATGGTGGCAAGGCACCATAGCGAAGGTGCCGCCATGTTGCTATGACTCATTTTACAGTGTAAGCTGTTAGGACCTCATTCCAATGCCCGTTTCGGTTCGCGATGGTGTCCGCCGCCTCTGCCGTCGGGAACTGTAACCGCAATGGGCGTCTTGCACTGGAGTTTGAGGTATAGTAGCGGCGCCTCGTGGCGGCGAGAAAAGTTATTTGTGTAGTACCAGCTTGGGGAGTATTGAGCTCTGGTTGTGGCGAAGAACGTTCCTATCCGGAGTTTTGCGTCGATTCGCACTGTTTACTGTCCGGTTGCGAGTGCGAAAAGGCCCGGCACTTCTCACAGACCACGCCGACCACGCTGCGAGCTGGCCGCAGCCTAGTTAAACGAAAACGGATTCTCCGTGTGCCGCGGGACGTAATGCTGCAAGCAGAAGAATCGGCGACGCCGATCCGCAGAGACCTAGCTCAGCCTCGAAAAAGCGTCACCGTCGTCACTGCTGCGCCGTGAGCTGCCACGAGCAAGAAGACCTAAATCCCAACATAAGATTCTGCGGTTTTCCTTCAAGGCCTCACGAAGCCGAGCGTCGGGCACGCTGGATAGCTTCACTACCCCACCACGAGCAGCACAGGTTTGAGAGTTAAATGTGCGCTTCCTTGACCTCAAGCCAGCACGTTGAGGCAGCGCAGCAAGGCAGTATTGATTACAGCACATCGATGTTCGAGCTATGTCATTAAAAGCTGCATCAATCGAGCAGCGCACGAGCTCGCGCTGCAGCGCGATTCGCACGTACACTCTTAATCTGTTTCCACATAAGTTCCAGCTAGTAAGCGGAACTTTTTGCAAAAAAAGTTCCACTTACTTAAGCGTAACTTGCGTCCCAGATAAAATCTAAGATAGGCGCAACATTCTTCCAGTTATTTTTACTTTGTTGTATACGCAGCAGCGTTCCATTTATTTCCTAGCTGTATCATAGTTCCCGTAATTCTATCTAGTTGTATACGTAGCACTGTTTCATATACTATTTGGAAGAACGTTTCGTATACATTTTCTGTAATTTTACCTGTAATTGTCTTCCACAAAAACATACCTGGGCAGCATTGCAGTAAAGCGACAACAGTTTTGTGATCAATGTTCTATTATACTGAAAAATAATCTTGAGATTGTCGGTTCAGATAAACAACGAGTGTATAAGAAAAGTCAATGCTGACTTGTCTGATGTAAATGTCATATCGGCTTAGTTATACCAGACAAAAGGGTGACGCCAACCAAGGTCTGCATAAGCTGATGCCACGAGATGACACATCATTAGGTAACCCATATATTTATTGTGCTTAAAAATGGCAACATAAATTTTTATGTGCATCTGGAAACCGCCATGGTATCGGTGAGTGCTCAATAGCATCAATGAAATCAATTGTAAAGTCTTCAGAAGGGCCGCAGTAAAGGCATTTGTATTGTGATGTCATGCTTAGGATGTCGTGTAGATGCATGCCGACATTATCCCATATTAAAACACATCACCATGCTACACAATCTATGTGAGGTTAGAATCACAATATCTGATGCCAATGTTTTACGTGGTCATGGTATGGAAGCTGAAGCCTATTTCTGAAGGCACCCCGCAGGGGCGTCTGCGCAAGCAGGCGTTTGGTGGGTTGCGACACCACGGACCCGAGCACACGGGGGTTGGACCCTCCCACGTGTAGCCGTGCGTGGCTTAGCCGTGTCTGGGGAAAGGGGGATCCTGGAGGTTGAGCCGATGCCGGGTGTTCGGACCTTTAAGGCCCCCTGGCGGAGGCAACACACCTCTTCGGCCTCGGCTTCACATAGACGGCACCCCCGGACTGACCCACCCGGGGGAAATCGGCAGTTGCCTTTTCCTATCCTCCTCTTCAATCTTCGTCTTTTTCGCTCACTTTCAATCTTTCCTGTCTCCTTCTTACTTCTTATATTCTGATTTTCCAGGCAGCTAGGGTTAACCTTGTGTGAGATAGCCAACCTTGGTTATATCATATTTGGTTATAGTGGTTGTGTACAGCTGGCGTTGGCAGGTCTTGTTCATAACAACCCTGTCGCGTCCCCTTGTTGGGCTCCGCGGTGGGCGGCTGGCACCGCTGCCGAAGTCACTAATTTGTATGGCTTCCTCATACCCCAAACTCCCTGATCGCCCTCTCATAAAAAGAGGGCGCACCGATGAATCATTCAACTTCTTCACAAAGGCCACCGAAATTTTTCCACGTTTCCACGTGATTCACTGTGAAAACGCCGACAAAAAAGCGACAAACATTTCACCCTTCTTAGTGTCAAAATGTCTCACGGAGGTCATTGGAAGTGGCTACAAAACCACCAAGATGGCAAGTGGTGACCTTCTGATTGAGGTAAAAGACAAAATGCAGTACGAGAAACTCACAAACCTGGTGGCATTTGGCGATAAAACCATATCTGTCAGCGCACACCGAACAATGAACACCGTCAAGGGTGTGGTTTCAGACAGCGACCTCATGGATTTGACTGACGAAGAACTCCTGAATGGATGGAAAGAAGAGAACGTTATAAATGTACAACGCATAAAAATCAGGCGCGACAACAAAGAACTACCAACCAAACACATAGTACTTACTTTTGGCTCTAGCACACTCCCAGATGCAATAGAAACAGGCTACCTTAAACTGCGTGTAAGACCTTACATTCCAAATCCACGACGTTGCTACAAGTGTCAGAGGTTTGGCCATGCCTCTCAACGCTGCCGAGGACAACTAACTTGTGCGAAATGCGCTGCAAAAGATCACTCTGCTGATGAATGTACTGCTGAGGCCCATTGCGCAAACTGCGATGGCAGCCACCCTGCATATTCCAGATCTTGCGCAGCCTGGAAGAAAGAAAAAGAGATAATTACGATCAAAGTCAAAGAGAATATCACTTTCCGGGAAGCACGACAGCGTCTTTCGCCTTCATTTTCCATGAAAACTTCTTTTGCCGAAGTGGTGCAACAGGGGGCAGCATCACGACGGACCCCGGCGGTCGCCCAAGGTACGCGCAGCGTACTGAAGCGACTGCCACCCGCCCCCATGGTGGGAGCAGCTAAGGCTGCCCTGCCCTTCTCGAAATCGGCCACACCAGAGGCCTCCACTAGCGCTGGCAGCAGCCATCGCAGCTCAGAGGCTAAGGAGGACCCATCGGCCTCCGGGCTGGTGAGGCCACAGCCTTCGTCCCTCGAGGCGAAGGCTACACGACGTACACATCGCTCGTTAGAGCGAGTGTCCAGCGCTTCGGAAGAGGCTATGGACACTACTCCAAGCAAGGTGGTGCAGTCAGCACCTAAAGAGCGGCCAAATTCTTTGGACCGCTCTAGAAAAGACAGAACCAAAATTACAGGGCCGCAAACGGCTCTGTAGGCTAAAACACGTTCTTCTTCGTACACACAGCACCAACTTACCTTCACTATGGACACGCAAATTATGCAGTGGAACGTCAGAGGCCTTCTTAGGAACCTCGACGATATCCAAGAACTCCTTTACCGACACAATCCAAAAGTGCTGTGTGTACAGGAAACACACTTAAAATCAAAACATACAAACTTTCTCCGACAGTATGTTACGTTTCGTAAAGATCGCGATGATGCTCTCGCATCATCAGGCGGTGTTGCCATCATAATACACAAAAGCATAGCATGCCAACGTTTGCAGCTACAAACGCCCCTTGAAGCAGTGGCAGTTCGACTTGTTCTTCTAAACAAACTCATCACCATTTGCTCGCTTTACATACCCCCACATTACCACTTACACAAACATGAATTTCAGTCCTTTATAGACGAATTGCCAGAACCTTATCTTGTTCTTGGCGATTTCAATGCGCACAACAGTCTGTGGGGCGACTCTCGTATCGATGCGCGAGGTCGTCTTGTTGAAGAATTTCTTTTCTCGTCTGGTGCGTGCCTCCTGAATAAGAAGGAACCTACATTTTACTGTATTGCAAACAGAACCTTTTCTTCTATTGACCTTAGCATAGCTTCCCCGTGTCTATTTCCTGAACTTGAATGGGAAGTTACCAAAAATCCTTACGGGAGCGATCACTTCCCCATACTACTGAGGACAACCACAGAAAATAAGTCTCCACCACAAGCCCCTCGATGGAAGGTTGATACAGCAGATTGGGAGAAATTTCGAACTCTTACTAGCAATATCTCCTGGGCTGACATGTCTTCGTTAGGAATTGATGCTGCTGTAGAGTATTTCACTGCCTTCATAATTGATGCCGCTTCTAAATCCATATCCGAAATAAGTGGTGTGGCATGCAAACGCCGTGTCCCATGGTGGAACGACGAATGCAGAAACGCTCGTAGGAAACAGAACAAAGCGTGGGGGTTGCTACGTGATTCACCTACTGCGGAGAATCTTATCAACTTTAAGAAGATAAAGTCACAAGGAAGGAGAACGCGCCGACAGGCCAGAAGAGAGAGTTGGCAGAAGTTTTTATCAGGTATACACTCGTATACAGATGAGGCCAAAGTATGGAACAGGGTTAACAAGGTGAGAGGACGACAAACATATTCACTCCCTTTGGTAAATACACAGGGCGACAGCTTGGAAGACCAAGCAAACCACCTGGGTGCACATTTTGAACATGTGTCGAGTTCATCGCACTATTCTCCAGAATTCACAAAATACAAAGCAGCAATAGAAAAACAAAAACTAGACCGAAAGAGCACCGGGAACGAGCCATATAACTTACCTTTCTCTTTGGCAGAGCTTCATGCATCACTCGCCTGTTGTAACCAATCTGCCCCAGGCTCTGACCGCATATTATATGAAATGTTGAAGAACCTACCCTCTCAAACGAAGAAAACCCTTGTCTGTCTGTATAACTCTATATGGACCTCCGGCGAGATCCCCTCTGCCTGGAAAGAGGCCATAGTGATCCCTATCCTGAAGCAGGGGAAGGATCCATCCTCTGTATCGAGTTATCGGCCCATAGCGCTAACAAGCTGTCTCTGCAAAGTCTTCGAAAAAATTATAAACCGTCGCCTATTACATTTCCTAGAATCAAACAGACTGCTTGATCCATACCAGTGTGGTTTTCGCGAGCGTCGATCCACCACTGACCACTTGATACGTATTGAGGCGCAGATACGCGAAGCTTTTGTTCACAAACAGTTCTTTTTGTCTGTATTTTTAGACATAGAAAAGGCCTACGACACCACATGGCGGTTTGGCATACTGAGAGACCTCTCCCACTTTGGTATACGTGGTAATATGTTAAATGTGATTGAGAGTTATCTGCTGAATCGCATATTCCGTGTTCGAGTTGGCAATGTTTTATCACGACCTTTTGTGCAGGAAACTGGTGTACCCCAAGGAGGCGTGCTCAGTTGCACACTCTTTATCGTTAAAATGAACACGCTTCGTGCTTCTTTACCACCAGCTATATTTTATTCCATCTACGTGGACGACGTACAGATAGGCTTCAAGTCCTGTAACCTCACAGTGTGCGAGAGGCAGGTACAGCAGGGGCTCAACAAAGTGTCTAAGTGGGCAGAGGAAAACGGGTTCAAAGTAAACCCCCACAAAAGTTCTTGTGTTCTTTTCACCAGGAAGAAAGGTCTTGTTGCAGATCCAACTATCGAAATGTATGGACAACAAATACCTATGAACAAAGAACACAAATTTTTAGGCATCATACTTGACTCTAAGCTTACTTTCATTAACCACATAAAACATCTAAAGGCGAAATGCCTAAAAACAATGAACCTACTGAAAATTTTATCTCACACATCCTGGGGCACCGACAGGAAGTGTTTAATGAACCTTCACAAGAGCCTCATTCGGTCACGATTGGACTATGGTGCCGTAGTATATCACTCTGCCGCCCCGAGCGCGCTAAAAATGCTAGACCCTGTCCACCATCTAGGTATCCGCCTGGCCACTGGCGCATTCAGAACAAGCCCCGTCGAAAGTTTATACGCAGAATCCAATGAGTGGTCACTCCATTTCCAGAGAACATACATCAGCTTCACCTATTTTCTCAAAGTACACTCTGACCGTGAACATCCTTGTTCTACAACCCTTAATGATTTGAAGTGTGCAACGCTTTTCTATAATCGACCCTCTATGAGGCGGCCTTTCTCATTGCGTGTAAGAGAACTTAGCGAAGCGATGGATATCCCACTTCTAGAACATCGCCTAATGCCTCCAGCTAAGCTTTCACCGCCCTGGGAGTGGCAGGTGATAGAATGTGATCTATCCTTTGTAGAGGTCACAAAGCACGCTCCCGAGCTCGAAATTGCAATGCATTTCCGCGAACTTCAATCGAAGTACTCGTGCTCGGAATTCTATACCGACGCATCCAAGTCCCATGCTGGCGTATCTTACGCCGCTGTTGGCCCCTCCTTTTCTAAATCTGACGTATTGAACCCCCTAACAAGCATCTTCACCGCAGAAGCCTACGCAGTACTGTCTGCGGTGAAATATATAGAGAAATCAAAATTACAAAAGGCAATAATATTCACAGACTCGTTGAGTCTTGCAAAAGCGCTAACATCTTTACAAAAGCATAAAAATCCTGTTTTTATTGAGCTCTACTCACTCTTGTGTAACATTTACCAAGCTCATAGACGAGTAGTAATATGCTGGGTGCCTGGCCACAGAGGCATTGAGGGCAATGTGCTAGGAGACCAGTTGGCCACATCAACTACATCGCAAGCTAATAATCCTGCCGCTGCTATTCCCTCCACAGATCTGAAGCCTTTTTTGCGAAGGAAATTGCGAGGCCACTGGCAGCGCCTGTGGGACGCTGAAACAAATAATAAGCTCCACTTGATTAAGCCACAGTTAGGGTTCTGGCCCTGTACAACTAAAACACGACGAACTGATGTCCTATTCTGTCGTCTCAGAATAGGACACACATATGGTACTCACAATTTTCTATTGAATGGAAATGATCCTCCAACATGCGGTAGATGTGGCAACAGGCTCACCGTCCTCCACGTCCTCCTGGAGTGTCGGGAAGCCGAAAGAGAAAGAAAGAAACATTTTCCTCTCGCATATCGTTATTGTGTCCCTCTGCATCCCGCTATGTTTCTTGGCAAAGAACCACTTTTTAACACCAACGCAGTCCTTGCATTCTTGAAAGATGTTGTGCTACATGTTATTAGCCCAATAAGTTCATAATGCATCCTCTCTCCAGAGGATGTTGCCGTGATAGTTTTTATAGCACATGCCTCCAGGCCCTTGTGTTTCAAGGGCTCTGTTTAGGCACTTGTGCTTCTGGTCAATTCTTGTATCTTTAATATTTTGTAAGTCTTATCATTTCTTCGCAATGCATTGTTCATGTCCATAGTACACATAATCAGTCATTGCCATAATTTTATTACTTATAGATTTTACGCACTTTACAGCGACTGATTTTAGGCCTCTTTACAGCCATGCCACATCTAATGATCATATAATTCCCTATTCATCTACCACTAACAAGCCATTACCATCGTCTTGGCGCTCTTTGGCCACATCTGGCCCTTGCGCCAATAAACCACAATAATCAATCAATCATCAATATTTCTGAAGGCACTCAACCCTAAGAAATGCTACTCACCGAGGAACAGTCATGCTAGCAAAGCCAGCTATTCTGGCTGGCAGTACTAAGTAAGTAAAGACAGATGGAAAATTATTTTAAACACTTTATTCCACAGAAAACTTTCTGCAGCATCGTTAGGTGCAAAAAATACAATATATATACATAATACAAGGCCAAACTCCACACACAAACAATAAAGCATAGTACACAACTATATGGAAGTCTGTGCGGCAATAACATAAATACACTTGCAATAAACAGGAAAAACAGTATAAATAAAAAGTAAAAGAAGTATTGGAATGCAGTATTCAGTTTGATCATTTACTAGTTATGCACATTTGCAAAGTTGTCGATTCTCAATACAGGGGAGCAGTGTGCACGGGCTAAGTATTCATCTCACCCAAGAAAAAATAATAAAAAAGGACCTTGTCTGAGGCTTCATCACAAAAGAGCAGTCAGCTAGCTGCATCTTCAATTCCCAGTCTGGTTAGCCTTCTGGCTTGTCTTTGAGAGGTAGCTCTTGAGCTGCTTCAACAAAGCTTTCAGCCTATGTGATATAAAGCATTGCTGAAATGTGCCACTCTTTACTAATATGGTTTGCAGCAACACTAAGTTCTGTCCAAACGTATCCGGATATGAGACATCTAGTATGAAATAGATTGTCAAGCATAGGATTAGTGCATGCTCAGCGGAACATCCAGGCACAAGGTGAACTTTCTGTGGCTTGCATACAATTCTTCCGGCTCCAGGTTACATGTTAACGCATCGTCCTGGGAGAAGCTTGCTGGTATCATGTGGGTCCTAAGGAAAGTTCATTTAGTGACCTCAATGTGCATCCTTATCATACAGCAGTTTTATAGCATTTCCACCTTAATATAAACACGCGCACTGTATGAAGTCCTTTCTAAACGTTTCAGGTCATATATTTACCTCTTTAAATAATAAAATATTCACGGTGACGTGACAATCCACACATGAATTTTAAATAATTCAGAGCCCTTGTGCGAACAAATGCGGTCTACGGGGGTTACATTTTTATTTAATAGTTATTTAAGACAACTTTAAAACATTTCTCGCAAGACACATACCCCATAACACTTAATTCACTGCAAACGGCTTTTTATGTGAAGGTGTTTTAAAATATTTTCAAACTATTCTCAATTTGAAACTTATCGCTATAAAGTTCTTTTTAGAGTCCACTTACTAGTTGTATATTTTTGTTATAAACACTATTTCAGGATAGGATTGTCACTTTAGTTATGTCTCTTGCCGTGTACACACCACAGATATTGAAGCAAATTCAGCTTTTTTAGGGCGTAGATAGCAGTCAGTATCAACAAAACTGTCCATATGTTGAGTTTTTACCGGATTCTGTGAAGCTTACTTTCCATAGCATGCAGTGATGCCCCAAACCTAACCTCAGCCTCCGTGCTAAGCTAAAAATACACTATACATAGTACTCAAATGCTACATTAGCTAAGCTCATAACCTTTTTATAAAAGTATACTCTAAGGAAACAGTCTATGTGTTTTTGAGTCAAGCTGGTTTGTTTTAGGCCCTTTGCAAATTTTTGTTGTGCTTTTGTAATGGTGAGGCTATTATGCTTTATAATGAAATGTCCCAGGCACCCGTTTTTCGCAATACAATCTACATTTTTCGGAAAAAAAAACAGTTACTTCCAATTCATCTTTTTACGTTCTTGCTTACGGCAAAATAGTCTGAACCATTCGGATTTAGTCGGTTACATTAAGCATTACAGTACATTACATAATATTCTGCTCATTACATGGTGCACAATTATTGCAAATTAAAATACATGCCCTTTGTATACAACCAGGACTACTTTCTTAATTTTTGAGGTTAAAATGCTGCAACTTCTCGTGAAAAATTCTTTATATTTAGCCCTCACTGCCCATTCTATACCGTTATTGAGCCCAGCGAGAATGAGACGAAAGCACGAAATATATATAAAAAATCTCGAAGTTTTGAAAGATGGACCAAGTGCCGCATATTTCAATGTATTTTTCTTGATGTGAAGCTATCGAAAATTTCAGATGCAGAACATCTGATCTGATCCACCCCATTTCTCCGACCCATAAATACGCAGTATGGGGCTAGCTCGACATGCGTGTAGACGCAGGCAGAGGCAAGATGCCTTCTTCGTAATGCGAGATCGCATACTGTGAGCGCATTGTCCACCTCAGACTCCATGGAGGAAAAAATTGGAAGTTCTAGTCGGCACCATCACAGTAAGTTCGTTATTAAGTTAACAGTACAGGACCATAACATGTTCACAAAAGACCACTCAATGCTTTGCATATACATATAACGCACTTATAGCTGGCATAGCGTCCCTGCTGTTACGAGTGCTCGGTCAAGTATAGTTCGAGATTGATCGGCAGAATGTGCCACATAAAAGCGCTACATGGCACAGAAATTATGCTCATGTGAGATGCTTGCGTATTCATGCGGCCTGCTACTGCGCGCCCAAACTCTCTTCAACCCTCGGCGGTAGCAGAAAATTTCAAGCCACACAACAAAGACCGAGTTGAAAGCCAGCGAGAAGAATGTCGGAAAGCATGCAAGAGATCCCGATTTGTTCTCCGCCTTGTCGCTTATTTAGAAGGAGTATAAACACATATCACTCACCTCTGTGAAGTGACCGTCGGATGAAACGTCCGAAGCGTCGAAGGCAAACTTGTTAACGATAGTCCCAAAACTTCCGGAACTCCCTACAAGCTTGATCAAAACTTTGAAAACTCACCACTATTGCACATTTATCCGCACAGAAAATGGCTGGCTTGTAGCGTTCAGTGTCACAGCTTGTGCGGAACTAGCGAAGCTCTTGTCACCGTACTCCGTAACCGCCATAACACTCCGCCAGTGAAAGTTTATCGGTAAGAGCGCACGCACAAATGCGCTGCAGGGAGACACGGCGGTGCTTTGCCAGCGCCAGTCAAGCCTTGGGCGTATTTTGACCCGTTGCAGCACTGATATTCTTCCGTATTCGAAGAAAGGGCTCATGGGAAGGACAAAGAAGAGGAGGTCCTTGGTTAGAGGCTACACAGACGCGCACAAATTATATTGCTCGAACATGAGATGCAGATACGGCATTGCTTCACAGTCGTAAATGGAAGAAATACCAAAACATGAAATTCGTTAACTGGAACAAATCACTATTTTCGGAAAAGTTAGAATAGTTCCACTTAACTAAGCAAAAAATAAGAGAAAGTACAGCTACAGTTTCGGATAAAACTCGCGATTGAACTCGGATCCACATAAAATTCACGCCCGTTGCGGTGAAATTATCTGGAGCATTGTTTTACCTGGAACCTATGTGCACCAAGATTAAGAGTGTAGTACGTTACTGTGAGATCATATGCATTGCATCAGTTATTTATCAGTTGCTAAAGGAACAGATGGCGGCTACTCCAGCGCAGGCATAACTACTTGTGAAGCAGCATGCAGTCACCGCTCAATCCTCCTAACCCTCAGCACACCAACGAGCCTTGGCTAACTCCGACCTCGAGGATCAGCAACGGCTGATTGCGAGGGCCCAGGACGCGGCCCGAGCTCAAGGCATTCTGGAATGAGGATGCCTCTCCAAAGCTGCGTCTACCTAATGAAGATGTTTATTGTCCCTCTCTCTCTCTCTCTCTCTCAACAAGGATTGTAGGAAGCCCGCCGTTTCGCGGCATGCTGAAAGACCGCTGCCGTCGCGGCGCGTACCGTCCTGTGCACTCGAATAGTTTCATACACATGATATCTTCTTATCGCTGCTCTGAATTCATTTATAGCAAGCATTTTTTCCCGTTTGTGCGCCTGAATCTAGCAGAGTGCAAACCTTACCTGAAGTTCAACTTCGTACGCGACTCGCTTCACTTGCGATTCACACCACGCTAAAACTTCGCCACTTATTTCTTGAACGACGTACAGGTATTCGGCGTTGCACAATTTCTTGCATTTACGCAGCGTGCCACCCCTGAAAAGATCTTCGGCGCCCGATAGTCGCTGCAGGCCGTGGTACAACACAGCCGAATGTTGCGGGTCCATATTGCAAACGTGCTTTCTGAAGCAGACAACCGAGCTTGGTACTACCCTATTCAGGACAGAGGGCGCTCTTTAGCACCATTTTGACAGCGCCCTCAGGAAAAAGCAGGAGCCCCATTGACGGAAATGCGAAGAAAACTACCCGGTCTCCGCCGGGATCAAACCCAGGCCCGCTACGCGGGAGTCAGATTCTTTACCACTCAGCCACCTTGCTATCAGGGAGCGGAAACATTCTCTATTAACGCGCCTTAGGCAGGCGAGCAGGCGCAGACGACCCGAGTCTTTGCACTCCGCCAGTATGGTGGCGGCATCAAGTTAAGGCGCCTTCAAACGCAGGGTGCGCAGGCGCAGACGACAAGATGCGATTCAGCCAAGGCGCCCAATCAACGCTAACCCCAGCTTCCGCCAATATAGTTGTACCATCTAGTTAAGGTGCAGCAAACGCAGCGTGCGCAGGTGCAGAAGACGAGATGCGATTCAGACGAGGCGCGCAATGAACGCGATCCCGATGTGAGATGTGCGCCACGTATTCTGGATGGACCTTCGGTACACGTTATGGCGTCTCCTCGCAATGTACGAACCACTGCTGAAGAAGTGAATCGTACAGCTACGTGCGCCGCTACAACCAGACATCATCGAGCTCAGCAGACTGCTGTGCTGAGAGCATTACAAGCCGCAGCTCGCGGTCGACGCCGGGCGGACAGTTCAGATAGTTCTCAACAGGAGGCGAAGAGACTTTGCCGTGAAGACCCTGTTGTGCGTGGTGCCTAAATTTGAGCGACTCTTGAGCCGCTCCACCAGCTTGCGATGTGACTGTGCTGCTTGTACCGCACAAGGCTGTGACTTTTTTGTAGTACTAAATATATTCAAAATACTATGCAAAGGCAGGCACTTACAGGTAAGCACGGCTAACGTTTGAAGTTAATTCCGTATTTTTTCAGAAAGATACTACGCCTCGCATGCGTAATATGAGGGATACCGCTGCGCGCTCCTCGTAGGTTTGGCTGAAGGCGCTGAATAAAAACACCACGCGGGAGCCCTCCTGGCCATTTCTGTAAGTATTCTCCAAGCGAGAGAAGTTTGTTACAGTCAAAATAATAACCTTAGGCAAACAAAAAGCGCAGAATAGTTTACAGGCGCTTTCTCTTTACCGAATACGTACAGTGAACGCCCATTGCGCGAGGTAGATACGATGGAGTCCCCGAACCTGCTTGTTGCGCGACTGGTAGGCAATCGCTGAGACCACACTATGTGAAATGTGTTCTTATAGTGGGCTGTCTGCACAACCAATTGGAGCATAGCTGAAGGAAGCCTCAATGCAGCGATCGCATGGGTTCGCATTGACCGACTGGGCGTCTGCATGCATGTCCACGCACAATGTTTCGCTTTCGCTCGAAGTGCGCTTTCTCACCGTGCCGTGAGCTTTAGGCCGCAGCATATGAACATTTGACAGTACACAAGCAACCATTGTTGCGTGGACACTATCAGAGCAGTTAAAAAATAATGTCGTTATAATTAGGGATTTCGACGCTATACGGCGACTCGTGATGTGCCTACACGACGATTCAATTATTTTTTCCTTTTAAATTCTTGGACGTTTCAAGGGTAACAGTTGAGTTTGCTGCTCAATAATCTTCTTTAGAGCATTTGTAACTTCTCCTCCAGCGTGTAAGAGTTTATGCTTGAAAGAAACCTCTCCTAGCTTGGCCCGCTGGCCTCTATCTGCGTCCACCTTTTCTTTGAATGGACATGTTCAATCTCGGCATTTGAGAAATCCACCAGAGCGGTTTGGTGTATCTTGGTGTAAATACCAGACTTTACTGCCGTGTTCTGGCAACACACCATATCTTCCTGGTGCGCATGCCAGCCTGGTGTGATGTGCTCTGGTGTGCACACCAGCTGGGTTTGGTTTGTTCTGGTACAGTTGGTTTGGTGTGTCACAGCACAAACCAGACTAGGTCAAGGTTATTATGTAGTAGTGTGCGGCGCAATCTGGTGGTGGTGGGTCCTGGTGCAAAAACCATAATCGTCATGTGGCACAACACGGCTAGCCAAGCCAGGCGATTTCCAGCACATATAAGTAACAAGACAGCCCTACAGGCTATTGTGAATATGAAATTTGTACACAACGTAGAACTGACCGACAATGTTACTGTTGCAGGCACACAAAACGAAGCCAAATGTTAGTGTAAATAGTTTGTTTCGGTATGCATATTTCAATACACCTACACCCAATTTTTCTACTGCCAACGTATATTTACGAAATATTGCCACATGCTTATTGTTTGTTTCTTTTGGACGATACGCAGGGACGCCTCGACACAGAAGACGAAGTGCTCCTGGGTCTCGAGCAGTTGACCAACTAGCCAGCGCTGCAGTTTTTGTAAATATAGCGTCGATAGCCTTCAATGTGTAATCGCTCGCTCACGTAACATTTTGATAGAGGCTGGCGTTTCCCTGTCTTCGCCACGTAGCTCCGCAGCGGCCGCACCATGCAGCTTTCCACCATAGTTCCTGGTGACAACACCTCAGCTCCAACTACACCTTCGACTCCAATAACACCATACGTAACGGTTACCGATTCCGGCTATCCTGGCACATTCTCCGGACAAAATAATGTTGACGGGGAGTATAGGCTCAGCATCTATGGGCGTGTTAGCAAGCACAACCGCTGGGATCCTAACCTAATGCTAGCAAATGTAACAATCTACTTGGGCGGAACACCGCGTGTCTGGTTCCGGACACACGACAACGAGCTGTCTAGCTGGGATGCCTTCGTGGACAGGCTCCAGGATCTCCTTGGTAACGTGACCGGTCGCCAATTGGCTGCAAGAAAAGAGCTTGCTATCAGAGCGCAGTCTTCCACTGAGTCGTATCTCCTACATACAAGACGTGCTCGCTCTTCGTAGGGAATTCAACGATAAGATGGCCGAGGTTGGCAAAGTATGCCACGACTTTAAAGGAATCGCGGATGACGAGTTCTACTTGTAGATCTATGACAATATTTCCCCCATCGAGGTCATTCTTAAGGAATGCCGCTGCTTCGAGCTGGCCAATAGCCGCCGCGTCATTCCACAGTTCTCCCGTGTCCCTTCCACGGCTGCGACGTCATCCGACGCCATCTTACCACTGCACCCCCCTTCAATGAGACTGTGACGCGCATCGTTCGTCGCGAGCTCGAGGGTACAAGTCCAGCAACGTTTCATCCAGGCCCACTTGACCACGCCACTGACCAATCAGCACCGGCGACCTCCCTCATTCAGGAAGTTGTGCGGCAAGAAGCTGCCATCTTCGGTTTTACTACCACATGCTCTGTCTCCCGACTTCACGCGAGACCGGCGCCGACAGCTGTGCCTCGCAGCGACCTGTATTCTCCCAGATTCCGCAACCCTTCTGAGTCGAGAACTCTGGACAAGTCGATCTACTTCTGTTGCCACCGAATTGGTAATGTAGATCGCCACTTCCACACCTCCTGCACGTCGCCATATGGCAGCTGCTTCCCCCCCCCCCTCTCCTTGACCATATTCCGATTCCCGTAGATGACACTTGTCCCACTAGCTCACCGGCAGCTCAACGCTGTCTGTCGCCGTCACCCCAGCCACGCCGCTATTCATCGCCAACGAATTATGGACCCTCCCGCCGAGAAAACTAGACCATGCAGCTCCTTCGGGTAGGGCTGCATTACTTCTATAGGGATCGAGGTTTGTTGGTTTATAGTTTGTTATCGCATGTACAAAAAAAAACAGGCTTACTTATTATATACAGCATCAGGAGGTCCCAGAGTGAGAAACTTCCAGGGGGACCTCCTATCATTAGTGGGAAAGTTAGAGTATTAGAGCAGAAAAAAGAGGGCGAACAAACAAACCAAAAACAAGAAAAGACGCGTCAGGAAATACAATTCGTATATAGGTCCACTATAACAATGCGTGAGTCGGCGAGCGAAAAAACAAGGAACCGTTCAGGCCGATGGCAGGAGCAGAAGTTATATTTTATTCCTCTTCTATTTTTCGAACCTCGCAGCATGAGGAACGAGGCAGATGCGCATGCACCTGAGCGCGCCATAAATAAAAGGCAGCCGATGTAGATGACGATGACCGCTAAATGACTCCCCCCATTTAGGAGAAGCGCAGCGATGCACGGGCGCCCAAGAAACGGCCTTTGGTGTTGGGCAGTCGGGTAAATCCTTTGTTTCCGCGGTGGCAAAGTGGTCGACAGCGTATAATGCTGGCGAGGTCGCCAGGTAGGCGGGTTTGACTCTGTCGATAGCCACGACTTCACGTCCATTGAGCTCGATGGTGACAGTTTTTTTCTGCCCGGCTGAGCACATTGAAAGGGCCGTCGTAGGGGGGCGTAAGGGATGGTCGGATGCCATCACGCTGGTTGAAAATGTGGCTCGCTGTAGTCATGTCTCTGCTGATGAAAACGCCAGTCGACGATGCTAGGGCTAGAACAAAGACGCAGGCGTGAAAAGAGGAGGCGGAGCTGTTGACCGTAGCTGCCGGCATCGGGCGTGGCGACAGTAGCTGGCACGAAAAATTCACATTCACCAGGCACACGTGACGTTGTATCATAGACCAAATCCGTAGTTCAGCAGCCGAGGTCCTCCTTGAAAGATGAGCGCACGCCAAGCAGGACGAGTGGAATATCTTCAGCCCAAGAAGCGCGAGCCTGGCGAGCCATCAAGGTGGTTTTAAGCTGATGATCACGGCGGTCGACCATTCCATTGGCCGATGGGTGGTACGCGGTAGTATGAGCATGGCGGACACCAAGCAGGCACGTAAGTTCGCGGAGAGATCTCATTCAAACTGTCGGCTGCTGTCGGTGAGAGGAAACGCCTCAGGCCAGCGGGTATAACGGTCCACACAAGTGAAGATATAGCGAGCACCTCTGAATGGTGGGAGTGGGCCAACCATATTGATGTGAACGTGATCGAACCGAGCGTCGGGTGGACGAAAGGAGTGAATTGGCGATTTCGTATGTCGTGTCATCTTGGAGCGTTGATAGTGAAGGCGCTCACGCGCCGAGCGGCGCGCATCAGAGTTCACACTCCGCCACACAAAGCGGATCGTAATGAGACGCTGCGTAGCATGAACTCCGGGATGACTTGTGCCTTGAAGCTTGTCGAATATTTGACGGCGGAGGCGGAGTTAGACGAACCACGGCCGCTGGAAAAAAAAAGGTACGGCCTGCCGCGTGCATCAAAAACGGTGTGATCCGCCGCGGCGCCACACGTCGGGGGCTGTTTCTAGCATCAGCATAGCAAAGGCATCAGGAACGCGCTTGGAACACTGTCGCGCGTGCAAGCCGACGTGTTCTATCGCCGATGACTAGTAGGGAGCCTACATGAAACAGAGCTTTCATGTAGGCTCCCTAATGACTAGCGCCGTTCGGTCCAGCCAAGCGGCCGACAATGCAATACGGCCGTCACATTCGCTCCCATTGCAGCGAGCCCGACGTGGCACACCACACCTTTCTTTATTGCGATAGCAATTATACGGACACTTTAACCGGATTTCTGCCGTCGCCGTCGCCTTGAGGTTTCGTATAAAGTCAAAGGGCGATAAAATCGTCGCCGCGCCGTATGCGCGAGTGAAACCGCGCGGGGGACGCGCGCTATCGCGGAGAGCGAACGCACGGCGGAAAGCAAACGCGACCGTCGCGCGAAAGGCCATGGGGGTATAGGAGGGAGGGAGGCGGGGCGACGCTGTGCTCCGGCACCAAAGGCGTACCTTGCAACCAGGCGTAAGGGGAACTCGCCACTCAATCTCCCACGCGACAGCAAGAAAGCAGGAATGCAGTGCGGGAGTGATGGGGGGGGGGGGGGGGGGGGGGCGCAGCTTCTAGTCTGCCAACAACTGCGCTCGTACTTAGCCCGGCTGTGGCCGTCGCTCGCACCGTCCCTTATCTCTACACGGCTCTGACCTTTGTATGTGCTGTGCATTCGCTGCTCAGTTTCCGTTGAAGCGATAGACCGCACGAACCTTCGCCCGCTGCAGCTGCTGCGCTTGCTTCCAGCGTTTTGACAGTCATTGTTGGCGGTCATTCAGTGTGATCTATTCATGTTTGCGTGTGCGCGCTGAAACCACGCTTGTTAATTCAGTTAGTAAGTGAACGTGTCCAAGTTTATGCAGCCGATAAAACTACTATCCCTACTCCGAATACAGAGAGAGAGAGGGAAATAATATTTATTAGTCCCGAAGGAACTAAAGCCCAAGTCCGGGCCTCCTGGTAGGCTGATGCCTCCTGGCCCAGAACGTTCTTTACGTGCTGCACCAGAAGCGGCCACCATAGTTTTTCAAACCTTCGTGGGGGAGTGGTCCACTCGTCCCAGCTGCCAGGACGCTGGTTGTGTGGTAATTTGGAAAGTATTGTCTTTTTGAAGATGGCGTTTGCAGGGCACTCCCACAAGATGTGTTTATTTGATGGATAGGCCCCGCATTGTTTACAAGTGGCGGAGCCTGGGTCTCTGTTAATATAATGCGTGTAGTGTGGTGTGAGTAATGTGTGTGTTTGTGCTTGTCGTATGATTGAGGCGTCCTCTCTCGAATGCGTGTAGGATGGTGTGTTGAGAATTGTTGATGCTTCCCTGCGAGACTCCAAAATATGTATCCTTTCTTTCCGCTGCATCTTCTGCTCTTTTCTAGGGTTGTAAGCATCTTCAACAGGCCAAAGGATAGGAGGTCCCGGATTTTCTGCGCGGGTGAGCTGGTGTGCTCTTCCATTTCCTCGCAATCGTTGATGGCCTAGAACCCATTGTAGGCGTATGCGTAGAAGGGGGTGAGCATGCATGTACATGTGGAGCTTTGTGCGTATGTGGTAAGGAAGGTCATCATTTTGAATGTCTCTGCAAGCGCTTTGACTGTCTGTTCGGATTGTGATCGTGTCACATGTGTGTGTCATTCGCGTTATGGCGATAGCTCTCTACTAATTTGCTATCGCAATTGATGCTTCGCCTTTCGGGCGAAACTGCGGCATTTTTTATTGCGATAGCAATTATATGGGCACTCAAAAGCAGATTTCTGCCGTCGGCGTCGCCATCGCCGTCACCGTGAGGTTCCGTATGACGTCATTTGGAGATGAAATCGTCGCCGCGCGCCGAACGCTGTATGTGCGAGTGAAAGGGCGCGAGGGGCGCGTCTTTCACGGGGAGTGAACGCACGGCGGAGAACAAACGCGCGTTCTGCGCCGTGCTCGTTTAAGGGCTGCAGAAGTAGGCGTCTCTTTTCTCCTTTACAATCACCGTATATGTAGAGCAAACGTGCCTTCTTCAGACGCGCGAGAGGCCGTGGGGGAGGGGGAGGGAAGGAGGCGACGTTTAGCTGCGGCACCAAGTGCCTATTCATATCAGAGGCTCCGGCAACAGTCACCAACGCCGCACGCATTTTGAGCTAACGCGGGCAAAACGCCGATGGCGTCGACAACAGTTCTGCGTGTTGCCGATGCTGCTGCATGTCCAAGTTTATACAGCTGATAAAGCTAATATCATTACTCCGTATAGCTCTCTACAAGTTTGCTATCGCAATTGATGCTTCGCCTTTCAGGTGAAACTGCGACAAACTTTTTATCCAGCGGCCGTGGACAAACGGACGTGTTTGACTCCGTGAGACATCGCGAACGATGATCCCCGAAGAAAAACGAAGGGGAACGTCATACAGCGCCAGGGCAACGCCTCCTAATGCTTGAGTGAGTGAGTGAAAACTTTATTATTCCACCGAGCTGGGGTGCCCGCCTCTTAACCTACACGTAGGTAGGTGGGGAGGACGAAGCAGTCCCCGCGCGTTGAGGACGGTGAGTCTTCACGGCCTCAACGGCCAGGCGGAAGGCCTGCGCCTAAAAATGTGACGTCGCTTCCTGCCGGCAATCGCCACCGCCTTCCCGCGCCGCCGTGGAAGTAGAGCGTGTAGTGCCAACGCCGGCGTTGGTAGTGCTTTGTCGGCGGCTGCGATGTAAGCATAGCTGTCGCAGTCAACCCAATCGCTTGCCATCGCGGTTTGTGCGCGTTTTATTCATGGTATGCTGCAATGCCTAATAAGTGCTGTGTACCAGGCTGCTCCGGCCACTATTGTGCCGAGAAGAAAGTTCAGGTGTTTTCGTTTCCAGAGCACGACGCCACGTTGAAGAAGTGGTTGACTGCCATTCCGAGGAAAAATTTTGTGCCAGCTTCATATACCAAGCTAAGAACACCTTTCAAGTGCATTCTTTAGGTGGAATTTTTTTTTTCGAATTGCTGTTTTCGGTTTTTGTCACACTGTCAAACATCGCGCGTGCGAATGATCTACAGGTGTCTTCGGTACGTTTGCACAAAGAAAAACTTTTTTTTTTTGTTAAGCCTTACGCCCGGTGCATTAACGTCGACTACTTGCTGCTTGGTTGCCGCAGCGTCTGTTCAGTTCTTTGTACGTGTGCGTAAATATGTAGGAGCACCAGCAACGCGCGGACTAAGCGGAGCGTCGAAGTCAGCGGACGCACTCGCATCGGCTCCGTCTTTTCCGAATGTTTCCGCGGGTATTTGTTCATATTATGGCGCAGATTTGGCATCATCGGATCTGTGAAGACGAGAGGATTCGGCGGATACCTGATTTCAAGGTAGGCCACCCATTTTTTGGACTTTATTGGAACTTTTGTGCTCACGCCACGCTGGCCGAGAGCTAGCGTCTGGTAGACCTAGCGCGGCGGGACGTGCGCGTCCGGCATGGCAGCAACGCAAGTCGAAGGGGAAACGCTCCGGGCGGAGGACTTTACTGAAGACCTGGGATGGCGGACAATGTCCAGCCGAAAATCTAGAGCTACCACGAAGCCTGGATTGGGTGATGGTGGTGCACGAAGCGAGATGCCTGAACGAAGGGGCGCAGGTGAATGGCGCAAAGGCTTGGTAATCAAGAATCGCATTGTGAAGGCATCGCGCATGCCACCGATGCCAGAAGAGCACATCAAAATAGTCATTCGCCCACGGGGTGGATTGAATTTGGAGAAAGTTAGCCCTCCAACGGTGGGCAGGGCTATCGTAGAGGCAGCAGGCCTGAGTACTGAGCAGACTAAGGAAGATGTTATCTGCCCTAACTTTATGCACAATATCTTGGTGGCTAGTACGCCAGAAAGGAGCAACGCTGAACGATATGTGAGACTCAGGTCAATCAGAGTGGCGGACAAGGATTTTGAAGTGAGTGCGTACGAGACGGCCCCACACACTACGTGTAAAGGAGTCATTCGCAATGTGGACATTATGGATGGCCCTGCGGCACTTGAGCGGAACATTGTTAACGATCGCAACCCACTGGCTATGGCGGTCAAAAGAATCAAGAATACAGGATCTGTTATCATTGTTTTCGACGGGTTAAGAGTGCCCAATTTTGTCAGATATGGGCCAACCCTGGTCCGGTGTTACCTGTATCGAAAGCAGGTGGATGTATGCTATGTGTGTGGCAAGCTTGGACATCGGGCGGATGTCTGTCCTGCGCCCGATTGTCTTCAATGCCGAGGATGTGGGGCTCGGAACCCCGAAGAGGATCATAACTGTGTGCCTTGTTGCAAGCTTTGTGGCGGCCGACACCTGACGGCGGATAAACAATGCAGACAACGGTACCAGCTTCCCTACGTTGTGCGTGTTCGTCGACAGGAAAGAGCCAGGGCGGAGCTAGCGACGGCGGCAGCCGAGGCATCGCTGCTGGCGAGCGCCCCCCAAGGAAGCCCCAGGAGGCGCTCGCGCTCTCGGAGCGGTTCAAGGTCGAAGCAGCGGCCCTCGTCTGGGACTCCAGCCACCGGGAGTCGCTCCGTGTCTAGGGAGGCGCGGGTGCGCTTTCCTGCAGCTGGTGGAGGCGGCGGCGCAGCCGGAGGCCAGACCACCTGGGCTGACAAGGCTAAGGCCGGCATCAGCACCGGCCGAGCGCGTGAGCAGTCTCAGGAGCATGTGTGTGGTAATAGGGATAAGGATAGGATTGCGTAATTGGAGAGAGAGAATCGTAGCTTAAAAGCAGCCGTTGACGGGCTTGTAAAAGAGATAGCTGAACTTAGGAGGGGCTTACCGTCCGGTAACAGCGGTAGCTTAGGACAGGCTAGCAAACATGATGACCGGGTTGAGGTACCGACGTCTGTGGAAGCTGCAGAAGGGAACATGGATGACGAGGAGACGCCGGCTCCGAAAAAAAGGGCCCTCTCCTCGATGGTGCTGCCTCAGGGCAAGGTCCGTTCCGAGCTTAAAGAAATGATGGCGAAATTGCAAGAAAGTGTAAATCAGATTATTAGTGGACTGGAGCGGATAGAAGAGAGGGAAAATATCACGGATCAAAGATTATGCAAAATTGAAGTATACCTAAACGAGACGGTGGTCCCTGTTATGGAGCGGGAGAGCTCTCGGACGCTGGCCCAGCAGGGTAAGTCGTCGAGTGCAATGAAGCTCAAATTAAGTGAACCGACCTTACATAGCCAAGATGGCTCTGTTAAATAGACAATTTTGTATTTGGCAGTGGAATTGTAGGGGGTTCAATCATAAAAAGGCGTCCCTGCAGCAGTTTGTTAGAAGCCATGGTGTGAAACCTCAGGTTATCATGTTACAGGAAACTCTGACGTCTAGCGTGACCTTAACGGGTTTCAAAGCAGAGGTTAAGGGTAATGAGCAGGGCAGAGGACTCGTAACTCTCATTAATAGGAGGTTGGCGTATGTTAGGCATGATCTTCACATGGCGGACTGCAGGATTGAATATATTATGGTGGAGGTAATTTTAGGTCGGCAAGGGGCATGTCAGAGGAGCGTTTACCTGCTTAACCTGTACAGTAGCCCCCGGGACACGAAGCAGAGTTTCAAATCTCTCTTGACCAAGGCAGCCAATCTGGCTAAGGATGCGCCGTTGCTAATTGGAGGAGACTTTAATGCACCCTATCATGTGTGGAAGTATGTTTATAGCACTACTAAAGGAGAGAGACTATGGCAGCAGGCACTAGACTTGAATTTATCTCCGATTACAGACCCTGCGTATCCCACTAGATGCGGCACGTCGGCATGTAGAGATTCCACGCCGGATCTCACTTTTGTTCGGGGGGTGGTGAATTCGTCCTGGTCTAATTCTAACATAGATTTTGGTAGCGATCATTACATTCTTATGATTACTTTGGTAGTGGCTAGTAAAAAGGAGCGCACATTCAGGGTAGTTGACTGGGATGCATTTAGGAAACAAAGAATGGAGCGAATCGAAGATAACAGGAGTGAGTTGACCTTGGAACAGTGGACTAGTCAGCTTAGAAGTGACGTTGAGGCGACCACTAAGGAGGTGAAGACCGATATTGACACAGAGCGAATGGATAGTCGCCTAGCGCATTTGTTGGAAGCGAAGCAGTCAATGTTAGTGAGATGGAAGGGTCAGAGGTTGAATAGAAGGCTCAGGAAGCGCATAGCAATGATTAATCGAGAAATTGAAGACCATTTTCGGGTACTGTGCAAGCAGCAATGGGATGAAGTATGTAATTCTATTGATGGTCGCATTAAAAGGGGAGGTGGCTGGAGTTTGCTCATTTACTAGATGAGACAAACACTAAATCTAATCAGAGGACGGTGATAGGTAAGCTGGTCCATCAGGCGTGTCGGGACTCCACGGAGGAGGAGTTGCTGAAGGTACTAGCTGACAGATACCTTCCGTTGGAGACCTGGCACGATACACCTGACGTGGTTTTGGAATATCGTGGGGATGAGAATAGCGATATGGATGAGGAATTTACTGAAAGTGATAAAAGGGTGGCGCTGCCGGATCTCAATGGTCGATCGGCATCAGGGCCGGATGGCATCACGAATAAAATGTTGCGGAATTTAGATGAGGGGTCCATTGAGTTCCTAACGCGGGAGTTAAACAGCCGATGGAAGGAAGGCTCTTTCCCGGAAGAGTGGAAGCTTGCAACTACTGTTCTGATACCCAAACCGGGGAAAGTTATAGGGCTTGAAAATCTCAGACCCATTTCCCTGACATCGTGTTTGGGGAAAGTCGCTGAGCATGTCATTTTAAATAGGCTAACGCGCTATGTTGAGGGCAATGGGGTATTTCCGCACTCGATGATAGGATTTCGTCCTGGCCTCTCGACTCAGGATGCTATGATCAGTATTAAGCATCAGCTACTTGATCGGCGGACAAGAGATACTAAGGTACTACTTGGACTTGATGTAGAAAAAGCTTTCGATAATATCCAACATTCTTTCATTCTACGGGTGCTATCGGACTTGAATCTGGGGCAGCGGCTTTTCCATTTTGTCAAGGCTTTCCTTAGGGGTAGAATGACATGTCTTAGGTTAGGGGAGATCAAGTCGGAAGTCTTTAAATTGGGTTGCCGTGGTACGCCGCAGGGATCCGTACTATCGCCTATGTTATTCAATCTTGCGATGTCAAAGTTGGCTAATATGCTGGACACTGTCCAGGGTATCGGCTATACTATCTACGCGGATGACGTTACTATATGGAGTGCCGGTGGTAGTGACGGAGAGCTTGAGGCTAGGTTGCAGGAGGTGGTAACACTTACGGAAGAGTATTTAGGTCTTATGGGGCTCAAGTGCTCCACTAAAAAGTCGGAGTTGTTGATCTTGAAATCTAAGCGGGGTCGTGGGCCGAAGGATTGGGTACCGGAAGTTGAGGCTTGCATAAGAATCCACACTAGGGATGGGTCGTTGATACCGAAAGTTGAGGCTATCAGGGTTCTGGGTTTGGTAGTTGAAGCGAATGGATCGAATAACAGAACCATTCAGCGTATTACCAAGAAGACGGAGGCGGCCATAAGACTTATCCGAAGGATCTCTAATAGGCATAGGGGTTTAGGCGAAGAGGGCGCGATGCGGCTAGTTCACGCATTTATTCTGTGTCATTTCTCGTATGTGGCAGCTATGCTAAATTGGAATAAGGGGGAGAAAGATAAGTTGGAAGCTTTAATTAGAAAAGCCGTTAAAGCAGCGCTGGGTCTGCCTGTGAGTACTTCAAACGATATGTTGTTGCGCCTGGGATTGCATAATACTTTGGATGAAATTGCCGAGGCTCACCGTACGCACAGAGAGAGCGGTTTCTAGGTACACCAGCGGGTCGGCATATCTTAGAGTCAATCGGAGAATCGGTAGTTGTGTCGCGCGATGGGGCACGGCTACATGAGTTGAACGTTAACCTTCGGACCAATATCATGGTTCGTCCGTTTCCACGGAATGTGCACCCTGTGCACAATGTAGGGAGGCGGATGGCAAGAGCTAGGGCTTTGTTGCGAGAAGCAAAAGATCAGGAGGAGGAGTCTGCGTTCGTTGATGCGGCATGGATTAATGGGAAAGATGGTTATTCGGTGGTGGTGGTAGATGGAAAAGGGAGAGTTCGAAATGCCGCTTCCGTTTATACAAAGGATCCGGGGGTTGCTGAGCAGGTGGCTATTGCTTTAGCACTACTTGATTCAGGAAGAGTTTCGGTGTTTAGTGACTCGCGATCTGCGATTAAAGCCTTCTCGAGGGGACTTGTTGCGGAACCGGCTTACAGACTGCTGCAGGGTAGGGATATCACTCCGCATACAGTTACTTGGTTTCCGGCGCACATGGGGTCAGTGGAGAGAGCACCGCATAACCTCAACGAGGTGGCGCACAGGGAGGCACGAGGATTAGTGTGCCGTGCCCTCCCTGATGGGGCTGCATCTCCCGCTCCTGAGTTCAGGGACCAGATGTTAACCTACAACGAGATCACCAAGCACTATTACTTAGAGCACAGGGCATTCCCCCTGCCACATTCTAAATTAAATAGGCCACAGGCGGTTACATTGAGGCTTCTGCAGACACGGACGTACCCTAACCCGGTATTCATGAATAAAATTAATCCGGACTGTGGGGTTTCAGTCTATTGCATTAAGTGTGGGGGTTTGGTCGATTTAGAACACATGCTCTGGCGCTGCTCGGCGTTGGCCGGTGATGGTTCTCAAGGTGAACGGTGGTGGCAGCGCATGCTGCACAGTGAAGTGCTAGCGGATCAACTCGGGGCTGTCCAGAGGGCCCGTTTGGCGGCAGAGGGGCTCGGCCTCTCTGTCCCGACGTGGGAGCGGCCCGCATCAGTCCCAGACTGATTCCTCAGGACCCAAATAAAGTTCTTCATACCATACCAGCAACGCGCACAACTGTTGTCGATACCGTTGGCGTTTTGCCCGCGTTGGCACCGAACGCGCGCGGCGTTGGTGACTCTTGCCGGTGCCTCTGGGGCGGCTCGGAGGTTTTCGACGAGATCAGAACTCCCGCGACACTCGTCGAGCAGCGTCGGAAGTCTTTACCACCTTCTCGCCTCGCAACGTTTCTATATATACAAGTTTCTGTTTGTAGATGTGTCCTTACTCGTGCTTAAGCAACTTCTTCACGTGCAACGCATGCACGCTATATCTACAATATTGGTGCCCCGGACGTGATTCGAACACGCAACCTTCTGATAACTTCGCATAACTGTATTAATCAGTGCATGGTCATGTGTAAGCTGTCAAATGCAAAAGTCTTGAGGGAAGCCTCGACGCCGAAGACTGCGTAAGCTAGCCCTAGGGAAAAAAATTCAGCGTGCTAATAAGGCGATTGAATAGCTTTAAAATTTGCTGTAGATGTATTGTCGGTGCCTGCATATATGTGTGCAAGGGAAGGTAAGCGCAGTCGAGGACGGCACTAAACTAGGTGGGGTGACGAAGTTAGAAAATTTGGAGGCGAAAGTTGGAATCAGCTAGCGCAAGACAGGGGTAATCGGAGATTGCAGGGAGAGGCGTTCGTTCTGCAGTGGACATTAATATGGGTTGATGATGATGATAATCTATGCCCAGATATATTGTTCTTTGCGCTAAACGAATAAGTTTTTTTGCTTGTATTGTTACAGAAACAATATTTTTGGTAATAAGTGTTAGTGTTTACGTATCTTTTACAGAACAGTTAGGAAGGAAATGCGGGAAATCCGTAACGTTTATGAGACATTTTATTGCTGCGGCAGTCCACGGCCCATCAGTATTTTTTTCTTATATTGGCTGCTCAGTCATTCGAACGCATATCTTGTATTATGCAGGTCTGCGCCGTTCACTTCGACCCATCATGCTAGGAACGAACGACATCGTATACCGATTGGAAGACGGGAAAGTGGTACAAGTACCATTGCCTGTGCCACGTCTGCGCCCTGGGTCTGTGCCTACCGTGTTCCCCGCGTGTCCTTCATACCTATCGAAGGAAAAGCAGAGTTCGAGAGAAGCGCCAGACATCAAGCGATCCCGACAGGATTCCTCAGAACTTGCTCGTGCTATCCAAGAATCTGTTGCATCGTATGAAGCGGAGGAAGAAAGGCAGCACTTTTCAACACACCAAGAAATGAAAGCGTGCCTTCAAGCACCATCAGTGCCAGATGTGTGGAATGTCGTACATACAGAGATGTGCACAATGTTCCTGTACATTGTAAACGAGAGTGAAGCGTGTTTGACAGTCTCGAACTTACTGCCTGCTATCAAGGAGTTCCAGTCAAAAGGGTGAGAGAAGGTGTTGTTCCAGACACAGTAAACGATGCAAGATCCTTGTTTAAAGTTTTTGACAGTCTGTTTATGTTGTCATGTGAGGAAGAAAACTGCCGCTTGGTAGACGCATTCAGTGTTCTCCTTGACAAGCTTGACGGCAACATTCATGCAGAAAAGAAAGAGGCTATGAAGTTTTTGAAGGAACACCTGGTAACACTTGCTAAAGGGCGTGTACAGTACAGTTCTCAACTAATGGTGCTCTCATGTATCTTGTACACTATAACAGTACATGCGTATAAGTTCTTAAGGAAGGTAAGCGGACTGACTTTGCCTCACCCGAGCACAATACGAAATGTGTGCTCATCTTACCAGCTAGCCCCACAGGCAGAGTCTCCAGGGCGCAGTTTTCACCAATATTTCGCACACAGATTTAAGCAGCTGCAGCCTCATGAGACGTGTTAAGTTGATGTTGGATGAGATTCACATCAAGCCTTTCCTTGACTGTAAAGGCGGGAGCATATGTGGTGCTGCTGCAAATCTAGTGACGCAGCAACATCAGCTCAGCTTTTTATGATTCAAAGCCTGCTCACATCATTTCGAGAGGTGGCCTATATTCTTCCAGCAAAAACATTGACTGGTGATCATACTGAAGAAGGTTATTTTGCGTCTGGAAGCAATCGGGTTTAAGGTTGTGGCTGTTGTCTGCGACAATAATTCTTTGAACAGAAAAGCAATCATGATGTTTAGTGAACCACGCAAACTTAGAATTCTGTATCCCCACCCTGCGGACCGATCCCGGCCGCTCTTTTACGTTGTTAACGCAGAGCACTTGCAGAAATGTAAAGAAATAACTGGATTAACCAAAAAATGCAGGCACCAACTTCTTCTACCCACACTTTGAGCTCTCTAACAACAGCGTACACACAGACAGCATTAGGAGTGCCTCATTCAAGGATTTGCGAGCGGTATACAGACTAGAATCCTCTCAGCTTTTGAAGTGTGGGTATGGGTTAACGTCCAAGGCACTAAATCCCAGCAACATTGAGCGTCCGAATGTTAAACTTGCATTGCAGGTATTTAGCCCACATGTTGTTGAAGCCCTTGTAGCCCACCGTGAGACAACTTCGCTCTATCATGTGGAAGAAACATCAGACTTTCTTAAAATCGTCATACGGTGGTGGGACATCGTAAATGTGAAGACACCGGATAAGGGCGTACACCATCGTAATGTCTTTGAGGAGCTAATATCGTGCTTGACAGATGACCCTGAATGTGCGTTACTAGATTCCTTCATCACGTGGCTTGATGGATGGGAGTTCGACAGACATGATACTGGTGGCCTCACTAAAGGGACACTGAATGCGCTGAGGTTGTCTGCACACTCTCTTTCGGAGCTTTCAAAGTACTGCATCAGAGAACTAGGCCACAAGTATGTACTGCTTGGAAAGATACAAACAGACTGCCTAGAAAGCCGCTTTGGCCAGTACCGTCATATGGCAGGAGGAAACTACCACATATCAGTTAGGCAAATTTACGAGACAGAGGGGAGAATTCGTTTACAAAACACTCTGCCAGTAATGAGTTCGGAGGAGCTGAAAGGCATCGAAGACACAAGCCCTATCAGTGGCACTTACAACAACTTTTGCATCACTGTCAGAGATGCCGACCTTGCAGCACTAAGTGCACATATGCCTGTCATAGCATACGTTGGTGGTTATTGCGCCCATGCAGCAATGGAGGTGGTTAAATGTGAAAACTGCCAAGAAAGCCTAGTTGTCGTTAAAGAGGAGGCTGAGCTGGAAAGCGACGCACATTCTTTAATTACTCGATTAGACAGAGGTGGCTTGAAACTGCCGTCCCCGTTTGTTGTTCCCGTGGGAATACATACTGAAGTTGTCATCAAAAAGCTCACAGAGCAAAACCACTTTTCTAATTTTTTACAGGCACAGAACCAAAAGAAACTTGTTAGGCAGCTCACTTTGCAGTCCCCGCGCCAGTTTCAAGAACTGACAGAATGTGCAAATGGCCAAACATGTGATCTCCTAGTTACACTAATTGCAAACTGTGCCACGAATCTATAAATCATTAAATATTCTAATAAATTAAATGTAAATAATTTATGTAAGCCTAGAAACCATCTTCAGCGTGCTGAAAAAGAGGAATGCGCGAAGAAAAGGAAGGCACGTATCTTTGTGGACAAACAGTCTTAAATGGTTTTTAACATCTGGTAAGACATCAATTTTCTGCTTTATGTTCAGTCGAAGTGATATCGTAATGACTAAGATGAACTGTAACTGAACATTGGAGGTCAAACATCACCAACCTGCTCTATATAAAGTTGCAATGGCTGTAAGAGAGAATAACTGCAATAAACATTTGTCCGGTCACCTTGTTGTCTACGTTCGGTTGTTTATGGAAGGTAGAGTGGCGTGTCGAATATTTGTAAATGTGGTGCAGCCTTCAACATCTGCCGCACACATTGTCCACATAACAAGGAAAATAAAGTAATAACGTTGATGTTGTGATTCAAAATTATCTGGTCAACGGCTGAAGTTCACAATTAACCATTCTATTAGCCCTGTTGCATAGCCAGCACTAATTCACGGAATCAAAAACCGCGCTTTCATTTTCGGACCACTGACATGAAGAGCGCAAAAACAAAACCGAGGTCAGCATGAGCACAATGAAAAAAAACAAACGTTTTGCATGCGCTTACTTCGTCGACCGCAAGAATTGCCCTATTGGTGGGTCACATTTGACAACGAAAAACAATACACAAGAGTGTGAACGCGCCCGAAAATGATACACTGAGTTCACACGACGCAGAACTAGATCGGATGCCAAATCGCTTCGCTTGCTGGTTGTGCGATGTTCGTTGCTGAAAACACAAACCAACTGACATCGACAAATGCAAGGGGCTTTCATTCGTCGTTGACAAAGCTCACGTGATCACGCCTGACCACAAAAACGTACTGAACATGGCAGCGTACAAGCTCAACCGGCGCCACGGCCGAATACAGCTGCGCGCGCGGACGGAGAGCCATCTGCCTCCGCGTCTTGACGTAGCCGGCGTCGTGGAACGTGACGCGCAGGCCTAGAAGCTTTAGGAGGCGTTGGCCAGGGGCGTGGTGGATGAGCGGTTGTCCGGAAGTTTGACGTCTGTTAGATGCGCCGCGGTGATTTCTTCGAAGTGAAGTGTGGGCGTTGATATTGTGTCGATACGGGCGAGGGCATCTGCGGCCGCGTTAACTGGGCCTTGCATGTACGGAACGCCCACGGTGAATTCGGTGATAAAGTTGAGGTGCCGTATTTCTCGTTCGGTGTAAATGTTGTGGTTACCGCGAAAAGCGAATCTAAAATGCTTGTGGTCCGTGATGACGTGAAAGCTCTAGCCTTCCAGCAGGTGTCTGAAATGTCGAATGCCTAAGTATACCGCCAGCAGCTCACGACCGAACGTGCTGTATCGCGTTTCTGCAGGTTTTAGTTTCTGCGATAAAAACACGAATGGATACCAGGAGTTCCGCTGGTACTGCTGCAACACCGCGCTGACAACCGTACTAGATTCATCAGTGATGAGACGCATTTGTGCAACGTGCAGATGATGCACCATCAGTGTGGCATCCGCCAATGCGTTTTTGGCAGCTTGGAAGGCCGCTTAGGTCTAAATCAGTGGGGAGGACGGAACTTTGGTGGTTTTGAGTAGGTCGGTGAGTGTTATAATTATGCGGGCGATGCCGGGAAGAAAATGGCGGTGGAAATTGAGCAGCCCAAGCAACTCGCGGAGCTTTCGGATTGATGTTGGCCGAGGAAAGTAGTGCAAGGCTTGAACCTTCTCTTTCAACGGTCTGGTTCCCTTGCGAGTCACGCGGTGTCCGAGAAACTCAATGTCGTCGACACCGAAGACGCACTTAGCAGGTTTGATGAGGATGCCGTCTTCCTGGAGCCTAGGTAATTGCAGGCGCAAATTGTCACAATGCTGCTAGGAGGAAACACTAGCCACCAGGAGGTCGTCGAGATATGCAAATACGAAGCGAAGTCCCCGGGTTACCTCGTTGTTGAACCTCTGGAACGTCTGAGCAGCGTTTCTCAGCCCGAACGGCATGCGAACGTACTCGGAGAGCCCCAGTGGTGTCACAATTGCAGTTTTGGGGATGTCCGCTGGCTCAACCGAAGTCTGGCGGTAGGTCTTTACCAAATATATCTTGCTGAATATCACCGCTCCCGCTAGGTTGGCAGAGAAGTGAATGTGGGGGAGGGGATAGTGATCAGGGACGCTGCGCGCGTTCAGCACACGGTAGTCGCCGCACAGGCGCCAATCCCCAGGGTCACGCTTCGGAACCATGTGGAGAACTGAAGAAAGACCGATGATGCCTAGTTGCAGAATGTGGTCGAATTCTCTTGCGGCGATGGCAAGGCGATCCCCAGCAAGGCGTCTGGGTCGGCAAAACACTGGTGGCCCAGTAGTGAGAACGTGATGCGTGACGTTGTGACGTTCTGGCAGCTCGAGGTTGCAAGCTTTCGTGATGTCTGGGAAGTCTGACAGAATGAATTGAAGCGTACATAGATGATGGTATCTGAGGCGCCATTCCAGTGGTTAATGGCGTAGGTGCGTGGATGCGCCGTATGAACACACTGGCCGTCGTGTCGACGAGTCGACGAGCGCGGAGATCAACACGCAGGTGGAAGGTGGCCAGAAAATCAGCACCCAATTTGGCCATGCGTAGGTCTGCAACGACGAATACCCAACGGAAGGTGCGTCGGTGACCCAAGTCATTGGTAAGAGAGTGCTGACCATATGTGTTGATAGCAGAGCAATTGGATGATGTTTTACTGCGATACGAATTATATGGACACTCAAAGTGGATTTCTGCCGTCGGCGTCGTCGTCGCCGTCACCGTGAGGTTCCATATGACGTCCAATGGCGATGAAATTGTCGCGGCGCGCCGTATGCTGTATGTGCGAGTGAAAGAACGCGAGGGACGCGGGCTTTCACGGCGAGCGAACGCACGGCGGAGAGCAAACGTGCGTTCTGCACCGTGCTCCCTGAAGGTCTGCAGAATTAAGCGTCTCTTTCCCACTTCACAATCACCATATATATATATATATATATATATATATATATATATATATATATAGGGAGAGAGAGATAGTAAATCACCATATATATATATGGTGATTGTATATATATATATATATATATATATATATATATATATATATATATATATATATATATATATATATATATATATATATATATATAGGAAAATCAGAAGCACAACTTCGCGGTTATCTTAGGTTTATTATTTTCCCAACAGTTTCGGTCGGTGGACCGACCTTTTTCAAGGGATACAGGAAAATCTTGCAACAGTTTTTTTATATCTTCCGGAACTCAGAACGGCCCTGGTGGCGAAGCACTACCCGGAACGTATTGTTGATGACGCTATAAGCCGAGCACAAGCCTTAGACAGAAATGAAATTTTGACTGGCTCAAAGCCCCGCCATCCGAAAAACCAAACCAACCTTATCCTCACCTACTCATCTACATTACCGCACGTGAACAACATCCTAGCCAAACACTTTAATATCATTCAGCAGAGCACACGTTTGTCTTCAATTTTCACAGAGCCACCCCGAGTTGTCTATCGCCGGGGAAGAAATCTAAGAGATATCCTCGTCAGAGCTAGGACAACCACGGTTCAAAACATAGAATCAGGCTGCAGACCTTGTGGTAAACCCCGCTGCAAGGTCTGTAAGCACATGACTTCAACCTGTCTTGCTAAGGCTACTTCCTCTGATTTCGCATTCAAAATTAAGGAACCTCTAAATTGTGACAGCAGCAATGTGATCTACATGCTCCATTGTGAAGTCTGCGACCAACAGTATATAGGCCAGACTGGAACCGCGTTCAGACTCCGTCTAAACAACCACAGAGCTCACACCCGCGCACTACCACATCTCCCATTCTCAAAGCATATCAGTCTGCCTGAGCATTCATTTGATAAAATACGTGTCACTCTTCTCCAGTCAGGCTTCCGCTCTTCTCGTGAACGGGAACAAAGAGAGTCATATTTTATCCACAAATTTAGAACAATCACGCACGGCATAAATGAACACATGGGAAACCTCTCGTTTCTTTGTCCATAAGTTAAGTTAGCTAAAATCACAACTTAATCCCCGCATAGGCAAGCCGAACACGTGTGTGATGTCGAAAGAATGCCCACTACCCCAGTGGGGGAGCGGACCGAACCACCCACATTATTGTGCCTTGCTTTTTAATTTCAAGCTTATTTTGCCACGCTGTTACTATTATATTTGCAGGTTATTTCTTCTTGTTTCGTGTTTCTCGTGTTTTGCCCTTGCTTTTCAATTTCAACTTCATGCTGATTTCGCCAGGCTGTTACTGTCATGTTTGCAGGCTGCTTCTTCGTATTTCGTGTTTCTCGTGTTTTGCCCTTGCTTTTCAATTTCATGCTGATTTCGCCACGCTGTTACTACATTTGCAGGTTATTTCTTCTTCTTTCGTGTTTCTCGTCTTTCGCCCTTTACTTTGTCTGGCACGACCAGGTCTTGGTGTCTTTCCTTTAACTCTCTTTCCTTTAACTCTCCCTCTTTTTTTTATTTTTCCATGCTCAACTTAACATGACAGGCGTGTCCGCCAATTGTGCATGTCTAAGACGCTTAACAGCGACCTTGCCCTAAGTTCGTCTGGCACGACCAGGTCTTGGGTCTTTCCTTTAACTCTCCCTCCCCTTTTTTTTGCATGTTCAACTTAACATGACAGGGTGTCGTCAATTGTGCATGTGAAACACGCTTAACAGCGGACCTTGCCCTCTGCTTTGTCGGCACGACCAGGTCTTGGGTCTTTCCTTTAACTCTCCCTCCCCTTTTTTTTGCATGTTCAACTAACATGACGGCGTGTCCGTCAATTGTGCATGTGAAACACGCTTAACAGCGACCTTGCCCTCTGCTTCGTCTGGCACGACAGTTCTTGGTGTCTTTCCTTTAACTCTCCCTCCCCTTTTTTTTTGCATGTTCAACTTAACATGACAGGCGTGTCCGCCAATTGTGCATGTGTAAGACGCTTAACAGCGACCCTTGCCCTAAGCTTCGTCTGGCACGACCAGGTCTTGGTGTCTTTCCTTTAAACTCTCCCCCCCCTTTTTTTGCATGTTCAACTAAACATGACAGGCGTGTCCGTCAATTGTGCATGTGAAACACGCTTAACAGCGACCTTGCCCTCTGCTTTGTCTGGCACGACCAGGTCTTGGGGTCTTTCCTTTAACTCTCCATTCTTTTTTTTTTTTTGCATGTTCAACTTTGTCATATATCTCTCTATCTCTCCTTTCTCACCTTTTTTTGGCGCCTTCTTTCTCTGCCTGAAGATATAAAAAGACTGTTGCAAGATTTTCCTGTATCCCTTGAAAAAGGTCGGTCCACCGACCGAAACTGTTGGGAAAATAATAAACCTAAGATAACCGCGAAGTTGTGCTTCTGATTTTCCTAAATACGCTTGGCCCATTGAAAAATCCAGTTACTTCTACAGCAATGGCTGCCAACTACTCCACTTCCAAGCGGTTATCTCTTCGCTTTCCTCGCATTCCGATAAGTTGTGCCATAATCGGAGACTCGACCATCAAGTACGTCCACGAGAACTTCAACCCCGTCGAACCCGGAACTCCAGGTTTCGTGTGCTACAGCGGCGCAAGGTTCCGCGATGTTCCAGGTCTCCTTCAGCATGTGGCACCAACAGTGCCGAAACTGGTGCTCCATGTGGGAACCATAGACATTGCGGATAATGGAGCGACGCAAGCCCTGGAGGAGCTGACACAACTCGTGAAGAATATTCGCCAACAACGACCACAAGCAGAGATCTGCCTGAGCCTGCCACTGCCTCGAGCCCTCAACCGCCGCCGCCACGGAGTGAACAAGCGGTTCGTCCACTGGTTCAACAGAGAAGCGTCCCGATATGTGAACCAGGTGCGCCGCCTCTGCCACCGAAGAGAGCTGGGACGCGGGGTCTTCTATCTAGACCACGTCTTCCAAGAGATGCCGCCTTGGAGGGTCCTGGCCGCAGACGGTCTCCATCCCAGCTTTGAAGGCGTGGCGATGCTGGCGCTTCATTACAGACGCCTGCTGACCACCAAGACAAGCCGCTGGCATCCACGCCAGCAGACTCTACCGCCAGCCGGCATGGCGACCACCGCGAGTTCCGGCACTCCACAGCGTGCCACAAATGTCGACTCGTCGCGCACACCACCACCCCAGGCCCAGAAGTCCACCACCCCTCCAGGACCGCCTCAGATGGCCTACAACCTGCGAAGCTTTGCGGACGTCACTCGGCGACCGACGCAGCCACGGCAGAACTGACAATTTCAGGGTTCAGGTACGGTCCGCTCCCCTAAACCACGGTCACGTGCATTTCAGCAAATCAGGAAAACGATTGAGAAACGCGTAAAGTACAATCTTCACAGCACGACGCTTAAGTCATATGCAGCTTCTAATTTGGTACCAAAAGGCTTGTGTCTAAAGCTAAATCCGGCAATGACAACACTAGATCGGCATGAGCGGGCACAGTGGGACAAAACACTCCATGAAGCGTCGCTTAATCTCATGAAAATAATTATTGACCACAGTGAACGCAAATCTCACGAACTTGAACAAGCTGAACACTCACTGAAATGCAAATCAGATCTCAGCGAAATAGAGGGAAACGACCTAGTTGAGTATGAAAATAGGAAAATAGGGGAGACAAAAGAGCGTAAGCGTCGGAAGTTAGAGCGGGATGGCATACCTCAGACGATTTCCATCAGCGCGAACGTCCCTGCGACCACCACAAGTAATAACAGCGTAGAAACAACGGTAGTTAACCTTTCATCTGCCCGGTTAACGGCCTCCGAAATTAGTCTTCTTGCTAAAGGCCTTACATTCTGTCCGGCAAGCGGTAAATTTAATGAGTTTCAGTTTTATCAGGATTTGGATAATTTTGCCAGAAATCTTCGCTTGCGGGAATATTTTCATGATAAACCCAGCCGAACAGCATTCCCCGGAGCATCAGGAACAAATTGGTCACCACCAGATCAGAGGGACAGATATTTGGAAATGTATATATCCGCCGTCCAAAAAGATATCATGAGAGCATGCTCAAAAGTGAAACCCTTTCGACAAAACTTGTCGTACGAAGAGCGCAAATCGTTGGACTCACTGAGCCGTCGATCAGATGTTGTAATTAAACCTGCGGATAAGGGTGGCGCAATAGTAATATTGGATAAGGTCGACTACCTGAAAGAAGGATATCGACAATTAGAAAATAAGGAATTCTATACGGAACTCACAGAGGACCCCACTAAATTGTTCGAATCAGAAATATGCCGCGAATTAAATTCACTGCACAAGGAGGGGAAAATATCTAAAGATATGCTTAAAGCAATGCTGCCGATTCAGCCAGCCCCTGGTCGTTTTTATTTGCTACCCAAAATCCACAAAACTAACCACCCCGGTCGCCCTATTGTCTCAAGCAACGGCACGGTAACAGAAAGAATTTCAAGTGCCTTAGACTTCATAATTAAGGACATAGTCCCGACCATTCCATCTTACATTCAGGACACCAACCAATTTCTTCGCACAATAACTGGACTAGAGATCCCCGAAGAAAGCTTCCTGGTGACAATGGATGTAATATCCCTATACACAAACATACCACAAGCAGAGGGCATTGGCGCGACAGTCAACGCTTACATGAACGCAAACACGCCTGTAAGTCTAGACGAGGACACGCTGTCAACGCTACTGCGGTTAGTACTAGGATACAATAACTTTGAATTTGACGAGAAACACTTCCTCCAGATAAGCGGAACGGCAATGGGCACGAAGATGGCTCCTAATTATGCGAATATTTTTATGGCATCACTTGAAGAACCTTTTCTTGCGGCCAGACCTTTGAAGCCGCTCATCTACAAAAGGTTCTTAGACGACATATTCTTTATTTGGCACCACGACGAAGAAAGTCTCCTTAAATTTGTAGCAGATTTTAATTCAGTTCATCCGTCAATCGCTTTCACTTACAGCTATTCTAAATCAGCTGTAAACTTTCTTGATGTCACGGTACAAATTAAAGATAATCGCATATTCACAACCTTATATAAAAAGCCAACAGACCGCCACCAATATCTTCATTTCAAAGTAGCCATCCACAACATTGCAAGAAAGCCATCCCGTATTCACAGGCCCACCGATACCGCCGCATCTGCTCTGACGAGAAAGACTTCCAATGTCATGCAAAGGAACTCAGAACGGCCCTGGTGGCGAAGCACTACCCGGAACGTATTGTTGATGATGCTATAAGCCGAGCACAAGCCTTAGACAGAAATGAAATTTTGACTGGCTCAAAGCCCCGCCATCCGAAAAACCAAACCAACCTTATCCTCACCTACTCATCTACATTACCGCACGTGAACAACATCCTAGCCAAACACTTTAATATCATTCAGCAGAGCACACGTTTGTCTTCAATTTTCACAGAGCCACCCCGAGTTGTCTATCGCCGGGGAAGAAATCTAAGAGATATCCTCGTCAGAGCTAGGACAACCACGGTTCAAAACATAGAATCAGGCTGCAGACCTTGTGGTAAACCCCGCTGCAAGGTCTGTAAGCACATGACTTCAACCTGTCTTGCTAAGGCTACTTCCTCTGATTTCGCATTCAAAATTAAGGAACCTCTAAATTGTGACAGCAGCAATGTGATCTACATGCTCCATTGTGAAGTCTGCGACCAACAGTATATAGGCCAGACTGGAACCGCGTTCAGACTCCGTCTAAACAACCACAGAGCTCACACCCGCGCACTACCACATCTCCCATTCTCAAAGCATATCAGTCTGCCTGAGCATTCATTTGATAAAATACGTGTCACTCTTCTCCAGTCAGGCTTCCGCTCTTCTCGTGAACGGGAACAAAGAGAGTCATATTTTATCCACAAATTTAGAACAATCACGCACGGCATAAATGAACACATGGGAAACCTCTCGTTTCTTTGTCCATAAGTTAAATTAGCTAAAATCAGAACTTAATCCCCGCATAGGCAAGCCGAACACGTGTGTGATGTCGAAAGAATGCCCACTACCGCAGTGGGGGAGCGGACCGAACCACCCACATTATTGTGCCTTGCTTTTTAATTTCATGCTTATTTTGCCACGCTGTTACTATTATATTTGCAGGTTATTTCTTCTTGTTTCGTGTTTCTCGTGTTTTGCCCTTGCTTTTCAATTTCAACTTCATGCTGATTTCGCCAGGCCGTTACTGTCATATTTGCAGGCTGCTTCTTCGTATTTCGTGTTTCTCGTGTTTTGCCCTTGCTTTTCAATTTCATGCTGATTTCGCCACGCTGTTACTACATTTGCAGGTTATTTCTTCTTTCGTGTTTCTCGTCTTTCGCCCTTTACTTTGTCTGGCACGACCAGGTCTTGGTGTCTTTCCTTTAACTCTCTTTCCTTTAACTCTCCCTCTTTTTTTATTTTTCCATGCTCAACTTAACATGACAGGCGTGTCCGCCAATTGTGCATGTGTAAGACACTTAACAGCGACCTTGCCCTAAGCTTCGTCTGGCACGACCAGGTCTTGGTGTCTTTCCTTTAACTCTCCCTCCCCTTTTTTTTTGCATGTTCAACTTAACATGACAGGCGTGTCCGTCAATTGTGCATGTGAAACACGCTTAACAGCGACCTTGCCCTCTGCTTTGTCTGGCACGACCAGGTCTTGGTGTCTTTCCTTTAACTCTCCCTCCCCCTTTTTTTTGCATGTTCAACTTAACATGACAGGCGTGTCCGTCAATTGTGCATGTGAAACACGCTTAACAGCGACCTTGCCCTCTGCTTCGTCTGGCACGACCAGGTCTTGGTGTCTTTCCTTTAACTCTCCCTCCCCCCTTTTTTTGCATGTTCAACTTAACATGACAGGCGTGTCCGCCAATTGTGCATGTGTAAGACGCTTAACAGCGACCTTGCCCTAAGCTTCGTCTGGCACGACCAGGTCTTGGTGTATTTCCTTTAACTCTCCCTCCCCCTTTTTTTTGCATGTTCAACTTAACATGACAGGCGTGTCCGTCAATTGTGCATGTGAAACACGCTTAACAGCGACCTTGCCCTCTGCTTTGTCTGGCACGACCAGGTCTTGGGGTCTTTCCTTTAACTCTCCATTCTTTTTTTTTTTTGCATGTTCAACTTTGTCATATATCTCTCTATCTCTCCTTTCTCACCTTTTTTTGGCGCCTTCTTTCTCTGCCTGAAGATATAAAAAGACTGTTGCAAGATTTTCCTGTATCCCTTGAAAAAGGTCGGTCCACCGACCGAAACTGTTGGGAAAATAATAAACCTAAGATAACCGCGAAGTTGTGCTTCTGACTTTCCTAAATACGCTTGGCCCATTGAAAAATCCAGTTACTTCTACAGCAATGGCTGCCAACTACTCCACTTCCAAGCGGTTATCTCTTCGCTTTCCTCGCATTCCGATAAGTTGTGCCATAATCGGAGACTCGACCATCAAGTACGTCCACGAGAACTTCAACCCCGTCGAACCCGGAACTCCAGGTTTCGTGTGCTACAGCGGCGCAAGGTTCCGCGATGTTCCAGGTCTCCTTCAGCATGTGGCACCAACAGTGCCGAAACTGGTGCTCCATGTGGGAACCATAGACATTGCGGATAATGGAGCGACGCAAGCCCTGGAGGAGCTGACACAACTCGTGAAGAATATTCGCCAACAACGACCACAAGCAGAGATCTGCCTGAGCCTGCCACTGCCTCGAGCCCTCAACCGCCGCCGCCACGGAGTGAACAAGCGGTTCGTCCACTGGTTCAACAGAGAAGCGTCCCGATATGTGAACCAGGTGCGCCGCCTCTGCCACCGAAGAGAGCTGGGACGCGGGGTCTTCTATCTAGACCACGTCTTCCAAGAGATGCCGCCTTGGAGGGTCCTGGCCGCAGACGGTCTCCATCCCAGCTTTGAAGGCGTGGCGATGCTGGCGCTTCACTACAGACGCCTGCTGACCACCAAGACAAGCCGCTGGCATCCACGCCAGCAGACTCTACCGCCAGCCGGCATGGCGACCACCGCGAGTTCCGGCACTCCACAGCGTGCCACAAATGTCGACTCGTCGCGCACACCACCACCCCAGGCCCAGAAGTCCACCACCCCTCCAGGACCGCCTCAGATGGCCTACAACCTGCGCAGCTTTGCGGACGTCACTCGGCGACCGACGCAGCCACGGCAGAACTGACAATTTCAGGGTTCAGGTACGGTCCGCTCCCCTAAACCACGGTCACGTGCATTTCAGCAAATCAGGAAAACGATTGAGAAACGCGTAAAGTACAATCTTCACAGCACGACGCTTAAGTCATATGCAGCTTCTAATTTGGTACCAAAAGGCTTGTGTCTAAAGCTAAATCCGGCAATGACAACACTAGATCGGCATGAGCGGGCACAGTGGGACAAAACACTCCATGAAGCGTCGCTTAATCTCATGAAAATAATTATTGACCACAGTGAACGCAAATCTCACGAACTTGAACAAGCTGAACACTCACTGAAATGCAAATCAGATCTCAGCGAAATAGAGGGAAACGACCTAGTTGAGTATGAAAATAGGAAAATAGGGGAGACAAAAGAGCGTAAGCGTCGGAAGTTAGAGCGGGATGGCATACCTCAGACGATTTCCATCAGCGCGAACGTCCCTGCGACCACCACAAGTATATAACAGCGTAGAAACAACGGTAGTTAACCTTTCATCTGCCCGGTTAACGGCCTCCGAAATTAGTCTTCTTGCTAAAGGCCTTACATTCTGTCCGGCAAGCGGTAAATTTAATGAGTTTCAGTTTTATCAGGATTTGGATAATTTTGCCAGAAATCTTCGCTTGCGGGAATATTTTCATGATAAACCCAGCCGAACAGCATTCCCCTGGAGCATCAGGAACAAATTGGTCACCACCAGATCAGAGGGACAGATATTTGGAAATGTATATATCCGCCGTCCAAAAAGATATCATGAGAGCATGCTCAAAAGTGAAACCCTTTCGACAAAACTTGTCGTACGAAGAGCGCAAATCGTTGGACTCACTGAGCCGTCGATCAGATGTTGTAATTAAACCTGCGGATAAGGGTGGCGCAATAGTAATATTGGATAAGGTCGACTACCTGAAAGAAGGATATCGACAATTAGAAAATAAGGAATTCTATACGGAACTCACAGAGGACCCCACTAAATTGTTCGAATCAGAAATATGCCGCGAATTAAATTCACTGCACAAGGAGGGGAAAATATCTAAAGATATGCTTAAAGCAATGCTGCCGATTCAGCCAGCCCCTGGTCGTTTTTATTTGCTACCCAAAATCCACAAAACTAACCACCCCGGTCGCCCTATTGTCTCAAGCAACGGCACGGTAACAGAAAGAATTTCAAGTGCCTTAGACTTCATAATTAAGGACATAGTCCCGACCATTCCATCTTACATTCAGGACACCAACCAATTTCTTCGCACAATAACTGGACTAGAGATCCCCGAAGAAAGCTTCCTGGTGACAATGGATGTAATATCCCTATACACAAACATACCACAAGCAGAGGGCATTGGCGCGACAGTCAACGCTTACATGAACGCAAACACGCCTGTAAGTCTAGACGAGGACACGCTGTCAACGCTACTGCGGTTAGTACTAGGATACAATAACTTTGAATTTGACGAGAAACACTTCCTCCAGATAAGCGGAACGGCAATGGGCACGAAGATGGCTCCTAATTATGCGAATATTTTTATGGCATCACTTGAAGAACCTTTTCTTGCGGCCAGACCTTTGAAGCCGCTCATCTACAAAAGGTTCTTAGACGACATATTCTTTATTTGGCACCACGACGAAGAAAGTCTCCTTAAATTTGTAGCAGATTTTAATTCAGTTCATCCGTCAATCGCTTTCACTTACAGCTATTCTAAATCAGCTGTAAACTTTCTTGATGTCACGGTACAAATTAAAGATAATCGCATATTCACAACCTTATATAAAAAGCCAACAGACCGCCACCAATATCTTCATTTCTAAAGTAGCCATCCACAACATTGCAAGAAAGCCATCCCGTATTCACAGGCCCACCGATACCGCCGCATCTGCTCTGACGAGAAAGACTTCCAATGTCATGCAAAGGAACTCAGAACGGCCCTGGTGGCGAAGCACTACCCGGAACGTATTGTTGATGATGCTATAAGCCGAGCACAAGCCTTAGACAGAAATGAAATTTTGACTGGCTCAAAGCCCCGCCATCCGAAAAACCAAACCAACCTTATCCTCACCTACTCATCTACATTACCGCACGTGAACAACATCCTAGCCAAACACTTTAATATCATTCAGCAGAGCACACGTTTGTCTTCAATTTTCACAGAGCCACCCCGAGTTGTCTATCGCCGGGGAAGAAATCTAAGAGATATCCTCGTCAGAGCTAGGACAACCACGGTTCAAAACATAGAATCAGGCTGCAGACCTTGTGGTAAACCCCGCTGCAAGGTCTGTAAGCACATGACTTCAACCTGTCTTGCTAAGGCTACTTCCTCTGATTTCGCATTCAAAATTAAGGAACCTCTAAATTGTGACAGCAGCAATGTGATCTACATGCTCCATTGTGAAGTCTGCGACCAACAGTATATAGGCCAGACTGGAACCGCGTTCAGACTCCGTCTAAACAACCACAGAGCTCACACCCGCGCACTACCACATCTCCCATTCTCAAAGCATATCAGTCTGCCTGAGCATTCATTTGATAAAATACGTGTCACTCTTCTCCAGTCAGGCTTCCGCTCTTCTCGTGAACGGGAACAAAGAGAGTCATATTTTATCCACAAATTTAGAACAATCACGCACGGCATAAATGAACACATGGGAAACCTCTCGTTTCTTTGTCCATAAGTTAAGTTAGCTAAAATCACAACTTAATCCCCGCATAGGCAAGCCGAACACGTGTGTGATGTCGAAAGAATGCCCACTACCCCAGTGGGGGAGCGGACCGAACCACCCACATTATTGTGCCTTGCTTTTTAATTTCATGCTTATTTTGCCACGCTGTTACTATTATATTTGCAGGTTATTTCTTCTTGTTTCGTGTTTCTCGTGTTTTGCCCTTGCTTTTCAATTTCAACTTCATGCTGATTTCGCCAGGCTGTTACTGTCATATTTGCAGGCTGCTTCTTCGTATTTCGTGTTTCTCGTGTTTTGCCCTTGCTTTTCAAATTCATGCTGATTTCGCCACGCTGTTACTACATTTGCAGGTTATTTCTTCTTTCGTGTTTCTCGTCTTTCGCCCTTTACTTTGTCTGGCACGACCAGGTCTTGGTGTCTTTCCTTTAACTCTCTTTCCTTTAACTCTCCCTCTTTTTTTTATTTTTCCATGCTCAACTTAACATGACAGGCGTGTCCGCCAATTGTGCATGTGTAAGACGCTTAACAGCGACCTTGCCCTAAGCTTCGTCTGGCACGACCAGGTCTTGGTGTCTTTCCTTTAACTCTCCCTCCCCTTTTTTTTTTGCATGTTCAACTTAACATGAGAGGCGTGTCCGTCAATTGTGCATGTGAAACACGCTTAACAGCGACCTTGCCCTCTGCTTTGTCTGGCACGACCAGGTCTTGGTGTCTTTCCTTTAACTCTCCCTCCCCCTTTTTTTTGCATGTTCAACTTAACATGACAGGCGTGTCCGTCAATTGTGCATGTGAAACACGCTTAACAGCGACCTTGCCCTCTGCTTCGTCTGGCACGACCAGGTCTTGGTGTCTTTCCTTTAACTCTCCCTCTTTTTTTTTATTTTTCCATGCTCAACTTAACATGACAGGCGTGTCCGCCAATTGTGCATGTGTAAGACGCTTAACAGCGACCTTGCCCTAAGCTTCGTCTGGCACGACCAGGTCTTGGTGTCTTTCCTTTAACTCTCCCTCCCCCTTTTTTTTGCATGTTCAACTTAACATGACAGGCGTGTCCGTCAATTGTGCATGTGAAACACGCTTAACAGCGACCTTGCCCTCTGCTTTGTCTGGCACGACCAGGTCTTGGGGTCTTTCCTTTAACTCTCCATTCTTTTTTTTTGCATGTTCAACTTTGTCATATATCTCTCTATCTCTCCTTTCTCACCTTTTTTTGGTGCCTTCTTTCTCTGCCGGAAGATATAAAAAACTGTTGCAAGATTTTCCTGTATCCCTTGAAAAAGGTCGGTTCACCGACCGAAACTGTTGGGAAAATAATAAACCTAAGATAACCGCGAAGTTGTGCTTCTGATTTTCCTAAATACACTTGGCCCATTGAAAAATCCAGTTACTATATATATATATATATATATATATATATATATATATATATAGGGAGAGAGAGACCAAATGCGACTTCTTCCATCGCACGAAAGGCCACGGGGGGGGGGGGGGGGGACGCGAGCGAGGGAGGGGAGGCGACGTTTAGCTGCGGCACCAAATGCGTAATTACATAAGTAGTTTGCGAGGCGAGAAGGTGGTAAAGACTTCCTATGCTGCTCGACGAGTGTCCCGTTCTGATATCGTCGAAAACCTCCGAGCCGCCCCTAGAGGCACCGGCAACAGTCACCAACGCCGTGCGCATTCGGTGCAAACGCGGGCAAAACGCCGACGGCGGCGACAACAGTTCTGCGCGTTGCTGGTGCTGCGGCATGTCCAAGTTTATACAGCTGATCAAACTACTATTCTGACTCCATTTAGCTATCTACTAATTTCCTACCGCCATTTATGCTTTGCCTTTCCGGTGAAACTGCGACATTTTCTCAGAGCGCTGCCAGTCTAGTCGCACGGCAAGAACGACACTGACCTCTGCACCTGTGTCCACGAGAAATCGATGTCCGGCAATCCTGTCAGTGACGTAAAACAGGCGGCTTGACGTACGGCAAGAGTCACTGGCCGCCATCTGTGGCTCTGCGGCATGTTTCCTTTCCAGCCGCAAGGGGAGCAGCACTGAAGTACGCTGGCACCGAAATTGCTGTGGTCCCACCAGTATACGCGGCGTCGAGGGCTTGAACAGGAGCTAGACCTAGGAGACAATGTGGAACGGGAATTGTGGTCTCGTCGACGAGGGTCGTAGTGCATCAATGGTCTCGGCAAGGTCATCGATCAGTTGCTCAAGGCGAAACTGCCGGTCTTTTAGTTGCGACAGCGGAACGGTAGACGGCGTCGCCACAGTACCTCTTGGTGAATAATTAACGATGCGATCGGCCAGCTCCACCAGCTTGTTGAGGGACAGATCGTCTGGTGCGGTAGCCAAGGCAATAATCACATACTGCGGCAGGTGCTGAAGGAACATTTCTGGCAGCAGCGGGCTGTTTGCGTCCAGCCTACTGTCAGTGAGAAGCCGCCGCAGCCGTCGTAAAAGTTCCGACAGTCATCGGTCGCCGAGCTCTATGTTAGAAACGTCTGTAGAGCCGGTGAATTTGTTGAAGCTGTAAGCGCAGTACAGAAAGAAAGGGAATCTATTATAATAACCGCGCTGGATTCATTTAAAGGGAGTTTCCGCAAAGCTAGAATCATTGCTAAGAGCTTAGCTTCAAATACGGGAGTAAAAGAAGCTATATTTTCTACTTCTCTTTTTCTAACCTCGCAGGACGTAGCACGAGGAACGAGGCAAATGCGCATGCACATGTACCTGAGCGCGCCATAAATAAAAGGCGGCCGGTGAAGATGACGATGGCCCCTAGTCGTTCTTCGTTCCAAAATCCTTAATTAACGCTTCCAATAAACCGGAACGTACTGTGTATTCGCGTCGATGGGCTTCCTTTGACGACGTTAATTCATACTGGAGCCCGGTGTCCATAATGAGTGCTAACAGCCGTCGTCGACTGGAGGAGGTTCTCACGCCTGCTACTTACTACACGTTCCAGTTCTTTTTACAGTGCTGAGAAACTTTCCTTATGACCTTATCTCCAGACTAGACTTTCTTGCGGCGCATTTCGCTCTGATAGACTGTTCTGCTGGTACCCTGTGCCTGCCTCGAACTTCCTCTTTTCGCTCATATTCGTGCCGAACTCCGGAAAAACTTTAGTACAACTGCCTTCGTCTGCCTGCTGCCTAAAACCTTGGCTTTGATCGATTTGCTGTCATCTTCCCCTGTGATCGATTGTGATTACATTGTCACACTTGATCCTGATGTCCTTTTGATGCGCAATATCACGGCGTCCCACTCTGTCGTAACCGTTGCCGGTAATTGGCACATAACACCCCGTTGTCACTTGTGACCTGACAAAGCAAATTCCACCGCAAGGCATATCGGTTGCCACGCTGCGTGCTATAGCAGATGACCACGTCACAACTTTTGCAGTAAACGTCAGCTCCGATTCTGCGCATGTCCACACGATGCAATTTGCATCGACAACATATTTAGACCCATGCTTGCTGCTGAACTATTGCTCGAACAAGCAGCAGTTCCATGCTACCTTTTGGTTTTCTATCGTGACATCTTTGACCTCAACAACCAACAACGGGGTCAGACATTAGTTGTTAAGCATCACATAAATACTGGTGATGCTAGTCCCACTCATTGCCGGACATATGGAGTTTCGGCATCAGAGCGTAAAGTTATTCAAGTTGAAGTGAACAAGATGCTTGCCAAAGGCATTGTTGAACCCTCGTCGAGCCCTTGGGCGTTGGCTGTTGTGCTGATTAAAAAGAAATATGCCACGAGGGGTTCTTGCGTAGATTATCGTCATCTTAACCGAATTACCAAAAAAGAACTTCTACCCCTTGCGTCGCATTGACGACGTCATTGATTGTCGGCACGGTGCCAACTAATTTTCGTCATTAGACCTTCAGTCATGTTCTTGGCAGATTTCTGCGGATGAAAAAGACCAAGAGAAGGCTGCATTCGTCACCCCTGATACTCCATATCAATTCAAAGTTATGCCATTTGGTCTATGCATTTACACAGCAACGTTCAAACACAAGATGGACTCCTTGCTTCAAGGGTTCAAATGGTCAACATGCGTTTGCTAACTAGACGACGTTCTCGTATTTCCCCCTACGTCTTAGGCATACCTTGAGTGCTTATTAGCTATTCTTGAAGTCTACCGCAAGGCTGGGATCCAACTGAACTCATCGAAGTGTCACTTCGGTCGCCGGCACATTACAGTGCTAAGCCACCTCGTCGACGCTTCCAGTATTCAACCAGACATGGAGAAAATTAGTGCTGTTACGTCTTTTCCTGTACTTTAGTCTGTCAAAGACGTCCGAAGGTTTGTAGGAATATGCACCTACTTCGACGGCTCGTGAAAGATTTTTCAGCGATTGCCCGACCATGTACTGATCTTCTGAAGAAGGTTGTGCCGTTTACGTGGGTTGCCTCTCAAACTGCCGCGCTCTTGCACCTCACTATCATTCTCACCACGCCATACCAACTTTGAACCGGCCTCTTCTAAAGAAGGCCGTACCGATGCTAGTGATGACGGGATCGGAGCCGTCCCAGGCGGCACGTCAGCTCGGACCAACGTTGGATACGTATTGGCACTTCCTGGCCGAGTGATGGCCTAAGGATAACAGCGTGGTTCCAATATGGGCTGGGCCATTCTAATTCCTGGCCGAATGATGGCCTAAGATTAACAGTGTGGCGCGAATATAGGCTGTACCATTCTGATAGAGATCCAACGCTGGCCCGCATTACACATTCAGTAAACAATATTAGCTCGTCCATTCAACAAGGCGGGAATTATTGGACCAACTTTCATGTGGACTTGCCAACATGGGTTACTAAGTTGGCTTTCTCCGGGCTACATTGGTCCGTAATAAGCCAATTTGCGCCTCATCAATTTTTAATACTTTCTGGTACGACTTGCTAAGGTTAAATAGCATGTTTGAAAGACTAATGCACTGATCACAGGCACACTGCGCAGGAACCAGAAATACGTTTGCAACCCAGGCAGCACAACCAGGCTGGCCCCAGCACGGCAATGTCACGGCAAACACCGGCACAAATATAGGCCCGAAACCGGCAGCGTTACCCGCGTCAAGAATGGCCCAGCGTGGCCATGCCACTAAAGGGCCTATTTCGGCCATCGTGTGGCAGCGCCAATACAGGCAGATAGCCGGCTCTGCCGTTCATTGCCATTCTAGTGTCCCACCTTGCCTACTGGCACCGCCGGTATTGGTCAATAGCCGGCTCTGCCGCTCTTAGTTAATTTATTGTCCCGCATTACCCACTGGCATGGCCATATTGGCAGATTGTGATGTATGTGGGCGATGCCGTTATTTCCTACGATTTTAAATTACGCCAATATTGCACGGTAGCTCGATGCAACATGCCATAATCTACTATAAAATCACCAAATAATATACACAATTTATTTATTGGTCTTAAAATAGGTTGATACAGATTGTCGCTCGTATCCTCAATCCTGTGGACCACCTACGAAAGCTTTATGACGCTACGGGGGGGGGGGGGGGGGGTTGAGCCGCTTCGGCGTAACGCCGCCTTTTGCAATAGTCGACGGCGCCTGGCAGCCACATTCTTATGAAGTCTTGCGCTTGGTTGATGTCGATGTCTGCGTCTCTCAGGCACCATCTGCATACAATACATATACTTTTATTATCACAACACTGTCAGCAGTGCATAATATAAGCAAAAGGTACAAAAGTGAGAAATTAAATGCGTATCACCTGTTCCCACCCTGCATAGCCGCGTGTTAAACAGTCTCTCGCTTTTATTTCCATGCATGCTGTACGGCAGTTGAACCGTGATGGCGTTCAATATATTGAAGGCAATCTCCCACAGATATGATTTCTCCATTCAAACAAATTATTGAAGCTGAAAAAAAGAAGCAGAAATACGAGAAAATTAGGTAGGAAATGCCGCTGCATCTAAATATGCGATTTTTGTTATAGCTAGGCAATTGTGATGAATTATGCCTTCTTCACAAGACTTCTCGTAAGTGCTTGTGGGTAGCTGTACTTAGCCTTTGGCAATGCGTAAGCTTTTAGAACAGAGGTAGCAAAGAAAGGGTGCTTTGTTTCATGATAAACACCTAAGCAAGCTACAATATAACAGGTTATAATTTTGCAGGAAGTTCTGAACACAAGTCAGCTCGCAGACTGTACTTTCTGCGCAAGGGACTACGACAATCCAACTTTGGTCTTCTTGAGTGTACCAGCCGAAATGTGCCGTGCTGCGTGTTTCCAAACAGACAGTGCGTTTCAGCTGACGCTGAAGCGGTGCAGCACCGTCTACGTACATAGTAAAAAGTGGCCGTACATTATCTCTGTAAAAAAAAATTAAAAAAATACACGTATTAGGCAATGCACTTAGTTGAAACACTACACTTGAGAATAAAAATAAGACAATTGTACTTACCTTGCGATAATTGAGTTTATTTCGCAGTAAATGCAGTTTTCCAACGTTTGGCTAGTTCATGTTTCACCCAATAGCAATGTGGAACCAAGCTTGTAGTGGCGAAGGTCAAGCCGCTGGTACTGAACACGTTGCTGGACAAGTTGATGCATGCTTCGCAAGCAAAAGATGGTGAAAGAAATATGGGCTACGACAGCTCACAGGCAGAAGCAGAATGTGTACGGGTCCCTCGTCCTCCGAGAGTCACCACGTTTCTTTGGAAGCGGGCGAGGTCCGCGCAGGGAGCAACATATTTGACAATTATTCACGCTTCTTTGTGCGCCCATCCGGTTCTGATTAGCAACGCAGGCTCGGCTGTGCGCATTATAGACCGTGCATACCTTCGACACTGCAAAGCGAGGGAACGCAGGGAAAACGTGGTGAGAGTGAAACGCATTCTTGGGGCTTTGACGTCACTTCGCCTTGGCGCTGAGCCGTGCTCCCTCAAGGGCTACAGAAGATAGCGCCAACCTTTCCCTTTCCCAACGAACCACTTAGTAGTAGTCACTTCGCCTGATAGTAGTGAAGAACGACATGCGCACGTGTTTTTATTCTTTTATTTATTTATTTATTTATATTTTTCCAAAAGCTGCTGCGGCTGAAGGAGCAGTAGCACTTGTGCTGATGTTATTATATATTATAGCTGAAATGTAAAACATGACAAATGGACCTGTAAAACAACTCAACATGATCAATGAATGTGTTCATTGTTATTTTTTGGCACTGCTTATCCCAGGAGAACGGTAGAGCAAGACAACGTATGCGCAAAGGGGTAGTCCGGCGCACAGCATCACTTGCTAGCATGCCCCCATGAATTTCTTGCTTCTAGTTAAATAATACAACCTCCCCCTTCGAAAAAAAAATGAATAGACACATAGGAGAGGCAGCCGTATCTAAGAAACATCGCGACAATACATTACGCGGCGCATAACATATAAGTGAAGCCCAAAAAGCGAGTACAAGGATCTCGTTCAAGTTCGACATATTAATTTACTTAATTATGTTAGTATAGTATCAAAGCCCGAAGGCTCTACATAAAACAGCGGGTAGTTTTTTTTTCTTTTCATAAACAAGAAAGCTTCAAACGTGGCCGCTGCGAGAAGAAACGTAGGTGAGAGGTTCAAAAATATGTCCTTTAAGCAGCGGGAGTAATAAAATAAATAGTAATAAACAAACACAAGCGAGATCGCATACGGCGACAAGGTAAACCAAGCGATGATTTTGTAGAAGCCGCATTGGCTACACGTGAGTAATTGTATGTAACAAAACAAGGACGGCAAGGTTTTGGGCACTTTCGAGAGTTGCGAGACAGAACTGGTGTACTCGAAGATCTGAGACCCCAACATAGATTTATAAAATAAAAGCTTCCCATGAAGAAAATTTTGGAGCAAGAAACCAAACATGTGGTTGGCATTCGTAAATTGAAAACTCAATATACATATTCCAAAAATGTTGTGTGTGATGTGTATACCGAGATATTTATCTACAAGAGGAAGAAGTTACCAGAGGTGTGTCGTTGAGGGTGCAAGTGGGAGCCTGAATTTAATAAGGAATAAGGAAGCTTATGTATGCCTCCTTGCAAAGTCAAAACAACGATAGATTTATTTATTAGCTCATATAAGATGCAAACGTCAGCAAAAAATTTATTCAAATCTGTGTTGCTCTCACAAAAAGAGTTCACCTACTTGAAAAATGTATATATATTTTAGTAGTTTCTTTTCTTTATGCTAGTTCCACTTTTTAATCAGAAATTAATTTTATTCAGTAGAGTTCTTCTTTTTTTCCATTCTATATTCCTGTACTCTCCTTAATCTTAGCCTCGTTCTTCGTTCTCAGTCCTAGGTCGGTAACTTCAACTCTTTCAGCCATCCGTAAAGGTTCGGAATGGCGTGGTGGGCCACGAACATTCCTGTTCTTTTTTTATTTTTCTTTATTTTCTGTTCCCTTCCAACGGAGAGCGCCTTGTGTAGTCGTCTTGGTCGTCTGACCAAACCTTTTCTCTTCACACCCCCCCTCCCACCCCCGTATATCTCTTGTGGCGTTGTCTCGGTTCTCCACCTTCCCCTTTCTTTTCAGTGTAGATATATTTGGCGTCGTGCAAAATAAGCATTTCATTGTAAGTTAGCGTTGGGCTTGTCTCACATTCTTGTCTCTTCTATTGGCTGTTTTTTGTTTTAGAAATATGCACCAATAGCCCAGCAGAAACCTCTTTTTCAACATGGCGCAATTTCTTTTTTTCCCCGGTTCTTTCTGCGGGGAGGAATTTACGCCTACTGTGCCAGTTGGTCTGAAAAAAATCATCTGGCATCAAAAAAAAAGAAGCACGCACGACAGAGTTTTCTGGGAAAGGCACCTAAGATTATAATGAAGCTGGCCACAGGAGACACTACTGCACAGTTCGATATGCTCTCTATGCAGAAAAATAATATAGCGAGCAGTCATCTAAAATGCCTTGTATTTTACTGACAATAAAATTTACAGCCGCTACAGAAGTTGAGCTAGCGACGGCATTACTGGCAAGCGGTACATATGATTGCACCATAAAGTTATGCAGTATTTTGCAATTCACTACCTGCAACACTACTTAAACGACGCACATGTAAGCGCACATGCTTTTTAATTATATACCCCCTTGAATTTGTTATTGCGCCTATCGAGGATGCACATGGCATGCGCGCATTGACGCATTATAATGGAGTGCCCTTGTGCCACTTGTTAACAATGTCCGATCGAATGATTCAACACAATAAATACAATTACGCGAAAGTTAACAGCCTTTGTAATAAAACGAAAAAATATGCAGAACTTACATAATAACTTAGTAAGAAACAAAAAAAAATACCAGAGTGATCTCGTTGCAGTTGGCGTGCGTGGTGAAAAATTCAAATAAAAATGGCATGCTGTAAACATATATAATCGGGAATGGCCAGCGAATGCTGCGTGAAAAGTAATATTGAAATGCCGTTCTGTTTGACAGGCCGATATTTACGGGTCTATCAGAACTGCTAAACAATGTGGCTATGCCTATAGCTTTGAACGGACGTTCTTAACCAATGTTTAGAGATGTACAGCCAATGACGGCATTCTTACGGCAAAGCAGGCCCGGGATAGCCAGTTGCGACGCCCGGCCTAGCCATTAACGGGCATTCACCGGCAAAGCAGGGCCATCGCTGGATGTCTGTTACAGTGGCTTTGCCAGCACTGGCATTACGGAGGCAACGGCGGGCCTTCGCGGCCCAGCCAGTGCCGGCTGAAAACCATCACCGGCCCTAGTTGGCCCCATGTGATGTGCTGCCTGGGAAGCTGTGACCCCTTCAACAGAGCGGATACCACGTTGGTTAATTAATTAGAATTCGCTTGACGATACTATACTTTCGTTCAGATTTAATAACAGCTTCGCTTATATGCTTATCTGTCACGGGGAACGGGCTGATCGACTTGCTGTGGCAGACCGCGGGTTGTTCACAGCAGGGCACGGGTATATACTGGCGCCTGCCGCTTAAGTGTGCTCCACACATGATAATTAAGCAATAGTTTGTGAATGACCTGATGGTAAAAATTAATTACAAGGAACGTATGCTTGCATTACGGTCAGAGGATTACGTAGTACAGTAATCGCAAGTGTCTGCATGTAAGGGCGGTTGCCGAGTGCTTGAAGCGTGTACATAAGCACTCAAAATTTGTTTCGCGTCGCTTTGGGCAGAAGCAAACAAAGCAGTGAGACCTTTCAATGTTCGCTAGAATGATATATGCTTCGAAGTTTTCGCACGACAGTCGATGACCTGACGTGCAGGAATAGCAAAGTCCTTTTCTTGGCGCCGTCGGCAGAAAAAGCACTCGACTCGATCATTGGTGTCGACGGCATGTCGATGTGATGTCTTTCTTATCTAATAGAACCTTAAAGAGACGTTTAAGCGTGACTGATTCTGTAAACCCAAGTAAACCGATGAAAAAAGAAATATATATATATATATATATATATATATATATATATATATTACAACGTAAAATACACCTATCGGCTAATTAGTGTTTGTGGTCGAGTGCGTGGGATGCGGTTACCTTATCACCATTCTCGATAAGTCGCGTGTTCGAATCCTAACTATTTTTTTTTATTTTCTTTTCTTTTTTAAGTTGCTTATTAATGCACGTTTAACGTTTGTAATTCCATGCGTTTTCACCCCAATTAATCTGCGGTGATTAGGAGGAATGCCGCTGAAGTGCTAGCATTTCTCGGGGACTTCAATTATGGGGTTTTACGTGCCAAAACCACGATCTGATTATGAGGCACGCCGATTATGAGGGACTCCGGTAATTTGGACCACCTGGGGTTCTTTAACGTGCACGGGTGTTTTAGCATTTTGCCCCCATCAAAATGGGCCGCCGTGGCAGGGATTCGATCCCGCGATCGGGGACTTCCGAGACATGCTCACAAAAGTGTGGATGGATGGGTGGATAAGGCTGCACCCTTTAAATTGGGCGGCGGCACACGCAACCTAGCCGTGACTAATAAGTTATTTTGTTCTCAGCGGAGGGTGAGCTTGCAGTATAGGCCGCCCCCTCTCTTTGATAATTTCGTCTCCCTCCCCGTGAAGCTGCCTTGGACCCACCC